>NC_132853.1:16147500-16865000 GCF_048164855.1 Canis lupus baileyi
GGGGGGACGGCATGGTGTCAAGACAAGTACCCTTAGCCCTGGGAAGAGTGGTAGAGGGCCAGAGTCCTGGCTCAGAAGTGTTCCATCTGTGCTTCATGACCTGGCACCCAGGGCCCATCCCCCTCCATAGTGCCTGGCTTCTAAGCGTGAGGCCAGAAAATTGGACCAAGAGAGCTGCCATGGTCAGGAGCCCAGGTGAAGTGCACAAGAAGGATGGGATGGCCAGGTGGGGAGCTTGAGCACTGGATGACCCCCCTGTCCTGGTGCAGGCCTCCTTCCCTCTGGGCCTGGCCACCTGCCTGACCACATGCACAAAGGAGTGAGAACACTGTCTGTGGAGTCACACTGAGCTCACATTCAGTCCTCTGCACCACCTGCTCAACGTTTAACTTTGATAAGTCACTCCTGTGAGCCCAGGTCTTGTCCCCTGTAAAATGGATTTAAGAACGGCTCACACGGGGCTTCGTGCAAGCCGGCAGGTGAGCCAGTAGGTACACATAGCCTAGCCGACCAACCGACCAGACTTGGGAGACGCCTTGTGCTCTCATCTGTGAAACGGTAATGGCTCCATTCCCAGAAAGGTGAGGAGCAAATGGGATGGTGCTGGTGAAGCTTGGCTTGCTGCCTGGTCCATAGAAAACCTGCAAATGCGCCTTTTCAGACACATTCCTAATGCACTTACTAGAGCTCTCCAGCCCCACCCCTGCCCCTGGCTAGGCCCCTTCTGTTCTGCACCCATCTTTTCTCTCACAGCCATTTGAAAGGGGTTAGAGTTTAATAAATTCAGAGCAGCTTCCATTTGTGCTTTGTGTGGAGCAGGCCTGTGTAGCCCCAAGGCAGTGAATCTTTGTTCCCTCCACCCCACCTCGGAATGGGGTGACTTTGGCTGCCTGTGAGAGGCCCACCGGGGCTTAGCAGGGGTGGCTATTGACGAGGTGATGAATGGGTGGTGGCTCAGGGTATCTGCCTCTCCTGGGATCCAAACAACACAGCATGAAATGAGTCCCGGGCCCTGACCAACTGGGGATATAGACAGGTGCAAAGGGGGCAGGGGGCTTTGAGAAGTGTGTGTATCAATAACCAGCTTCTGGCTGGGGGCAGGGGGAGGTTGGCGGGGTCTGCGTGGAGCATGCGTGGACTGTGTTCTTGGGGGTGGGGACTGAGCTGGGGCTCAGTCATTCTAGCAGGGGATTCCTGTGTCTGTGGGATGGAAGCTCCTGCCCCTGTGGGAGGCAGCCTGCTTTCCCACCCTGTGAAAAGTCTGTGTGGTCCGTCCTGGTTGGAGGCCTTCAAAGGACAGGACTTGGGTGAAAAGAGACTGGGACAGCAGCACTTTCCGACCCCCAGCACCCTCCCCAGGGCAGCTGGGGAAACGCTGGTCTAAGTTGTGGATGCCTGCAAAGTGAAGAACCCATTCTGCAAGGCCAGGGCGGAGGGATGGGCCAAGCCATAAGGGAGCGAGTGCCAATCACCATCTCTGTGGCTGCCAGGCTTCCTAGCAGCTCAGGTGGGAGGGGAGCAAGAAGGCAGCCCTACCCTGGGACAGCATCCTGCTGCTCTGAGGCTGCTGAGTGACAGAGAAGGGAGGAAGGTACAGCAAGGACAGGAAATGGGCTTCCATGCTGTATGACACGTATGTGTTCACCCCAGATCCTGGGGCTCCTTCAAACATACCCTAGAGCTGAATCACATGTTCTAAAAGTCACCCTCCAAGCAGCCAGCAGACCGGGCCCCAGCAGCACTCACCTCCCCCGCCACAAAGAACAGAAGTGGTGCCTCTTCCTCTTTGGCTTTGTACTTGGCAATGATCTTCTCCGCTATTGGCTGGATCAGCTGCTTGGCTGCCTCAGACTCCCCATCATCCTCAGAATCTGTAATGGGGAGAGAGCCGCGAGAAGCACTGGTTTGTGGAACAGATGGAGTGGTGCCCCCTGAGGGAGCTGGGTCCTGGGCCTGAAATGCCCATGTGGGTGGCCCCTGAATGGAAACAAAACTTCCCCTGGGCAGTGGGCCTGCCTCCGGGATACACGAGGGTGTGTCTGCAGCACATGCACACCACTGCTCTGTGCTCCCTCAGGAACAACTCACCTTACTGAGGGTCCCTAGTACTCCAGGCACCAAGGTTCTTTCCACTGAATTCCTCACAAATTGGCCTTGGAAGCTGAGCTTCCCCTCAGCCAGGACCTGAGGTCCTTGTACTTTTCCTCTCAATCACAGAACCAGAATGACCTCAGATCTGACTGCCTATTGAAAATGGCAGAACTGGTGGTGGCAGTGGGTCAGGACTGCGGTACAGTCAGCAGCTCTGGTGGCAGTGGGATGGCACCGGGACCCCTAGAATGCCAACTTCACGGCTGGTCGGACTCACCTGGGAGGGGATGGACTGCCTAGCTGGGTGCCCCAGAGCCCCCTTCAGTCACCTCCTGCCTCCAGGAAAGCAGCATGGGAGCAGCCACACTCCAGGGCCCTGGGGCTCACTCCTGCTGGACCTCATAACCCAGAACAAGAGCAACACGCCGAGTGGCAAAGCCGGGAAGGGGAGGCAGGAAGCAGGATTTTTCTCCAGAAATGTCGCGCTGCCCAAGGGGCCCGCCGGACATAGTTTAGACCCACATCTAATCAGCTCTGTGATGCTGGGAACTCGCTTTGCCTCTCTGGGACCTCCTTACCAACATCTGCAGGTGGCCAGTGAGGTACAACTGTCCCTCAGTTCAGAACTATCTCCCAGAGGCCTAGGATGTGGGTGTGTGAGGCTGCAGCAGGCAGCAAAGCCCGAGGACAATGATTCCCCAAAGCCATCTTTCCCCAGGAGACCTCTGTTCTCCAGGCACAGGGGCCAGCCGGCAAGTCAGTTTAAGAATTCCTGTGAGTCTGTATATAGGCTCCCCTCCCCACACCAGACTTCCAGAGCACAGGCACATGACCCCCGAACACCTCCCTACCAACCCCATCAGTGACGTGGGGGTAGCAGCATCTCAGCCACGATCCTTGAACTCCAAGTTATTTTGAGCCAGGGCTCGTCCCAAGGCAGAAGGTGAAGTGGCCCTTGGCCAGCAGTTGTTCCATTTGCAAAAAGGAACACAAGTCATCCCACAGGACTGCAGGGAGCCTGGAGTGGATGCTCTGGTGTCCTCCTGCCCCACAGGGCAGTCACCCACTGAGCAGACTAGGGAGACTGAGAAGAACACCTGGCCACAGAGATGCTGCCCTGAGGCTGGGGGGGCAGGGGATTTTGCCCAAGGGGGCCCAGCCCTTGCAGCTGCTGTGGATGCAGCCCGCCTCCTTCCAACAATGGGTCTATTCGTGGGGGCCTGGCTCCAGCCTGACCTATTCTTCCCAGCTGGCAGTCTAGGAAGGAAAGCACAGCAGCAGCTCCCAGAACCCCTCCCACAGGGGCAGAGCCATGAATAAATCATGGGGGTCAAAAGCAAGGCTGCTGGGAGAGACAAAGGCCCAGGCTTGGCATTGTTTGTGACAGAAAGAAACTGCAGGGACAGATACCCCTCCCACGTGAGGTCTGTCCAGCCCACCCTGGGGCTCCTGCTGGGCTTCATACCTACAAAAAGGACGAGGCAGGGGCCCTCGTTGAGCTGCACAGCATTGGAGTCGGAGAGCTCCAGCACAGGCTTGGGGTGCCAAGGGAACTCCCTGCAGTCCTCGTCATTCAGCACCTCCACACGCCCCTGCCGCGTGATCACCTCCCCCTGTGGGTCCAGCACGATGAGGGTGGGGATGCCTGCAAGGGAGAGAGCTCACTTGAGAGTCAGGAAGTGCTGGGAGTGCAAGGGCAGATTCCAGGCTCAGTCACTGAACAGCCACTGAACAGAACTCCCCCTGGATCTGTGTGCCACTTCTCCAAGGAACCCAGGCAACTCACTTCACCTCTCCTGGCCTCGGTGTCCTCCACTGCCAGGACTATGGTATCCTCCTTATCCCACTCTGTAAACACCAACGAGGTCATGCATTTCAAGAACTGAACCCCAGGTCTTGGCACATAGAAGGATTTGGTAAATCCTCAAGAGATCCCAGAGAAGCAGAAGATACCCCTGCCACCTGCAGGGGATCTAAAACCTGATGGAGGGGTGTGAAAACACACTCCTGCGTCTGTACTCGCTACACACACAGGCCAGCACAAATCCACCCATGCAGTGGGAGGTGGCACAAAGGCGGGCTGCCCTAGCAGTGTGAGCACAGGGGCCAGAGGAGGGGAGGAGCCTGGGGGCAGGGGCTGCAGCAGAACAGGGGACAGCTGGCTGCCAGTGAGCCAGTGACCCCACCCCCATCTCCAGCCCTGCTGCTCAGGGAGGTTCCAGGACTCCCTCTCTGAGGGGGACAGTCCAGGAGGGAATGTGCAGCCTGCAGTGCTGCCGCCCTCACTTTAGAGTCCTAGGCTAGAGTAAGAAATGCCACACAGCAGTCTCTGCAAACCACACACCTCCCCCCAACCACAAAGCCTCAAGTGAAAAACCAGAGAAAGCCCCACCCTGGGTCGCAGTCGCATTTGGGATTGCTGCCTCCTTGTTCTTTGTACCCCACTGCCCACTGCCTCTCCTCCAGCTGAGGTACCCCCTACTGACCACCACCCACAGCCACGGCTTTGTCCTTTTGGAGACGCTTGTCCCTCCACTGGCAGCAGCTCCCCACCCCTGTCGCCGAACCAGGGGCCCTCGCTGAGGGAGGGCCTCTCTCCTCTGGAGCTGACCAGAGCTTTAATTTTATATGGGCCAGGGAAAGCCATAGCGATTTAATATTTATAGATTCCAAAGTGTTCAGTGAGTAATTTGCTCCACTGACATTTTACTTCTCTGTGGGGGTAGGGGCGTTGAAGGACCAAGAATATGGCCCTAGTGTTTTGTAATCCAGTGTGGCTGTTGGCGCAGCAGGCATGTGGTGGTGGGCCTGTCTTCAAAAGGACTTAAGTCCATTATGTTCACACCTATTAGAAGTGGCCTGGCGTGTTGGAGAACAGGTCCAGGGATCCCTGGGTGGCTCAGCGGTTTAGCTCCTACCTTTGGCCCGGGGCGTGATCTTGGATTCCCGGGATTGAGTCCCACATCGGGCTCCCTGCATGGAGCCTGCTTCTCCCTCTGCCTGTGTCTCTGCCTCCCTCTGTCTCTCATGAATAAATACATAAAATATTAAAAAAAAAAAAAGAGAGAGAGAGAGAGAACAGGTCCAGAGAGAAATGAGCTCTGGAGAACTGCCATTCCCACCGCATCCTATACAAACGCAAGCGGCTCGGGCTCCTGGGCCTTTTCACATTCTCAGAGCCAGTGTGGCCTCCTGGGTTGTGTGTCACACAGAGCACAAGAGGCATAGAGTATTTTCAGCTTTATCCTTACAGCTGCATGTCAACCTCCAGAGTCTGGGTTCCCCATCCCCAAGGATAGGCCAGCCAGCTGTGGGCAAGTGCACCCCACTGTGCCCCAGCTCAAATAGGCTTTGGCAGAGTTCTTTAATCAGAGCTGGTGTGTTTCTGACATTGGGCAATTACAAGTGTTGGGTTAAACCAGGGCCTGCCCACTGCTATGATTAGACATAGCAGCCGGTCTGTTTGTAACCCAGAAGTGGGACGCTGAGCAGGTTGGTGGAGGACAAGCAGGCACACAGGACAGAGACAGGAAGAAAAGTAAAATCTGAGGGCAAGGAAATCTACTTCCTGATCTGGTGCCTTGGTTTCTCCAAGGGACTCTTCTAAGGGGCCTTCTCTGTTCCATGGCTGCAGCCTGTCTGAAATCCTTGCTGGTGAGGACCGGCAGGACAAGGACCTGAAACCCTCTGCTGGCTGCTGAGGGGTCCTTAGCTGATTCCACCAAGGAACAGCACCCCTCAGCCTTGACTCTCCCCACCCCTTCCCGGCAGCTGCACAAAAGCAAAGTCCCCACTTGTATTTGTGCTTTGAGCACCAAAGCCCATGTCTAAGAGCCCAAGATAATGAGGTATGAGTGACTGTGATGCATAAACAGAAAGCAAGTGGGTAAAATAACCACGGTCAGCCATCAACCCAGAGCAGCTCCTCTCTGGCAGGCACACTGGGCCGGGTCCCGTCGCCATCACCCGGTCTTGGGTTAGCTTGGCCCTAGAGCCTTAAGAGTGTGTGCTTTCCTCCAGGGATGAACCACAGGAAGAACAGGAGAGCTATCTCTCTCAGCACATCTGCTCGGTACCATAGAAGCATGGCCACGCTCCTTTATTCACCCTCCATAACGATAGCTGCGGGAGGTACGATTAATCCTCTTTTCACGGATGGCCAAGTTCCCCACCTAAGGTCATCAGCCGCAAGTGGCCAAGCTGAGACAGGAGCCCTGGTCTGCCTGTTGTTTTTCTACAGGCCACTGTAGGTGGGGGGTTCTCACAAGCAGTCAAGAGAGGGCCCTGGCTCCCGCACCCCCACATCCACAGCTTTCTGCACTTCCTCCTCAAGGCCATGGGGAGGGAGGCTGGGGCTGCCATCACCTCTTCCCTCTCCTCCCCTCAGCAGGCATTCCCACTCCCCTCCCTTGAAGCAGGTTCCTGGAAGCAGAGACTTCTAAGGAGAAAATAGGGCAAAGCCTCTAATGGGAAGCTGAAAAAGAATGGAAAATTTCTAATCGATGCCTTTGTGCAAAATAACTTCCATGCCAGCGAGGGGCTTCTCTGAAGGGAATGCAAAGGGAGCATCTCATCTCTGTTCAAGCTTGTTAGTTCCCAGCTGGGATGTACTTGAGGAAAAGTACAGTGAGAATCCTAAGGAAGATCCAGGCCGCCCACTTAACTTCTTGGAGCCTCATGTCCACAGCTGTCACAGGGGGTAGAGACGGTATCCTATCTTACTGGGTGTTGTGAGGAACAAACAAGATGACAAGTATAAAATGCTGAAGGCAGAGTATCTGGTATACAGTGAGTACTCCATAAATACTAGCTCTTCTTATAAATAACTTAATGATTATTAGTTTTGGCCATCCCTGCATTGATTATCTGGCTCATGGAAAGTCAGAGGTATAGAAGACTATGCCTCGGTCTGGTGAGATAAACAGCAACTTCCAACCTCTGTGCTGGCTGGAGGAAGTAGCTGAAGAAACAGAATGCAGAGACAATGTCAACACTGCAGCAAGCGTTCTAGGTATGAGGTCCACCACATGTGGGGTTGGTGTCTTTTACTTGCACCATCTCAAGCTTACCGTTGAGGGGAAGAACATACCTCAAGGAAGAACATGCCTCAAGCCCCCTGCCCTGATGTGCTAGGCTGGACCACAAGTAGTGCCTAAGAGTCCCCCTTCACTGTCTCCCTCAAAACCTCCAGAACAAAGAACAAGGCCGAAAAGCCTGCTCCAAATGATTTCCTCCGGGGAGGAGCCAATCTGTGAGTATTTAAAACAATCTCAAAGCCATGTGTCCTGAGACTGTCCTACATTTAGTTTGGCTTCTTTTCCACTACCAAGGAAAGAGGAGGTTTTGAAGGGAGTGGCAGCGGCAGGGGCCTGGGGCAGGAAAGCTCTGTCACACAGCACTCTGGCAGTGGGAGAGGAGCTGGGTGGGGCTGGAACCCCGAGATTTCTTGCTCTGCCTCTAGACTGTGGTAGGATCTGAGGCGCTGGGAGGCATCACACAGAGGCTGCTGAGAGCTGGAAGAGAAATGGGAGGAAAAGCAGACCCTCAGCAGGAACAGCAGGTGAGGGCATAGGGCAGGGCAAAAAAATATGTGATCACAACAGTGGCCATCATGGGCGCTAGAGCAAGCTGGAGAAGGTTTGTAATACATCGCTAAATAGAAAGTAGAGAATACCCAGTGCTATGTGTGTAGGATTACAGCTTTGGGTAAGTACGTATGTGTGTGGACAGAGACCAAAAGGGACTCAGAGCATGAAAAACAATTGTGTCGTAAGGCAGGAATGCAGGTGAGAGAGATACAGATTTGAGTTTTCTCTCTCTCTCTCTCTTTTTATTTTATTTATTTTATTTTATTTATTTATGATAGTCACACAGAGAGAGAGAGAGAAAGAGAGAGAGGCAGAGACATAGGCAGAGGGAGAAGCAGGCTCCATGCAGGGAGCCCAACGTGGGATTCGATTCTGGGTCTCCAGGATAGCACCCTGGGCCAAAGTCAGGCACTAAACCGCTGCGCCACCCAGGGATCACTCTCTCTCTCTTTTTTAAGATTTTATTTATTTATTCTTGAGAGACAGAGAGAGAGAGAGAGAGGCAGGCAAAGGGAGGAGCAGGCCCCATGCAGGGAGCCCAATGTGGGACTCAATCCCAGGTCTCCAGGATCAGGCCCTGGGCTGAAGGCGGCGCTAAACTGCTGAGCCACCCAGGCTGCCCAGATTCCAGTTTTCTTAAATGGTGTTTTGCTAAATGCAAATTAGCTTCAAACAAAAACCAAAGAACAACTGGAGGGTGGTCGGGCAGAGACAACAAACACAGGCTACACTCTGGCCACCTCGCTTGCCAGCTTCCTTCAGCAGCTCCCTCTGCACTCCTTGCTGGCTCGCCCAGACCAGCCCCTGCCAGGAAAACGAAGGGACAGAGAGGTCTGGGTGGTGATACTTGGAGAATCACAAGGCAGGGTGCAGGGATGGGTCTGGCCTGCTTGAACTTGGCCAGCAAGCCGCTTGGGTGAGTGTCTGCGTCAGGAGGCACAAAGATTTATGGCACCATTCTGGTGACACAGAGAAATCAGACGCAACCCGGTGTCCCTCAACAGCATATGGCTATGTAAACAGCGGTCCAATTGCGCCGTGGAACCCTTTCCAGCACTGAAGAGAAATGAACCAGATACCAATATCCATAAAGATGTATCTTGAAAACATAACAGTTAGTGAGAAAAGCCAAGTTACAGGATGATCTTACAGCATGTCAGCACTTAAGTACGCTTCTAAAAAACACACCCAGCACGACTATATATTATTCATGGATTCATACATATGCAGTAAAAATATGAAAAACCAATTATGAAGATACACATGAAATGTATGGAAGCATCTCTCCCAGAGGAAAGTGCACGGCGCTCCGAAGGAGAGAGGATCCTCACCTTTGTCTCTGCTCACCCTACCACCTGTTTATATTTTACACACCCCAAACAAAACCTTCAATTCTAGGTGGTAGCCACAGCAGTGCTTATTGTTATCCTGCGTCCTTTCTCATTTTTTCCTTTTTTATGTTCTCCAAATTCAACAAGACACCAGAAAGGGACATTGAGGCAGCGCCCAGCCTGCCCTCCCCAGGCCCAGGCAGCCAGCTGCAGCTGTGTGCGCCAGCCCTTCACACACCAAGATTGGTCTATAAAACACACGCAGCGGCCCCCCACCCTCTGCCTACTGAAAAACACAACCTCCAGACACTTTTGTTTCTGTAGAAAATAAAGAGGTTCTGCCTCAAATTCATTTTTTGACGGGGGAGGGAAAGAGGGCAAAGTTAGAGAAAGACAGAGCAAAATGGTGGAGTAGGAAGAGGAAGGATGGAAAGGCGAAGAGAAGCAGAAGGATAAGGAGCAGGGAAAGAGGGTGATAGAGAAGCCGGAGGAGATCCTGCAGCCACAGGCGTTTGTGCTGCTGCCCCTCAGCAGCCACCCTCAGCAGCCAGGCTGGCGGCACCATCCCGCTCCAGTGCTGTTCTCCTGGAGGAGGGGACTGCATCTATCCCTCTGTCCACTCTGGCCCCTACACAGCCCTTAGGCTGTCTGCCCTCTCCAAAGGCTGGGGCCAGGGGAGGGGAGAGGAGGACAAAACTCTGGGGCCCCCACCCAGGAATGAAGGGGCGTTATTGCCTCCCTGCAAAGAACATGGTGTTCTCTGGCAGCCAGGATTAGACAATTGTTAATGGGATTTGCTTTTCGCCAAGTGTGTCTAAACCCTTCCTTTAGAAAGGCATTTTTAAACAGCTTATAGGCTGCGAATTCCTCTGTCTGCATAAAGTGGTGGAGTAGGGACTCAGAGTAAAAGAGCCGTTCCCATGAGACCCAGGGGTGCCAGGGCCTCGGTGAGCCCAGGTGGCCTGGTGAAGCCTGCCGGTTAACATGGCCTGGGCTCAGCCCAGAGTGCCAGAGGGAGCCGGCAACCCACCAGCAGCAGCAGCAGCAGGACTTCTGGCCTGGCCAGGTCAGGTGCAAGCTCCTCAAGACCTGTAGATGCTTCTGCAACCACCTCAAGATCCAGATGTTCCCACTGTAGCTTGGACGGGGGCCTCAACAAGGCATTTTATGCAAGGCCTCCTTCAGTATGCTGGGCGGTGCTCAGAATCCAGTGATGCTCTGAGGCTGAAGACCAGGATGCTCAGAGGATTCCAGGTCCTATCTGCATCACCCATTTTCATCTGAGCTTGTCAGGATAACACAGGGAAACTCTGTCCTCATGGGCCCCAATATACAGAGTGACCATCAGATCAAATTACTGGCTCACTGTAAGGCACAGGTCAGACCAGGAGGAGGTGGCTCACCTTGGATGTGGGCTGGGAGTATACCCAGTACTCTGTGAGAGCACCTTCATCAGAATGCTTCAGGAGGAGACACAGAGCCCAGAGCTCATGAAGAGTCAAACAAGGGAGCATAAGCTCTCCCAGAAGTAGCCCCATAGGATTTGCTGAAGACTGGATCCTCAAAACAGCAAGAACCCTCTACTGACCCAGCATATGTGTGGAGTGTGTGTGTACACAGTGATACTATAATATGGTAAGAAATTCATAATTATCTTCATTCCTAGTTCCTGGCACCCAACTCCTAAAACCCTTGTCATCTCCTGAGTGGTAGGGGTGAGAGGGACATCCTATTACAATACTTGGTCTTATAACATTTGATCTCAGATCCTGACAAAAGAGCACCTCAGACCCTTGGAATCTGGGAGTGATAAGTGTCTTTGGTGGCTGGGGCCCCTAAATAGTTTCAAAGGTGAGAGCTGGTGGCCAGAAACTTCCAGCCGGCCCCCCTGACCTTTGCCTTCTGGGGAAAGGAGAGAGCTGGAGGCTGAGTAACCAAGAACAGCCAATGATTTAATCAGTCATATCTTTGTAATGGAATCTCCATAAAGACCCCTACCTGGGGGGTCCCTGGGTGGCTCAGCAGTTTAGCGCCTGCCTTCAGCCCAGGGCATGATCCTGGAGTCCTGGGAGCCCTGCATGAAGCCTGTTTCTCTCTCTGCCTGTGTCTCTGCCCCCCTCTCTCTCTCTCTCTCTCTGTCTCTCATGAATAAATAAAAAAATCTTAAAAAAAAAAGACCCCGAACTGGTTGGGGGCAGAGAGCTTGGGGTTGGTGAACACGTGGAGATGCTGGGAGCGTGGTGGGCCTAGAGGACATGAGGGTTCTGTGCCCCTTCCCACACATCTATATATCAGTTCCATCTGGCTCTTCCTGGCTTGTATTCTTGACAATAAACTGATGATAGTAAATAAACTGCTCTCCTCAGTCCTGTGGGCCATTCTAGCAAAGTACTGAACCCAGTAAGGGTTGGGAGCCTCTGATTTATGGCCAGTTGGCCAGAAGTATGGGAGGCCTGGACTTAACGATTAATGTCTAAAGTATGGGGGTTCTGGTGGGAATGAGCACTAGACCTGTGGGATCCGACACTATCTCCACATAGATGACGTTAGAATTCAATTTACTTGGAGGACACCCAGGTGGTGTGGGTGTGGGTTCTCCTTGGAGAACCCAGGAGGTTGGTGTGGGTGGAAAACCCACATACACATTTGGTGTCAGAAGTGCTATGAGTAGAGGTACCTGGCTGGCTCAGTTGATGGAGTGTGCAACTTTTTTTTTTAAATAAAGATTTTTCAAAAATTTTATTTATTAGAGGGAGAGCAAAAGCGTAAGTGAGTGGGGGAGGAGCAGAAAGAGAGGATAAGAGAGAATCCCAAGCAGACTCTGTGCTGAGTGTGGAGCCCAATGTGGGGCTCGATCTCACAACTCTGAGATCATGACCTGAGCTGAGATCAAGAGTTGGATACTTAACTGACTGGACCACCCAGGTGCCCCATGGGCAACTCTCTATCTCAGGTTTAGGAGTTTGAGCCCCTCAGTAGGTGGAGAGATTATTTAAAAATAAAAGCTTTAAAAAGGAAAAAAAAAAAAAAAAAGGAAGAATTGCTGTAGCAAAAAGAGCCCAGAATATACAGATGTACATATAAACACATCTGTTGAATGATTTTGGAAGTTGTAACCACAGAGTCACACAAAGCTCAGAAATACTCAGACTTCAATCAAAAATAATTTTCAGAGTTCTGTGATGCTATGATGAGATAGATAATTCCATCAAGGTCAAAGGTATCAGAGTTGGACTGGAGGCATTTAAATCTCCTCAGATGCAAACAAAAGCAAAATTCAATCAAAGGATGGTACAGCCTGGCAAGGAGCTACCCACTTTCAAGACTTGAGAGAAGCCTTCAGAAATGATACCACACCAGGGACATGAACTACAAGGGCTCCAAAGAGGAAGACCGTCCTAGGTGTAGGGCAAGGAGCCTGGATGCTGGACCTGTGCAACCTCAGTGAGCCAAGAGGAGCCTTCCTGCGCTCAGGTGCCAGGCCCGGGCATCCCGCTCTGCCCTCTGCTTCCCTGGGCCATCCCCATCCCAGCCGGGGCACATGGCTCAAAGCCATGCTAGATGCCCAAGAAATGATTCCTGAAGAAAAGCCTGAATGAACAGGAAAGGAGGGAGAAAGAAAAAGAACTTCTGGCTGGGAACACATAGATCCTCACTCTTTGTCCTAAGGGAACAGCCAATCTATGAGAAAAGTCAGCCTTTGGAACTACACACGGGAACAGGATACATGGCAGGAGGTCGCACAAGCACAGGAGTTTGCAAGAAGAAGGTTTGCTCCAGGAGGGAAGGCACTGGGGAGGAGGCCATGAGAGATGGCAGGGCTGGGGAGGGGAGGGTGTGGACAGGGGAGCAATAAGACATGGGCTGTGAAGGTGTTTGAGACCGGACTGCAGAGAGCCTTGGAAGCCAGGCCACAGCTGTGAGGGCTTCTGGGCAGGGGATGAATCCCACTGTCTAGAAGGTTCACTTGGAGCTGCTCTGCCACGCTGGTGTGTACAGCACAGTGGGACGAAGGAGGAATACCTGGTGCAGAGGAACGGAAGTGTTCTAGGTGTAACGGGATCCTTAGAACACAGGGAGAGGAGCCTGAGACAAGCTTCTGTGAAGGAGAAATCCAAGAAACGGGGCAGGAAACAGCCAGGAGATGGGGTGCCGTGAGGAGAGGCGGAAGGGGAAAGGATTTTAGGGGTAGCCCCAAGTGTCTGAAAACAAAAGCAAATGAGGAGAATAGAGAGGTCAGTGGATTGCACACATCCCTATTCATTCCCACGAGACCTCATCCAATTTCAAGCTTGATCTATGACTTCGGGACAACTAGAGAAACAGACTGCTAGCTCAAGGCCCACCTCCCTCACACTTCCAGACCGCTGAATCCACACCACCATTTGAGTGTCTAATGGGCATCTCCAACTCAACATGGTCAGAATTAAACTCCTGCTCAACTGAATTCCACGCTCCGTCCACATGCCCCCCACACAGCGCACACAGCTCTCCCAGCTCCGCTGACGGCGACTGCCTCCTTCCCACGGCTTGGGCAGGAGGCCGTGGAGCCGTCTCTGACTCCTCCTTTCCTCCCACACCCCACATGGAATCTGTTAGCAGACTCTAAGACTCTACCATCAAACTGTCTAGAGCCAGCCATGGCTTGCCACCCCTACGGCCACTATCCCCCCCTGAGCACCGCCATCTTGTTCCTGGATGACCACAACCCCGTCCCAGAGTGTCTCCCTACTTCTCAGCACAACAACCAGAGCGACCCTACCACTAGCTCATGGGACTCCTCTGCCCAGACCGCCCAGTGTGGCCCACTTCACTCAGCATGAAAGCCAGAGTTTTATTAACAAAGGCTCTTAGGGGACCCTTTCTAGTCTTAACCCCTGCAAATTCCCCCTTCCTCATATTGTTCCAGCTGTGCTGGCCTCCCCGTTCTATAAACATGTCAGGCATGCTTCCGCCCGAGCCTTTGTACTGGCTGTTCACTCTGCCTGGAACACTCTTCTCTCCCAGAGAACCACAATGTTAATTCTCTCATCATCCTCTTCATGGAGACAACCCTGACCACCCTATTTCAAACTGCGACCCACACCTTGTGATCCCAATTCCTCTGCCTTGCTCTATTTTTTATCCATAGCACTCATAGCTCAATACACCGTACACTTAATTTTTTAACATTATATTTACTGCCTGTCTCTTTCTGTAAGACTGGAAGCTCCATGAGGTCAGGGGCCTTTGTTTTTTCAGTTCACGAATGGACAAGCACCCGGCATACCACATGCACAAGACTACATTTTATTAAATAACACATGAATAGGAGGTGCCCAGTGATCTGACAGCCCTGCTGTATGTAGCTTAGTACTGGGGCTGGAAGAACAAGAGGAGCAGATTTCCCAAGCTCCATAAAAGACAGGGACCACAACCTTACCACGTTGGTGTCTCTTGCGGCTGGAGGCAGGTCACATGGTAGAAGCCAAAGCAATGGTAGTGTCTTTGAGAATTTTGGTGTTTGGAAAAAAGAGAGAGGAATGGTAGCTGCTTGGGACGGAATGTGATGCCCCACATTCACATGTGAAGTCCTAACCCCCAATGTATTTGGGGATGGGCCTGTGAGGAGGTGATTAAGGTTAATGAGATCATAAGGATGGGGCCCCTAACTGGATAGGTCTAGTGTCCTTATAAGAAGAGTAAGAGACACCAGAGCTCTCTCTCCACCACAGCAAGCAGATGGCCATCTACAAGCCAGAAGAGGAGCCCTCACTAGGGATCCAATCAGCCAGCACCTTGATTGTGGACATCCCAGACTCCAGCTCTGTGAGAAATGAACTCCAACTATTTAAGCCGTGGTGTTTGTTATGGTAGCCAGAGCAGCCTGAGACAGCAGCTTCTATGTGTGACTAAGAGAGACCTGAGCATTCCGTGAAGTGACAGACAAGGAACTGAGAGACAAGGAGGAAAAAAGGGAAGGAAAACTGAAGAGGCAAGAGCAAGACTCTAGAAGGACAGAGGCCGACTCTCAGAAAGCCTGGATGACATTTCTTCCAACCAGAAAGAAGGGGGATGGGGAAAATGCCTAGACGTCTTGAGTTATGAACTTGATGGTGTAACAGGGATGTTCCCTGGCAGAGAGGAGAACAGGGAATTAGGGAGAGGCTGCACCATGGGAGACCCTAGCAGGGAGGAGGGGCACAAGCCTGGAGCTCAGCCTGTGGTCCCTGGTGAGCCCTCTGCTGGCCCCTGCTCCGCATCCTCATCACTCTGCTCTGGCCCAGCCTGTGCGAGCCTGCAAAGGCATGTTCTCAACGCCCCTACCCCTACAACAGGCTGTGCATTTTCTCTACCTTGTTTGCATAGTCAGAGGCAGCAGAATGCAAAAATTCATCCGCTCTAATCCAGGCACACCTTGTGCTTTTTTTTTTTTGAGAGAGATTTTATTTATTTGTTCATGAGAGACACAGAGAGAGAGAGAGAGAGAGGCAGAGACATAGGCAGAGGGAGAAGTAGGCTCTCTGCAGGGAGCCCAATGTGGGACTCGATCCTGAATCCCAGGATGACACCCTGAGCGGAAGGCAGACGCTCAACCACTGAGCCACCCAGGTGTACCCAGGCACACCTTGTTTTATTGTACTTCCCTTTACTGCCCTTCAGAGATGGTGTGTTTTTTACAAATTGAAAATTTGTGGCAATCCTGCTCAAGCATGTCTATCGGTGCCATTTTTCTAATAGCACTTGCCCATTTTACATCTCTATGTCAACATCTCAATTCTTGCAGTATTTTAAGCTTTCTCATCATTATTATATTTGTTATGGTGATCTACGATCAGTGATTACAATTTGCTGAAAGCTTGGATGACAGCATTTTCTGGCAATAAACTATTTTAATTAAAATATGTACATTATTTTTTAGACATAATGCTATTGCACACTTAATAGACTACAGGTTATAGCAACAATTTATCACATGGTGTTGATCACATGGTGAGGATTAATTGACTTAATACATATGAAAACAGACCACATTTAGCATACTCAATTAAAAAAAAGTCATACTATAGTATAAACATAACTTTTATATGCACTGAAAAACCAAAAAATTAAACTGACTGGCTTTATTGAGATATTGCTTTACTATGGTGGTCTAGAACCAAACCTGTGATATCTCCGAGGTGTACCTGTACTTCTAAGTGCAGTGCAACTGGCTGGTAAGATCAATATAAAATGCTGTACAAGAACTTACTAACAACATGCACTTCTAACAGAAACCAGATCCCTGGAGCACCTGGGTGGCTCAGTTGGTTAAGCATCTGCCTTTAGCTCAGGTCATGATCCTGGAGTCCTGGGATTAGATTGAGCCTAACATCAGGATCCCTCTCCCTGCCATTCTGCCTACTTGTGCTCTCTCTCCATCAAATAAATAAAATAGAAAGAAAGAAAAGAAAGTAAAGAAAGAAGAAAAGAAACTAGACCCCTGATGCACATGGAACCCCCAGAATGCCATGAGGCAGAAGATCATTAAATGACCCTGTGAGGTTGGAGGGAGGCAGAGATAGGGAAATGGGCCCTTGGCTGCAGAAGCCACCTGGGCCACTTGTCCCAGGGCCTGAGGGAGCAGCCTCCCTCTCCCCTATCATGAACCCAGTGTGAGGCCTGGTTACAGCGGGTGCTTAATGCGTCCATCAGAAGTACCAGGGGATGATCTGTCTCTGGAATTTCTCTTCCAATCTAGATTAAGTATCACTATTGCATTGATCACAACTTTAATGAAAAATTTCTAAAGGTTCCAAAGTGCAAAGGGTAAAGTTCAAGGACATTAGCATAGTGCTCAAGGCTAAGATGTAGCATCACTAACCTTATGGCCCACTCTGCCCTACAGTACACTATAGGCATCTTATTCTGGCCTTTGCCCTAGACACTCCCTATCAAAATCTCATCCACTCTGCAAGGCTCTGCTCCAGAGCCACCTCTTCTAGGAAGCCTTCCTGGTTCAACACCTCCAAGCCAGAGTCTCATCGAGACTCAGGTTATTCTATTGCATGGCCCTTCATTAGATACTGCCTGAAGAAGGATCCTGTGCTTCTCTCTATACTCTCACTTCACTGTGCTTCAGTGCATCTAAGAGGCAGACCGATCAAGGTCAGCATGCAATGCCTGCCAGGCTGCCTGCAGGAATGAATTTTAAGGCTTATTAGCTCAAGAGGGTCAGTGATTGAGGGAGCAAGAGGTGGAGGCTAGGAGAGTAGACAGGTCTGCCCTGAAGAGAGACTAGCACGGATGGCAGGGGAAGGTATGCCATGGAGCCAGCAAATGAGGAGCAGCGGGGCTAGCCCAAAGCAGAGGATGCTCACTGGTGGGAGCTGGGTTCTTTCACTTGTTGCTAGCTGGCCACTGCTTGCCTGGCCACAGGGCCTCTCCAGGTCAGCTTGCTGATCCTCCACTGAGGGCTCCTTGAAGTCGCAACCGCATGTGTACTTCTCAGCCCCACACCACCAGGGCCTTAAAAGATGGCGCCAAAGCAATGTGTCCCTGAGAATTCCCCATTCTCTTCCTCCTCAGATGCAGTCAGCTGCCTGGGCCACACCTAACAACCGTGGCTCCTACGTCTGTAATATTTATAGGCTGACAGCTGGGGACTCTGAGAGTTCCCTTCTCTGCTGTCTGAAGGCAGACAGAAAATGATCCATTTAATTTTTTTGTGCCCTGCCCAACAGTTAACAGGGCACCCTCTAGCCCTAGTTAGCATATCTAAAACTTGTGTTGAATCTTCCAGGGCTTGTGGTCTCTCCTTATGAGATTGCTGTTCTGTGTCAATCGTCCTCCCACTCCCTCAGGGTCCTCAGAGGCATCTCATAGAGCACACAGAGAGAGGCACAGACTGCCACCCTCAAACCGACTATGCATGATATAGACCCATCTTTTGGTAATTTTAAGTTTCAAGTAACTCCACAGCCTTAGCACTGACTGCCAGGTATACCAACCTACATTGCACTGGTCCCCACATCCAGGAAAGGGCTCTACTTCGGGGAGGGAAGGTTCTGCTCTTTGATGGCACAGGCTCGGAAAGAATGTGCCTCTGCATGGAGGGCCTTGTGGTGGAGCAGGGTGGCAGAGTGAGGCCCAGCACCTGCTCTGCCCTCTGGGAAAAGCGTCGGTCTTCAAAGTCCTCATACAGAATGGCACTTACAGGACCCTTTCTAGTTCCTCAAAACATTGTCATACTCTGCTCTCTAGATATCTCCCAACGTAAATCTCCTCCTGTCCACTCAAGGTCAACACTGGGCTACTCTTCTGGTTTCTCATAAAGGTCAGTGCATAGGCTTAGCTGGAATTAAGAAATAGATTCCTATGCATTTAAATCCTTCAAAAAGGACTGGAGGTTGCCTAAACAGCGTATGATATAATTCAATAAAAAACAGATGAAAATATCTTCCTGAAGGGAAAACAGAGAAGAGTAAATGAAGCTAAGGAGCTAAGGTCAAGGGCATGGAAGAGAAAAGGTGAATTTTGCAAAGTTGCTAAAGGTGGTTACAAATTCAGCTCTGGGTTTTCTAGGGGCTAACGCAAAAAAAAAAAAAAAAAAAAAAAAGTAGTCCATTATGAAATTTAACATATACAAAAAATGAAAGGAAAAAAGGAAAAAAACAAAAACAAAAATCTACCACTTGCTTAAGAGAAGCTCAGCTTCTGCTGGGCACTAAAAGATAATTTCCTGAGCATAAATTTCTAAAAGTGGGATTTCTAAATCAAAGGTTTTGTAAATTTTCTAGAGGCCTTTGATGTATATTGCCACTTGCTCTCCTGAAAGATTGTCCTGATTTCATTACTACTAGCAGTCTGATCTCTTCCCTATACTGAGGATTATCTTTAGGGGAGGAGAGTAGAGGTAGTGGGAGTTCTTTGCAAATAAGATAGATACAAATTCAGTGTTTTCATCTGTAAATCATGGAAGTAAATTATACTGAATATTTTTCATGTCATACGAAAATGATATGATGCTATCATATCAACGCACTGGATGAATTGCCTACCTCAAATCCCGTACATAATTTTTACTAAATTCTCTTTTTTGGACTAGTGTCTAAGGAGAGCTCTTTTTTTTCTATGAAAGATACTATTTGCCATACATGTTATTAATATTGTTGGTTGCCTTTGTTTAAACTTGACATCCAAAAGTTATCTTTTTTATTGTAAAATGAAATTTCCCCTTTTTCCCCCCAAGTTAATCAGTTAAATATTTATTAAGTGCCTACTCTGCCCAACACTGAAGCCTCCCAATTTTACTGAGGGGATAAGTAACTAGCTCAAGGTCAGTCAGCAGTGGGAGGTAGGGACAGGGGTGGGTTGTTGGTGGCCTAGACTACAGAGGTGGTATCTGTGAGGGTAGAATAAGATAAGAAACAGGGAACAACGCCCCAGGCAAAGATCCAAGAGGCCCCAGGCAAAGATCCAAGAGGCCCCAGGCCTGGTAGAGATAGGATGGTTGACATTCTTCTTGGTGTGTACCTCTAAGATGCCTCCCCATGGCCCAACCAATCATGTCACACAGAGTCACATTTTGTGTACATGCAAATACATGCATGCGTACAGATGTGTACAGAAGCTGGGGGGTGGGTAGGGGAAGCCAGAACATGACTGAAGGGCCTTTGTTAGGGGAGTCAGAGGAAGACATACATCAAACACACCTGCTGGTGGGTATGGGGAATAGGGGATAGAAAAGCTCAAGAATGTCCTTGTACTGCTGCAAGGACAAAGATGAGAAATCCATGGTCCTCTGAAGAAGCAGGGCACAGCTGCATGTAAACATGGGCATCGAAGGGCAGCAAAATCTAGGTAATGCTAAGGAAAGATCTGGAACTAGCCAGCCTACCAGTGGGTCTCACTTGGAGCCCCTCCAAGAGCTTCTAGTCACGACCTAGAAACTGAGGCTGAGGAACATCACACTGGCTGGCTGCACTCCTTTTCCATTGTACAATGACAGTAAAAGTGTCACTTCTCCTTTAAGTGACACACAGGGTTACCTTTGGAGTGAAGATCTGAATCCTAGGAGCAAGAAGATATTTTAAATGAACAGAGGGACCCTCAAGACCTTTCCTTTCCCTGTCATACTCTTTGAGAGCAGAAAACCCTTGCTGGGGCTTAAGCCAGGTCTAATCTGCTGCATTCCAGCCTTCTTTCCCAGTAGCCTTTCACTGGCAGGGCCTTTGCTTCTTCTGCCAATAACACTCTTCCCTCTCTGTTTTACTAAGGCAACTCCTATGGTTTCCAGATCTCAGGTTGAGCATAACATTCTTATCTTCCCAACCAATTGGGATTTCCCCATTTATAGGCTTTGCTAGCCCTGGGGACACCTTCCTTCAGAGCACTTACAATTGCAACTTACACTTATTTGTACAACTGACCGATGGGGTGAGTCTCCCTTCTAGGACTGTTAGCTTCCTGAGGGCAGAGATTGTGTCTGTTTTTATCTCGGGTGCCTGGGTGGCTCAGTGGTTGAGTGTCTATCTTCGGCTCAGGGCATGACCCCAGGGTCCTGGGATCCAGTCCTGCGTCAGGATCCCCAAAGGAAGCCTGCTTCTCTCTCTGCTTATGTCTCTTTCTCTCTCTCTCTATGTCTCTCATGAATAAATGGATAGAAACTTTAAAAAAAAAAAAAAAAAAAGGACTGTATCTTTCATGTCTGGAAGAACAAACATCCTCTAGTCAGCCCCCAGTAAATACTTGCTGAATGAATAAATAAATGAAGTCAGAGACCTAAAGTTTCACTTATCCTCACAAAGGGGCAATTTTTAAAAAGATTTTATTTATTTATTCATGAGAGAGAGAGAAGCAGAGACACAGGCAGAGGGAGAAGCAGGCTCCATGCAGGGAGCCCGATGCAGGACTCGATCCTGGAGTCCCGTGGGCCGAAGGCAGGCGCTAGCTAAACCGCTGAGCCAGGTGTCCCTCAAGGGGGCAATTTAATTTAACCCTCTGTTCTGTACCACTGGGCAAAGGTCATTCTTTATAGTCATCTCAACAGATGATGCTCCTATGCCAAGGCATGCATGTTTAAGTCTCTGTGCAAACAGAGTGCTAGAAGGAAATAAGCCTGTGACCTCTTTAAGTTACTCAACCCAGTACTTTTCCTTCTGGACCAGTAAACAATTCCTATCACTCAGTTTTTGTTTGACATTTTTGGAATTCATTTCATCTTTTTTGTTAATAGGAGGCGTGAGCCTCCAAAATTCTTGAAGGGTTAATACATCTAGCTTATTTTTTTTTTTTTAATATTTTATCTATTTGAGACAGTGAGTGAGTGAGAGAGAAAGAGCATGACTAGGGGGGAGAGGCAAAGGGAGGGGGAGAAGCAGGCTCTTGGGTGAGCAGGGAGCCCAATACAGGGCTCAACCCCAGGACCCTGGATCTTGACCTGAGCCAAAGGCCAATGCTTAACCAACTGAGCCACCCAGACGCCACTAGACCAAGCTTATTAATATCCAAAGTGTGGTCCCTGGGCCCCCCACTTGGGGGCTTGCTAGAAATCCAGGCCCCCACTCCAGCCAGATCCAGAGAATCTGAATCTACATTTTCACAAGCTCCCTAGAAGACTCTTATGTACATTTGAAATGGAGAAGCACTGATTTTAAATTAACTATTAAGTTTTTTGAAACCTTAACTCAAAACAAAGCCATATGCTTACTCTAAATGATAAAGAAAAGGCTTAAAGAATCTGATGAGTGCCCCCATAAGCTGTGGAATTTGTGGCTACATTTTGATTTGTCTTTTTTTTCCCCTACTCCATATAACATAAGCAGCACTTAGAACTCAAATACGAGCTGTGTCTGCCTAGGGCTAACCAGGATCATACCACTGCTACAAAGGAAATGAGCTCAATCCTTTTTTAAAAGTTGAGATATAATTGACATGTAACAGTGCATTTAATTCTAACAGGTCAATTAAGTGCTTTACCAAGAGAAAACCTGGCTGGGTGAAGGCTGGGAAGAAGGTATTCACACAACAGAGAATAGAAACACATTTCGTCTCACTTAATAACTGTTATTTCTGAAAAACATGATTAGTACTTTAAGTCCTCGTTTTCAACACTCTCTGGAAATCTGTTTCTTCACCTACACAAGTACCAGCCACTCAGCCCTCACTATTGTGCTTTAGGAGCCTTCAAGTGCTTTGTACACTTTAACCTATGAATGTTCCCAGAGATTCTCTGCGGCAGGGATTTACAATGTCCACTTTGTGGATGAGGAAACTGAGGCTCAGAGTCTGATTGATGAACCAAAGACCATTCCTAGGTCTGTTTGACAGGAGAACCCTCAAGATGGAGTTTTGGCCAAGTCACTTGGGAGCATGTGCTCCACGGCCCAGCTGCATCAGAGCATACAAGCTCAGGTGGCTGTTTCACCTGGACTAGTACTTAAAAAAAAAAAAAAAAAAAAAAGGCTTTAATGAGGTGTAATTTACATGCCCTAGAATTCCCAGTATGTAATTTTTAAGATGGTAAGGAACACAAGCATTTATGGAAATAAAGATGTCCTTTTCATTCTAAAAGACGAGCCAAAGATTTGGTGACCCCGGTTGGGCAGGTCTCTAGGGAGCCCCGCGGAGTCAAGAATGCCTACCTTGGATTCCATACAGCCGGTTGAGGCGTGACCGCCGGGCCTCATCAGTATAGGGGACAGCAAGCCAGGGCATCTCACTGAAGTACTGTTTAAAAGAGTCCTCTGACCTACGGAGACACACATGGAAGAAAGGCTCTATTATCCCTGAAAGAACCACTGGAGGGTCTACCAAGTTATGGCCAGGGCTCTGCAGAAGCCAGGGCCTCGAACTGTCACACTCCTCAGACACCAGGCTACGAGAGGTAATTATTTTAATCTTCCTGGTGTATCCCAGGAAGCAACAGCCTCCACACAACAGGCAGATGTGAACTAGACTGCCAGGCCATTTCAAGTAGCTTGCTCCTCTGGATCCCAGGTTAACTCATGCTCAACTTCTTATTTGTCAACACAGATAGCTGGTACCTTCATAAGAAGCCTAGATGTACACACAGACACTGCATGTCCACTGATCCTTCTAATCTGTGCATATGACTGTGCTGTGTATGAGAAGACACTTTTCACCAAGCATAAGCCTATGATTCTGTGTATAAAAAACTCTAGGAATGACAGATCTAACCAAAGTGATAAAAAAAAACAGATCAGGGGCTTCCTGGGGTTGCAGTTTGAGGGTGGGGACTGACTGGGAAGGGGCAGGGGGCATCTTGTGCATGATGGAGATGTTCTATACTTAACTGCGATGATCTCAGGGGTACCTACATGAGGCAATTTTCATTGAATCGTACACCCAAAATGTATTTTGTATGTGAATTATACTTCAATAAAGTTGATGCTGTATAAAGCTCTAAAAAAAGAAACTGCCCCATGGGACACCTGGGTAGCTCAGTGGTTGAGCGTCTGCCTTTGGCTCAGGGCATGATCCAAAGATCCTGGATCGAGTCCCCAATCAGGCTCCTTGCAGGAAGCCCGCTTCTCCCTCTGCCTATGTCTCTGCCTCTCTATCTCCGTGTCTCTCATGAATAAATAAAAATCTTAAAAAAAAAAAAAGAAAAAGAAACCGCCCCATGTGGCATGCCTTTAAACTTCTCCCCAGTCACATGCAGAGATGGGGATGTGGGGAGCAGCAGGGCAAGACCACGGGCCAGTAAACCGAGCACGGCATAGTGCAGACATCAAAGATACAGAATGCCCTCAGTGTGTCAGCATCCCAGCGAACCTTCTGTGAACAGGGATTTAAGAAGCAGAAGCACCTGGTGGCTCAGCCTGAATCAGAGCTGGAGTTTGGTGATGACTAAAACCAGCAAGAGGGCACACGCCAGAGGAAGTTGAGGGGAAAAGGACCTGATGTACTCCAGGAGGAGTTAGCCCTTCTTGTTTTTAGGACACCCCCCAGGCAAAGTACATGGCCAGAGCGAAGGAAAATTAGGGCAGAGCCATCCCAGACAGGTATCACATTCCATTAGCTTCTGGCTCTTTTCTTTCCATTCTTCCCCTCCACGCCCTTTCATCACGATCCAAAACACTGAACAAATCAGAAAACTATGCCCTAATCTCAAGTGACCCAGGCCGGAAGTGGGACATGCCCCGATATTTACAGCTAAGATAGGTTTTTCTAATTAGATAATTGTGTGAGAAGATCTGAAATGCATCTGTCCATCTGCCATTCACCCCAACCCCCACCTCCATGTTCTGCACTTAGGAGGTGAGACATGTAAGGCAGGAGAAATGCATGTTAACCACCTCTGGAAAAGGGAACTACACAGCCACCTTCCCCAGCACACATTACCTGTCCGCACTAACAAAGATGATCTCAAATTTCTGGCCTGCCTCCTTGATCTTCCGGTAGGATTCCACTAGGACCCGGGTGAGGCTTCGGCAAGGTGGACACTGAAAAAGGAGAATGGGATCCTGCGGCTTGATGCTGTCTCTTGCCTTCCCATTTCCCAGCCACTTGTCAACAGAGACTGGGCGAGCAGGATGCAAGTAGGACTGCGGTGGTGAAACCCAGCTTACTAAAGAGGCAGAAACAAACATGCCTCTCGGAATGGCAAGCATCCAGCACAGGCTCCTCCAATCCCACAGCATGCCAGCAGGTGAACCCCCCTGGAGACTGCTAGAAGCTTCATTGGAATGGGTTAGGAAGACTGTCCTCTTAGGCCAGTCAAAAGAAGTCATCTTCTTGCTGCTATTATCCTTCATGATAATAAGCAGCCACAGCATGTCAACACCTCTGGTGCAGAAGGAAGTAAGAACACCAGGAAGTCATGGCCTAGCAGTTAACGATTCCAAAAGCCAACCACAACTGGTCTTGGCAGCACTGTCACTGCTTCCTCCCATCTGGACTAACAAGGAACTGACCACTCACCCAGTGTGCGGAGAAATAGACTCCCACGTGAGACCCCTCCAGGCTGCTGCTCTCCAGGGACTGGCCATTATTTCTAAGCAAGGGACCTGCAATGACTTCCCTGAAGGGCTTAGGTCCCCAAGGGAATTCCAAACCTGAAAGAGGCAACAGGTGGTGAGAAGGTTAAGACCCTTCCTTGTGGTTTCTGACCCAGCTTTATCATCAAACAGTGTTTGTTAACATGTGCAGAGGATCTAGAGCTAAAACACAGAAACAAAGGCAGAACCCATTCATGGCAGAGCCCTACCCACCTTCAACACAATGGTTCCCAAACCTGGGTGATCACAGGGTGCATCTCCTGAGGGGCTTCTGGAAAATATGGAAGCCTGGGGTCACGCTCTGCGTCTTGGGATCTGGGGCCAACGCTGAAGAGATATGTCCAACATAAAGCAACACAGACTCCCCAGGTAAGTCTGATGATGTGCCAGGTTGGGGAATCACTGCCTTGTGTAAGAATCATGAGTTTCTTCAAGTCCAACCCTGGAATCTCAGTGGCTCCCAACTCTGACAGCATTTTAGAATCAGCTGGGGGAATTTTAAAATATAATGCTCCAGGGGCCCACCCCCAGGGATTCTGATGCAGTTGGTCTGGGTTGGGGCCCAGGGAACCAAATGAGAATTAAATCCAGTAAAAGGAAAGAGTAAAACTCACTCAACCCAGATGTTCTACATTCTGATGACACTTAAGCCCCAGGCAGGAAGAGCCACAGAATAGTGTTTTCTCACAGGGTGGTCCATGGACCACTGCCTCCAAAATCGCCTGGGTGGGTGGGGGGTGGGAGAGGCACAGACTGGTTAAAAATGTAAGTGGCCAAGCCCACCCTGAAACAAACAGCCCCAAACATCTCTGGAGGGGATTGGCCATTATTTCTAAGCAAGGGTCCTGCAATGACTTCCCCTGAGGGCTTAGGGCTGGGAAATCTGCATTTTTAACAAGCTCAGAGTAGTGTGTGTGTGTGTGTGTGTGTGTGTGATTTGAGAAGGTGAAGACTTGGTTCCACCAAGCCTTTTTTTTACTGAAGGTAATTCTTTTTTTTTTTTTTAATATTTTATTTATTTATGACAGATACAGAGAGAGAGAGAGAGAGGCAGAGACACAGGCAGAGGGAGAAGCAGGCTCCATGCACCGGGAGCCCGATGTGGGATTCGATCCCGGGTCTCCAGGATCACGCCCTGGGCCAAAGGCAGGCGCCAAACCGCTGCGCCACCCAGGGATCCCTTTTTTTTTTTTTAATATTTTATGAGGGTAATTCTTTAAAGCAGGTGAAAATTTTCCTAGGAAAATTTGTTACCAGGGTTGAATCCTCTAATCAATAAGTGAGAAAGGGAAGACCTTAGGATGCTTTTCTGACTCCAGTGCAGAGAGGAAAGAACCAGACCTGGCACAGAGCAACAAACAAGGAAGCTACAACTCCACTGGCCTCTGCGGTCTGTGGCAGGGCAGGGAGTCTGAGTCCCACCCAGGCTCAGCCTGTGACAGAGGCCAATGGAGGATTACACTTGCTCAGAGAGAGCACTCCTCTCTCACCTCTCCCACGGGCATTTCCTCTAAATGAGGAAAGTGAGCAGGACATCATCGTCCAGTGAGCAGGATGATGGTAAGAGAAGCCTACCCAGTGTACGGGCACCCACCCACCAAGGCCAGTCAGCAAGGCCAAGGCCACAGGACTGGGCTGGCACCAAGAAATGAGGCTGGTCACCCCTGAGGCCAGGAGAGCAACACAGAGGCTGTGACTTTGCTATGGTAGGATTTTAAAGAGACAAAAACCTCACAACTGCTGAGTTTGCCTCTAATTGCTAAGGTGGCAGCTGCCATGGACACAGCACCAGAAGTCAGTCTCTGGGCTCTCGCTGTTTCTCAATAGCCTCCTCAGCCCTCAAAACAGAACTTCCTTTTTCTGATTCCATCTCCTTTGACCCATGAATTTAAAAAGCCCCCAGGAGGGACATTCTGATCTCTTTAAAAATCTTAACCATGACCTGGAGAATTCTATAATTTCATCACGAGAAGATCTGCCAGCCAAGTAAATCCACTCATATAGATTTTATCAGTATGTCTTCTACCAATGGCGATGAAGTCAGGGTCGGGGGACAGAGCAGGGAGCACGGGATGGACATGCCAAGGTCCTACCTTCTGGGTCATCACGGATCACCAGCAGCCCATTCCTGCACACGACCTTCCCGGTGGTAGCGTCTAGGAATATTAGCGATGGAATGTTGGAAATTCGATATTTGTTCCAAAGTTTCAGCTGTAAGAAGAAAAGAGAAAGAGATGGTTCAGCCCATGCATTAATAAATGCATTAATTGCAGCATCCTTTTGAGCCCCTCCCGGGCCTGATGGGCACATGAACTGGAAAACACCGAAGCACAGATCAACAAACAAGGAAGCTACAATCCCACTGGCCTCTGCAGTCTGTGGCAGGGCAGGGGGGTCTGAGTCCCACCTAGGCTCAGCCTGTGACAGAGACCAACGGAGGATTACACTTGCTCAGAGAGAGCACTCCTCTCTCACCTCTCCCACGGGCATTTCCTCTAAAAAGCATGAAGATGAAGATGTATTGGGAAATGAACTACACACGCACCCCCAACACCAGATGGTTAAGGCAGGAAGGGAGGCCCTTTATTGGTGTTTCTCAACCCTATCAGCAGGCAGGTGCTCCCCTGCTTCCCAGCTCTGCCGGGCCCCTGAGCCCCGGGGGACAGGGGACAAGGGTACCCAACAGAAGACCAAGTAGCTAGAATCTGGCCCCTCTGCTCCACTGCATTCCTACACTTGGAATATCGGCAGTGGCTGTGTGTGCCATCCACCCACAACCACAAAGGAACAACATCCTGAGCCAGCCCCAATCCTCAGCTCTCGGTGCCACTCCAAACAGTCAACTTGTTAGAGGAGCAGGGTCTAGGAGGGACAAGGCTGAGGAAGCATGAATGCACCAGCCCAGGACAGGGCACAGAGTGTGGGCCAGCTGTTATTTGCTCCCAGCCATCAGGGTGAACACCATTCAGGTGGGCCACTGCGTGCTCTGGCATTTAACTGCCAAAGCCAGAAAGCAATCTAACTAAACAAAATGTCCAACCACCAAGGCAGCTCCAGAGAAGAAAAAAGCCAGGGGAAATGGAAGAATGGCCCACTGGTGATTCAGCCACAGCCTCCCTTCCGGGGGCCAGAGGCCCACACGGGGAGTCAGTCGCCTGGGCTTTGGCAGAATGGGCCACGGATGAGGTCAAAGGGAAGCAGGCACCAGAAGGCCAGCTGTACAGAGCAGATTATTATTGTTTTTAATTCAATCCCGAGCAGCAACAGAGTCGGGTGGGGTATCTACCAACAAATGTTAGGCTTCCCCTGGCTGTGGAGACCTGGGTCTTGGCAGGAAAGGCTGTGGGACTCTACCTCAAAGTTAGGGGGTCCCGCCTCTCCAATGGGTTCCCAAACCAGCCCTTAGAGCAAGAGCAAGTCTGCACGTATAGTCTGTACTGCCCCGAATTGCAACATTCCAGGGAAACCTGATATAGGCCACAGATTCAACATTTTTTAAAAGAGGTTCAACAACAGAGTAAGACCATTCCACTGCGGGGATCAGTTCTGTAAGTTTGCTACTGCAAGGATCCAGCCAGGTTAATAGTTTTATTTTTTTATTTTTTATTTTTTATTTTTTTTTTAGGTTAATAGTTTTAGAAGGGGGCATGGAGGAAGATGAAGGAATTTCTCTAGTTTAAAAGGTAATTGTTTGGGGGGAGAAAAGTCATTATTGGGAAAAGTAAGAAACACACAACAAACCATAAAAGCTGAGTAAAAATCACCCATGACTCATCACTTACAGAAGCTTGGACAATTTTCTATTTCCACCAGCAGCAAACAAGAGAGCCCATTTCTCAGTATTCTTACCAATATTGGTTTTTTTAATTTGGCAGGAAAAAATGATGCCTTGTTTTTGTTGGTTATCTTTTGCTTATTGATATGTAGGCATTCCATGTCTCCCTATAGTAAATACATTGTTTCTTCTCAATATATTTTGTGACTGGTAAGTGCTAAAATTCATTCAACAGATATTAACTGAGCACTTACTACGTGCCAGCCCTATGCTAAGCACAAAGAATACAAGATAGAACAAGGCAAATGAAGTGGCTGTCTTCACAGAGTTTCTACTCTAGTGGGAGACACAAATAACAAACAAGAATATAAACAAAAAAATAATTTCAGATACTTCATAAGAGAAAAGAGAGCAGAGTGAGAGCAAAGGCATGCTGAGGGGGAGTGGTACATATTTTAGAGAGTGATCAGGGAAGGCATCTTTGAAGAAAGAGCATTTGACCACAGACCCCTCATGTGATGGGAGTGAGTCACATGCGCCTGGGGGGAGGCCACCTGAGGCCCAGGGAACCTGGTTAGAGGTTGGAAGGCAGACTGGCTGGGATGGAAGAGCCCCATGGAATGAGGGAGGGGGCTGAGGTGAGGTCCAAAGGGCACTCTTGACAGATCTTTAAGGCCCTGTGGTCCAATAAATATGATAGAATTTTACTCTAAGTGTAACAGGAAGCTATGGAGGGTTAAGCAAGGGAGTGGTGTGATCTGATTTACATTTTAAAAGGTCACTTTGGCAGCCCTGAAGGAACAGCCCACAGAGGAAGACTAGGGGAAGGAAGGATCTGGAGAGGCCAGTGCAAATAGCTATGGCAAGAGTGGACAGCAGTGGCAGCCACCTCGGTTACAGCAGCAGAGTGAGGACATGATATATTCTGGAGACAGTCAATAGAGCAGGCTAACAAATTGAATGCGGGGAAGGGATGAGAGAAAGGAAAGGATATATTGTGGTTTTGGGGTTTAAGCAAAAGGGTGTCAAGGGGTCCTACTGACCAAGATGAGGAGCAATGGGGTAGGAGAAAGCTTGCAAGAGAAAAAAAATCAAGATGAGACAGGTCAATCTGAGGTGCCCACTAGATGTGCAAGTGGAGACTGCAAGTAGGCACGTGGACTTACAAATCTCTGGGGGAGCCAGAGTGGGGGTCATGAGATCTATCAGGGATCATCATCCAGGCAGCCTGGATGCTGTTTGGGGTCACAGGCCTGCGTGAGGTTATCCAGAGAGAGGGCATGGCCACAGAGGAGAAAGCACCCCAGGGGCAGAGCCAGGGACCACCCATGAAGATTAAGGAGTGACAAGTGACATGAGAGGAAAACAGGGAGACTCTGATGTCCCGAAAGGCAGGTGACAGAACTCTTCTGGGGAGGAGAGAGTAGACTCCTGTGCCAAATGCTACTGAGATATTGAGTACGATGAGGACAGAGAACTGACCCGAGGATGTGGCAACTAAGGTCATCTGTGACCTTGACAGGTCAAGAAGGAGTCAGGGGCATGAGGATGAAAGAACAACTGGAAGCGGGAGGGACTGGGGTGCAGCTCTGTCTAGCACAGACACCTAGAGTCTGCTGGCCAACACGAAACAGGAGCTAAGGTGGTGACTATAGACAACTTTCTTTAAGGGTTTTGCTGTAAAGGGAGCAGAGACTAGAACTGTAGCTGGAAAAACACATGATGTGGTCAGGGGTGGATATTTTATAGATGGGAGATACTCAAACCTACATTGTTGGAGGTAATCCAGATGAGAAAAAAATTGATAAGAAGGAAAAATGCAAGAACAAAGTCCTTGCGTAGGCCAGAGGGTGGGATCGAGATCACAAATAGAAAGGTGAAGCTATAAAACAGCTAACTTTTGAAAGCACATTCTTATTTCAAAGCACATTTTAGCCTGAATAGAAAGCCAAGCTATTTGCACATAAAGATAACTTTATCCTCTTTCTCCAACAATTATACTATTTACTTCCTTTTTCTTATAGAACTACATTGGCTGGAATTTCCCGAACAAAACAGTAAGTAGTAAGCACCTCTAACTCCTACCCAATCATGATCTTTTACTTTCAGATGTAATATCAACCATTGGTGTGAGACAGATACTCTTCAACATGGTAAACAAAATAGTCTTGAATATTACTCAGCCATAAAAGGAAGGGGATTCTGACACGTGTTACAACACGTATGAAACTTCAGGACACTGTGCTAAGTGAAAGAAGCCAGTCACAAAAAGACAAACACTGTGTGATTCCATTTATGTGAGGTACCTAAAGTAGTCCAATTCGCAAAGATTGAAGTTGTAATGGCAGTTGCCAGGGGCTGGGTGGACAGTGGACATGGAAGAAATGTGGCATTGTTAATGGGTATACAGTTCCAGTTTTTTTTTTCCTTTAAAAATTTATTCATTTATTTAAGAGAGAGAGAGGGAGAAAGTGAACAGGAGGAGGGACAGAGGGAGAAAGAGAGTCTCAAGCAGATTACCTGCTGAGCACAGAGCCTGGCATGAGGCTGGATCTCACGACTCCGAGATCACGACCTGAGCCAAAATCAAGAGTCGGGCACTTAACTGACTTAGCTACCCACGCATCCCTCCAGTTTCAGTTTTACAAGATCAAGAGAGTTACAGGGATCAGTGGTGGTACTGGCTGCACATCAATGTGAATGTATTCAACACTACTGAACTGTACACTTAAAAATGGTTAATATGGTAAATTTTATGTATGTATTTTACCACAACTTTTAAAAATGGCCTTCCATAACATTTTGACCAACAATTTTATCAAAAACGGATGGTTAGGGATGCCTGGGTGGCTCAGTGGTTGAGTGTCTGCCTTTGGCTCGGGGCATGATCTCGGAATTCCAGGATCGAGTCCCATATCGGGCTCCCTGCATGGAGCCTGCTTCTCCCTCTGCCTGTGTCTCTGCCTCTTTCTGTGTGTCTCTCATGAATAAATAAATAAAATCTTTAAAAACAAAAACAAAAACAAAAACTGGATGGTTACTTTATGCTTATTCTTTTGATCCATTGCAATATATTTCATTAGTTTAACTCCAGGGTCAAACCATCCTTGCCTTCCAAGAAGAAATCTTCTTGGGTCATGTGTATTGTTAAGGGATCACAACTATCATATATTCCCTGAGGCTTGGGGCTCCCATAAACAAATGGCATTAGGTAACAATACTTGATTTATGGGTAGCTAGACTATTCCCTGAAGAAAGTTACGGTCTGTGAGCCTTAAATATAAAAATGGAAGATTCAACAGGATTGTAATAGACTGCTTTGTGTGTAGGCATGCATATTGTATTTGAAATGTAAGCATGTGTTGGCTCTTGGCTAGATATTTTTATTTTTATTTATTTATTTTTTTTAAAGATTTTATTTATTCATGAGAGATACAGGGAGAGAGAGAGAGGCAGAGACACTGGCAGAGGGAGAAGCAGGCTCCATGCAGGGAGCCCGATGTGGGACTTGATCCCGGGTCTCCAAGATCAGGCCCTGGGCTAAAGGGACGCTAAACAACTGAGCTACCGGGGCTGCCCTTGGCTAGATATTTTTAAAGGAAGGGTGGGTTTTGGTACCTGGGCTACCTAGCACCTAAATGCTTAGTCACCCGTCAGTTCCCCAGCTGACATAATAAAAGGAGGGCTTGTGGCCTGGCCCGTTGGCTAGGGGTACCCTGAGAGCATTAGTACAGTACTTTTTTAAGACTCTAAAAACAGAGATGCTGTCTCTCTACTCCACCCCCACAGATAAAAAAGAACAATTTGTTCTGGGTCCCTCATGTAGGCAGAAGGACTATAACACCCTAACTCTGCCCCACCCCCAATCACCAGAGATAGTTCTTTTTTCTCAGTATCCTTCTTGGAGAGGTAAGAAAATGTACCCCCTTAACCCTTCCCATGACTCCCTCCCTAGGGATTGCCCCCCTTTCTTTCCCACTGGGTCTCAAAGAAGACAGGAGATCTTGGCTTGTGTTTTATCCCTGGTTGCTGGATCTTTTGTTCTAAATAAATGCCCACTGGTTCAGTAGAAAATATTATGCTTTTAGACTCATATCGGTCACTGAAAAGTCCATCCTTTTGGAGACTACTACATCATGGTATAATTTTATATAATTGTGATTTATTGTGGAATTTCTGGCATTCATCGGTGATGTGCAGTCTGCACAGGACTGTCTTTTTCAGGCTGCAGTTGCTGGAGCTGGTTGCTCAGAGTCTGTGCAGAAGGCACAGGAATGATCATTCTAACCATGTCCATTTTGATACCTGAATCAGAAAGCAAACCTTATGTTAGAAAAGTCATAGAGGTCTACTTTGATGATTCTCTTGTGCTGACTGTAAAGGAGAAATGCTTGAGTGTAAAGAAATGATCCCAAGACTCACTCCTGTGCCTTTTCGTGTGTGTGACGTCTCAAGTCCACTAAAGGTTTTCAAAGAGGCCTCTTAAAACAGTGGCTTCATAACCATGTTGGGGTCACAGACACTTTTGAGGATAAAAGCTACAGATCCTTTCCGCAGAGAAAAATGCACATACACAAAAAAGTGTGCGTGTAATTTCACTGAGTTCATGAATTCTTTGAAGCCTTTTAGTGAACTTGTCTGATTCCAAGTGGCCTATGGTCCCCAGGTGATGACCCCCTTGTCTTAAGAGTTCATTTTAGGGCATGGCTTGGCCTTGGTTCAACTGAGAGAGCTATGCTATTACTCCATCCATAAAACTCCCTCTAATAAAAATCAGCATTTGCCTAAATTCTGAGATGATGCAACAGTGAAGGGTGGGAGGTGATATTCTCACTGCACGCGGCCGCTATGCTCCTGAATTGTTGGAAATGCCTACCACCTGTGGCCTCCAATTCATCTTCTGCCTTCAGGACGCTGAAGATCAGAACCACCCAGGACTGAGCACTAACTGTACTTATTTTTAAGGATCCCTAAGGAAGGAGTTCCTATTCCTTATTAGTGTGATAGTAGAACATCTCATCAGAGTCAGGAGCCAGAGCCAGTGCTTTCTCACTCTCTTAAAGTTCCTTCTTGGGAGGAAATCTGGTAGCACAGAATGAAAATGGGCTCCAAGGGGCCCGATTTACATCCTGGCCCTGACCTCTCAGTGAACGTCACTGGTGACATGATTTTACAGCTGGGGCAGGTCACACCTGCTTGCCTCACATGGTAATGCCAACATATCAGGACCAATTTGGAACTTAAATGAGGTGATGTGTGTGGAGATACTGTGAAAACCAAAGCACTGTACACATGGGACACATCGCTAATATCCGCATCAAATTTATGCTTATTCCCCCCTTGTCTTGTCAGCATCCTCTTCAGAAAAACATTTTCCTGTCAACTCTATTGTAAAGTTAATCAATCAACTGTATAGTTAGTAGGCTGTATATAAAACTCCCCAGAAAACAGGGTTTTCCTTCCGTAGCGAGAGGTATTTCTACCATAAGCACCTTCTGCAAAACATATACCTATTTTTCGGCCAGTTTTATGAAGTCAGTTTGTTTCCCCCACCCCCTCTTTTCTGCCTTCCACTTCCCATTCTGGGATTTGAAGATTTTAAAGGGCATCTGGAAATTGTTCTGAACAGACTCTGTGGACTTTGCTCTTCTCTCAGAACTCTGACAACGTGTGACGCATGTGATTCTGACGGACTCTCTGGAACTCTCTGCTCGGTCTCCTCGCCTTCCGCCTTCTGGCCGGTGACGGTGGGGTGAAATGCAGTGTGGCCTTGACCAGAGGAGCAGGGAGGAGGAGGAGCCAAGGCCAGAGGCACCCATCCCAGCAGACTTTGATCCAGACCCTGGAGGCAGAGCAGGAGCTTGCATTCTGCTGGCCATAGAAGAAAAAGGCTCTGGGCAACCTCAGTACTTTGAAAGGGCTTCCCTGGCTGGCACTGCTGCAGCTGGAGGCAACCAAGTGATTTTCCCAACCAGTGCCTGCTCCCTCTTGGGTGACCATGTGGCCAAATGTCCACCCAGAGCTCATTTAAACCCTCTAAGCTTAGAGATCTAAGGGCTTATAACTAGTTTGCCAGATTCAGAAGCAAGGCAACAAAGATGAAATGGAAAAAAAGGAAGAGGACACAATATTAGTAAGGATGACAAAACGGGCTATCAAGTTACTTGAAAGTTCCATTCCTTGGCCTGGCGGCTGGTTCTAGTTAGTGATTCCGAGGCTGTGGTTGGAGCTATCATCCTAGGAATGCCGGCCAAAAACATTTCTCCAGTGACCCATGAAACAATGAAGCAAGTATCAAAAGGGACAGGGCTGGAAACTGGGAAACTGCAAAAGTGCACACTCTAGAACCGAGCTCATCTGACACACTGGGGGGATTTGTCAGCACCCACAGATGCCACACGGAGACTCAACCTGATGATTTCCCAGAAGCCCCAACTCCAGAGGGTGACTCAGAATCTGCCTCTCATTCCAAGGACTGGGCCTTGCACTTGACTGGGGGGTTCAAGTTTTTATTTCTCAACAGCTGCTGCAAATCTATGGGATCAAGCCAAAGCTAACACAGATGTAAGATTCATCAGCAACCTCCTCAGCAAGGTCAGTGGAGCCTTCTCAGACAAGCCTTCCCCCTGCGCTTCCACCGAATGCTGACCACAGAGACACCATCCTTTCTGTGAGCAGCATTTGAAAACAGGCTTAAAAGCATCCCCACCCTTCCCAACTGAACACTACTAAAGCTCATTATCTATGCAGTCTGAGAAAACAATCCCCACCCACCAATGTGGAGGCAGTCTGTAACGCTAGAGGTTACTTAGCATAGGCTCTGGAGCCAGGCTGGCCCAGGTCTAATTCTGCTCTGGCCACCTGCTGGTTGGTGACCTCAGACAAGCTACATGACTTCTCTCTTGGTTTTCTCATTTGCAAAATGGGGATAACAGTACCTATACTTTACTGGATGTTGTGAAGATTTGATATGTTCCAGAAAGTGCTTAGAATTGAGCCTGGAATACATGAGGTACTACATGATTATAGTTAGCTGCTGTGATTACTATCGATTATTATTGTTGTTGTTGCTGCTACTGTCGTCTCAGTATCACTCTCAATGCTCCAGCAGGACCTTGTCCCAGAGGTAAGACCAAATCTTGCTTCTGAGGCATGATTCCACTGTGATCTGTCCTGTGACTGAAATTTTAGCTTGGTACAGCTGTTGGTTGGCTAAGTGCAGGGCCGGACACATGTTATGTGCTCACTGAATGATGGGTGAATGGATCAGGGGATGAAGGTCTAGAAGGAAGGGAGGGAAAGAACAATGTCGAGGGGCCAGCCAGACTGAATGCCTCACTTAGCAACCAAGTGCAACTGCTTAGAGGGCCCCCTGATGACCAAGACTCTTCCCAGTTCCTTGGGATAGTTGGGGACCCAGAAGGCTTTTTATATGTATGTAAAAAGATTTTATTTATTTATTTTAGAGTGAGACACAGAGATAGCAACAGAGAGCACAAGCAAGGAGGAGAGGGAGAAGCAGACTCCCCGCTGAGCAGGGACCCTGGGATCATGACCTGAACTGAAGGCAGATGCTTAACTGGCTAAGCCACCCAGGAGCCCCCCCGGAAGGCTCTTTAAATTGAAAAATAAATTGCCCAAAACAAGTGCTAGTGGAATTAGAGCTCTTCTTCCTTTCTCTGGTGGGGCCTTTGACCTCTGCACCCTCCTCACCTTCCCATCTCTCCTTTACCTGAAGCCAACACAGAAAACCAACCAGCAGGCGAGACCAAGGGAAAGAGCCGGGTGGATGGACCAGGCTGATTACAAGAAATCAAAGCCCTCCTCATGGATTTGCACTTAGGAAGCTGGAGTAATGATCAATGCTCCCTTCACCATAGCTCTTTCAGAAGGAGGGCCTGTGCTCCAACCATCACAGAGCATAAGGTTCAGAAAAGAACACATCTACCCTGCTTCCTGCAGACAAAAGTAGCAGGCATTACATGTGTCACACACACTCCTTCTGGGTTCATCTCCACCACTCCAGGCTATACTAAACACAAAAGACAAGACTGGGTCAGAGGGACATTAAAAATTTATTCTTCATTACTCTAAATGTCAGAACAGTTAAGTTTTCTAACCAACAGACTGCTGACCTAGCTGGGCTATATATGATATGATATTAGGTGTCGCTGCCTTACAATATTAAAGTGCAGCAGGAGAAATGACGGGGGTGAAATACTGTGTCTGCCTTCAGGAATCTTATAGTTTACAAGTAAAAAATGAATAAAATGGTAAGTGTTATATTTTATCTATTTTACTACAATTTAAAAAAAAAGAACCATGACTACTTTTGTCCAGACATGGGGCAGATCACGGCAAGGAACAAGCAGTATAAGGAGTGCAAGAAGGAAGGCTGGCTTCATCTCCATTAGGGAATATGCCAGGAATGGCTCTGTGTGTTGAACACACCCACGCTTTCAAACACTCTCTGTATAACATTTATTCCGAATTGGGGTGGCCACAAGAACCAACAGCTCATGGCTGAGTTGGATCTTGTTGGTCAGTCCGATCTTCGGTCATTACTTTTGTTGGAAGGCAGTACGGTATAGGTAGAACAGTTAAGAACATGGTTCTGGAGCCACACTGTCTGGGTTCAATCAGCTGGGTGACATTGGGCAAGTTATTTCATTTCTTGGAGCCTCAGTTTTCTCATGAGTAAAATAAGAATCATAATAATAATAACTACTTGTATATTGTGAATGTGAGAATTCACTGGATTATATGTGCACAACACTCAGAACCCTGCCTAGTACCTAATAAGTGTTCAATAAATGGTAAAAATGGTGATGTTGATTATGATGCTCCTATGATGATTCTAAAGAGAAAAATGTGGTGACCCATCTAACTCCTGCTTATTAGCACCCATGTCAGCTGCCAATTCCCATTTGTGGAGGGGGTGGAGGAAATGACTTCATGGGCCTTGTATCATTTGGGATACCCACAGATAGAGGAACTGGGCCAAGAGACAACCCAACACAGTGAGTAAATGCCAGTCACTCACTGATGGTGTGTGGACTTCTTAAGTTCTTAGGAGCCTCACTTTGCTTTCCATGAATTCTTTTACAACAGAAATCACTTTGCCACTGGTAGGGGAGGTGCCGAATCTGATACGCTGCTTCTTCCTTTTATCTCTTTAACCAAGAGATGTCTATTCTTATCAGCAGCCAGCCTCCCACCACACACCTCACCAGTCAACAGTAAGCCATGTTTCCACCTTAACCTGTGACTTTAGAGTGCTGTCAAATACACGACTGATTCCCAGAATAAAGGGCCACATACTGTCTTCTCCTAGGTCGGGCCCAAAACCACCACTACCCCTTAAATCCTTCTTCCAAGGGGATTGTTGCTTTCTGGCAGCCCCACAGCTTCACTATGTAAAGTTGGGAAGCAGTGCAGCAGGCAAGAGCTCAGGCTTTGGTGGCACACAACATCAGTTTGAACCCTGGGTCTGCCTATCTTGGACAAATCACTTTGTCTCTCCAAGCTTCATTCTCTCCAATCGCAAAATGGTCCCGTGGTACCCATCTCCTAGGGTTACTATGAGAATAATATATATATATGTTCAGAACTGCCCCTGGCACACAGCAAGCACTCATACAAGAATACCTCTAATGTGTGCCCTTCCATTTTTTACATCAGAAAGCCCATCTAGGACAACGGGCCCTGCACAGGGTCAGACATCAAGAGCATTAAGTAGGTAGTAATTGACTGTGGTGATCAGGACACCATAGTGCCACTGGTCCCTGCCAGGGCTGGGACCCAGGATGACCCACACAAATCAGCACGAGAAAGTACAGAATATTCTACAAGAGAATTTCTGCCAGAGGCTAAGCGGATCAAGCCTGACAAAGGAAGGGGAGAACAGAAGAGTCTCTACTTCTCCAGTAACAACTCTGGGCAGGTGGCCAACAGCTCCCCTCTTCATAGAAAGGAAGGCAACATTTCAGACTAGCACCCAGTCTGTGGATCTTCTCTCTGTGGAGTGACAGAAATCAACTAAGAAATGCTCACAAGCACCAGAGACACAAGGGGATGATGGTGGCCATGCTGGCGGGGATGAGGAATTTAAAAATAAAAAAGTAGTGTCTCCCACGGCTTTGAAACCTGGGTCTAGCGGCAGTGGGCTGCAGTCTTGTGATTCTGGTGGCAAAGAGTAGGGAAAGGAGGCCGCATCCCACACGCAACTACCAGGCAAAGAGGCTGACAGGGAATGAAAGCACATTCTAAAGCATCTGTGGCTGTCTCTTCCTCTCCTCAGGAGTCGCTCACCAAGCAACTCTGCCACCAAACTTCTTTTTAGAAAGCTGCACCTTAAGGGGATCCCTGGGTGGCGCAGCGGTTTGGCGCCTGCCTTTGGCCCAGGGCGCGATCCTGGAGACCCGGGATCGAGTCCCACATCGTGCTCCCGGTGCATGGAGCCTGCTTCTCCCTCTGCCTGTGTCTCTGCCTCATTCTCTCTCTCTCTGTGACTATCACAAATAAATAAAAAATTAAAAAAAAATATTAAGAAAGCTGCACCTTTGGGTCAGCCTCAATCAATAACAACAAATTACCAAGATTAGAAATGATGCCCACAAAGGGCACCTGAGTGGCTCAGTTGGTGAAGAGTCTGCCTTTGGCTCAGGTCATCATCTCAGGGTCCTGGGATTGAGACCCGCTTCGGGCTCCCTGCTCAGTGGGGAGCATGCTTCTCCCTCTCCTTCTGCCCCAGCTCCTGCTCCCCCTGCTTGTCCTCAATCTGTCACATGAATAAACAACATCTTTAAAAAGAAAAAAAGAGGGATGCCTGGGTGGCTCAGGCGTCCGCCTTTGGCTCAAGGCATGGTCCCGGGGTCCTGGGATGGAGTCCCATGTCAGGCTCCCTGCATGGAGCCTGCTTCTCCCTCTGCCTGTGTCTCTGCCTCTGTGTGTCTCTCATGAACAAATAAATAAAATCTTTTAAAAAAATGAAATGAAATGATGCCCACAGAGACAAAAATGTAAATATTTTCTTCTTACCCTTTCAAAATCGCTGAAATGTAAAAATCTTTCTTTTTCCCCCCAAAATATTTCTTAGTCACTTTAGTTCCCCATGGCCTTGGAGAATCTCGTTCTTGAACACTTGGAACCTGGTATCATTTATAACACTAATTAAAGAGGTTCGTTGACTATGCTATACAACTTCCTGCCCTAATGACTCAACAAGCCAGGAGATGAGCAGTTTGTTGGGAGTACAAAGAGACATATGGCTGCCAAGTTCTTTCTGGCCAACACCACAGACGGAGGGAAAGGCTGTTCTGTTTCCCCGTGCTGCAGCTCTTACAAGCTGACAGAGGGATTTCCTAAAGTTCCATCTGGTACAAAAACCTCTACTGGGCAGAGTGGTTTGGAATAGTAAGAGGGTGGCTAGTAATAACAGACCAGGGCCAAATGCTGTACAGGCAGAAGGATTAAAGTGGCTGGGAGTTTGCCCATGAGACAGGACAAGGAGCCAGAGTCGGTCTGGAATCTGAGAGACCACGTCCCAGCTCCAAAGGAAAGCCTCGGGGATGGAGGGACAGAGATAGGGTTTCTGTGGCTTGTATCACTGTGAATCCATCCCTCTACTGATATAATCAGGAAAGAGTTCAAGTTTGCCCATGTTCCCTCTGAGTAGTGCGCATTTGTACTTGAACACTGGGACCCCTGATCTGCCACCTCCTTTGAGATGCGTCACCACACAAGTCCAACCCAGAATATTGAGTTTATACCACAGAAAAATAAATTCTGAGTATCTGCACACCAGATTTTTATAGGATCCAGAAGGCTGAAAGAAAATAAAAAGAAAAGAACTCTAGAAATAAGGACTGTGTGGAAGGAAGAGTGCCACTCCTCATAGATGTGGGGATTCTGCTGGAGAAGTCACTTGTCAGGGCAGGAATCTCTCTCTTCATTCCCTGCCCTTAGATGGAAGGTGCTAGACGCCATCAATTCATTCCAACAAACCCATCCCAAGGACTTTGCAAAAAATAAGCCAGCAAGATTTTGTTTCATTTTGTTAAAAAAAAAAAAAAAAAAAAGGTCCATGCTAAGGAACCAAAAGACTGGCTCACATGTCCTTCACTAGATGCGTCCCTCTGGAGGAGTGAAATCTCATGCTGCTTTTGTATCCTCAATGCCTCACATACGGTAGGCACTCCATAAACGTGCATGAGGACCATGAGGGCATTCAGGCCAAGAAAGAGGTCACTTAGCAGCTTCTTGTGTGTGACTCTAAAGATGTATCATGAAAAACAAGCAAGTTGGTGTTTCATTTTTACACATTCATTGTGGTTCCTCAACAGTTACTAAATAAGTTGCCTTCCAAAAGGAAACCAGGCAAATAAGCTGAAAACTTTTCCGCAGCTTCCAGTAGATCTGGACTGCGATTGCGTAACCCTGCCTAACCCCATGCTAGAACTTACAGGCCAGCAGATCAGGCTGCGCATTTCCACATCTACTCTTGAAATGAAAACAGGAGCAGGAAGTGTGGTTTGTGCGAATTACGAAGATGTTTAGTTAGCATTTAAGCGCCATCCATACCTGTTCCATGGTGGGGCCATTAGCACTCACTCAGCAGAGCACTCCTTTCAATTTCTTTACCTGATTGTTATTTCACTGGGGTGTTTTTGCTGTGTTTGTGTCCCCCCACACACACACCCACAGCTGGCTGCAGGAAAGCTGTTTCTTGGCAGAACTTTCCAAGTGCCCAGTTAAACCCCTTGTTACCACTTTCCTGCCTCAGGAAGGCCCACTGAGCCTGGGCCAAATGACAAGGGGAGGGAAGGAAACATTTACAATGATGTGAGAAATTCCCAGTCTGGGGGGGGTGGGTAGATCAAAGAGGACAGTCATTAGGGACCATTCTGCACAGAACCTGGCACATGAAGGTCCTCCATAAATTAGACTGGATTGGCCCATGACAGGAACGCCATTACCTCACGGGAAACCCGGTGAGCTCCTCTGCAGCTCTGAAAGTGGCATGAGCCACACTACCACAGACCAGCTGTGTCCCGAGTAAAAGGAGTCGTGTCCTATCCTGAGAAGCTGTGATCACCATGCTCCCGAAGGCCTTTATATAGAAATACACTGTGGCTTGCACTGGTCCCCTCTGCCAGCTCTTGAAATGAAAGGGTCCACAGTGAAATAAATAACAGCAGGGAGAGAGAAAGAGGGAGGTAAATTGTTTGGAAAGTAGAAGACAGGGTGGAAAAGATGAAATTCAAGACAGATGTAGGAGAGCCACAAACAAATGTCCTTGAATTTATGCATCCAAGTGATTCATGCAGAATAAGGCGGGTGGGGAAAAGAGCTACATACCGAATACAGAAATAAATATGGGAGTAAATACAGAACAAAGTATTATATTCCCTAAGTCTTACAAAGAAACATCAATCCATATCTCTCTGCTATATAAAGTTGTTACAAAACGGTGAATGAAGAGTCGGAGATGAAGCTATTAATTAAGCCGAGGGTCTCTGCAGTCTCTGTCATTCTCAACAGGGTATCAACCACCACCAACCACCAACAATTTATGTTCAATTACTGAACGCTGATTTCTTATCTCCAAAAGGCACTGCTGCTGCTTGCTTAGTATCAGCAGGATTTTAAAAAATAGTAGTATTTGCCAAGTTAATGCCTGGCCATTAAGAAAAAAAAATCAAGCAGGAAATTTAGATGGGCGTTTCCATAGAAACACAAAAAGTCCAAGATATTGCCTGGAAAGACATTTTTACAATGAAGTATTAGTGTGTGTTGTTACTTCTAAACAGCTAACTCAAAGGGGCCACCGTACAATTGGTTCCAAATGCTTCATACTGAGAAGAAACACAGGCGGCCTGCCTCGCTGATTACTCTCAGTTTGAGACTTCAAATGGTAACAAGAAAGAAGAAATGAGCAAGAAGGTCCTCAGTCACTAGAAGTGCTAGAGAAATGGGGTGAAGCAGCGTCCAAGGTCAGGACACAACGAGAGCGGGGAATGACAGTTTTCTAGATAGATCAAACATCACACTTCAAGATACTGCTTAGTGTTAACTTCAGATCTACATCATGTACATGCCTAGTCATTTATTTATCAATAGATATTTACTGAGCATCTAAAACCTACCAAGTATTTGTGCCAGATGGTGTGGAGATATAGAGATTAAGGCCAAAGATCCCTGCCTTCAAGGGAGGAAAGGAGCCTGCTAAGTATCTGAATCTGTGTGCTATTTGGACACTCCACCTGGGATGCTGGTCCTTGCCTCACAGACCCTCAAGCCCCATGGTGAGACATGTGTGTTCCAGGGGAACAATTGTGGGCTGCAGGTGACTGCTGCATGTGACTGTAGCAGGTGTGGACATCTGATCTGAAGCCAATCATACTCTCTCCCACTAACTTAGAAATTGTATACAAAGATTCAGTAAGGTCAGAGCTTCTCAACCAGTATGCAACACATAGGTTAGAGGAAGATGCCATATCGATTCTCTCAGCCCTCGGTGCAGCTGGAGCCCTCACCCCCTCCCCTCTGGTGACAAGCTGCCTTGTCCCTTTTTCCCCAGAAGACAAACAGTAGATTGTGTTCTAAATGTGGCAGGGATGTGGAAAAGATGGAGCAGCACTGATTAGATAGACCGTGGTAGAGGTGAAGTGGACGCAGGTATAGATTTGGGGGGCCAGTGACAAGCAGAGAAAAACAAAGGTGACAGAGAAGAAGCAGTCAGAAAGACAGCACAGGAGCCTGGGTGGCTTAGTCTGTTAAGCATCTGCCTTCAGTTCAGGTCATGATCCCAGGACCTTGGGATGGAGCCCCACATTGGCTTAGTGGGGGGCCTGCTTCTCCTTCTCCTTCTGCTGGCCAATCCCCCTGCTTGTGTGCTCACTTTTTCCTCTATATAATAAATAAATAAAATCTTTAAAAAAAAGAAAAAGAAAAACAGATGGCAGAAAACAGAGAAGCAAATAAGAAACTGCAGCCTGGAGGAGGAGGGTGAGAGGGCCCGGTTTCTGAATCCCATTCTGGTCCTCTGTATCCCAGCCGAACTTGATTTCCTGAATCTGGATGCCCCTGTGACTAACAACTTTATTCTGAGAGCCTAACCCAATCTACTTATGCCAGCTTGAGTGCATTTCTGTTCCTTGTAAACAACTCCTAACTAAGCCAGATGTGTGCATATTTGTGCATAGAAGGCCCACATGCACCACGAAATCCTCACTACTTAAAACACCAGTGAAAGAAAAGCAAAACTGCATTATACTCTGAATCCTTTCAAATCCCTTTCTTGTATATCCTTCCTCTGTTTTCACCACAGGATTCCAGGACCCTGGGGAAGAGATTCCTCCGTATGCTATGGAGGCAGAGATAGAAGCAAGAAGACTTGCCTAAGATGACAGAGCAAATCAGTGGTCAGGGCCTCTCTGCCCTCTGCCAGCCAGCAGCCCTGAAAATACAGTACTTCTTAAATATAAGAGTCTAAAATATTATATGTGGGTGTGAGAAAAATCAGCCTGCTTCTCTGACTCGTGGGTCAAGGGGAAGGTGACTGTGAACAAACTGTCACAAACTTGCAGAGAGAAGCAGCCTCCTTTGAGTTCCCCAATAGAGGGCTGGCCCTCCCTCCAGAAAAGTTTTACATTCTCTTTGGCTCCAGAAGACACAGCCCTGAGCTGAGTCAGGAGGGAAGAAAGCCTGAGGTTTCCACAGACAAGATGAATGGCCACTTGCAAAAAAAAACCCAACGTCCTTTATAGCACATTCCCAAGGTATCACAGCATTCGTGACATTCAGAAGCAGACACATTCAGTCTCTACCAACTTTAGTTTCCAAGACAGCTCAATGAGCCACTGCAGGCTACGTGTGCCAGCACCCTCCTATGGGCTTATTCTAGAAGCCACTGGTACCACAGAACCAAAAGGGGCAGAGAATCTAAAGCTTCTGAGGCTGCAACCAGACTAGCTTTCTCCTCCAGAACAGAAATGTCCCAGTGAATCAGAGCTCTAATATGCCACTAACCACTTGCTTAGAGAGCTCAGGCTGCTGGACCCTCTGAATAGAAACCACACACAAAGTGCTTCTTCCAGAAGCAGCACAGACTTTCTGGGACACACTGACCATTTTCAAGAGCTCATAATCTTGTCAACCTTTACCAGAACTGAACTGAAGCTTGTTAAATATCAACAAGCTTCAAACTGGGCTCCAGACCACCCATAGAACAATTTGTGTCCAAAAGCAAGAAACTGGATCCAGTGCCCCTGAATTCTGTTCTTGGTGACCAAACATTTAAGACCCCAAATTCTCTAGGCTGCAATGAAAAAGAGTGGGGATAAGCCCTGCCTGCTCCTCTGAGAACAGCTCCAAGCTGCAGACAGAAAGGGAAAATGAACAGGAAGCACGAGTCAGAGCAAGTAGGGATGAGGAAGGGTCACTGAAGCATATGTGGTCACTGTGTCCCCTAGTCACAGTGAAGAGTAGGCTGAAAGAGCAGCATGGTGACGTGGACCAGGCTGTCCCAGTCACTTCACTTCTCTGAGAAAGTTATCTCCACTGTAAACTGGGAGAAATGGCCATTCTTGCCTCAGAGGATTGCTATGAGGATGAAATGACAGAAAATCCAGATGGCTCCATCCAGTGTGCAGACTTCCCACACACAGTTGTTGTTCACATACATCACTGACGGTCTGTGCCCACTAACTCTTATTAACTTGTTTTAAATACTCTTTCTAAAAAACAAACTTGGGTACCTGGGTGGCTCAGTTGGTTAAGTGTCTGTCTTCTGCTCAGGTTGTGATCCTAGGGTCCTGGGATCAAGTCCCACATCGTGCTCCCTGCTCAGCGAGTAGTCTGCTCCTCCCTACCCCTCCCCCTGCTCATGCTTGCTTGCTCACTCTCTCTCAAATAAATAAAATCTTTAAAATAAATAAATAAACTTATTTTGAAAGGAAATTTTATATTGCTCTTGTAAATGGAAAATCAGTACCACCATATGGAAATTAAGCATCAAAATAAAAAGAACAAAAACCAAACAATTATTAAACTTGATCCAGCCCCTGGTGGCTGCAGAAGACTCTAAGGTCTGCCTTCTCTATTGGAAGGGAGGTTAGCAAGTGTTCCTGGGGTTTAAAGAAGGAATGCATCAAGACTTCTCCTGATATAAACAAAGACTTGAAATGGAGGATGGAAAAAGCATAATGTAGTTTAATCAATGATTCCAATCCCAGTAACAGTCCTACCACCTTAAATTCCTTTGGTCCTGTGCCAATGGAGGCAGTGGTGAGAAGAGGGGACAAGAATCTAGTGGGGCCCAGCTTATCCTTACATGCTGGCCATGGCCCCACTGCCTCCAGAAAGTTCTTCACCAAAGAGGAAACCCTGCTGGCTCAGTCTCACTTCTGTCATTTGGGGGCATCACAGTGACTCCTCCCCACAAGCCCCCCAGTGAGAACCACACACACACACACACCGCAGCCATAGCAGTGGTGTCTCCACCAAGGAAACTTAGAAAATGCACCATGACCAGGAAGCTGGCAAGGCCCCCTGAGCAGTTAGGTTACATTTATGCCAAACCTAACTGTAACCACCTTTACAAAGGAGGCCTGGAGTTGTCTCCAGCAAAAAGTTGCAAACTGAAAAGAAAGAGTTTCTCCAAGGATGCTTAAGGCAGCATTTCCCCAGGAAGACCTGCATCAGAATCCCCCCAGGGTGATAGAGATTTGGGGGCCCCAGTTTTGACCCACTGACTCTGAGGGTGAGATGCAAAAACATACATTTTAAGAAAGCTGCCGGGCAATTCTTACACCCATTGAAGTTTGGGTCCTATCAGCTCTTTCCTACATTTGTCCATCTGACCCAGCTTTTCTTTTCCTTTTCCCAAGTATTTCTTACTCATCCTACAGATGTCAGATCAAATGTTATTTCCTCGGGGGAGCCATCTCTGCCCTCTGCCCCTCCAAGTCTTAGACCAGGCCCCCCATTATACATCCAAATCCTGATGCTCTTTCTTGGTAGACCTGATCATGAATTTCATGATGTGTGTGTCTTGTCAGTCTTCCTCAATGGCCTGCAGAGCCCCAAGAGGATAGGGCTGATACTATGCTCACGACTGGAGGCCCAGCTTCTGGCACAGTGCCTGGCGCAGAGTCAGCACACAATCAAAATATCTGCTGATTAAGTGAATGAGTCTGGAATCACTGTTTCTGATTCTCATTTCTCACCATACCATCCTCATACTATTCTCACCAAAGTTTTTCTGTACCTTGAAAGTCCCTTGTCTTAATGAGGGTGGGGAGATTCTGTTGTTGAGATATTTTTTAGTTAAATGGATTTTTAAATGATTCCATCTGCTCACCTGAGTGGAATTTTAAAAGTTGAGAATCATTTATACACAATGAGATGTTAAAAGCCTTCAACAGTCCGCCCTGCCCTTTTCAGCCCTTGAATCTCTTGCCCTAAGGGGATACAAGAGAGCTACGCCCAGGGTTGCAAGCAAAGGGAAAGGATAGCTTTCTATCCAGTCCAAAATACCCTTTCTGAGGCTAGCATGAACTTGACTGCTACCCTAGATCAATTTATCCCATAAGTTCTATTCATGAGTAAGTTTGTTGAAAAGTTTTGTTTGAATTAGTCCAACACTCTCTGAAAATATGCCCCAGAAGGAAGCAATCCTCCCATCCTTCAACAAGTATAGACACAGCCCCATCTGATCTACCACCACTTCTGGCAGCCAAACACCCCCAAATGTTTAGCTCTGCCATGGGATATGTAGAATAAATTAAGTTTAGGGGGAAAAATAATAAAACAAGCCTCTAAGTCTAAAGACTCTGTGTACCTTGGCAGAGGGAATGTATGTGCTACAACAAATCAAATCCAGTGTGCCAGAGAACTCAATCGAAACCAGCAGAGAATGATTCCTGTCATATGAGACAGGCAACTCAACAGCAGTCCCTGAGGGGAGATGGAGATAAGGAGGTCTAATCTAGCCTTGCATCTGCCAAAATTCTTTTCAATAATGGCTGAAGAAAGAAATGGCCTCAAACCCTAAGTAAGAGGAGATGGATATTCTGAAGTCAAGGATTTTGCAAGCACAAAACAAACACTGAAACCTTTCAGGTTGGTTTTTTCACTAGGTGTTTGCCTCTAGGATTCTGACTGAAAGCATTGGGTAGGAGAAGAATCTTAAAGTCACTGCAGGGCATGCTTTAGGCTGGGGACCTGCCAGGTCTTACAATAGGGCCCAATCAGTTTTGCTAAGTACTTGCCTTTTACTAAAGCCACAATTTCCATGGTGGAGCCCATCCTGCATCTGAATGGCTAAATTCACTGTAACTCATCAGCCTGCAAAGTGCAGCCACAGTAAAGCTTACTGGTAACACTGACCCATCCCTGGCAAAAGAGGCGACAGAGAGTATGGAGTAGCCACTTGCTTAGTCAGGTGGGGTTTCTCAGGCCAATGTCTTATATGAGGGGCAAGGCCATCTCATACCCCAGTCACTTTTCTCACCTGGTGGAGAAATCCATCAGAAACATCAGATTACCTGTGGCTCTGATGGACCTCTGCTTCTTCAGATAGGAGCATGTCATAGGCCAAGGGTATGAACTCAACCCTGAGCTACTGAGGCTCATTCAGATCCTGTATCAACCATTCATGAGTAGCGATCAGAAATGTTCTAAGGGAATAGTTTCAAACAAACCAGAACAGATTTCCATTCTAGCCTCTCTTCTTTGTAACTTATTTCTAATGATACCACTTCTGGGTGAGCTGGGCACATGCCTCTAGAACAAAAAATACGGACAGGCCTTCTTTTACCACCAACGGTGTAAGTTTATTGCCTCAAATGGACAACTGATTTTGCTAATTATCTGTTGCCAGAAAAGGACTCAATACCAACTATTCTAAAGCCCAAGTCACTGTTTTTTGGGTAAACTTTTCCAGCTTTTCATTGATGCTGCTTCCTTCAGTTACTGTCACACAGAGTTCACCAGGAACCAGGATGAAAGCTAGGTAGTCTGTGGGAGATTTGGTAGGGTTTTCTTTCTTGACCAAGGTGAGATGAGCTGTTAGGACATGTAAAACTCTACACTCCCATGTAGCAGGTGGACAGGTCACAGTGATACACATTTTTAGCCTTGATGCTAATTCTCCTTTGTCCTCTCCTTCCTTATTTTTGTTTTATTTCTTATGTATCTTATTCCTTGTTTATCTTATTTTGTCTTGCCTTTATTTTATCCTGCCACATCTTATGCTTCCTTTTTTTGAACATGGATTGCAATGTGTATACCTGTAATCTGTTTCTAGAGGAAACACTAGTGCCTTGATCTAACGGGTTTTTTTTAGACACATGACGACTACTATGAAACCTCTAGTTTTTAAGGACAGTCTAAAAACTTGAGCAAAAAAAAACAAAAAAAACAAAAAACAAAACCCAAAACAAAATTTGAGCATAAAAGTGATGTGTTGATGGTTACCACCATGCCACACTCCATCAAGAGCAATAAATCTGTCCCTGGACAATGTTTCTGTAAGTGGAATTCCTTATTTAAACTCAATGGAAGTCATCTTTAGGTAACACAAATATTCCCCACTAAATAATACTGAATCAAATCGCAATCAAATGTTAATTCATGTTCAATTTTCTTCTGGCCCTCCCAATTACTTTAGGGGAAAAGTCTTAGTTGGATGTTAATAAATGATGAATGTTTCTCCAACACCTGCTCATCTCCCTTTTCAACAGTGATACAAATTGAAACTGTAAAAGTGAGTTTATTTAAAGAAAAATAGTAAGTAAATGGTAATACAGCTGGTATTCTCCATGACAAAACCACAAAGGTGGTACCAGAATGCCTGAGACAGTGAAAAAAATCAGTGGAAACCTCACACTTCTCTTTTTAACCCATCTCTAGTCTAGCGGAGAGCTGGCAGTGAGCAATTTTCAGTTTATTTACTCTATTCCAAGTGCCCTGACATGGTCAAATTTGGCTTCATGCTCCAAGGAAGAACTAACGAAATGATTTAAGACTGAAATGATCTGGTTCAGAGGCCATCCCATCTCTACTGTCTGGGAGATTCTTTACCAAGAACATTCACTGCTCAAGAAAAAGACCAAGTCATTCCAGGAAATACTTTCAGATCCAACTTCCTGTCCAGTTAGAGTTTTATGGTTATCTCTGCTCAGTCTCACCCCAAAATCATGTTTAATGGCATGTATTAGACATGTTTATCCACATTTACCAATAGTAGAAAGTTGTCACTTGGACGTGAGACCAAGAGTCACTCCCTAAACTCACCAAAGGAGTTAAGACCAGAAATACTGGAAGAGATCCCTACTGAGGTCATTTGCAGTTTAGGGGAATTTTTGGTTTGGGTTTTCTCTTTGTTTTAATTGCTTATAAAAGTTCCTTAATGTCAAGGAAAGAACAACAAATGTGAAAAGTTAACTTCCCCAAGATGTTTATTCTAAAGAAAAAAATGTGTTCCCTGCAGCTCTGATGAAGGAGAGGATTAAAGCAGATGAGATGGTATGAAAAGGAAAGGGAAACCCAATGACTCCAGCACAAAACAACAGCTGCACTAAAAGACCCGCTAGAGAAGCAACTTATCTGCTTAGTCAAAATCTGTTTCACAGATTCCAGATCTGCCCCGGGGGTACTAGCATCAGTTCCACTCCTGTCAAAGGCCATTAAACAGACAGTCAAAACCAAACTCGGACGTCTTCATTCTATTTGAAAGGCCTGCATCTCTGGTCCTCTCAGTTGCCTGTTAGCTGGCTTCCACACAGTGCTGTGCCCTCCACACAGATTACTAAAGCAATAGACAAAATTGAGCAAATTAACTGCATTTCACTATTCCGAATTTGCTTCCTCTGGTTATGGCTGACTCTGAGAACCAGCACCTCAACCATTCCTGGGAGCGCATGAAAAACAGGTCCTAAGACAGAGAGGTATTGGTTAGCTTTGCAACAAGCAGGACAGAAAGGATAAATCAGGGACAATGAAAATGGCTACTTCTAGGGCACCTGGGTGGCTCAGTCAGTTAAGCGTCTGACTCGTGATTTTGGCTCAGGTCATGATCTCAGGGTGGTGAGATCAAGTCCCACATTGGGCTTTGTGCTCAGTCTGTTTAAGATTCTCTCTGGCTCTACCCCTCCTGCCTCTTTCTGTCTCAAATAAATAAATAAAATCTTTTCAAAAAATGGTTACTTCTGGAAGTAGAAGTGAGACTTCTCTTAGTATATTATTTTATATAGTTTTGACTTTGGGACCATGTAAATATTTTATGTGTCAAAAAATCAAGTCAAATAAAAAGCATGAGAGAAAAGGGAAACGCTAAAGTTGAATAGGAACAGAAACATATAAACCTAACTGTATATGGTAATTACAACATTATCTATACAAAAAAGTGAAATCATTCATGTGACTTTTGGATACAGTTCTCTGACTGTTCCCTCTTACCTGGATATAATCCAAAGAGAGAGAGAGAGAGAGAGAGAGAGAGAGAGAGAGAGAGAGAGAGAGAGAGAGAATCTTGAACTTTACTTAGTAGGTTTATTGTTGGCAATATCACTATTATAAATTTGTAAACAAGGTTCTCACTTTGGGGCAAAAAGGATGCAAATATGCAATGAGAAAGTAAGGAAGTGCCCTGTGATGGTGGTTCTGAATCAAACATATCATTTTAAGCTCAAGATTTTAAAAAACATTGAACTTCTTGGTTATGTCTTCTTGGTTATGAAAGTGCCTGGGAGCAGTGACACTCCTAGCAATGGGCACACTTGACATCCACACCTTAGTTTCTAAATACCATTTCTCCACCAAAAGGAATCAGGGTTTCTTAGAGAAACAGCTGATTCTAAGATGCGGGCAAGAAAAGCACAAGTTGAGCGTGAACATCTTCCTGTATGCCAGAACAGCAAGAAAATACTTCAATAATGTTGGGGACATGTTAAAAGGTCCCAGGAGATACCTTGAAAAGGTTCCCATTTATCAGGCTTTAGAGTACTAAAAAGAATAATAAAGTTTAACTTTATTAGATTAATTGCATTCTTTAAAAATCCATGAGTCTAGGGAGCCTTGGTGGCATCCGTTAAGCATCTGCCTTCATCTGCCTTCAGCTCAGGTCATGATCTCAGGGTCCTGAGATCAAGTCCCACCTCGGGCTCTTGGCTCAGTAGTGAGTCTGCTTCTGCCTCTCCTTTTCCCTCTCCCTCTGTGCTATTCTTCTCCCTCTCTCTCAAATAAAATTTTGTAAAAAAATAAAATATTCACTTAAAAAAATCCATGAGTCTAAAGCGATACTAAATGGGAGAGGCAGGGTGCAGCGCAATGTTCTCTTCTTATAAAAGAACGCAAGCTAATAAATGTGGGAATGACAGAATGTAAAGATCAACATTCTGCAATGACCACGTAAAAACAGATTTAGGCAAGGATCATCAATGTACCAGTGAATGCTAAGCACTGGGTGAGGCAGACAGCCTCTCTCCTCTGCTGTCCTGGCCACTGCTCCCTTGCGGTATATTCAAGAAACCTCTATCTTAAAAACATACAATAAAATAAAGCCACTGTGTGACAAGTTACTGGGGACAGAATGTGCCTATGGTTTGAAAGTATCATAGCATTTATTGCTCATTAATTAGGAATGAGAAAATGTCTTTAAAGACACAGATGTGGCGGACGTAAATTTAACCAAATGGTTAAGCTCAACATTGCCAACTGCTACAGACTGAATGTTTGTATCTCTTCAAGTTCCTATGTTGAAATCCTAACCCCCAACACGATAGTTATTAGGAAGTGGGGCCTTTGTGGGGTGATTCGGTCATGAGGGTGGAGCCTTCATGAATGGGATCAATGCTTTTATAAAAGAGGCGCCAGGGAGTTCATTCTGGCCACATGAGAATGAAATGAGAAGAAGCTCATCTATGAGCCAGGACCTGAGTCTCACCAGATACCAGTGCTTTTGATCTAGGACTTCTCAGCCTCCAGAACTGTGAGAAAAAAAGGTCTGTTACTTAAGCCATCCAGTCTATGGTATTTTGTTATGGTAGCCCAAATGGACTAAGATACCAACAGCAGGACAAACTCATTATGTGTCTCTTGATGGATTAAGATAGGAAGTATGCGTCAGCTGTGAAGTGTTGACAAAAAATGTTTGACTTGAATCTCATCGTGAGGTAACAATTACACAAATCCAGACTGGAAACTTCTAGAAGACAAGTGACCTACATTCTTTATGTATCACTGTTAAATTTCTGGGATATGATAATGATACCGTTACAAAGAGAACATCCTTGTTCTTCAGAGATACATACTGAAATGTTTAGAAGTGAATTATCATCATGTACACAATCTACTTTCAAATACTTCAGGGAAAAAGGATACCTGCCACTCATACACTTGTATAGATCTATATCACAGATTCTTTTTTTTTTTTTTTTTTATATCACAGATTCTTAAGCAAGCTCTGCAGCCAAGGTGTGGCTTGAACTCACGACTCAGATCAAGAGTCATATGCTCGGGCAGCCCCGGTGGCGCAGCGGTTTAGCGCCACCTGCAGCCCGGGGTCGAGTCCCACTTCGGGCTTCCTGCATGGAGCCTGCTTCTCCCTCTGCCTGTGTGTCTGCCTCTCTCTCTCTCTCTCTCTCTCTCTCGCTCTCGCTGAATAAATAAATCAATCTTTAAAAAAAAAAAAAGTCATATGCTCTATCAATTGAGCCAGTCAGGTGCCCCATGGATTTATGCCACAGGTTTTCACACTAAGCTCCCCAGACCAGCAGTGGCAACAGCAGCAGCAGCACCTGGAGCAGAATGCTTACCATAGATAGGTACATTAGGTGTGGAGTGTATGATGGACACGCAGCATACTGTTCTTTAACTTTTCTGTAGGTTTGAAATTTACCAAGGTGAAAGGCTGGGAGAATAGAGAGGAAGTCTTAATCCATTTCCTTCTTAGGGAATCTAAAGATTGGTCTTCTTCAAATTGCTGGTTCTTGAATGTACAAAAGTGCTATGTTGGATTGCTCCATGTTCTCTGTGCCATGTATAATGTGTGACTAAGACACCAACTTCCAAGGGGGCTGGTCAAGAGGTCTGACTCTCTGAAGGAAATAAAACAAGGAACAAATGGGGCTCTGCCATGTGAACTGCTACCTTTGGTGTTTGGGCTGTTTTTCTCTAATGAACGTCAGTTCAACCAAGATGGATGAAGCTTTAGAAGAATTCATCTTGCATTTCTTCCCTCTCTAGACAATTCTCTGGTCCAGCATCTCAGAAATTCTTTTCACCAGACTTCTGCCCAGCGAGAATTTCCATGCTAATTGCAACGGAAACCATAATTACCCCATCCCTCAATCTGAGGTTCTTCTAATTAGAGGGCCCCCTTAAGGAATGCATTTGGCATTAGAGGACCAAAGAGGATGATGCACAGTTAAGTAAACTGTTAGGAAATCTCCTGAAAACATAGATGACCCAGGAGTCATTCAGCCTGTCTGCTGCCCAGGGAAGGGTCGGATAGCCTGAGGCCTTCTCACTTTGTTAAATGATGGTGAAAGGTAAAGGAGCTAAAAACTGAAGGGCCAATTGCATTTTATCTCCTGCTTAAGCCCTTCTCAGAGGCCAGGCTTCCAAGCCTCCCCACTAGAACTGTACCTGGTTTATATAAAGTCACAGCATGGGACTAAACAGATCATCTTGCCCACACTGAGTGGACAAGAAAACCGAGGTCCCCAGAGGTCATCTGTCTTGCCAAATGCCATTCATGCTACTTGTCAGTGCTGCCTTAACGGTTTGTAATGCATGTGCTTCTAGCCTCTGTATTAGGGAGCAACAACTTTTTCTGGAAAGAGGACACTGCCAGCGTGTTGGGCTGTATGTGAGCAGCTGGAGTGAGACATTTTCTGTAAAGCAGCTCCAGCTCTGTCCCCTACATGAAGGACTTTGGCAATGTCATCAAAGTTAACAGTGTATATATCTTTTCCCCTATCAATTCAAATTCTAGAAAGTTATTCCACGATATGCATGCATGAGTGTGTAAGAATGTTAATCATAGGGATCCCTGGGTGGCGCAGCGGTTTGGCGCCTGTCTTTGGCCCAGGGCGCGATCCTGGAGACCCAGGATCGGATCCCACGTCGGGCTCCGAGTGCATGGAGCCTGCTTCTCCCTCTGCCTGTGTCTCTGCCCCCCCCTCTCTCTCTCTCTCTGTGTGTGTGACTATCATAAATAAAAAAAAAATAAAAAAAAATAAAAAAAAAAAAGAATGTTAATCATAGTATTACTTGAAATAGCAAAAGACTAGAGCAGGGTCATAATGTCCATTTACAGGGGACTGGGTATGTAAATTATGGTACACCCATTCAATGGAATATAATGCTGGTATTTCTTTTTTTATTATTAAGATTATTTATTTATTCATTCATGAGAGAGAGAGAGGGGGGGGGGGGAGAGAGGGAGAGAGAGGGGCAGAGACATAGGCAGATGAAGAAGCAGACTCCATGCAGGAAGCCTGATGTGGGACTCAATCCCAGGACTCCAAGATCACGCCCTGAGCCAAAGGCAGACACTGAACTGCTGAGCTACTCAGCCATCCCATAACGCTGGTATTTCAAAGATTGAGCCAGGTCAGCAAGTGCCTATGGAGGAAGACTGTTAAGATACATAGTTATAATTTTTTAATCAAGTTTTTTTTTTGTTTTTGTAAACAAGACATATTAACACACATATGGATATTTATAAATACATGGAGAAAGATATGTGCATTTATTCATATTCCAGGAGGGCATGTGGTTATTGAGTTATACACCTGTGTTTTATTCTCCAGTACAGTTGAAATTTTTTAACTATGTGAATGTAGCTCTGCTTTTATACTTAAATTAAAAGGGGGGAGGGCCTCTTCTTCTTTTTTTTTTATTTTTTTTAAAGATTTTATTTATTTACTCATGAGAGACACAGAGAGAGAGGCAGAGACACAGGCAGAGGGAGAAGCAGGCTCCATGCAGGGAACCCGATGTGGGACTCGATCCCTGGACTCCAGGATCACGCCCTGGGCTGAAGGCAGGCCCTAAACCGCTGAGCCACCCGGGCTGCCCGGGCCTCTTCTTTTAGGAAAAGTTCTGGCATCTCAGCCCAGACCCTATCAAATGAAGACTTTTTAACTGAATTAGCAATTAAATTGTTGGATGTGAGCTAATCTAGTTTGCTATCTCAAAATACATACTCTTAGTGAAACAAATGATTTGAACATGGGTCAGGGCAAGGCCAACATTCAAATACTGCTTTGCTGCAAACCCTCAGCCAGTGCCAGCCTCAGGCTGGAGTCAGATCATTTGAGTAGAAACATTTTACAGGAAAGAAAACCGATGCCAGCTTGGTCAGCAAGTTCTCTGGCTTCTCCAGGGAATTCTTTCCAGTCCTCCAAGTTATATTCAGGGTAGGGCTTGCATAGCTTCCAAAGTATAGTCTCCCTTTGTTGAAGGAAACATCCAGCCAAACTATGTAGCTACAAGTCAAGCTACACCAATGACTTTTTTTTTTTTTTCTGAAAGGCTAGGAGAAGAACAGTTTGGCCTTCCGGATAATCCCAAACTTCTGATTAATGAGAGAGAGAAAGAGAGAGAGAGAGAGAGAGAGAGTTTAAACAAACATGAGCAATAAACTAACTTGTAAAGGATATGCTGAATATGTCAAAATGTCAGTGAAGGTCCTGGATGGGACTCTACCTTGTCATTAGAGACCCTCAGAGTTATAGGAACTTGACCTATTTTGAGGGGCACAGGGGCAGGGGGGGACATAACTTAGGTTGTGGGCAGTGCTTGTGGGGCTTCCTGTGCATCATCTCCTAGTTAGACTCCTGCAAAAGTTCTAGTGGTCTCCCTGCCTCCTTTCATGGGACCACTACCCTCCATCTCCTACCCATTGGCCATCTGCAGGATTATTGTAAAACACCTGTTTAAAACCATTTCATATTTCTTGCAAGACCTATATAGGTAAAGCTTTAAAAAAAACTAGAAAAACACAAAAATGGCCTTGTAAAATGGAAAGGGACGCTGTTACGGCATCAGAATATGGAACATCATAGAGATAGATGCTTATATATCTTTTTAACTGAATTGGCAATTAAACTGCTGGATGTGAACTAATCTAGTTTGCTATCTCAAAATATATACTCTTAGTGAAAAAAATGATATTACCCATACAAATATGAATATCTATAAATATGTATAAATTAATATGTAGGTCAATTAAAGTGATCCCAAAAGAATGACATCAGGTTTGCTTTAAAGTTCACATGATGGGGATCCCTGGGTGGCTCAAAGGTTTGGTGCCTGCCTTTGGTCCAGGCATGATCCTGGAGTCCCGGGATCGAGTCCCACATCAGGCTCCCTGCATGGAGCCTGCTTCTCCCTCTGCCTCTCTCTGTGTGTGTCTACCATGAATAAATAAATAAAATCTTATAAATAAATAAATAAATAAATAAATAAATAAATAAATAAATAAATAAAGTTCACATGAAAAAAAAGTCAAGAATAGCCAGTAAATCCCTGAAAAATACAATAAAAATGCAGGATTTGGGGCACCTGGGTGGCTCTGTCAGTTAAGTATCTGACTTCGGTCCAGGTCATTATCTCAGGGTCCTGGGATCCAGTCCCCGCTGGGCTCCCTTCTCAGGAGGGATTTACTTGTCCCTCTCCCTCTGCCCCTCCCTGACCCCATTTGTGCACTCTCTCTAATCAATAAAATCTTTTTTAAAAAATACAGGATTTGTGGGATGCCTGAGTGGCTCAGTGGTTGGGCATCTGCCTTCGGCTCAGGGTGTGATCCCAGGTCAGGAGATCAAGTCCCAAGTCAGGCTCCCCACAGGGAGCCTGCTTCTCCCTCTGCCTATGTCTCTGCCTCTCTCTCTGTGCCTCTCATGAATAAATGAGTAAAAATCTTAAAAAAAAAATACAGATTTGTAGTACTGGTTATTAAAAGTTCATCATAAAGTCTCTCCATACAGTATGTTTTGGTACATTATAGAAAACAACCAATGGAATAAAATAGAAAATCCACAAATACATCCAAGTGAATAATTTAAAAAGGGATTTCATGTTAAAAACCCTTCTGACAGGACACCTGCGTGGCTCAGTGGTTGAGCATCTGCCTTCGGCTCAGGTCGTGATCCTGGGGTCCTGGGATCGAGTCCTGCATCAGGCTCCCTCGCTGCTGTGATTCTGCAGGTTCTTCCTATGTCTCTGCCTCTGTGTGTCTCTCATGAATAAATAAATAAAATTTTTAAATAAAAACAAAAAGCTCTTCTGACTCCTTCAAAACGAAGTCTCAACTCCTTCCCATACAAGATTTTTTGCTCCTATCACTCTAAATGCCAACCTTATACTCCAACATTCACAACTGTATGTACCTCAGAGTCCCCCACCCCTCATCCTCTGTATGTGCTATTCCCTCTATCAGAATTGCCCTTCCCTGTCCTATTTATCTGAGTCTTACTCTTTCTTCAAGACTTGAGATCTCTGGGAAATCTCCCTGATCTCATCTTTTTCAACTCTTATCCAGCCAGCAAAGCGAGGACCCCCTGGGTACTCGACGTACCTAATGCTATCCCAATACACACATCACAATTCTCTCCTGCTCCCACTGACACCAAGACTCCCCCAGAGCAGAAACCACACCCCTACACCATGGTAGCGCCAGTGCCACACTGGCTCTGCACTGGCTCTGCCATCCAGCCAGTACAAGTTCGTAGGAATAAATGAACAGAAGGGAAATGTCCAGAAAGGACAGAGAGGAAGAGAGGCTTTCTTTTCCTCTCAGAAATCACTGCGCAAGTGACAGGTGCAGAGTTCACATCCAGAAGTGAGGCAACAACCATGCATATGGGGCACTACCCCCAGCCACAGGGCCTAATCAAGTCTGGCCCTCTCACAGGTGAACCTCGAGGCCTAGTGAACCCCATCCACCAAACAGTTCCTTTTCTTGCCATCTTTTTCTATTTCATTAAATATTTAAATGTCAATAATGCCAAGGTTGAGAGGCCTTGCTTGCTCTAAGCCTCTCCTGCAATTCATTCACTCTTGAATCACTTCCTAATTCTAATTCCCCAACACAGGCACAGAGGTAACAGAGTAGAGAAACTGAGGGAAAGCTGACTTAGTGAGGTTCTGGTTCCACCAAGTCTTAGTAATAGGGAAAGACACCCTAAATTTACTGTGTGATTTGGAAGACTCACAAGCAAGCTTTAAAAGTCTCTCATTTTTTATAATTTGATAAGAGTTAGAAGGCCTAAAGGAATATCATGGAGTAGGAAGGGTCAGACTGAATGAGGAATCCTGTCATCTTTCCTTTTTTTTTTTTTTTTTTTAAAGATTTTACTTATTTATTCATGAGAGACACACAGAGAGGGAGAGAGGCAGAGACACAGGCAGAGGGAGAAGGCTCCATGCAGGGAGCCCGACATGGGACTCGATACTGGGTCTCCAGGATCACACCCTGGACTGAAGGCAGCACTAACCACTGCGCCACCCGGGCTGCCCTGTCATCTTTCCTTCTAAGCAAATACTTTGGAATCATACTTTCAGAACTTTGATATATGCTTCGATTTTTTAAAATATTTTTAAGATTTTATTTATTCATGAGAGACACACACAGAGAAAGAGAGGCAGAGACACAGGCAGAGGGAGAAGCAGTCCCATGCAGGAAGCCAGATGTGGGACTCAATCCTGGGTCTCCAGGATCATGCCCTGGGCTGAAGGCAGGCGCTAAACCGCTGAGCCACCCAGGCTGCCCTATGCTTTGATTTTAAACACAGTGATCTTCACTGCTGTGATTCTGAAGGCATGTTCACAACAGCCACTAATGGAAGAGTATATACAATCTTCAGGAATCCAGGAGCTCCAGCATCAGAGACTGGCCCAGTACTGTCACCTCCATGATCAGATAGCCAAGTAATCTAGTATTAAGAATACCTAGAGGGGAAATTTGTAAATCATTTCTTTTACTTTTTTTTTTAATTAATTAATTAATTAATTAATTTATTTATTTATTTATTTATTTATGAGAGAGAGAGAGAGAGAGAGAGAGAGAGAGGCAGAGACACAGGCAGAGGGAGAAGCAGGCTCCATGCCAGGAGCCCGATGTGGGACTCAATCCCGGGACCCCAGGATCGCGCCCTGGGCCAAAGGCAGGCGCTAAACCGCTGAGCCACCCAGGGATCCTCTCTTTTTCAAATATAAATCACAGCATGTGCATTTGTTTCTCAGAAGCTTCCTTGGGCGGAAAAAGTTGAAGTACATTAGCTTAACTAGGAATTACATGTTTCGCCCATTCCCAATCTAGCTACGCTGCACTACTGATGAACACTCAAGGGTTTCTCACAAGCTTGTAAAATGCTTTATTAACAAGTCACAGAGCATCTATGCTGCTATCTGCTTTATTTTCTGGGAAGCTGGAGGGTGGGCTACAGGGAAGGCATTTTCAAAATGTGGACATACCCACAGAAGTATGTTATATGTGGAATTTCATACGCCATGTGTGCTGTGGCGAAAAAATAAAATAAAAAAAAAAGAAGAAAAAATAAAAAGCTGAGGATTGTGGTTCTAATACAGAACAAAGAAGGCCTGAAGTAATACTAGCTGTATGTGGAAGAACCAGAGACAAAATGGGGGAGCTCCAGGATCAAGTCCTGGTCCTTCAGCTAAGCTGCCATACACTCCCAGGTCTAGACACTGAACCACATCATTAAAAGAGGGACAGACAGACAAGAGTACAAGCACTTGTGATAATTTTATGTGATGATCTAAATGGGCCACAGAACGCCCAGATAGTAAACATTATTCAAGATGTGTCTATGAGGGTAGTTCAGGGTAAGATTTGCATGTGAATCTCCAAACTGAGGAAAGCAGAGGGGCCTGCCCTGCCCCAGTGTAGGCTGTGTCCAAGTCTGTAAAAAGCCTGAAATGAACAAAAGGTTAAGTAAGGGAGAATTCACCCTCTTCCTGTCTTTGAGCTGGGACACTGGTCTTCTACTTTTGATCTTAGACTGGAATTTATACCATCAGCTCTCCTAGGTCTCCAGCCTGCCAGCTGCAGACCTTGGAACTTCTCAGCCTCTAAAACTCCATGAGCCAATTCCTTATAATAAATCTATTAATTTGTAAATACACACACACTTATTGATTCTGTGTCTCTGGAAAGCCCAGGCTAATACACAGCCCAGATCAATGACTTTTGCAGGTCCAAGAGAATCTATCCCTTTTGAAATTATGCACTGGGGAACATCAGGCTCTTACTGGAAACTTTTGGCTTCTGCTTACCTGAGACCTCCACAGCCCCTATGGTAGAAGGCCTGAAGAAAGTGAAGTTCTAGAAACTTTGTTCATATTAATGATGATAATATCCAATGAATTGGTGAGGAAATTGCCTTCCTCCAGAAAGAAAAAAAAAAAACCCACCCAAATCTTCTCACAGTTGATCAAGGGAAAATGTTTAAGCCTTCATTTAAACCATTTCCCTGGGGAAAAACAGGGCAGCTCATTTATTACATAGGATGGCAGAAGAGGGAAGGTGGGAAAAAAAACTAGACCCAAGTCTACTGAGAATGACACTTCTCAGCTTCTTTTCATTCTCCAACCCTCACTCCTAAAATAGAATCATATTCTTCTCCTGCCTGAGTTCTATACTCAAGCACAATCCTTTTGCCACAAAGGGAACTGTCATTACTGCAGAGTCCTGCATGAGAAAACCAGAATCTGCTGTAGATGAATAAGTAAATTAGCTGGAAAAAAAGACAAGAATGACAAGAGAAAGGAATAATTTTGAAGAAACACATCAACACTACCATTAACATAATGCAAATTATTAAAAATCAAAATAACATTAGCTATCATAGGCTGAGTACTCACTTTGTGTCAAGTATCATATGCTTAGAACAGTGTGTAGAGCTGATAGTGCCATATTATTTAATCCTGTTGCAAGTTAGAGCAAGTGAAGAAGAGAGAAAAGAGATCTGAGCTGCTTTTTGAAGAATCAGTGGATTTTTTATCAGGCAGGTCATGAGTAGGATGAGATAAGGCATCCAAGATAGAATGAGGGGTAGGGTAAAGCCCAGTATACTTGGGGAACTGCAAGCTTTTCAGTCCTGTGGAATATAAAGCCTTGGAGGCTATTGAGGAGGGTAGGGGAGCAGCAGGAGATGGTGAACCTGGTGCCATGTGGGCTGACAAGTCTGACTCTCCTTCATGTCATCATGGAAACAAACTATTAGAAATGAAGCCAGAAGAGAAACCCCAGGCTGCACACTCGGAACAGTCTGGAGGGGGAAACAGACTATAAGTGATGAATGCATGACAGAGATCTGCAGAGCCAAGACATAACTTCAGAGTAAAGGGCAGGTTTTTCATGACACCTCAAGGGACAATGTATACAGCTTATTTTTGAGCACCACTTTACCAGATATAGAAGGAAGGAGCAGCCCTGGAGAGGAATCAGCATGAACAAGGCTCAAGGGTAAGACAGTGGGTGGTTATCTGAGGATCTCTGAGGCAAGTCGACATGGTAGAGTGCAGAGCAACGGTGAATGTGCAGGAAATGACACAGGAAGCTAAGTGGGGCTTGGTGGTGAGAGAGCCTTGAAGTGCACACCAAGGGGTTTTGGATTCAATCTGTCTACAATGAAGGTTTGTATACGAACAACTGGTGTTGTAGAAAGATCTGCTGGGAGCCGTGCAGAAGCGGGGAGACTGGAGATTAGCAAACTAGTAAGGCACTACTAGAAGAATCGTGCAGGACCCAATCAGATTCTGAGAATGGAGGAAATGGGTGGAGAAATGCCAAGGATCGCAGCTGAGGTCAATGAATCCACAGGACACTGTTATGGAGTTAACCGGAGTCTTAAAAATCAGGTAGAACCTGTTCAGAGATCAAATATTTGATGAATTAACTAATTAATGAAAGAAGGGGTGGAGAGTGAGGGATAGAGAGACAGAACACAAAGTGGAAGCAGAAAGGGTAGAAGTCAGGAAATGAATTCGGTTTTGGAAACTGAGGTCTCTCCAGCAACCAGGTAAGGGCACCGCTGGCTGACTGAGTAGGAGATATCCAACATGAATACTGCACACTGCACCCAAATCCACTGGCAGTTGGCTGGACTCCACCTTTCCCTACCTAAGGGGTTACCTCCTAGAGAATCGGGAGGAGCTTTCAGCAACTGCCTCTTGGTGTCCTCCAGCAGGGGGCAGCAAAAAAGGAGGGTTCAGAAAAAACTCTGCTAAGAATATGTGTGGTTCAAGCCCAAAGGTCCCTGGGAGCTTCTCTCACAGGTAAGGAATTCAACCACAGTGCCCACTGTGGTAAAGCATTGTTCTGATCCAAGGAGAGAATGACGACCAAAATGACACTGAAACCAATTCATCTTTCAAGTAGAATCTCTGAGCTGGATTTTGCTTGCTTAAGAATGGAAATTCCAGGGACGCCTGGGTGGCTCAGTGGTTGAGTGTCTGCCTTTTCATCTCAGGGTGTGATCCCAGGAGTCTCGCACAGGGCTCCCTGCAGGGATCTGCTTCTCCCTCTGCCTCTCTCTCTGTCTCTCATGAATAAATAAGTAAATAATCTTTAACAACAACAACAAAAAAAGAATGGAAATTCCAGTTGAATTCCAAGCTGATTGTCTGATGCACCAAATTCAAGGATGAGGCTTCATTCAAGAAATTAAAAACAAAACAAAACAAAGAAACAATAGTGAGATCACAATGATTTTTTTTTTAGACCATTGGCGGGTGTGTGTGTGTGTTTTATTCTCAATCAGGGCATAATTCCTAATCCTGGTCTCTTAAAACAACACACGGCCTTGAGCAAATCATTCTTTTCTTTTGGGGGTGAGGGTGGGTGTTTATTTCCTCATATGTAAAATGAAAGAATTTAATGAAATAATTTTGGATTAACTACCAAGGCTGAGGTTTATGATAAGATTGCGATTAGGGGCATGTAAAAGAAGTGTCTTAATAAGCACTTTTTTGTTGCCTATTTGAGCCTTTCTCAGTAAACTAATAAGTTACACTTTTCCTGGAGAGAAAAATCTTGGAAATGACCCATTTCCCCAAGAGGAGAGCATTTCCTGTAATTCACATGTGGTAGAGTTAAAAAAGATTATTGAACCTAGCTCAGAGAGGTCAGGGAGAAAATTCAAAATAAGTGTTTATTTTTCTCATCAAATCCAAACAACTGGTCTCAAAATAGAGTACCCCAGAAAAGCCACAGACTCTTCCAAGGGGCTGTGAGCTAGCACACCCAAAGACCTCTCTACTCACAGGAGTGGGAAGCAGTGAAAAGAGGGAAAGATGCTCCCCTGCCCCACAGGGAGTACAGCTGGGGATCCATCCATCAAATTCCTTACACATACTTAGGAGCAGAGCAACACTGAGGCCAAAAGAATAAGTTGATTGTGAAGAGTAGATACTTCCAACCAGAAACCAAGTAGGAGATTTGGTCTGACAACAGGATAAGGCTATCTTAAATGAGTGAGGCCTTCTTCAGCAAATTCCACAGTCTGGGCCAGAGTTCCGAGAGGTTGATCAGACCAGGGTTAGGTGGCTCAAATGTCTAGAACTGTTTCCCTCTCTTGCTGCTCCCTCTTTGCCAGGTAGCATGAGATCTGGTTTCGCTCAGCAAATGCACACTCTCAACAATCAGGAAGCCTTATGAATGGGAGTGAGAAGCTAGAACAAAGAACAATTGGCTGGAGTCTGCATGGCTATGGAATGTCTTCCTGGGAAAAGTAAGATTGAAAATTGGTCGGAAAAGTGCAAAGGATTCCTATAAATGAAAGGAAGAATAAGCTTATGAAAGATAGAAGGTAAAAGAGAAAAGTTAGGATGAAAGCCTCTAGGTAGGGATCCCTGGGTGGCGCAGCGGTTTGGCGCCTGCCTTTGGCCCAGGGCGTGATCCTGGAGACTCGGGGATCCCACATCGGGCTCCCGGTGCGTGGAGCCTGCTTCTCCCTCTGCCTGTGTCTCTGCCTCCCTCTCTCTCTCTGTGTGACTATCATAAATAAATAAAAATTAAAAAAAAAAAAAAGAAAGCCTCTAGGTAGTGAAAGATTTCTTCTCATGACACAAGAACACAACCTTAAATGAAAAGTCTGACAAATTCGACTTCATTTTAAGATTAATAAATAATTCTATTTATATAAAGTTCCAAATAGGTAAAACGAAACCATACTGTTTAAGGAAGCACAGTTAGGTTGAAAATTCTCCACAGAGGCAAAGAAATGATTGCCATAAAAGTCAGGATGATGGTTTCTTTGGAATGAGGAGAGGGGTGTGCCAGGGAAGGTGCACACATGTGAGACTCGGAGACTGATAAATGGCTATTTCTTGATTTAGATGAGCTTGTATGGAAGTTATAATAAAATAACTCATAGATTTATGTCTTATGCACTTTCTGCATGTATGTGTGCTGGACATAAAGAGTTTGTTTTTAGACACTTTATTTATTTACTGAAAGACAGTGAGAGAGAGCAGGAACTGGGGAAAGGGCAGAGAAAGAGGGAGAAGCAGACTCCCTGTTCGACACAGGGCTCAATCCCCAAACCCTGATATCATGACCTCAACCAAAAGTGTATGCTTAACCAACTGAGCCACCCAGGCACCCCTTTTGGGGTTTGTTTTTTGTTGTTGTTGCTGTTGTTTTTAGATTTATGAGAGAGAGAGAGCAAGCAAGTAGGGGGAAAGGGCAGAAAGAGAGGGAGAGAGAGATTCCCAAGTGGACTCCCCACTGAGTGTGGAGCCTGACGCAGGCTGATCCCATGACTCAGAGGTCACGATCTGAGCCAAAACCAAGAATCAAATGTTCAACCAACTGAGCCACCCGGGCCCCCGGACAAAAAAAGTGAAGGGGAAGAAGCCAGCTGGACTGAGCATGTGAGAATGTACCCTAAAAAACATATGATCCCAGGGAACCTATATATAAGAAGAGCTAGTACAGATGAAAGGGGAGCAAGCCTGTCTTCTGGAAGTGATAATCAAAATTCAGACAAAGGCCATTAAAAAAAACTGTTAAAAAACCAAAGTTTTATTACAGAATTATTAATTTTTAAGGTATGATAATTTGGTTGTGAGCATGTGTATTTGAAGATTCTTTACCTTTTAGAAAAATATTCTAACACATTTATGGCAGAAATGATATGACAGGGGTGCCTGGGTGGCTCAGTCTATACGTGTCTGCCTTTGGCTTGGTCATGATCTTGGGGTCCTGAAGCCCCATGTCTGGCTCCCTGCTCAGCAGGGAGTCTGTTTCTCCCTCTGCCCCTCCTCCTGCTCATGCTCTCTCTCTCTCTCAAATAAATAAATAAAATCTTAAAAAAAAAAAAAGATGATATGACATCTGGGACTTGCTTCGAAATAAACTGGGGAGGAGTAGTTAGTATATAGAGATTGGATGAAATATCACTGAAGCTGGGTAGTAGATTCTGAGGGTTCATTATAGTATTTTCTCTACTGTGAAATTAAATTTGGAAGTCATCATTATTTACCACTGTTTTAAAAATAACACAAAAGAATACATTATTGGGAAAGGCTCTAACACTGGTTGTTTAATAGCTGGGAACGACTCTTCCTGGCACCACAAATGAACATATTTCTTAACATCCAGAGCCTCTCCTAGGCCTACATGGGCCCTGCTCACCTCCAACTCCCCACCTAAACCCACAGCCAGCAACAGTGCCCCATACCCTCTTTTGACAATTGAAACAATTGACTATAATCACTAAAGCACCTTTCATCTTATAATTTCTTGCAAAAAACTGAAAATGCCTCAAATGCTTTTAGATAGGTAGAACCCAAGTGGTATAAAATCCAAAGAACTTGTGCAAATGTACATCTGACAAAGGATTCGTACCCCAACTATATAAAGGACTCTTAAGAATCAACAATTAAGATGAGTGGTCCAGTATAAAAAAAAGAAGAAGAAGAAGAACAGGCAAAAGATTTGAAGACACTTCAAAAAAGTAGATAGGTGGATAGCCAATAAGCAAATGGAAAGTGTTCAACACTGTAAATCATCAGGGAAATGCAAATTAAACCACATCTCAGGCACTAGAACTGCAGAAGTAAAGAGAAACTGTGCCATGTTCATTCAATGGAATACTTCTCAACAATATCCAAGAACTATTGACATGTGCAACAATATAGATGAACTCAACAGACATTATAAGGCATATGTATGATTCCATTTACATGAAGCTCTAGAATGTGCAAAAGAAAATGACAGTGACAGAAGACCAAACATGACAGAGGTGGGGGGGTGACTAGAAAAGAGCAAAAGCAAACCTTCTAGGGAGATGGAAATGCTCTACATCTTGTTTTGAATGATATTTATGTAACAGTTGTCCAAACACATTGAACTAAACACTTAAGATCTGTGCTTTAAAAAAAAAAAAAAAAAAAAGTTTGTTCTTTTCATCAAGGGGTAGGTAATGGAGAACTCCAGAGTGAACAAGTGGTGCCTGCCTACTGGGCATGTTCACCTTTCCACAAGTGATCACCTCCCCCCTCCCTTCTTTCTCTGCTATTACTCCCTGTCGTGGTGAATGGCAAAAACCACCCTCTACCCAATTTGCCAAGCCAGCAAACTGGGAGTCATCCACAATCTTCCTCCTTCCTTCCTTCTACTCAGTTACTCCCCGGATAGCTCCTGAACCTACCTCTCCTCTCCTCTCCATCCCACCTGCTTTACTTGGAGTTCAGACCCAGGTTAGTACACCTACCCCCTGACATTTCCAGTCTAGCTACCCAGTCTATCCTCATCCAAACACAAAACCTTCTGCTTAACTTCCTTCCATTGTTCTCAATCACCCTAAGCATAAAGACCAAACTCCTTAGCAAGAAAAGCAAGAGGAGTGAGGTCCTTTCATACACCAAGCAACTCTTTGCTTAAGCTGTTACAGCTGCCTAGAGCACCCTCCTACCACCTTCCCCCTTCATGCTTCCCTCCTACCTCTATCTTCACACCTGTCCTCCTGATAAGTTCCCACTCTTCCTTAAAGCTTAGATCAAGTACCACCTCTTCTTACAAGCCTAGGTATCCCTCCTCTGCACTCTGCCTCCAGACACCTTCTTACACTCATGTGGGGCTTATGTGCTTATAAGATGGTTACGGTTGCATGCAAGCACTTACATATGTTAGCTCATTTAAGAGTAATTATCACTCTGCATAATGAGGATTGGTTTTCTGTCTTGTGTAAACTGACAAAACTGTAAATAGGGGCTATTTCATTCAAATTTTTCCCGACTACCTTTTCAGACACTTGGAGAATATAGGTACTAGCTTACTGATTTGGTGAATGAATATCAACACAAGTGAAGGCACAGAATGGTTGCTATTTCATTTTACGTCAACAAGCAACATAAGCAGGTAAAGCAGAATAGCTGCTGAGGTTTCTACCTGGCTTGCTGTGGCAAAGCCCGACTGGATCCAGATCTGGATCCAGAGCAGTTCACAGATAAGTCACAAGCCATGCCCCACACCCAGGCACCTCAACTGCCTTACTCTTTTTTCTAACTGCAAGCAGCTACTTACGACCACCTCTTACGAAGTATCTATTGTGTACCTAGCACTGTCCTGGCGCCTCACATGCATAGATTCATTTTATGTCAGCAATGGTCCTGAAGGTGAGCATCATCATCATCACGCCCATGTTTACATACGAGAAGACAGAGGTTCAGAGAGAGCAAAGGAACTTGGTTTAAAGAGCCAGAGCCACTGGATGGTGAAGGCAGAACAGACAGCAGCCCTAATACTAAAAACCTACCTTCTTCCCACTCACCACACTGCGTCCCCAGAAAGACAAATTGAATAACCTTGTTATTGGTTTGAGACAATGGTTTTTGAGAGTCACAGTCATATAGATGAATGTTTACTTTTTATAGAATGGGAACCCAAGACTCACTGCAACTCTGTGCTGAGGCCGAGGAGTAAGGAGAGGAGGGTGGCCAGGCGGGGGCTGTTTGGCCAGGCAGTTGCCAAACCACTGGACAACAGGCCCCTCCTGGCTGCTCACCCTGCGTGCCACACTTCTACCGACTCAAACTCATCTTATGGCTGAGAAGAACCAGGCTTCCTGTTCAGAATTTCTGGAGAAGGAGAGAAATGATCATAATATTTTTACAGTCTCTGATGGCTCTGGCTTTAAAAAGCAACAATATTTAAAGCCAAACCCCTAGTAGGTAGAGACAGCAGAATTGAGAAGAGACTATTTTACATGAATACTGTCTTGATGGATAGGTGATGTGTTGGAGGCAACTAGGGAAGAGAAGCCACAAGGCTTGAGGACATGGAAGATACCTGTGAGAAGCTGTTTGTTTAAGGCGAGGTTGACTCTATCAACAGCTAGGGATCTGAGGAGGTGATTGACTGGAAACCTCCCAAAATGTGATAAAGAGCAGAGAACCATGATGATAGGGCTGTAATCTCATGGAGAACAAAGCCTGCAGAACCCAAAAGAATACAAGGAAAGTGAGCTGGACTCTGCCTGGCCATGTGGAACCATGAGACAAAAGCCACCGTGGTCCCCAAAGCCAGGCCATGGAGCACAAGCAGAAAACTGGTGGGTGGGTGGTTCCATCTCTCCTGAGGAAGGGAGGAGTAAGGGAAAGAACTCTAGGCAGAGGACCCAGCCTCGTCCCCCTCCATGTGTCCGAGACATCAGATCATAGAATCTAAAACTCTTCATTTTAAGTGGAAGAAAAAAGGACTGATTTTCTGTTTTCCTCCTTATTTCTTCTTTCCTCACACCAACACATGCAAGCATTGTGCTGATCAGGCCAGAAGGTAGGAAGAAGCTGGAGGAAGAAGAAAGCTGATTTTGATGAGGGACCTGGCTGGCTCTGGCTAAATCTCAATTTCTCACACAGGCAACCACCCTGTTCGCAGCAAGGCCTCTCCTCTTCTCTCCCTGAACTCGGCAGACAGGAGCCAGCTTGCTGGCTATTGTAAAAGTAGACTTTGTTCTTGGAGTTCAACCAGCATGGGCTTCAAATTTCCATGACACCCACAGCTTGCAATCCCTCCCACATCACCTTCATGACCTGAGGCTAAAGAAAGAAAAAAGCTGGCCATAAACGTCCTGTGCTAAGAAACTAAAATCTCCTCCCAAGACAGATCATCCATGAGAAGACCTTTCCAGAATTCTCCCCAAAAAGGGGGCACACCACCAGGAGAACCAGAAATTCCCATAAAGATAAGCACCAAGGCAAGGCGGCTTGGTGGAGAGTTTGGAGAGAACTGTCCTATACAATGCAAAGTACAGAGATGGGGCAGCAAGACCACAGGACCTTGGCCTAGTCAATGACATGAGCACATCTAAAGAAAGACTGGGGGGGCGGGGGAGTACCATGAACATGATGTGAGGCGTGGTGAGCAAAGAACAGAGAAAATCAGGGCGCACAAAAGCAAGTTCTGGAAGTGTGCCTGGCACTGTCAGGGGAAAGAAAATCAGTGGTCATAGGAGAAGGGTTGAGCTGGGAATAGGTGGAAGGAACTATCCCTCCATCTTGCCATCCACCTACCTTTCTAACAAATCTAGTTCCTAATTTGGTTTTCTAGACGCCAGAGAACAGGGAAATGCAGCATCCTGGATGGAAAAGAAACGATCAGACACCAGAACAGGGATGCATGACCCCTGCGAATTCAGAAACTAGCCTGAGCCGATGTCTGATCCCAAGTGTCTCACCGCCTGTGGATGTCCTGGTAAAACTCATTTCTAGAATATGAACAAACAGTTCTTTAGCAGCTATATCCCAAAAACTAGTCTAGCACCCAGGGAACTAAAGATCAAAAACATGGTTTCCATACACTCACATCTAATTAATCCATTGCACAAAGTAATTTGGTAAATTGAAACTCCCAGCAGACAGCTGGTTGACCTCACCTTAGTAATAGTCAAACACAGGTGGTCTGGGTGGTCCACCTACCTGTCTTGTGATTTCTAGACACAATAAAAAATGAAGTATTAGAATCTGTCGTTTATTATTATCTTGAGGGGTTTTTTTCCCCTTAGATATAGAGCTGAGGACAAGGAAGAATGACGAGAAACGCATGAAAGAGGAATCTGCCTGAGCACATGATCTGGCAAGAGCCATTTTAGGGGGAAGAGTGGTATCTAAGACAAAGCAGTCCTAACCCAGGTTTCCCAGGTGGGATGGACTGGTAGAAGGGAGAGAGATACAGGAAAGGGGTCTGGCAGGATGACAGGTCCCATAATGATCAGGCAAGCCTTGGATGGTGAACATATTAACAGACGTGCACGTCTGAGCAGGAGACTGGCAGTAAAAAGGGTGAAGGATTCCATAGTGTATCCTACTTCTGGTCTTCCATTTCTCCCATTCAGTTTCTCAGCCAGAAATGGTCTCTGCAATTAAATGGCCTTCCCTGGGGAGGGACACTTGGGTGGCTCAGTGGTTGAGCATCTGCCTTTGGCTCAGGTCATGATCCCGGAGTCCTGGGATCAAGTCCCGCATTGGGTTCCCCACAGGGAGCCTGCTTTTCCCTCTGCCTATGTCTCTGCCTCTCTCTGTGCATCTCTCATAAATAAATAAAATCTTTTTTAAAAAAATGGCCTTACCCTAATCTTTTTGCACATGCCCCATTCTGGAGACAGGCTCTGTGCCCACTTGAGGACTATGATGCTTTTGAGGTCTCTTGGGGAAATTTGAACAAAGGCTCTAAATACAGCTCAAAACCCTTGCACAGAACAACATAGAAAAGGCAGAGGAGGCTGGCATGAGGTGGAGCCCATCAGAAGTAAAAGGCTCTGCATTCGGGACCCATCACATTCTGATCGTGGTACAGGATTTCTCCAACCAAAGCTCCCGGGTCCCAAGTGTAAGGCAGACTGGATTCCCATCCAGCAACAATGCAAAGGTATGTTCTTGTACAGAATCTCTCCAACATTATTCTTGGCTCTGCTAACATTGCTTTGGCTTTAGAAAATCAATAAATAAAGCAAGCAGAAGGTCTCTTCACATCCGGGCTGGACTAGAAGGGCTTTGCCCTTACCAAGCCAAAGGAATATTTAGTCCAAGGAGATGTATTCTGCTGGATACCAGACACTTCCACATGATTTTTTCTTGGGAGGGCCAGCAGTTCACAGGAGGCTTTGCTACATGAGAATCTATGTTGCTAAGCTACCAAAAGTCACTGAGGTGAGAGAAGAGCCAGAGATTGGGGGGGGGGGGGGGGGGCGGTATATGGGACATCAGCAGGACAAAAGGAAGAAGGGGCAGGAAATAAAGTCCCAATTCAACAATGACTTTTAAAGCTCTTCTTTTAAGGGAAACTGCTGAATCCTGAAAGTTTCAGTTCTAGAAAGTGGATCCAAATCCTTTCCAGTGATCCTGAATGACATGATATAAAGAAGGTATCTAGAAAGAACAGCTCTTACTCCTCTGGGTACTTCGATCCTGCTCTGAACCTTTTCCGTTTGATTTAGAATTAAATCAAAACGGAAAAATGCCTTGATCTTATTCTAACATTTATTCTAACATTTTTGCCTGACAATCTGGATACAACAAACTTTTATCTAGTAGGAGCTCAATAAACACTTGTTGATAGACGGGCCAGTACTCTCCCAGGGAAGAGACCACAGGGGTGAAGGATTCACGGGGTAAGGAGAAGAGGATGTGTGCAAAGTTCTGCAGTAACCAGGCTGTGTGTGATTCTGAGGGGTGTGATGCAGAATGTCATTCACATGCTCTTTTTTTTTTTAAAGATGTTATTAATTTATTTGACAGAAAGAGAACACAAGAGGTGGTAGGGGCAAAGGGAGAGGGAGTAGTAGACTTGCCACTGAGCAGGGAGCCTGACTCAGGGCTTGATCCCAGGACCCTGGGATCAGACTTGAGCCAAAGGCAGACACATAACAGATTGAACCACCCAGGCGCCCCCATTCATATGTTCTTGTCATCAAAGTCAACAAATGCACTTCTTTTTTTGCACCGCATACTGGAGTTTTTCCAAATCCCAGCCATTTCAGTCTTTTTCTCCTTCGACTAAAATTCTACAGCTTACTTCTCCCCAAGTGAAGAGGCCAAGAAAAGAATCCATGTTGTTAGAAGTAGCCACGAGGTAAACAAACACAAAGAAACTGTGTGCTACCCAATTAAACAGAAATGCAGGCTCCTGGCAGTGACATGACCCAGTTTTTCCATTCACTTGATGTAAGTAAACCCTCTTTACTGTAATGGCCCCTTTGGCTTCAGGGGGGGAAAAAAGAAAGGTTTTCCATGTGTTTCTACAAGACTTCTCTACCTCCTTTTCCCTAAGTAAAAGTAATTAATTCCATTAAACCCAATTCCCATTCAATGGAAAGGAAGTATATAGGGTGAAAGAGGATGGGCTTTGGTGGCATGCAGGCCTGGGTTCAAACCCTTGTTCTGTTCCAGCCCAGGAGCCGTAAGGTTCAGAGCAAGCATCCCCAAGCCTCAGTTTCCTTGCTCAGTCAGTAACTATTACCTAGGTTGTTGAGACAACTAGAAAAGATAATCTATGTTCAGAAAGCAGCTGGCACATACATAGTGTGTGCTCGTCAAGTGTTCCTTTCCCTTCCACTTGGATTCACACCACACCCAAGGGATGTAGCGCAGGTATCACGGTAGTGCAGAACAGGACAGAACACTGGGCTTAAGGAGCTTTTAATGGAGAAAAAAAAAAAGGAGAGGGGATACTCTACATCTCAAAACAGGGGACGGTTCAACAAGATTTTAAAAACTAGTGTGCTCTAACGTCTTCAGACAACAATGATTATCAATCACAGAGAATAACTATAGCTGGGATGCCAGAGGACTTTTTAGATACCTTGGAACTCGCACAAATACTGACTGGCCCACTCCAAATGCCAGACTCAAAAAAAACCAGAACCAGAAAGTTGGGAGTCTTTCTGATTCTCAGAGCACAAAAAGAAAACACCACACAGCCTTGTGGCTAAGGGCTTGTGCTGATCAGGAAACAGACTCAGATCTCAGCTCCTTCACCCACCAGCAACACGACTCTTGCCTCCTTGGAGGACTCAATGAGAAGGCAGGGCACTAAGCCCAGTCCCCCGCATGTTAAATGCTTACTAAGTGGTGAAGTGACTGTTGTTGCCATGCACTAAAAAGCTCTGAGCCCTGAGAGCTGGAGTGATTCTGCCATTCAAGCCAAAAAGAAGATGGTGGAAAGGTGGAGAGAAGTTGAGAAATGCAGACGGGTTAATCCTGGGGGGCTGCAGGATGCAAAATGAGTATGGTGCCTAGGGTTTCAAGTTTAAAGCCACAGATACTTCAGAGTCCATGGACTTCATGGATCTCACAGCTCATGATACTTATTATACTTCAGAGTGAGGAACAAAGCACCAGAATGCTTTTGTCTTTGCTCTCCCTGGATTTGCCGCACAAAATGTACCCACACTCACAAAGAACATGCAGGAGCGCAGCCAGTTCATGATCCCTCCCATTCGTCTAAGGAAAAAATGCCCCAAAACTAAGGTCCAAATTTACTAAGACATTAAATTCAAAACAACAAAAGTTGACACCTCATACGTAAAAGATCTTAATTTAACAGTGTCAAAAATGCAAATGTGAATGCAGGGTCTGGACCTACTTGTTATGAAATAAACTTGATTAAGAACAAATCCCTTTTAAGAAAAGGAAAGAACCCAGCAACTCCCATGAACATTAAATGTGGTTCTCAATTAGCCCTTTCCCACTGAACGTCACAAAGTACCAGCAGGTGGGAGATAATTAACGTTTTAATAAAACTGCAAAGCTTTTCCCTCTCCAGCCGGAAGATGCATCCACAAAGGAAAATGTTTTTCACAACATCATTTTTCTGGTTACATTTGGGGTTTTATGACTTCAGGAAGATAAAGGTAGAGGAGGCAATTTATGAAAAGGAGTATTTCTCTTTATCCATATTTACATTCTGTAGGGGAGTGAGTTTGGTTTTTGGATTCTCCTCCCATGCCTATCAGGGGAATAAAGTCCTTGCTCCCACTTGACAAGATTTATGGAGCCATGAGAGGTCTGCAGGCTGATGCAAGCTACAACACCCACTTCATGAGTGTAACCCCACCACCACCACCATTTTCAAGAACCACTGACTTTGATAGCTTGGATTTTTCCCTTACCAAATCCCTTGTCTTTACGTTTTTAATTTTGTCTTGAGAGAGAGACAAAGGGAGAGAGCGCAACAGAGAGAGCACAAACCCGGGGGAGTGGCAGAGGGAGAGGGAAAAGCAGGCTCCCCTCAATCCTAGGACCCGGAGATCATGACCAAAGGCAGATGCTTAACTGTCTTGAGCCATGCAGGCACCCACAAACCTCATCTTTAATCTCATCTTTAACCTTCTTGTAGCTTGCCACCTTCATCTGCAAACCTCAACGTCCACATAAGCCTGTTCCAGTATAAAAATGCTACTGCTTGGAAGTTTTTAATTGATTAGGTCTTTAAAAGCATGTCCTGCTGCCCATAACACAACACTGGCATCACAAAAGCTAATAGTGTACACTGCAGAGAACAACTCATAAAGACACTCTAAATTGAGACAAGGAAGGTACAACTGTCTTCCTTTTCAGAAGAGGAAACTGAGGCAGTTGAGGAAAAGTAACTGTGTTGCTTAAACGCATGGGATCTGAACCCAAGACCTGGGCTTTTAGTCCTGGATAGATCAAGGACTGCATTCCACTGGAGAGTAACCTAAGCTAACCCCACCATGCACAACCCAATAATTATAATTTTTGGCATTTTAATTGGACTCAGACCTCAGGGTTTGAATTTAAGAGGGTGAGAGTTAAAGGAATGTGTGTAGGGATTATGGCTGGAATGCTGCCTGCAAGTTACAGTTCATTTTCTCCCCAAGCTTTCCAAACCCTTCCAGCTGCCTCTTTTCGCCCACTGTAGGCCTCCCGCCATCCAACCTCTCAAGCCCATCCCCACCCCCACCCCACACACAACCAGACCCGCACAAGGGTCTGTACAGAAGGTATCCCAATGGTGGCACTACTGACATTTTTTTTTTTTTAAGATTTTATTTATTTATTCGAGAGAGAGGCAGAGACACAGGCAGAGGGAAAAGCAGGCTCCATGCCGGGAGCCCGACGTAGGACTCGATCCCAGGACTCCAGGATCATTCCCCAGGCTGACGGTGGTGCTACACCGCTGAGCCATCCGGCGCTGCCCGGCACTACTGACATTTTGTTGAGGTACTGCCTTGTGCATTAGAGAATATTTGGCAGCATCCCTGGCCTCTACTCATTAGATGCCAGTAATATCCACCCAGTTGCAACAATCAAAAATGTCTCCAGGAGGCACAGGAGGGGACGCCTGGGTGGCTCAGTGGTTGAGCAGCTGCCTTCGGCCCAGAAATGATCCTGGAGTCCTGGGATCGAGTCCCACGTCGGGCTCCCTGCATGGAGCCTGCATCTCTCTGTGTCTCTCTCATGAATAAATAAATAAACTTAAAAAAAAAAAAAAGTCTCCAGGAGGCAGAGGGGATTTTTAGAGCAGAGAAACTATTTTGTGTGATACTGTAACAGCAGGTACATGTATTATGCATTTGTCAAAAACACACAGAATGTATAACACAAAGAATGAACCCTAATGTAAACTATGGACTTGGGCAGCCCAGGTGGCTCAGTGGTTTACTGTCTGCCTTCAGCCTGGGGCATGATCCTGGAGACCTGGGATCGAGTCCCATGTCGGGCTCCCTGCATGGAGGATGCTTCTCCCTCTGCCTGTGTCTCTGCCTCTCTCTGTGTGTCTCATGAATACATATATAAAATAAGATCTTTTAAATGAATAAACAATGGACTTTAGTTAGTAATAATGGATCAATATTGGCTCATCATTTGTAACAAATGTACCACACTAACATAAGATGTTAATAATGGGGGAAACTGAGGGGAAGCAAGGGGTGTATGAGATCTCACTGCTAAATTTTTCTATAAACCTAAAACTGTTCTAAAAAATAAAGTTCGTTAACAAACCCATAAATACAGAGAACAAAATAATGGTTGCCAGAAAGGTGAGAGGGTAAAGGGATGGTCAAAATGGGTTTAAAAAAAAGAATCACAAAAAAATTTTAATTAAAAAATTAACTTTATGAATTTTTTTAAGTTTATGAATTTTTTTAAAAAGCCTCTATACACTGCCATATGTCCTTCTAGGGCAAAACTGCTCCAGGTGAGAACCACTGCTGCAGGGGGGCAGGCTGAATGCCTTGAGTGAACTGACCAGTCTAGTTGTATTTTGTCACTCTTCGGGATGGAGATGGAAAATGTGAGTTTTCTGAGTGTACATGGGTTGCAGAGACTCCTGAGAATCATCTTATTGGGGGAGAAAGAGTAAATCTCTTAAGAAAGTTCAGGCAGAACCTAGAAAGAGGGACCCAATCCTCCTCTCCTGGTCTCAAAGAGAGCACCTGGGCCATTATGAGGAGTCTTTGGTAAGAACACCTTCCTTAGTTTTCCCTTTATCAAGACTGATCTACAGCACAGCAGCTTGAGGTAAGGAATAAGGGCATTAGGCTTCCAAACTGTCAAAGGCAATATCTAAGTCCTGCCCCCCTTAATCCCACTCCGAGTCCTCCTCGTGGCAACTGCCACAGCTCTGCCGCAGTGTTTCTGAGGGCTCTGGGCAAGGGTACCATGGGAAGAGGGACCCATGTATACCACCTTCTGCTCTGTGTGCCCCCCAGAAGGCATAATGAGATGTAACAATATGAAGTTCACATCCAGTTGGCTGACAGCAGTGCACACATGTACCTGAACCATGAACGCCACCACCCCCTTGCAGCCTTGAGTTCTGACTACCCCTTTCACCTGTGGCCCCATTTCCTTCCTCTCCTCTTATCCTGTCATCTCTTCCCTTAACAGTCCATCTTCTCTAAAAGAAAGAACAAGAAAGGAGGCTCCCCAGAGAGCCAGAAAAATGAGAGGTGGTAATACACACACCGGGGAAACACTTAGAGTGCCCTCCAAGGGGACAAAGGGCACTACCCAGCATTCCTAAGCTGCTGCAGGGCTACTGCCAGGCTCCAAAAGACCAGAGCTTTCCCAACACCATTCATTTTCCTGTACGCTGTCCATTTCTTCCAAGGTTGAATCTTTTGGTAAAATAGGCCTTAAGAATTACTCTTCTACCTCCCAGGGCCATTGGGAGACTCAAAGAGGATCGTGGGCAGCATCCAGCACTTAATCTGGTACCTGGCCCAGTACTATTGACCCCTGAACAACACAGGTCTGAACAGCACAGGCTCACTTATACATGGATTTGTTACAGTATGGTTTTGAAAGTGTAGTCTCTCTTCCTTATGATGTCCTTAATAACATTTTCTTCTCTGTAGCTTACTTTAAGGACACAGTATACAATATGTATAACATACCAAGTATGTGCCAATAAACTATTGATGTTATTGGTAAGGCTTCCAGTCAATAGTAGTCTGTTGGTAGTCAAGTTTTTTGCAGAGTTATACATGGAATTTTGACAGCACACGAGATCCACGCCCCTAGCCCCATGTCATTTAAGGATATGCTTATTAGATGGTTTCTGCTATAATTCTGTACCTCAACTTCACTTTTAACTGAATCTAAACACTTATTAAGCCATCCCATCTCACCAACCCTAGCACATGGAAGTTTCTATGGAATTGACATTTGTTTTTATGGAGAGAGCTGTTCCTGATAAAAGGAGCTTCTCATCCAGTTCAAGACTCCCTCAAACCCTTACCAAGAGACCTCTCAGCGTCCCCAGACCTTCAAGACAATAAAAAGGACCAAACAGCCCTGGCTACCACAACTGACTGAGGCTTTCCCACAGTGTGTGCCCCAAAAGCAGCTCACCCCTGCCTCAGTCGTCTCTATCAGAGAATTTTTTTTTTTCTTCCCAAACCAGTAGTGACTTTGTATGCCTCACTGTTTAAATTATGCCTCGCAGAAAAATCCCTACAGCAGATAAACACAGGATCTGTAATGGGAACTCCAGCACACCCAACAATAGTGCCACTGTCACACATGTGTGAGCTTTCATGAATGCAAGGGATTGGCAACCCAGGGCTGCCATGCCCAGGAAAATTATTTCCTGTGGGAGAAAGAAAACAACCTTCAGCTCCTGGCAGGTCCCAGGCAAGCCCAAGCCAGGCTCACCAGGGAACTTGAATGCTTTTGGGAAAGGAGGCAGAGGTAAGTAAGGACTGTTCCCATCCTCGAATGCCCAGCTGGGTGAAAATCAATGCTGCAGCATCAGGGCTTAGCTTTTTCTTTCTTACTTTTTTTTTTTTTTAAAGATCTTATATATTTATTCATGAGACACACAGAGAGAGGCAGAGACATAGGCAGAGGGAGAAGCAGGCTCCCTATGGGGAGCCTGACGAGGGACTCAATCCCAGGACCCTAGGACCATGCCCTGAGCAGGCATGGAGGTGGTGAGTTTATTTATAGGCGAAAGGGACCTACTAGTTTAAGAGGAAGAAAAATGAATGACATTAATTTTTCATTCTTACCACTGGGACTGGGCCTAAACTTTAGCTTTATTAGAAGGCCAAAAACCACTCAAAAGCCAACACCTATAAAGAAGAGGGCCAAAATGGTCTGCCTTTTTCAAGAAAGAAAAGTCTGCAATATTCAAAAGCTCAGGGCTGTTCTGTACAGATATTTAAAAATGACCCAATCTGTTGGGCTAGAAGCCCAACTTCTAAGGGGTGCCTAGATGGCTCAGTTGGTTAAGCATCTGCCTTTAGCTCAGGTTATGAGCCCCACATCGGGGCTCTCCCCTCAACGGGGAGTCTGTGCCTCCCTCTCCCTCTGCACTCCCCCCCCCCACCTGCTCATGCTCTCCCTAATAAATAAATAAAATCTTAAAAAAAAAAAAAAAAAAAGAAGACGAAGAAGAAGCATCTTCTGAGAAGTAGAGTGGTTCCAAGGAACAAGCGAGGACTTCAGGAAGGCAAGCATGCATTCAAATTTGCACCCACTTAGCCTCTCCAAATTCCAGGATTTGGAAGGAGGGGCTATGATACCTAAGGCAGAAGTGGACACTTACTGAAATGTTGGCTCCTTTCTTCTCTGTGCAGTGCATGCCAAGAAGGAACCCTAGCCTGGGAAACAGGAGAGCTGGTCTCACCCCCCAGCTCTGCCCCGACTTCCACTGTGACTTGACCTCCAGCTTCCTCGATAGCACCTACCTTACACAGCAGTCCTAAGATTAAAGGACACTTTGTCAGTTAAAACCAGCACAATGCCTGGCAAGCTGCAGGCACTCAATAAACATTAGCTCAATCTCAATCAACTGGATTTTGTCCTGGAAACACTCGTCATGAAAGCTCCCCCTCTTGATTTGGGAGTTTAAATGTAGCCTGATGCAGTCCCATCTGTCAGCTGGACAGTGACACTAGTAGGAGGTTCCAGCCCCCTCCATGGTCACAATTCCCCCAAACCACCACCACCACCACCACCACCACCACCACCCCGCCCCAGGCTGTTTACTCCAGCTGACTATTCCAGCTGACAAGTTTCAGCTGAACCTGAAACCAAGGGAAAGTATTACTACTCACCTCCTACCTCTCACCAGTCTTACCACTCTTCACACATACAAAGAACAAGTATGTGGGGCAGCCCGGGTGGCTCAGTGGTTTAATGCCGCCTTCACCCCAGGGTGTGATCCTGGAGACCCGGGATCAGGCTCCCCACAGGGAACCTGCTTCTCCCTCTGCCTGTGTCTCTGCCTCTCTCTCTGTGTCTCTCATGAATAAATAAATAAAATCTTAAAAAAAAAAAAAAAGAAGAACAAGTATGTGTGATCCAACCCCGACACAAATCAACGTTAGCGCTATTACTCTTAAAAACCATAGCAGTAATAGGAAAAAAAAAAATGTATGTTCCACTAGCAACCTCTGATATCCTCAGCCTTCAAGCAGAAGGCATCAGAAGGTCTTCCTGAAGCCCCCAAATCACAGCAAAGGTCCTAAGCATAACTATGGAGAGGCAGCACAGATGGATCAGGGAGACGGCAGGGATGAAAAAGAAGTCTCCATGAAGCAAGCTGCCTCCCGGGGCGTCTCACCCTGCCCCGTACCCCAGAAGTCAGGTCATTCAGTGGCAATGCCACAGGCTCTCTAGGGCTTGTTTTCTTTCCCCCAGGCATGTTTACAAGGAAGTAAGAGAGGAAAGTGAAGAGAAACAGAAAAGGCACCATTACATGCTTGCTTCTCCTACCATTTCAACATTGCGTGCTGCCATCCGAAAAGGTTCATGCGAGGAATGATTACAATAATGGCAGTTAACAACAGCAGCTAAGGTCGGTTGTTAGGTGCTTGCCTCTTCCATTCTGCTTTAAGAATTACATACAACAGTTCATTTAGTACCTATAACTCTTTGAGGCATCATTATCCCCATTTTCCAGATGGAACTTTAAGGTTCAGAAAGGCTGGGGAAACTGCCCCAAAGTCATACAATCTATAAGCGGCTTAGCAGGATTCAAACCCAAGATGTTGAATTCCATAGCCAGAGGGCCTGACGGCTGCCTTAATTTAAAAATCAGAATAACTTCCTTCTGGAGTGACCCCTCAGAAGCACCTCCCTACCCTGCCCCCAAAAAACACAGGTTCTTAATAAAATGCATGCTCCTCTGTTTGAGGGGAAAAATCACTAGGCTGTTGTGGACAGGGAAGGGTTAAGGCCACATTTCCAGACTTCGTTTTCTCAGTTTTGTGGGCTGAAGTCAGACTTTGTAGCATTAACTTTAATGCACATTTTTTTTGGAGGTGATTCACGTAGAATTCCTGCCAAGAATCTTAATAATTAGGCTGAATGAGAGCAAACTCTGTCGGTACATGCCTAACAACATCTGCTGATGTAACAGTTATCCTGGAAGGCCCACGAAGCCTGGGGAAGGACTGGCAAGCAGGCCATGTGTGGGGAGCACACTGGGTGCGGGGCTTGGCAGTGCAGAAAGGCACCTATGGGCTGCCCACGACTTTGGCCTTCCCTCCAATTAACAATAGGCTCCACTTTTATAATATCCCATAGCCAACGGGGACAAGAGGAAGGGAGACAACAAATCAGAAAAGGCCCATAAAGAAAAATGTTTCCCAATGGTCTCTTTTCTACTAGGAGTCAAGAGCTATAAAGTGTTTCTCTCTAATGTGATTTTCAGCCTTTTTCCCTGCCCTAACTCAGAACATTCCCAACAGTAACAGGGACTTACCCACAGGGCTGGATTTCTTTAAGGGGAAAGGGAGGAAGGTGGAGTATCCAAATCTTTATTCCCCACCCTTCAAGAATCTGATTCTTGCAGTTTGGCAAAGGCCCCTGGAGGATCTGTTTCCCATCTTCCTCTTCCCTTCTCTCCTGGTCACACATAAGCACAGGCATACATGTATGTGTATGCTCACACACAAACTCACACTCTCACTCTCAGAGCACCACGGACCCCAAAAAAGTACAGTGCCAATGGATCAAACCTTTTCTGGAAGGTGGTATCATTAAAAACACAGAAATTATATTAAAATTACAAAATTAGAAGCTTCTTAAAGTAGCCATCAAAACAGAGAAGTTTCCCCCAAAAGTGAAGGGCACCGTCACATACCAGAATGCTAGTGAAACATAAAGGCATATTTTTTGTGTGAGACACAAATTATACTTTTGCAAACCATGTTAAATGGTTTTCACCACTGCTGTCCAATAGAAATATAATGTGAACCACCTATATAATTTTAAATTTCCTACCAATCCCATTAAAAAGAGACAGGTGAAATTAATCTCAATATATTTTAACTCAATATATATGAAATATTATCATTTCAACATATAATCAATGTAAATTAATATTAATGAGATATTTTACATTCTTTTTTCCATATTTAGTCATTGAAATCCAGAATGCACTTCAAACACAGCACATTTCCATTTCAGGTGCTCAACAGCCACATGAGGCTGGTGGCTACCATATGGACACTATATGGCTCTAGGAATTGGTATCACTAAGAACAGCCCAGAGTTCCGGCTGCTAATTTGTGTATTTCTGAATGATTGACCTGTAAATAATAAATACATACTATGCTTTTAAAAGATTTCTTAAAGGGACGCCTGAGTGGCTCAGTGGTCGAGCATCTGTCTTCGGCTCTGGGCATGATCCCGGAGTCGCGGGATCCTTGCGTGGAGCCTGCTTCTCCCTCTGCCCGTGTCTCTTTCTGTCATGAATAAATAAATAAAATCTTTAAAAAATAAAATAAGGGCAGCCCAGGTGGCTCAGCGGTTTAGCACCACCTTCAGCCCAGGGCCTGATCCTGGAAACCTGGGATGGAGTCCCGCGTCCGGCTCCCTAAATGGAGCCTGCTTCTCTCTCTGCCTGTGTCTCTGCCTTTCTCTCTCTCATGAATAAATAAATAAAATCTTTAAGAAAAAAATAAAATAAAAACATAAAAGATTTCTTAGAGCCATTTTTGAAATGACTCTGGGCAAGTAATCTTAACTTTCCTAAGCTTTAGTTTCATCAAATGTAAATGGGGATGAAAATGCCCTTAGACTTCCCTTACAGGGCTGTTGTAAGGATCATATGCTGTAACATTTACGAAAGTGCTTTGTACAGTGCTATGCAAATGCTAATTGTTGTTATTATAACTCCTGGAAGAGAACAGATCATCCTTACAGATCAATAGCATTCTTGTCTTCAGTTTATAAACATTTTGCACACAGCTGTCCTTCCTTTTGGGAGGCATATGTAAACAGTAAGAAATGCATATTAATAATCCCCTAACAATGGTACCATACCATAAACCTACTTTATGAGAAAAATCCCATCATAATTTCTAAGGCATATTTAGATAGTTATTAAAATGAAGACCTTGCTTTAAAAACAGGAATACATCACTGGTCAGCAAATTCTAGGGGGAACAAGCCTTGACTCCAAGAGAATTAAGACAATTCAGAAAACATGTCCAGAACTAGTGAACAAAGATGGAGAACACCCACTCTCCACATCATATTCACCCCATCTTGTTCCCTTTCTTCCAGTCTCCTGACTCTTGTAAGAGTTTTCACAAATTATCTGTGAATTTGAGTGGTTAGAAATAATCAATATTTTAAGTATAGAAGGGAGCTGTTGTCTAAATATTTCTTGATAATTGAACAAAAGCTTGCTAGAAGCTCCTCCTCACCCTACTGTTATGATAATGCAGACAATAATGCAAGCCTTGAGTAGCGATTAGAGTGATTAAGTGAGTACTACTTATTTTTTGAAGAATTATTTCCATAAAGAGAAACCAGAAAAAGCTTCTGTCTTTCGAGAATTAACCATAGGCAGAGAACAAATCCTTCTTTGCAAAAGCCATCTGCAGTGCTTGGCATTGGCACCCTTCCATGAAGACACAGAATGCCAAACTCCACAGTGGTCATGGATGCCCTCCATGACAGCATCCCTACTTTACAGCTAAGGCATAAAAGCGCCCAGTTTCTGAAGCCTAGATTATATCTAAGATCAACCTTTCCCAAAGTGTGTTCTTCATGATGTTTCCAGTCATTTCATTAAGGAGAAGGGGGAGCAGGCAGGGGCTGCATGCCCAAGTGAGTTTTGGGAAATCCTGGGTCCACACAAACTTCACCAGGTTCTTCTACTGCTCATAGTAATGTTCTGGGGGTGGGGGTTCAGGTATCAGATCTGGAGTATTCTCAGGCTGACATAAGCATGTCTTCAGACACTTCCACTTTCATAAATAACTACAAAATATACTGAGAGGCAAAAAAAAAAAAAAAAAAAAAAAAAAAAGGAAGATCCTCTGCTGAAAGTAGTAGATTATCCATTTTGTTGTTTTCACACTTGTTGAACTGTATATCAAAGCTGACCTTCAACCACACTAGCTGACTTCAGCCTCATCAGGCACAGTAGTAGCTGTCTGCCCACCGACCTGTGATTTCTCTCTTCTACCACCCAGGCCACCCCTACAGATACCAGCAGCTCCTAAGCAAAGGTATTTCTGCTTTTGTACCTAAAGGTACCAAGAGAAAGGTGTTAATATCCTGAAACAAAATGAATCATAATAACTTACTATCTTGAGTGTTCCAGAGCTTGCTCATAGTGGGAATGCACCAAAAAGGAACAACAGTTTCAATTGTGACCCTGATTTTTCTACTCTAGAGCCCAATTTGGCTATTTCAAAAACCCATGTTCTAAACCTCTGGATTGGGGATCCCTGGGTGCGCAGCGGTTTGGCGCCTGCCTTTGGCCCAGGGCGCGATCCTGGAGACCTGGGATCGAATCCCACATCGGGCTCCCGGTTCATGGAGCCTGCTTCTCCCTCTGCCTATGTCTCTGCCTCTCTCTCTCTGTCTCTCTGTGACTATCATAAATAAATAAAAAATAAAAATAAAAAATAAACCTCTGGATTAAAGTCACAGTGGTTAAATCTGAATAGTACGTGGCAGTGGTGCCCAAATATGAGTGTCAGGGTCATTACGAAGGTCTTTCCATCCACTTGAGCACCAAAAATCATCTACGAACCCAAAACTCGTAAGTATGATTGCTATGATATGAGGGAATCTATGTAACCTTTTACGTTTAAAAAGAACTCCACACATTAAAAAAAAAAAAAAAAAATCCTGAAGCCAAGATTAGGGCTTTTAAAAAATACATGTCCTGCCAGTAATCTGTCCTAAAAGTAAGAGAACACATCTTGATATCTTCTTTCAGGTTAAGATTATTTAAATGACAATAAAAGAAATTTGGGGGGCACCTGGGTGGCTCAGTTGACTGAGCATCTGCCTTCAGCTCAGGTCATGATTCTGGAGTCCTGCAATGGAACCCCACATTGGGCTCCCTGCTCAGAGGGGGGTCTGCTTCTCCCTCCACATGCTCATGCATGCGCTCTCTCTCAAATGAATGGATAAAATCTTTAAAAAAGAGAAATTTGGTCTTGTTTCTCAGTTGTTTGTTTGTTTCTCAGTTTTAATCTCAAAACATGGCAAAATGTGAAATTACAAATGCTCATAAACCCAAACGTTACACAGTGTCCTTTCCTGATTTTTCTACTCTGGGAAGAACAGATTAGTAGATTCTGTATTAGTTTTTCAGTGACACCAAACAGGTAGATACTGATGTGCCTTTAGAATAAAGTCTCATTATAACATTTTGACTGACCTGCACTGATTAGAAAAACAGTAAAGCCACCAAAACCCTGACAACCTTTGACTATTCACAAGACACCCTTTTTTTTTTTTTTTTAAAGATTTTATTTACTACTCATGAGGGACAGAGAGAGAGAAGCAGAGGCACAGGCAGAGAGAGAAGCAGGCTCCATGCAAGGGAGGACTCGATCCCGGGTCTCGAGGATCAGACCCTGGGCTGAAGGCGGGCACTAAACCGCTGAGCCATCCGGGCTGCCCACAAGACACCATTTCTTTATTTCTGCTGGAGCTTCACAAGGGATAAAAAACAGAGGCTTCATAAACTTGTGTTTCAAAGGAAATGAATCTTAACCACTATAATTGATGCTGATAAGCCAGCTAATGGGAAATGGCATACAATCGATAACATATCTTAAGAAATGTTATCAAGTGAGATCTCCCTTAATACCTATTTCTATGTCCTACCCATATTACAAAAGAATCACCATTCAGGCGCCTGGCCAGCTCAGTCAGTGGAGCCTATGACTCTTGATCTCGGGGTCATGAGTTTGAGCCCCATGCTGAATGTAGAGATTACTTAAAAACAAAATCTTTAAAATAAACAAACAAAAACCCCAAAGGAATCATCATGAAATACTCCCAACATATAGGCAATTTATTTGTCAGGGGAAAAATCTTAAGAGTCATTTTACCCATTCACCATTAAGATTTCATGAAGACCTATAAAAGCAATTGTTTTCTCTATAAAAATTCTATCCAGGGGATCCCTGGGTGGCTCAGCGGTTTAGCACCTGCCTTCAGCCCAGGGCGTGATCCTAGAGTCCTGGGATCGAGTCCCACATCGGGCTCCCTGCATGGAGCCTGCTTCTCCCCTCTGCCTGTGTCTCTGCCTCCCCCCCCCCCGTCTCTCATGAATAAATAAATAAAATATTTTTTTAAAAATTCTATCCAGTTCTAGGTTGGGATAACATGTCACACCCAAATCAAACAATCTATGACTTAAATTCTAATTTTTGTAACTGGCATACAGATGATAAAATGTTTTCCAAATGTTGTGAGAATTTTTTTTAAAGCTCCCAGCACATTATACTGTTTTTTGTTTTGTTTTGTTTTTAGAATTTATCATCAGTTCCAAGTTAGAGTTCAATTGCAGCAAATACTCAGAACTGATGACTTTTTTTCTTAAACAACATACTTTCTACATACAGCATTATTGCTTCGATGAATGCCAACAAATGCAGTCAGTATTGTTTCCAGATTCTTCAAGCAATTGTACTCCTTGTACAGTCAACCCAATCCCCTCTGTCCTTGATTACTTAATTTTCAGTCATTTGCAAACTCAAAAGTGAAAATGTAGAGGAATTTGGGCCACTTTATTCAGCGGCAGAACAAGGAATGCGGCAGTTCATAACTTTCTCACATAGGTCTTTGCAATACAAAATACACTGCGGAGGGGCGCCAGGGTGGCACAGTCAGTTGAGCATCTGCCTTGGGCTCAGGTCATGATCTCAGGGCCTGGGACTGAGCCCTGCATTGGGCTCCCTGCTCTGTGGGGAGCCTGCTTCTCCTTCCCCTCTGCCTGCTGCTCCCCCTGCTTGTGCTCTTTCTCTCTCCATGAAATGAATAGTAAAATCTTTTTAAAAAAATACATTAGGGAAAGAATTCCCTCCCTAGACAAAGACAACTTTGGGAGAGGGAGTTTTGATTTTGGGGGTGTGGGGAGAATGTGGACTTTAAGAAAGATTCCTTCTCGTTACAGCTTATCTTTTGTAAGCTTTTTTTTTTTCTTTTTAAACTATCCTTTGCTGATTAAGTCCATTCTGTCTATTCTCTCAAAGGACTCCAAGTTCCCACAATACATATGTATTCAATTTTATTGCTTTGCACTTGATATACTGCTTTATAACTGTTCAAGGCATTTTCTGTGAACATTATGTTTCTGTCTCCCAAACCATACTCTAAGCTTCTTAACGATAAAAACCATGCCCTGCCTCCACCTTGAGATTTTTTTTTTCTTTACCATGACTGTATTAAGGTTATAAATTAATTTTGATTACATGACATCTTTACAATATTTCACATTTCCAGCTAGGAACAGTCTGTTTCTCCACTGATGCAAGTCTGTTTTGTTTTTTTTTTTTTTCCTTACCATCTTACCAAAGTTTTATGGTCTTCTCTAACTAGAAAAACAAACATGCTACATGGTAAGAAATGTCACTGAATCTGTCTCCCCCAGTCTCAGCCTTACCCTAAGAGGTAACACCTCTCAACATCTTTTTATGTTGCTTCCAGAAGATGTTCACGCATGTCATATTTATATAAGCATAAATATCATCTCTCCCTGCCCCCTTGCTTTAAAAAAGCAAGGTATCAATTTATTACCTTTCACCTAGCAACACAGAAATATTTGAAGGGAACAGAGCCACTTTCCTAGATCAGGCAATGAAGGATGAATTTGGAGCTGAAAGACTGTTAAGCTGACACTGGGCACAGAGGCTACATATAAGTACTCCCTACACAGCACTAATGGTAAATTTTTTTTTTAATTTTTATTTATTTATGATAGTCACAGAGAGAGAGAGAGAGAGAGAGAGAGAGAGAGGCAGAGACACAGGCAGAGGGAGAAGCAGGCTCCATGCACCGGGAGCCCGACGTGGGATTCGATCCCGGGTCTCCAGGATCGCGCCCTGGGCCAAAGGCAGGCGCTAAACCGCTGTGCCACCCAGGAATCCCGGTAAATCTTTTCATAATTTACTCAACCAGTCTTCTAATCATAGGCATTTACATTGTTTCACATCTGAAATGCAAATATTGCTATAATGAGTATCTTTGTACAGACATCTTTGTTTACATCTGTAAATTCTGTTGGGTAAATTCCCAGAAATTGAATTGGTAGGTCAGAGATAATACATATTTTTTTTATCTATCTATCTATCTATCTATCTATCTATCTATCTATCTATCTATCTTTCAAGGTGGGGCTTGAACTCATGACCCGAAGATGGAGACCTGAACAGATATCAAGAGTTAGACACTTAACCAACTGAGCCACCCAGGCGCCCAGATGATATGATTCACATTTTAATTCTGAGTGACACTGCCAAGGAAACTGTATCAGTTTACACTCCCTCTAACCACATGAGGACCTGCCTTTCCACATCCTTGCCAACACTGTATATTATCCAGTGTTCTTTCTACCAGTCTAAATAGTTACATACATTTTACCAGTTGCACTTTGTTCATTATAAGTGGAACCAGGTATCTTAGCATGTTCACAAACATGTTTATGTTTCTCTCTCTGTTTAAATTCTTTACTCAAATTTAAGAGCTGTTTCTGCATTACAAAAAAAAAAAAATGGACCTTTTCTCTGTTTCATGTGTTGGAAATATTTTTTTCCCAGTCTGTGGCTTGTCATTTGATCTGCTTTCTGGTATTCTGAATTACATAGAAGTTTTGTATTAGAGTCATCTCTGCTATAGTCACCAACAATACCTAGTTTAATTTTCTGAACATGAATATATGATAATTTCCTTTTAAAAGAGGTGAGGTCAGACAGAAAACTTAACAACCAGTCACCAAAAATCCTTCCCCTAAATCTGTGAGAACTTGGAAGAACAAATAGCTGTTAACCATGCCACTGCCAGCACCCAGTGATGTAATTCATTGAAATGGCACATGCCCTGGAAAGACACATTTTCTCCTTTTGTTTGAAAAGTCCATTATGCTTGTCAGTTTCCCAGAGTCCAGTAACCCATTTTGCCTAGAGTAAAAGATGCCTTGGCTTAGCCATTTCAAAACAGAAGTGATTACAGATGAAGATTTTTGGCCCTTGCCCTGCCACAGCAGAGACTCTTCAACACAACACCCAGTTCAAAAAGCAAAGAAAGATTTGGTCCATTTCCCAGAGAAACTATGGCTCAACACAAGACCAAAAGAAAAAATGATAACGAGGCAGGTTCTCCAACAACTCACTAGGTCCCCAGGCAATGAACAAATGACAGATGTTCTCAGATAACTATTTCTCTTCTAGCACCTTCTTCTTATCCTTTCCAGTAAAAGAACAGAGAAAAATGAAATAGGAAAAAAAAAAAAAAAACATTTAAAAAGATTTCTTTTCACCTCCACTGGCATAAAGTCACTTATGTTACAGCAAGGACATTAACTCTAATTAGAATGGTGTGTCCTCTCAAATTCAGGGAAGATTTTAAATGCATTCTAATTTGTTCTTAGTAGTTGAACATGATGGTACCAAATTAATGTCTGTGGAAGTGGGATAGCTAAAAAATACTAATCAATGTGCCACCACAATGATAAGCAAAGATTCTTTGTAGGGGGGCTTATTTAACAAATCCTCTACAGATGTTTGTTTACTTAACAAACACTTCTGGAGTACCTGCCACATGTCTGGATCTGTGGATGTGGAGTCTGCACCTTTCAGAAGTATACCATCTAATGAGAGACGGAAGCCCATACAACAATGACTGCAGTCACCTGAAGTCTTTTCACAGAAGAATGCATCAAAGCACTAAGAAAAACCACACTGGAAGTCAGAGGGAAAGGATGGATGAATACAGTGAGGATGATTATTGCAAAGAGAAGCCTGGAAATAAAAACGACAGTGATGGAATGAGAGCTTAATTAAGGGTTCATTAAGGGAGAAGGAAGATTTTTTGGGGAGGAAGTGGACGGATCATAGAGGAAAGACTGAAAACAAATAACCAAGTTTGCAACTGATAGAGCAAGCAAGATTCCCGGAGGAGACAGGATATACACAATTCAACAAGTATTTACTAAATGCCACCTTGTGCCAGCATTGAACTGGATGGAGACAGCGATGATTAACAATGATTTCCTTCTAAGCTTCCAGAAGCTCACAGTCCACTGAGTGAGGCAATTAATGAAATACACAATTTAACAGAGAGAGAATTATGATATGGGAAGTATCAGGTACTGTGAGATGCATGTGAGGCAGACCCAAGCCCTATTTGGGGAATTGGGGCTTCCTGGAAGAAGTGGTAAGTTCATGGAATCAAGAGCACAAAGAGAAGAAAAAAAACAAATAATAATATTAAAGGTGGGGAGTGGTAGAGAAGTTGTATTAGAAAAATAGGTTTTTATAGTTGATACTAAGTGGGATTATGGTTAGGACCTTTGGAGTATTAAAGGTAAAATTCTGGGTAGACTCTAGGAATTGATTCTAAGAAAGGACTAAAAGTGAGAATTAATTAGTAGATAGTATAATGCTAACCAGTTTTGGTGCAGAACAAAGAAAGAATATAACAAGCATACCCAGGAGCTGGAAACACGACATGGCGGTAGACCCAACAAAACAAGGGTGGAGGTTCTCGAAAAGCAGAGGACACTACACTAAAATGGGTGATAACCAACCACATACAGAGGCAGAGCTGGAACATCCAGGATCTCCCCACCTTTACCCCGTGCCAGGTCTTCTGCCCTTTTCCCTAGAATTTTGATCTCCAAGCAATCAGGTCTGTATTTTTATCTCTATACTCATTTTTAAACCACATTTTGAAAAGGCACTACTTGAAAGAGAGATTGGGAGAAAAGTACTGAGGCTCGCTCCTAAGAACTCCTGTCTAGCTGCCAGAGCACTGTTTTAGTCAAATGTCAAATGAACAGGGAGAAATGGAATGATGATTTTATTTGAATTGCTTCCAAAGAAAAGTAACCTCCAGTGAAACACTGGGCCCACTTTGCTGGAAATCCTGGCATGTCGACAACAGAAATGGAAGCAGAAAATTGCATCTTCCAGAAAGTGCAGTATCAAATAGGAAAAAACACAAGCAGTGATGTGCTTTCAGGTTCCTGTGGCTCAGGATCTGTTTTATTCTTTCCTACTTCTTCCTGCTGAAAATGAAATTATTTTAAACGTAATTTCCCCTTACCGAGGCTTTTGGAAATGATTAGAAGTCAAACCCCTTGTTTTAAGTAAAATTAATATATATTAAATTCCAAACTTACTGAACTAAAAATGGAGGCAAAGAAAATAAATAAAAAATATTCCCAAACTCTAAAATTAAGGAGCTTTCAGGATGTAGTTAGCAATGGTTCCCTCATGGTGAAATGTGAAATCGCACCCCAGCTAGATTAGCTACTGTAAATATTCAAGGAATCATAGTTCTAAAGAATTCAGGGATTCCAAGGATCCCTATAGCCCAGAGGAAAATGTTATGGGCAAACAGGGGAAGGGAAAGAAGAAAAGATGAGCGATGAGCTGTGATCTTGTCCATCTTTCTTAACATATAACTGAAAAAAATCTGTATGTATTTCAGGTATACAATGCGATCATTCAATATACACATATATTGTTAAATGATTACTACAATTAGGTCAAATAACACATCCATCATGTCACACAGAACCATGTTTTGTGTGTATGTGGTGAGAACACTTAAGATCTCACCTCTTAGCGGATTTCAAGTACATAGTACAATATTATTAACTATGGTCACCATACTGCACATTACATCCCTGTCTTAAAAATTAAAAAAAAAAAAAATTCTAACCAAGTTGAAAGCAGATACTTTCAGCAGGTCTTTATCTTCACTCACTAATCACATTTATATTACACTCACTATTTCTCCAGTTCCATTATGCATGTTGTAGTTATAAACCAAATAGACTTTGCCTCCAACGAGATCACTTACGAAGGAATGAAGTCTTCTGTCAGTGACTCTCATACCCACGAACCAAAAGCCAAGCCCCAAGTACTACCCTGTCACCTCTTTGTGACAGATCCTCCTGGTTTCTTCTCAACTCACTCCCACTCTCTGTTCATGCTTCTTTCTTGACCCCCATCTTCTTGTCCCATCTTGTTTTTCATGCTCTTTGAACTTGGCCCTGGTACCTATGGGCAGTCTGGTTTGGCCCTGGGCATTCTGTCAAGGACTTGGCTCAGACCAACCTAATGTTCCACACAATTCAGGCTACCCACCCTAGGTGGACGTTCTTACCCAATTCAACCTCCTGGAGGTAAACCCCAGTTTCCAGCTCTGCAAGAGGCACATACCAAGCACATCACATCATCAGCTAGTAGTACCTGGCTCTGCAGACAAGGGACAGCTAACCCAAGTCCTAGAGGGTGAGCAGAGTGGGGAAGGGTGAGGAGGGCATTCTGAACAAAGAGAAGTCAGAGAAGAAAAAGAATGTGTTTTGTAGTCTGTTTGGTAGACAAACACCTCTAATGGATTCTAATAAAATGTTTACTGAGCTCTGGGCTTATGATCCGGTACAGGACGTGGCATGTAACAGAAATTCAGTAAGTATTTGTAGAATAAATGAAATACCAGTTTCATTTAAACAGTACAGCTATATGTCAAAACCAGAATATAACTTATAACATTATTCTGCTAGAAGTACCAAAACAAAACAAAAACAAAAACCCCAGAAAATTCAGTATCACCTCCTACAAGACAACAGAACTTTTCCCCTCAGTAATCACAGGATGATTGGGTGACGCCTGGTCCTTTGTGCCAGAAACAGAGACACAGAACCCCAGGCCCAAAGAGGCCTGGTCCTGATTAAGATTATTTTCTTCTGTGACGTTCAGATTGGAGGGAGAAGGAAAGAGGAGGAGCCCAAGATGCATCAGTGAGCCTCATCACGGCATCTTCCTTTGTGAACTGGACTCGGGGGCCCCTAATTCCCATCTTCACTTGGCTGCTGAGTCAACAATTCACTTAGTTCCAACCACCTTCTGTATTCCTGATTTTAAAAGGGTTGGTTGAAACCCTGGTGAATTTAATGGACTCAGATAACAAAGTAAGGTTAAATCAAGTTTGCACACTCTTTCCTTATTAAAAAAATGGTTCTGGGAGGGTTGTTCCAATTAAACAGCCTTTGTTACAGAGCTCTGTCAATGTCGTGTGATAATTCCTGACTTCTAAATGCTATTAAATGTGAGTGACAAGGAAAAAGCTCTATAATCTAAGGATGATTGGAAGTTAAATTAATGCAGCCAATTCTGTGAAGACTAGGTCAAATTCCTTTCTATATACCTACCTGTATCGTGGGTCACAGAATCTGTGTCCTGCCACCGCCGCCGCCACCCAGGCTTCGCTCAGTGAAATCCCTACATTCATCTCATTTGGCCCTCAGATGGAAGATAGAATAGCATCGATCAACATTCATTAAGTAGTATATAGCTCTGGAGGCAAACAACAATTGAGAAAATAATGTTGGAAAAGAATCCAGGAAATCCAACTAGATGCAAAGCAGTCCACTTCCCACAACCAACTCTTCTACCTGTGCTCTCGTGACCCCAAACCTGCCATGTAAATGCTGTGACCTTTAGAAGTTGCTTGACCTCCTCGTGACTCAGATTTCTCATCTGTGTAATACAGAGCAGAGCAGCTATCTCACAGATCTGTAGTGAAGACCGGCAGGACCACACAGATAAACCATTTAGAACAGAACTGCAACATACACAGGAGTCTTTTCTTTACTGCCCCTTCTCTTCCTCTTCAACCTACAGAGTCAGATCTTTACTGCCCCCAAAATAACTGTTTAACCTCAGGCAACTGCTTGCTTTCTCTCTTCCTCAGCACCAAGCTGCTTTTTATTTTTTTAAGATTTTATTTATTTGGGATCCCTGGGTGGTGCAGCGGTTTGGCGCCTGCCTTTGGCCCAGGGCGCGATCCTGGAGACCCAGGATCGAATCCCACATCGGGCTCCCGGTGCATGGAGCCTGCTTCTCCCTCTCCCTCTGCCTGTGTCTCTGCCTCTCTCTGTGTGTGTGTGTGTGACTGTCATAAATAAATAAAAAATTTAAAAAAAAGATTTTATTTATTTATTCATGAGACACAGAGAGAGAGGGGGGCAGAGACACAGGTAGAGGGAGAAGCAGGCTCCCCGTGGAGAGCCTGATGCAGGACTCAATCCCAGGACCCAGGGATCATGACCTGGGTTGAAAGCAGGTGCTCAACCGCTGAGCCACCCAGGTGCCCAACCGCTGAGCCACCCAGGTGCCCCAACACTAAGCTTCTTGAGTGACCACCACCTCTTCCTGACCCCTGCTCACTCCCACTGGCTCTCTGCAGGCGGGCTTGGCCTGGCAACTCCACAGAATCTGCTCTTTGTCAGGTCACCACCGATTTCATGGCAAATCCACTGCCCAGTCTCCAGTCCCCTCTGCCATGTGACACCACTGCCCTCTGTCTCTTTCTCAGAGCCCTTCACTTGCCTCTCCTGGCTCTTTAGCTTCCATGATTTCTCCTTGCTGTCTCACACCCCAGGCTCTCTGCCTGCCTCCTAAATGCAAGGGCTGGTTCCACCCTTGGCATTCTTGTCCTCCCTCAAAGATGAGCTCGTCTACTCCCACAACTTAGACAATGCCTGGTAGCTAATTGTTCCTCATTCGTTCCTCACCCAGCCTCTTTTCTGGGCCTGGTGTCACCACCTGCTTATCCCAGGTGAATGTGCTGCTGAGGTTACAGCTTTCCCAAACCTGCTTCTTCCCTTGGATTTCTTATCATCAGTGGATGACATCATTATCAACCCAGCTCCCTGCTTCAAACCTTTGGCAGCATTCTAGGCAAAGGGCACATCTCTAGTGCACCCATTTTAGTGGGTGCCTGGGACCCACTAAAGAGAAATGAAAAGAGAAATGGTACTGGTAAAGAGAAATGAATGGGTTAACCCTGTATTCACGAGCATGGATTCCAAGTATTATTCCAAGTATAAGGATCATGGGATAAGGCCACAAATAAAATCCAAGGGGTACATTCTCAAAGCAAGAGCTTAATAAAACACCTAGTTAGCTCAAGGTATTGGGGAAGTCAAGTTTGGGGCTAAGAGCTAGAGAGATGAGAGAAAGTAAGGAAGGGCCCGGATGAAGCCCATCCCAATTCTTATATGGTGCTGTGACTCCCAGTGGCCTGAGGTCATTCATCTCCTTCCTGCTTCTCACTTCAACTCTACCAACCATTCAGTTCCCCAGTTCCCCAACTCCTCTAGACTCCTCCTGGTCTACTTTCCCTGCCACCACCATCCCACCAACCCAGGACTTCTCTGTTTCCCACCTCACTAACCACAACCACCTGCAAGCTGTTCCCAGCCTTGAGCCTCTCGTCCATCTCTTTAAACCATAATTATGATCATACTATTCCTATGCTTTAAAACCCTCAATGGCTCCTGACTGCTATTAGGAACAGGCATCAGCTCTTTCGGTCTTCAGAATCAAGCCCCAACATGCCTTTCTGACTTCCATCTGGCATCACTACAGCTACAACAAACGACAAGTATTCTTTGTTGCCCTGAAACATGCCACACTCTGACCCCTTCACCCACCACACAGGTTATTACTCCTGTCTGGGCCACCTCTTCTTGCCTTATCCCTCCTACAGCCAATGCCAACACTTCTCTTTTACGTGCACTTGGAACCACCTCATGGGTATAAGGCTTTCTCCTCAGGCAGAGAGCTAGTCCTTTCTCCATCCGTGATTTTTTTTTTTATTTTTTATTTATTTATGACAGTCACAGAGAGAGAGAGAGAGAGAGAGAGAGAGAGAGGCAGAGACATAGGCAGAGGGAGAAGCAGGCTCCATGCACCGGGAGCCTGATGTGGGATTCGATCCCGGGTCTCCAAGATCGTGCCATGGGCCAAAGGCAGGTGCCAAACCGCTGCGCCACCCAGGGATCCCTCCATCCGTGATTTTTAAAAATATTTGTTTATGCTCTGTCTTCCCTACTCTTGATGATGGACTCCTGAAGGGCAGGGCCCTTATCGTCTCATCTAGTTTCTAACCCCAGGGGGCGCTATTACCGTGTCTAGCACAGAAGAATGATGAAAATAGCCCTTTAATGAGTGCTAATCCCCACAAGAACTTGTAACATTTTGAAATAATCTGGCAACTTTAAGAGATTCTCAGATTCCAAAATAACATCTCTACCCTTTGCTGCCTGTCTCCCAGAAACCAGATTTCTTCATCATTGGAAACCTCTCATTACCCAGTGACTGCAAATGCTAGTTATTCCTTCATAGACTGGTCCAGGGTGAGAACTTTCCTCAGAATTCCAATTAAAAGTTCATTTGGATGAAACAGATATGCTCAGAGGAAAATATAAAAGACCAAAACTAATTAAGAAGTTAAAAACTTGAATACAACAATAATCACAGAATATTTATACATTATTGTCAAATCACAACTTGCCCAAAAAGGCACTGGGCTCAGACAGGTTCACAGGCAATTTCTTTCAAAGCTCTAAGGAAAAGATATCATTATACTATTTAAACTATTCCAGGGGCACCTGGATGGCTCAACTGGTTAACTGTCTGCCTTTGGCTCAGGTCATGATCCCAGGGTCAGGGAGCTCTATGTCAGGCTCCCTGCTCAGCAAGGAGCCTGCTTCTCCCTCTCCCTCTATGCTCCACGACCACCCCCCACCCCACTTGTGTTCTCTCTTTCTCTGTGTCAAATAAAGAAAATCTTAAAAAAAAAAAAAAAAAAAAAAAAACACTATTCCAGCCACAAAAAGGACTGTGAATGATCTTTATTTTTTCTTTTTTATGTTTTCTGAATCTCCACACAGAGCATTATTACTTTATTATTATATTTAAAGATTTTATTTATTCATTCATGAGAGACACAGAGTGAGAGAGAGGCAGAGACACAGGCAGAGGGAGAAGCAGGCTCCATGCAGGGAGCCCAATGAGGGACTGGATCCCGGGACTCCAGGACCATGTCCTGGGCCAAAGGCAGGCACCAAACCGCTGAGCCACCCAGGGATCCCGCATTATTACTTTAATAAAGACATACTAAACTTATTAATTTAAAGGAATTTTTAACAAGGAAATTATTATGAATTTGTGCAAAGCTTTATCTATAAACAAATGAGCTTTTAAAAAATGAGCTTTTTAGGGACACCTGAGTGGCTAAGTCAGTTAAGCATCCGCCTTCAGCTCAGGTCAAGATCTCGGAGTCTTGGGATAAAGCCCAGAGGCAGGCTCCCTGCTCAGCAGGGACTCTGCTTCTTCCTCTCTTCAGCCCCTCCCCCCATTCATGCTCGCTCGTGCTCTCTCTCTCTCTCCAAGAAATATATAAAATCTTTTAAAATCATAAGCTTGTATATATATTTTATGAGCAAAAATCAGAAAAGGAAATGTCCAACAATGTATTCATCTACTCACTTTTTGTTTGCAAACCTACAACATGCCAGGTGGCACTGGAGATAAAATGGTGAGCTAAATACACACTATACCTTATCCCTATGAAGTTGACACTCATAGAAGAAGACAGACATCAAATACCCCCAAAACATACATATTGTAAACTCTCAGAAATTATATAAAATAAATGTAGCGATCACAATAAAAGTGCATATGGTACTGGGAAGGGGGCCTTATCTGGGGCTCAGGAATGATGGAATATCAAACAACTGTGAAAACTAATGATGTCTTGATGAGTAGTAAATGCCATAGGAGAATATTCGTGGGACAGTGAGTGAAAACTACAAATCGTATAGTTTCGTCCCGTTTTTGCATAAAAATTACATTTACACAGAAAAAAAAGACTGGAAGGATATACAAATAAAGAGAAATGCAAAATGTTAGCAGTAGGGAGATTTATGATTCCTGTTTTCTTGTGCTTCTCTTGTAGTTGCCAAATTTTCTAAAAGATCTTGTATTTTTGTATTGTTTGTGCCATGTTTTTCATGAAAGCCTCATCTGACTTCTTCTAAATCGTGGTGAAATACACATACCATAGAATTTTAACCATTTTTCAGAGTACAGTACTGTAGCATTAAGTACATTCACTTTACTCTGCAACCATCACCACCATCCATGTCCAGAACTTTTTCACCTTCCTAAACTGAAACTCTGTGCCTATTAATCACTAACATACCTATCCGTTTCCCCCAGCCTCTGGCAACCTCCAAGCTTCATTTGCTTTTAAAATCAACATTCAAAGGCCAAGCCTCATTCACACTTTAAGTGTAAATTACAGTCATCTGCCAAACCCTGGGCACTAGGAAAGACTGCCCTAGTGAGGCAGGCAGGCACTAGAGTTTTACAGTGCTGGTAGACAGGTCTAGGTGGCAATTTTGGACAGCCAGAGGACAGAAGTCAGGGTGGCACGAAGCAGGGGGAGGAAGTTCTAAAACAGAAATGAGAAGGCAAAGTAAGTGCCTGCTTTGAAGTCTGGCCCAGGACCCTGGGAGCAGCCAATGTTTTCAGGTGCAAGGACTAGCCAACCATAAACTTCTGCTTTCTTCAGTTCAATGTTCACTGCCTCTGGCTAAATGACACACACTCACAAAAGAAGGCAGAAGGAAGGAAGGATGGTAAGGAAGAGATAGAGAAACTTAAACATCAACGAATCAGGTCACCCAGAAACCAAAACGCAGGAATTTCTTTCACAATACTCTTGACAGCTGGCCATGTAGCACCTGCCCAAACACATCCAACGACAGGGGTACAATGGAGCCCTGACATTCCGAAGAAGAACATGCAGACAGCTCCATAAATCCCCAAACCCATAAATACGGAAAGGGTTATAGAGGCTTCTGGCTTTTTCCTGATTTTTTTAAATGTCTCACCTCCCATTGCATGTTAACCCTCTTTTCAACCTTCTCCAAAACTCTATCTCACTGGAAAAAAATGCTGTCCTGGCTCAAGCAACCACTAAAACTTTCATGAACTTCCTTGTTTCCCTATGAAGTATCCGGTGGACTTATTCCCAGCACAGCAAAATTCATCATTCTAGTCTTTAATTTATCCAAAACTCCTTTCTTTCTGGCTAAGACCTATCCCTTTTTTGGACAACTTTGCTTTTTCTTCCCTAACATCATTAATACTAGCAGCTGATTTTCTTTCAAAAGGGCCACTTTTTTTTCCCACAATGAAAGTTTTAATTAGTTAAGATTTACAACCAAGCTGCAATTCAAAGCCAGGTCTCAGTAAAATTACAAATTACTACCTGTCAGGAACCTGTGGGATTGCTTGAAGTGCTCAAAAAAATCAGGACAGTGTTAAATCAGCAAATTCTAAGTATATACTGTTTATGTGGCTCCCCCCATTTTTTAACAGCAGCATCTCATGTTCTTGAGAACATGGTTCTAAGACATGAAAAGTTCTGTTCTTAAATACGACTACCCATCTTCCCACTCGATGCAGAAAACAGTTAGGAATACCCTGTTAGGAAGGTAAATGGGAGAAGTCCTGGAATAGGAGGTAAAACAAGCAAAAGCTGGCCCATGGGGTTGGGCTGATCTGGCTAAAGGGCAGAGGGTACTTCCATCAGAAGGCACTTGGGTTCAGGGTGTCTGCGTGGCTCAGTAGTTGAGTGTCTGCCTTTGGCTCAGGTCGTGATCACAGGGTCCTGGGATTGAGTCCCACATCGGTCTCTTCATAAGGAGCCTGCTTCTCTCTCTGCCTCTGTGTGTCTCTCATGAATAAATAAAATATTTTTAAAAAGAAAGAAAGAAAAGAAAAGAAGGCAGCACTGAGCTCTTAGGGGCAGAGAGTAGAGGTAAAAAGGAGACAGGCTAAATGGGAGACAGGTGAAGTGAATTTCAAAATAGTGCCTGGAGATAGGCCTGGCCACCCCTCGCCAGCTGTCCTTTAGTTCCTGAAATCTGCACGTAATGTTCCTTCTATTCCCTAGAATGTCAGCAGCCGGGGAGGCTTGTACTAACAAAACCATCTCCTCTGAGAAGCTGGGCTGCTGGTAATTTAAAAAGAGAGGTGAGGATAAACATCATAGATAAAGGAAAACCACAGTTTGTAAGCTTGAAGCAGACCTTGACGAAAACTCTGGAAGAGTTATTTGTGTCATGGGACCACCGCAGAGAAGTAAGGAGAAGGCAGATGAAGGTGTTCTACAATCAAAGCGCTGGACAAATGTGCTGTTAACTTGTTGATGAGCGGAGAGTTTAAGGGGTGGGATCATGAAAGCTCAGCAACACTTCTTTAAAAAAGTCACATCTAACTTCATATTTTACTTCAAAGTAATGGCAGTTTGGGGAAGGGTGGTATAGCTGGCATATCTGACTTCATGAGGAAAGCATTCAATAAGCTTTTCTCCATGGAATCCTCGTGGACAAGATGGGAGACCTGAAGGTTGGATAAGGCCAACTGGTAAGTGGCCAAACCAACGTGCCTTCACAGTGTAGATTACTGGATGAATATGAACCTACAGGGATGTTTCTCACTGTGTCCTGAAAGACTCCCTTCTGGCTGTGTTCAGCTCAACGTTCTGCTTAACTCTCTTGAAAAAAGTATCAGGGAAAATCATAAACACAGATATCACAAAATTAGAAGACAAATAGTATAATTGGCTGAGTAGATGCAATACTCAAGATAATTTTTATGAACTGCTTCCAATTTACATTTAATCCCCATATAGTAAAGCAGAAGCCTTAAATGGTGAACTGCATAGGTACTTTGTTTGGCTTGCTCAATGTTAAGAAAAAATTTAAACTGGATAACAGCGTGTAAAAATTAGCTGATTTCATTTTATTTTTTTAAAAATATTTTATTGATTTATTTGACAGAGATGGAGCCCAAGCAGGGGGAGCAGCAGGCAGAGGGAGAAGCAGGCTTCCTGTTGAGCAGGAAGCCCGATGTCGGAACTCGATCCTAGGATCATGGGATCATGACCCATGCTGAAGGCAGACACTTAACCGACTGAGCCCCTGGTTTCACTTTAAAATCCATAATTTAAGCTTGAAGAAGCAGAAAACTTCCTTCCTGCAAGGCAGCATCAGGTGGAGGCAAGTGTCGCCTTCCCTGGTTGGATGGGCCTCCATTTGGGGCACCCACACAGCCCAAATCACTCCTCTTCACCTGCCTGGCTCCCATTGGCCTCTGAGTTGGTGATTCCCAAAGTAAAATGCCGGTTTATATTATTAAATATACATTCTTTTTTTTTTTTTTGGATTAGGGAGCTGTCTACTGGATACCAAGTGTCTTTGTTTTAAACCCTGTATATTCTTTTTGTTTGTGCATTAAACTCCATCTTCTCTCACTTTCAGCCTTTGCTGATTTTGCTCCTGCAGCAAGCTCCAACATCTAAACACAGCTTCATCAGGATAACCTGTACATACACAATGGGCCAGTTTTTCAGTGGGACTTCTTTTCCTTTGGTTATTAGATCTTCCCAATATTCCAGGAAGTCTGGCTTTACTGTCTGTATTACTAGCTAACAGGGGCCAAAGGCAAGATTTCAACTCAGGGCTTGGTTAAATCTTAATCTACCATTTCCCACCATACCATGCACCTCTCAATCCCCAGAGACAGCCTCAACTGGGACTGACCCAACCAGAGGAGACTTAAAGAAAGTTGCAAAGCCCCTGGGCTGCTCTGAAAAAAGGACAGCATTAGGAATCCTTGTTTTACTTCCGTTTTTAATCTTCTAAAAAAAAAAAAAAACCTTTATAGTAGTGTTTAATCCAAAGACAGCTGACTCTCATTTACACTTAACCTGTGATGAACTCATATACTAAATTTTAAAGCTCTGCACTCAAAAATGCATTTTGCTCTTTAAGATCTCCTTGGTAACTAACACTAGTAATTGGGGTCTGGGCTACAAAAAAAACAAAAAACAAAAAACAAAACAAAACAAAACAAAAAAACTCACAACAAAACAAAACAAACAAAAAAGGATTGAACCCAATCAGTGACTGGAATTAGAATAAAATCCCACTGGAAATCAAACTCAGGAAAGTTCCAGGATGACAGCTGTGTAGCAGACTCAGAGAACAATGTTTCCAGAAAGAAGACTAAAGAATCCCAGGAAAGAGGGGCTCTCCAAGGTAAAAGGGGCACTCAATAGAATGCCTGATTGAATCAAGTTTTGGGGAGAAAAATTGAGGGCATAAGTCCAGTAACAAACAAGGCAGGAAAACTAGAAAATTCGAAACTTCAATAAATAAATACAAGCTATACAAAAAAGTACAATCATAATGCACCACTTGAATTTGCCCTGAACAATATTTACCGACTTTGAACTACATATAAGGTAGGAATCACAGTTATATAGCAGAATATAAGTATCAACAGCTTTGACAGAGTGAAAGTTAAGGTATTTGGGGAAACAGGATGAGGAGGGGAAACAACTAAAAGCCAAAGCAGAAAGACACCAACAGACTCAAACCATAAAGTCTATGGAGGGATGAGAATTAAAGGCATAGGCATGTTACTTAAAGCTAAAGCTCTTGTAATCAGGAGCTCTATAAATGGTGACATAATCATATCAAGAGAACCGGAAAGGTAAGGTTCAGTTTAAGTGGGCTAAATCGTCATCCTTCCTAATAGAAAAGCAACAAATAATGTTGGAAAAGGACTGACAGAGAAATAGCAGCAGGAACATATATTAGAGACATAGATGTAATTACCAGTATTTTTAAAAAAGAAAAAACAAGCCATAACAGTTAAAAGTGGTAGCTTTTGGGAATAGAAAGAAACACAAAAAGTCCCTTTTTATTATAAGCCTATGTACGCTGTTTAGTTTTAGCCATAAGCATGTATTATTTATTTTTTTTTTACAGACTGGAGACTGCAGTGGTAACTCTACAGATAAAGTACATAATAGGCCGGCCACGGTGTTTTCACTGCAATCAGTATTACCTCCTAGGGAGCCAGAAGAGACCTGAATGAGGCTGCTTTCTCTGACACATTTGCACAAGGAACACCTGCTCTGGTCCTGCAGTGACATGTCACACCTGACCAGGGCAGCTCACCCCACCTCAACCCCATGTCCAGTTATTCCACAGATTAGGTGAGTGGATTAAATAATAAATAATCATGCTGTCTCAACGTAGGTAATGGAGCACCGGAAGTTGGAAGAACTTACCAATTACCAGAACACATTTGGACCCTCTGGTTAGGACCTGAAAAAGTGGGCTGACCTACTCTGGCACAGCAGGAGGAGATGGCCACCAACATCCAGATCCAGGTGAGTTTGTTACCAGGTGTTCTCTGGGCCCTTAATCTGAATACACAGATGGCTTCAGGGGGTATATAGACCTGGATGGAGACTGGCAGACATCATTGCTCACAAAGAAGGAAATAATAGTGTGCATATGTTCATAGAGGTGTAGATGGGTTGCTCGGGGGTGCTCATCCCCAGGAAAGAAAGAAACAGGCAAGTGGTGTCGAAAGGAATCTGTGACATTGTGGACATTACTAATGACAACTGTGGCTGACCACTAGGTCATTTCACAAGACTAACAGGAGAACTCAACAGAGAAACAAATGGATATAAATACAAAGAAAGGGATGCCTGGGTGTCTCAGAGGTTGAGCATCTGCCTTCAGCTCAGGGGTCTGGGGGATCGAGTCCCGCATCTCCCTCTGCCTGTGTCTCTGCCTCTCTCTCTCTGTGTGTCTCTCATGAGTAAATAAATAAAATATTTTTAATAAAATAAAAATAAATATAAAGAGGGTAAACAGTTAATTGAGATGCTACCAGGAATGAACACGTCAAAAAGAATCAACCATCAGGACCAAAGGAAGAGTTAAAGACACAGGTGGATTTCATATTGGGGAAATGGGGAAGTCCCACCTGACTAATGGCTTATCTTTCTCTGTACAGAACTCAGAGGATACACTAAGAGTGTGAACGCAGCAATGGAAGCCCCAAGTTTGAGGACAATAGAGCGTGTGTTGGAATATATTCTTTAAAAAAAATTTTTAGGGCAGCCCGGGTGGCTCAGCAGTTTAGCGCCGCCTTCAGTCCAGGGTCTGATCCCGGAGACCCGGGATGGAGTCCCACGTCAGGCTCCCTGCATGGAGCCTGCTTCTCCCTCTACCTGTGTCTCTGCCGCTTTCTCTCCCTGTGTCTCTCGTGAATGAATGAATGAATGAATGAATGAATGAATAATCTTTTTAAAATAAATAAATTTTTCAATAAAAAATTAAATTTTTAGGAGAAGCAGACTCCCCACTGAGTAGGGACTCTGACATTGGGTTCAATCCCAAGATCCTGAGATCAGGACCTGAGCTGAAGGTGGACACTTAACCGACTGAGCCACCCAGGTGCCCCAGTTTTTAAAATATTTTTTTAATATTTATTTATTTATTTATTTATTTATTTATTTATTTATTTATTTAAATATTTTTAAACTATTTTGAAACCTAGGAAAAAAGCAAAGGCAAAAGAACATCTGAAAAGTCTATCTCCCTGCCTGGCTACCTACTAATGTGTGGTTTTATCTTGAGTGCTGGTTCTTTTTTTTTTTTTTTTTTAAAGATTTTATTTATTCATAAGAGACACAGAGAGAAAGAGAGGCAGAGACACAGGCAGAGGGAGAAGCAGGCTCCATGCAGGAAGCCTGACGTGGGACTCGATCCCAGGTCTCCAGGATCACACCCTGGGCTGAAGGCAGGCGCTAAACCGCTGAGCCACCCGGGCTGCCCTTGAGTGCTGGTTATTAAAAATGTGATCCCTGGACCAGCAGCCACTGCATCAGCGGCATCACCAGAGAACTAGTTAGAAATGTGAATCTGGGGGTTCCATCCCAAGACCTACCTAGTCAGAAACTCTGGGATGGGGCCCAGCAATCTGTATTTTAGCAAGCCTTCCACATGATTCTGATGCAGACTCAGGTTCAAAAATCACTGGTCTAGAGCAAAACAAAACTCAATGGCACTCAATTGATGCTATCATCATCTCCTTGGTAAAACTGTTCACTCTCCATTAAGGCCATCTCAGGTGAAAGCCAGAGCCCCTTCTAAGACAACATGTATTATTTTACCTTTTTTTTTTTTTTTTTTTTATGATAGTCACAGAGAGAGAGAGAGAGAGGCAGAGACACAGGCAGAGGGAGAAGCAGGCTCCATGCACCGGGAGCCCGATGTGGGACTCGATCCGGGTCTCCAGGATCATGCCCCAGGCCAAAGGCAGGCACCAAACCGCTGCGCCACCCAGGGATCCCAACACGTATTATTTTAAAGCAATCCCTAGAACTAGTTTCCCCAGGGTCAGGACCAGAGAGAGGCTACCTTTCCCTAGGTTCTGGTGGGAGCCGGCAGAAAGGACTCATCATAGAAAAAAGCTTCTGAGAGGTACCCATTTGCCACAGCCATCAGTGGGCAGTAAGTGGGCTGGGTGACCCTTGGCTGAGCAGCTGAGCAGGGTGGGAGTGCCATGTGGCTGGCTTTGCATCAGTCATCTGCTATTATAAGGGTGCAAGAGACACTTTACTCCTGTTCTGGCTCCTGGCATTCTGAACAGAGCTCTCAGATATCCTTTGGCTATTCCTGACTTAAAATAGGCCAAAGTGGGAGTGGGGAAGCCATATCTTGCATCCTATATATATTGTGATGATGGGCTCCAGGGCACATGCTTTGTCAGCCTTTCACTTCTGCTTCTGTTTGGAGGTAGTCAGAGTTCCAGAAAGGCAGAGAACATTTCATGACTGCCACCATTTCCCTCCATGGAGTCCCTGACAGACACAGCAATCAGACAAAGCTTTGGAATCCTTAACATTCACCTGACAGAGCTACTACCAATCAATCAGTGTTGATAGGCAAGATGAATCATACCCATTTCTGTACACCCAAGTATTTTGGGTGTACAAAAGCCCCAAAAGGATGACACAGCTAACTAACCCTAGAGACTCTTGGTAGGAACAAGTGACTGTCATTAATGACTTAGTTTTCTGTACATTTTCCTTCTTAGGGTAATGAATTTCATGTTTATTACCAGCTACATGAAATAGAACTCATTCTCATTTCTCCTACAGTCTTGCTAGAATTTATGTCCAGAGGTTGGTGGGCTGATCTTTGGGCCTAACCATCCTTAATAAGGGAAATTGAAGTTGAAAGTTCCAAAAACCCATTTGGACCTGGTTGAAGTCCCACCTGAACATAAACAGGGTGATCTAAATGGTCAATCCTATTCACTTCCCTCAAAACATTTATAACACAGTTTGGAAAGCAAAATGAAAAATACAAATCAACCTAAGTGCCCCAACTGCTGACGAGAAAGTAACTAACCAGACATTCCTGAAAGGAGCTCAGAGTTGGAGGTTCCCTGAAAATTGGAGAAGGCTTTTTGGAGGTCACAGTCAGACTGGGGCAGGCAGAGAGCAGTAAGGGCAGACATTGCAGGCAGGAGAAAGCACCAGCACCGAGAGAAAAAATAGGATAGAGACTGTCATGCAGGAGTCCAAGGAGGAGCCGGGCCAGCCCACCAGAGATGCCTCAGGGCCGGAGAGCAGTAAAGAGACGGAAACTGGATTGGGGGGGGGGGGGGGGCAGCTGAGAAGACTGTCCTCAGGAGTGGTTCAGTGAGACCAGTGTTTATGAAAGATTAGTGCCACCTGTATAAAGGATGAACTGAAGCCATGGGAGGTACAACTGAGCACTGATGGTCTATGTTCTTTCTCACGTCTCCTCTGGGAACAGTGACACTGAATGGTCAAGGAATTCAGACCAGCCTCCCCCACTTCCTCCTGCTGTCCCCCTACCCCTTCAAACCTACCAATCCCTGTCTTGCCCCTGCACCCAGCACCAGAAAATGCCCCAAAGTGCTTCTAGATTACCTGAGGGCTGGGAAATCACTGAGAAGATCTCACATGACTGGTTCATAATTAGTTAATTACAGAGGCAGTGGGGTATAATGGTGAGACGCTTGGCCTTGGAGTCATCCTGCCTGTATTTGAATCCAGATGCATCATTTAACCAATCGATAACCTTATGAGTGTTACATAACCTCCCTGTGTCTCAGTTTCTGCATCTGTAAAATGGGGCTAATATCAGCACATACCTCATAGGGTTGTTTTATAGATTAAATTAACATGTTAAAAATAAACAATATCTTACATATAGTAAGTGTTCATAAATATAGCTATCATCAGTAATATTATTATCCCATACATTAACTATACTAGTTCCAAGATTATTTTCATGGATTATTATTTCAAGTCTACCAGATCACAGGTTTTCCTTACAAAGTCTAAACATCCGGGCAGCCCAGGTGGCCCAGTGGTTTAGCGCCACCTTCAGCCCAGGGTGTGGTCCTGGAGACCCAGGATGGAGTTCCACGTCGGGCTCCCTGCATGGAGCCTGTTTCTCCCTCTGCCTGTGTCTCTGCCTCTGTGTGTGTGTGTGTGTGTGTGTGTGTGTGTGTGTGTCTTGTGAATAAATAAATAAAATCTTTAAAAAAGAAAAAATAAATAAAAAATAAATTTAAAAAAAGTCTAAACATCCCTCAGCTGCATCTGAATCCACATGACCACCTGATGTTCACATAAAATTCTGGAGCTGGAGAGAACTTAGGAATGATCCAGTCCAACTATCCCCCTCCTTTAAAGATGAGGAAACAGACTCAGAAAGGCTATTTGCCGGTGCTCAGTAAAAATCTCCTCTCGGGGATCCCTGGGTGGCCCAGCAGTTTGGCGCCTACCTTCGGCCCAGAGCGCTATCCTGAAGCCCCGGGATCAAGTCCCACATAGGGCTCCCTGTGTGGAGCCTGATTCTCCCTCTGCCTGTGTCTCTGCCTCTCTCTCTCTCTTTGTCTCTCATGAATAAATAAATAAAATCTTTAAAAAAAAAAAAATCTCCTCTCAACTGATTTGAATTGCCCAGATCACAAAGAAACTCAGCAAGCCCCCCCCCCCTTTTAAGACTTTATTCACTTATTTGAGAGAGAGCGTGCATAAGCATAAGCAGTGGGGAGGGGCAGAGGGAAAGGGAGAAGCAGACTCCCTGCTGAGCAGGGAGCCTGACACGGGGCTAGATCCCAGGACCCAGAGATCATGACCTGAGCCAAAGGCAGACACTTAACCAACTGAGCCACCTGGGTACCCTTCAAGCCCCCTTCTTTAACTCTGCTCCTTTTCAATCTTTGTGACCACTTGGAATAGTGCCTTCTTACCAATTTTAATATCTGCAGCTTGAATCCTCCAAGAGGACTAAAAATTCGCCAGTTTCCAAATCCTCAAAAGTTCCAAAATGCAGGATAATTTAGTGTCTCATTCCTGGTGTCACTGGGACTGAGATACAATGTAACCAGCCACATAGAAGGTACTTTGGGTTTCCTGGTAAGATTTCCTCCTTCAGGATGCAGTCACCATTGGCAAAAGCCAGTATCTGCATCTGAAACGCAGAACCATTCTAACTGGTTAAGTGTGCTTCATAAGACCAAGGCAAGGCCTTGGGGAGAAGAGCTTGGCCAAGAGAGAAAAATCTGATTAATAAGAAGATAAGCAGCCAAGAAATAAATTAAAAGACTGCTCACAGAGAGAGCACAAGAGGGAGGAGGGGGAGAGGCTTGGTATACACATTGTGAGAGGGACAGAGAGGTTTAAGGACAAGGAAGGGGGTAGGGTAAGAACTGATTTTCTAATATTAGCCTCGCCACATGCTCAATTCCCAAATCCCAGCCAAAATGAGGGCCCTGTCTTGTCGTGAGTCCCAGGCAGCATTCTGCTTCGGGACACTTTTCACATCAGGACTACACTTGAATGCCAAAACAAATCCCATCCATCTCAACTCCTCACTCCAACACAAAATTACTCACAGGGCTTATCTTGAAATGTCCTTTCATCTTTGCCTCCCACTAACTTAAAACAATGCATTTTTAAAAATATTCAAGACCCCTACAGTAAATCCACATCCCCTATTATTCACAAAGCACTTATTAGAAAGTTGTTTATCCTGAACGATATGTGGTCAGTTTGAAAACTATGCCTTCGTTTAAGCTGCTTTGATAAAATAAATTAAAGCCTTAGTGAATAGCAGAACATTATCAATTTGGACTAAATTCACGGATTCCGAAGCAAGCAGCTAAGGGCCTCAAGCCCCGAGCACAAACATCCCTTGTGCTTTATTAACTGAAAAACAAACAGATGCGAAAAGGCATGGGTACATGCCTTGTTAAGCAATTTAACAAATTATGTGACATTTTCAAACTTCAATTTATTTTTGAGTAGGCATTTTATTTTTAATGTTATGATAAAGGTAATAAATGCTAACTACAGGAAATTTAGAAAGTACAAAAAGAAATCCAAGGGGTCGCTTCTGAAAAAATTCTCAAATTGATGATTGACGGTCAATAAAATCCCTAGTCTGGTCAAATTCCAACCCAGGTAAGAACATTCTCCTAACCTGTTCCCAAGCTGACTTTCTAGTTGGACAGAGTATTCATTTGCTGCCACTTATCATTGCATCATTTTGCTGTGCTCTTTAAAACAGCTGCAGGACTCCACCCCAATTCCTAGGTTTCTGGGGACTCTTGGGCAAAGTCACCACCTCTCTGATACTATGTGGTCTACATGACAGCCAAAAATCCCCTCCTCCACCGCTGAACAACACCGAGAGACCTGAAAGGAAAGGGACACACCAGACGCTATTTTGTGGGTAGCCAACCAGGCAACGAGGTTTGGGCAAGGGCAATTCCTGGAAACAGAGCCATGAAATCAGGTCGGGGTGTGGCCAGAGGAAAGCTCAGAAAGCCCGGAAAGCCCTTGAACCTTCCAGCCAAGGCAGAATTAAGAGGAATCGAGAAAACAAGAGGTGAAAAAAGTTTAGAGAAGACCTGGTAGAGTCTTGTGAAAATGAGAAGACATCAGCTTTGAAAGTCGTTGAGGGCTACAGTAAATGAGTGTCCTGATCAATGAGCCATGTGCTTGTTCACCAATACACATATACTGAGCACCTACTATGTCTAGGACCAGGACCTGTGCTGAACGGACCAAGAGTCACAGAAGGAGCTGACTCTGACAGAGCTCTGGGAGAAAATGCTCTTAACGTGCACCGCTGGGGTTCTCTAGAGAACAAAGCCACCTTTCATACCATGCTGCCCACATGAGAGTCTGCTTAGCATCCTTCAAACACACCCCAGTTAAGACCTGTAGCCCTGCTGCCATGAGGCTATGCTATCCTCTGTCCCCCTCCTGCTTACATCTGTTGCCCCCTAAAGTATGGCTGGGTCTCCCTTTATCACTAGCATGCCACTCCTTCAACCTACAGAGTAAAGCCACACAATCAGGCCTCAACCCAGTGTAAACACTATTCACTAGAACACCGGGCTAAAGCTATATTCTCTCATTAGATAAAAAATGTTCTCCATGACAAAACCCTCGGCTTTACCTTCCCCACTCCTAAGAGAAGAGTCACCCTATGTCTAAGTGCCACAGCTGTGTACGCCATGGCAAGTGGCAGCTGGCACGTGCAGCCCTCACATTGACTGCGGTGAAAACCACGAAGCTAGAGGGGAGCAGGGAGGGAACAACAAAGATGCCAAACCCTGGCCACGCAAACAATGAGCAAAGAAAGATGTTCCAGCACCAGCCTTAATAGGCCTATGGAACATGGGTCAGGTGTCAGAGCTGTTGGCTGAACCAGTTTTCAGAATACACAATCATAGGATAGAATTTTTCCCAAACTTGCAAGTATATATGAAATACTTTAAAAGATACAACCATTCAATTCACATTTATACATATAAACTCATCTTTACTGAAAAAGCTAAAATTATATAAAACTGGGAGTGTGTTCCAGAAAACACAGGACATGTGTTCACCATCACAATACCTACTGATAGAAAAGAGACAGAAAATAATCTTTTCCCTCTGGTATATTCAAGCTAATCTTCAGGGTTGTTATGAAAACAAAGAGCTAATATGTACATATAAGTACTTAGATCAACGTTAGGTACAAAGGGAGTGCTATGCAAGTTTGTTAAACAAAGAAAAAGTAATAACATTTTTAAAATTAATTAATTAATTTATTTGACAGCACAAGCAGGGGAAGCAGCAGGCAGAGGGACAAGGAGAAACAGGCTCCCTGCTCAGAGGGAGGAATAACATTTTAAAATGCTATAGTTAGAAACAACACATTTAACAAAAATTTGCTGTGATCCCAGAGACTTAAAGTTTATTAGGAAACCATCCTTAGGCTCCAGGGGCTTCAAGCCCAAGGAGGAGAAGGAGCCTAGGGCTCTAGTGAGGGGGGCTGTCTGGCTAGAAGGGTCTGCAGGATGGGCCCAGACACTTTCTGGGTGAGAACTTGGCCAAGCATCCTAGACTGGCTGCCTTTCACTGAATTCCCCCTGCTAGTCTTAGTGGTATGTTTAATTAAAGCTCACCAGGCCTTAGCTGGATGAGCACTTAAGGAAAAGAAAGCTTGAGGTTAACCAGGATATAGATGTAATTTTAAAAGCTGACTTTTAAATACATATATAATACAAAATATTAGGTCTGCCTTCAGCTCCGGTAGTGACCTTGGAATCCTGGGATCCAGCCTTAAGTCATTGGGCTCCATGCTCAGTCGAGAGCCTGCTTCTCCCTCTTCCTCTCTCCCCTGCTCATGCTCTCTCTCTCTCTCAAATAAGTAAAATCTTAAAAAAAAAATGGGGGGACGCCTGGTTCGCGCAGTTGGTTCAGCGAACTCTGCCTTCAGCTCAGGTCATGATCCCAGAGTCCTGGGATCAAACCTCACATCAGGCTCCATGCTCAACGGGGAGCCCACTTCTCCCTCTGCCCCTACTTGTGCTTTCCCTCTCTCTCAAATAAATAAATAAATAAATAAATAAATAAATAAATAAATAAATAAATAAATAAATAAGATCTTTTTAAAAATATGGAATATCTGAACACTGACTTAATATTTGAAGTTACTAAGTAATTATTAATTTGGGGGATGCAATAACAGTATTAGTTATTTCTCAAATCCTAACCTTTTATAGCTCATATGCAAATATTTATGGCTGAAATGTTAGGATGTTAAGATTTGCTTCAAAATAACAGAGGGGAAATGAAGAAGTAGGGTGGCAGAGGGAACAGATGAAACAAAGCCTGACTGTGAGCTGTTGTTGCAGCTGGACGATCGGTGTATGTGGGTTCACGAAGTTGTCTGTCCACCACTGTATAAATTTTATATTCTCTGTAATAGGAAAAAAAAAATTTTTAAGGGAAAGAAAAGGGGTGGTGGGGGGAAAGGTGGCATGAAAGAAGAGTCCAGGCATTCCAGAGAGGGAAATGGCCAGAGGAAGAACTCAGGAAAGAACAAATACCTCAGGACGCCTGGGTGGCTCAGCGGTTTAGCGTCGGCCTTAGGCCCAGGGTGTGATCCTGGGGACCCGGGATTGAGTCCCACATCGGGCTCCCTGCATGGAGCCTGCTTCTCCCTCTGCCCGTGTCTCTGCCTCTCTCTCTCTCTCTCTCTCTGTGTCTCTCATGAATAAATAAATAAAATCTTTAAAAAAAAAAAAAAAAAAAAGAACAAATACCTCAAGGGATGCCTGGGTAGCTTGGCAGTTGAGCATATGCCTTTGGCTCAGGGTCCCTGGGTCCGGGTATCGAGTCCTGCAATCGGGCTCCTTGCATGGAGCCTGCTTCTCCCTCTGCCTCTCTCTCTATGTCGCTCATGAATAAATAAATAGAATTTAAAAAAACAAAACAAATACCTCAAGAAAACCACCAGATAACAATCAGAACACAATAAATATGGAAGTTACAGTTTAGGGGAAAGCTTGGGGGGGGGGGGGCGTGCAGTGAAAAGGAAAGAAAAACTGAAATATTCACCATAATCAAGAATAACATATGTCTGTCCAGGATTATTTCCAGTTAAGCCTCATTTCCTTCCCAACACATACACAAAGTTATGGGGGTCTCTCCCTACCTACCCCCCCACCCCTCTTCACCCCCTCAACACACTGACACCAGACAATTTCACTCTTCTCTGTACAGATTCCAGCGAGGTATCCTGGAGACAGACATCAAAGGAATTGGAGCTGGCAGCCCAGAACAGGTCATGCTGTCGGGAGGGAGGCTAGGAACCACATGAAAAGCAGGGAATTCACAGGGTGTATTATTATTATTATTATTATTATTATTATTATTATTATTATTATTTAAAGAGCTCAGAAATGTCTTTCGTTTTAGTTTTAGTTTTAGTTTTAGTTTTAGTTTTAGTTTTAGGATAGCTACCTCTGGAGAAATGGCTTTGAAGTCACATAGCCCAGAGCAGCACTCAGCAGCAGGCCAGCAAGGGAAGAAAAATGCTGCACCCAGCGGAAAAACAACAGAGGGATCCATGTCAGCTTATGGGTTAGGCTCTCTTCACTAAATAATAACCCAGAAGTTTTATGCTTGGTAGAAGGACACGAAGGAAGGAAAAGGAATAGCTGCCAGATATAAATAGTGTAGCTGGGACCAAATTTGAAAAGGCTACCAAGGCTAAAATTGCAATTGCCCTCCCAAGTAGCAGCAGTATGGAGACATTAAGTGAAAGAGACCCTGGTACAACCCCACTAATGACTTCTTATTTGGAAGGGCAAGTGCTAGAGGACAAGAGTGGCCGGAGATACAGAATAAGGATCTCACTGGGACTGTTTATTGCTCTAGAAAGTGCTATCGGAAAAGCACGGGATGGGAGGTCCAACAGCAGAGGTGCAGTGTCTACGGCAGAGATGTGACAAACTGGTGGGCTGGCCACAGTCTCAGCTGACAGGGAGCAGGAAGGAAGAAAGAACAAAATCTGAGCATAAAGTTGACCCCATCTCAACAACTTCAACCAACACAGAAGAAAAAGAACAGAGATGTTCCCTGATAGAACTGCCCATGTGTCCAGCATCTTCCCCACTCCCATGAGGATACTGAAGAGCTAAGATAGCACATAACTTTGTATTAACAATCCTAAAATCGAAAGGGGCTCTGTCAGCCAAGGCAGACAGAGGGGACCCAAGTTGAAATTATAAGCCCCATCTGTGGCCTTATACAGATGTAGCCTTTTGTCAGGCCCTTAATATAGGGCCTGACAAAACTTTATTCAAGGACAAATAAAGTATGAAACTTCCAGAAAGATTCTACAACACAACAGCAAAATGTTGCATTTAAGATACAAAGAGTAGACCACTGGAAACAGAAGAAAAATGTGGAAAATGCATGCTTGTTTTCAAGCCAAAATGTTTAAAAAGAGAGAGCTGAATAAAATGAAGAAATACTGTAAGAAAACTAAAAATGCACTTGCATTTTTTACAAGATCCATTTAAAGGAAATAAAAAACAACAGAGCCAATACTACAGAACTAAAAGGAACAATAAAGACAACAGGGAAAGCCAAAAGAAATTAAAAGAAGGTCAAAGGAGATGAAACGGAGGAAAGAGGGGCACCTATGTGGCTCAGTTAAATGTCCAAATCTTGATTTCAGCTCAGGTCATGATCGGATTGGTCATGATCGGATTGAGCCCTGCATCAGGCTCTGCACTGGGTGTGGAACCTGCTTAAGACTCTGTCCCTCTTCCTCTGCTTCTCCCGCCTCATCCCCCCGCACCCCCATGCTCGCTCTCGTGCTCTCTCTCTAAAGAAAAAAAAAGAAAGAAACTGAAGCTAGAACAAATGAAAGGGGAAGAATAGCTAAAGATATAATAGAATCTTTGACCCAGCAGTTCTTCTTAGAGATTTATTCTGTGAAAACAACCAAAGACACACACAAAGATGTACATAAAACCAAGTTTATGGGGCGCCTGGGTGGCTCAGTCAGTTAGATAACTGCCTTCAGCTCAGGTCATGATCTCTGGGTCCTGGGATTGAGCCCTGTTAACAGGGAGCCTGCTTCTCCCTCTCCCTCTGCCGGCTTATGCTTGCTCATGCATGTTCTCTCTCTCTCAAGTAAATAAATAAAATCTTAACAACAACAACAACAAAAATAAACAAAACCAAGTTTATGCCTGCACTGATTATTATAGCAAAATTTGGAATTGGCCTAAGTTTCCCATAATAGGAAATTGTTAAATAAAGCATGGCATATTTATACAGTGGGATACCATGCAACTATTAGAGATCATCTGTTAGAAGAATATATTCTTACATGGAAATACAAATACACAGGAAAAGGGGCTGATACATGATTTACCCCCCCCATACACTTTTTTGTATTCTCTAATTTTCTACAATGATCCTGTATTACTACTGAAAGATAAAAGTATCCCAATAGATGTTTTGGGAAAATGAAGAAAAAAGAGCCTTGGGCAACCTTACATACAACAGTAGAGATGCCAAAAATCAATTCTGCTAAGGTCAAAGGCAGCTCCCCTCATGAACCTATCACCCAGACAAGTCTCCTTACTACTCAGGATTGGCATCTTACAGTTTGCCTTATCTTACAACAACCCAGCAAGTTTTCCAGAACCCTTAAAAACAGGACTCCATAGCATAGCCATAAATTTATAGCCTGTGTTTGCCTCCTTGGATTTTCTACAGGGAAGATAGGCTTGAGACTCTACCCTCCCTTCTCTATGCCAACATATTTCACTACGTTTAAATAACCTGTCAGTTTCTCAAGGTAAATATTAGGGTTAGCTCCTTCTCAGGCATCGTTATTCTCTCTTGACTAAAATGTTTGTGAATTTTAAGTCTTTCAACTGAGATACGTGTCCTGCATGAAGTTACCCTGTGGACTACAGACTCCTAACTCCATATTGACTATCTCTGTTCAGGAACATCCAGAGAAAAGTCACAGGCAGGGACATGGAGGCTCGAAGGAGATCTACCAACCAGAGGATTCTGAGATCAGGATGGAAAAATAGAAAGGACTCCCTGGCAAGGCCCTGAGCACTCACCCACAGGTGGGTCTGCTCTCCAGAGCTTACACACTTTTTCCACCCTTCAGGCATTGAAAATAAGTAACACCTTGTCATCAAATTATATATCTTTCTTCAAAAGAACATTACTAACAAATTTTAAAATAATCCCCACCCCCAAAATCCATAATTGGCAGTCCTATTTTATGGACAGAAAACAAATGAGGTTGCAAGAGAAAAATCATAAAACCACAAAGTTGGAAGAGACCTTAAAATCTACCTCCCTGTCTACGGACAGATGAATAGATAAGCAAAATGTGGTATACACATACAATGCAGTGTTAGCCAGACAAATGAAGGAAAATCTGACACATGCTACGATACAACATGGATGGGCCCTGAAGACATTACATGAAATGAAAGAAGTCAGACACAAAAAGACAAGTACAAGTGTGGCTCCTCTTAAATGAAATTCCTACATAAGTCAAATGTATAGAAAGAGAAAAGTAGAACGGTTGATGCCAAGAAGAGGGAATGAGGAATTATTGTTTAATAGGTAAAGAGTTGGGCAGCCCAGGTGGCTCAGCAGTTTAGCACCGCCTTCAGCCTGCAGCCTGATCCTGGAGACCCTGGATTGAGTCCCATGTCAGGCTCCCTGCATGGAGCCTGCTTCTCCCTTTGCCTGTGTCTCTGCCTCTCTCTCTCTCTCTCTCTCTCTGTCTCTCATGAATAAATAAATTTTAAAAATCTTAAAAAAAAATAGGTAAAGAGTTTCAGGTGAGTAAGACAAGAAAGGTCTGGAGGTGGGATGGTGGTGACAGTTGCACACCAATGTCAATTTACCTAATGCCATTGCACTGTACACTTAAAAATAGCTACATGGTAAATTATTATGTATATTCTACCACAATATATAAACATAAAATTTTAAAAAAGTCATTTCACTCGATAACTCTTCCACTTAAAATTATATATATGTGTGTACATATATATATACATACATATACACACACATATATACATATATCGCCAGCTATATTACTTGCTCAAACTTTTATAAGGAAAGCTTGTAATCTCAGTGATTTATGTTCCAATCTTGTATTAGCCCCAAACTCCAAGAAGATTAAATATACTTCTGACTTTAAAGCTTAAACTTGATACAGACCCTTTCCTGTATCTACCTCCAAACAGACCGCCTCCAAAAGTCATTATCTTCCTGTCAGCTGCAAAGGCCTTGCTTTGTGTTCATGTCAACATGATGACTCCTCTCCCTGTGTTCACTTTGCTTCACTTTGCTTCAGCCAGTAGTTCCACTTTGGGCAACAGGAAGCCTCTTTCCATGAAACAGATGGCAAAGGGCCAAAAGCATGGTAAGTTTTTGTTGCTTATTTGTTTCAAATAACTAAAAGTGACCAGATCCAGGGCACCTGGCTGGCTTGGATGGTAGAGCACAAGATTCTGGATCTTGGGGTCATGACTGAAAGCCTCACATTAGGCACAGAGCTTACAACCAATCAGTCAATAAAATAAAAGTGGGGGATCCCCTGGGTGGCGCAGCGGTTTGGCGCCTGCCTTTGGCCCAGGGCGCGATCCTGGAGACCCGGGATCGAATCCCACGTTGGGCTTCCGGTGCTTGGAGCCTGCTTCTCCCTCTGCCTGTGTCTCTGCCTCTCTGTGTGTGTGTGTGACTATCATAGATAGATAAAAAAAATAAATAAAAATAAAATAAAAGTGACCAGATCCTTTTTCTTTCATCTCTGACAAATTATCGGGTGCTGGAAAAGTCTCTCTGCAAGCACACCAGTCAGCGGGGCAAAGGTGGAGAGAGGCAGGAAGGGAAAGAGGCCCCTTTTCTCATTCCCACCTCAAAAACACCAAGGTTTGGGGATTCCTACCGAGTTCATATTCCTCAATCTTAGAAACTGAATAGAAAAACCTCTGCTTGGGCAGAGGTCAAAAATTTTTAAATTGTGGCCAACAGGGTCAGTGTTTTCTTTCAGGCAAAGGCCGCACTGGAGGAAATTTTAAAACCAACAATAACAAACCACCTACCAACTGCGAAACACATGGAGAAGAGAAAATTGGGTGCAAAACGAAAATGGATTTTTCTAAAATGGAGTCAGATGCCCAAAGGGCTCACCAGAGAACTCTAGGAATGGTTGCCTCAGTAATCAACAACATACCAGTGATCTGTAACAGCGAGCATTTCTCTTTAAAGTACTTGTGGAAGCGCCAGAGGGGCTGAAAACCGTTTTTCTCAAGGCTTCAGTCCTGCGACAAGTTTCTGTGACAAGCTATGCCCTCTGTCACCACCCTGGCCCGCGTCCTCTCATTAGCCTCCCAGGCTGCTCTGCCCCTCTAGTTCTCCAACAAAATCGTACTAGAATAATTTTCCTTAAATACCACAATCATCATCTCATGCCTCTGCTCAAAACCCTTTAATGGCTGCTTAAATCATCATACATTCAGGGTAAACTTTCTAGCCTGCTTCTCCAACCCCACCCTCAGTGCAGACTTCTATGCCTCTACTCCCAGAAAGTACCTCCACCTCAGGCCCTCTCAGGACCCAGGTTCAAGTGCCTAGACTGACTTTGATAGCTGTCTGGACCAGAACATTTTTGTGACAGGAGGAGGTTGGTTTTGGGGCAGGCCTGAGGTTAAATCCCATCACTGTCACTTGCTCATTTGCATGGCTTGGGTAAAACCCTTTGCTTCTCTGGGCCTCTATTTACTCACTTGAAAAAAGTGGGTTACCACCACCCACCTCACAGGTTTGTTTTGCGAGGAACACGGAAAAGAGTCTGCAAAGCAGCGGTACAGTGCTCAGTCCCTGGCAGGCACATCTTCCCTCATCTCGCAGGCCTGTGGTCAGGAATACACACTGCTGAAAGCGCTCTGAAGATAGTCAAGTGCTATGCAGACAGTATGTGTTATGACCACTTTTTTTAAAAATTTTTATTTATTTATGATAGTCACACACACACACAGAGAGAGAGAGAGAGGCAGAGACACAGGCAGAGGGAGAAGCAGGCTCCATGCACCGGGAGCCCGACGTGGGATTCGATCCCGGGTCTCCAGGATCGCGTCCTGGGCCAAAGTGTTATGACCACTTTTGAGCTCACACTGGGAACCCTGCCTGAAATGTCTTTCTTCCCTCCCCTTCTAGGCCACAGCAAGTCCTAGTTTCTCTGCCCGCTCCAAGGGGACCCAGGCTTACCTTCCAACTCATTCTACGCAGTTCTACATGGCTGAATGCCATCTTCTCTGTTTTTCATTGCTTCTCTGATCTGGGTAGGGCTTTTCCTCTGTAAGAAGACCATAAACTCCCTGGAAACCCTATGCTTCATAGTCCCGAATGCTCCAAGGGCCTCCCTGTGCAAAACTCCCCAACTACAGATGCCTTACAGGTTGCCAGGTACAAACAGCACAGCCATAGGAGTTGCTGCACCACTGGCAGCCCTTAAGGCCAAAATCCCCAAGAGGTGACCCAAGGATCACACCAGGCCCTTAGATGTATCACTTGACACATTTTAAATTTTAATTAGGTAATTTTAGTTAGAAATTGAAAGATCCCGCATTTTGTAAACATTTTGGAAGATTCGACCACCAGATCTGCATTCCAGCATCGCTACTCCTTTGAGATGAAGGATGCTCTCACCAATTCACCCCAGGCCTGCGATTCCCTATTATTACCTCCCCATGGGATGGAGCTGAAGCAAAACCAAATTATGCTTTACTCCTAAATCTCTACCAAAGGTTAGGACATAGAAAACACATGAGAAAGTATGTATGATTCTAGAAAAATGGGCAAAGAGCATGTTTCTTTGTGGAAGAGATTATTCCTATATGTTTCCTAAACACACAAAGAAGGCCCATGTAGAAATTCTCGACGTGCTCCATGCGGTTAGGTGACAATAGGTATCTGTGCTCATTGCCTGAGAGCAATCCCAAGTAGGTCTCAGAGGAACCCCAGGGAATAAATAAGTGTTTTGCCGATTACAGTCAGAAGTTAAACAATGAAAAGTCAGTGGATACTAAGGGTATGGGCGTTCTCCCCCAATATAACAAATCATGGAAGGGGTCTAGCACAAGTGCCTCAAACTGAACCACAGGGCCACAGAGCACACAGCTACCCCAACACCTCTGCGCACACTCGGGTGTCAGGGGCAGTCTTCTCCCATTTGCTCCCACTACGTATCTCTCAAGTGACTTTTTTTGTTGTTGTTTTTTTTGTTTTTCTACCTTTTTTTCCTCTAGAATCTTGTCAATTGTGCCCTTTCATAGAAATGCTAACCTTTCAGAGATGATCAGCCAATCAGCAGCCCCTTTGGGTTAGGTCAGCAAACCACAGGCTGGAAATGTCCCTGGGGTCCTGGGACATTGGCTGTTTTCACCCTGTTAGCTGCTCAAAGGGCTCTTTCTTTGCTGCCATAGACATTCTTTCCTGGGGTAGAGAGAGATTGTGTGTGTGTGTGTGTGTGTGTGTGTGTGTGTTTGTGTCTGGGGGAGCTGGGTTAACTAAAAGACAAGGGGTAGATGGATTCTCTGTGCCTGAAGGCCATCTCCTGAGAACTGAATGTTTCAACCACTCATGTGAATTTTCCCTATTCGAAGAGTCCATGTTTGGTGTGCTCAAGACTCTAGCCTACCTTATCTCTAATAATATCCCAGCTGAGAGATTCCTGCCAAAGACAGAGGCCATATTTGCTTCCCAAATGAGCCTTAAAAATGTGACTAACTAGGTGAATCTGCCACTTACTAGCTCTGTGAGGTCCCCTTTTCATCTTTCTGGACCTCAGTTTCCTCAACTATGAAATAGGGGTAATAGCACCTACTTCATAGGTTCTTGTGAAAATTAAACAAGGCAGCACATGTAATAAGTACTTCCTATCATGGTGCTCTACCTTTGGAAGAAACTTCCATGTGACAGTCCTCATCAGTTATCAGCACATCAGCACAGCCGCAGGGGCAGGTTCTGGCACAGGGGCAGGTTCTGGCGTCAGGGGGCCAAGTTCAAATACTGGCTCAACCACTTATCAGCGTGACTGGCAAAACTACTTATTCCAGTAGTGCCTCCCTTGGAGATTATGTTGAGACAGGGAACCCGCAAGGACATTGTGAAAGAAAAAGCAGTTTTTCTCCTTTACTTCTTTTCCTGCTTCAAACTTGCTAGGACCTGCACCCCTACCTCACACATGCCTTAATGAATGTCCACCTTGTAAAGGCCAAGGAATTAATGATTTCTTTGGAGTCTTCAAACACAATAGATAATATCTAAGGAATATCCAGTGAGGTCCTCATGAATGTTTTTCAAGACCATGGACTCCAAACACCTTGAAGCAAGCCCCCCTGGCTCCAGGGCATAATGACTTCTGGATGACACCTGAGCACTTATCTCTGTTCAACCAATTCCTAGATGCCTGGGAGGACATGACACCAGAGCACTGTCCCCAATAAAAACTCCAGACCCAAAGCAAAGACAAGACTCATGCTCCTTTTCCTTTCTGAGTCTCCCAGATGTTCTGTCTATAATCTGCTCTCCCTAGGTCTTCACTATTTATTTGAGAGAGAGAGAGAGAAAGAGAGAGAGAGATCACAGAGGCAGAGGGAGAAGCCAACTCCCAGATGAGCAGAGAGCCTGACTCAGGGCCCAATCCCAGGCCCAGAGGTCATGATCTGAGCCCAAGACAGACATTTAACCAACTGAGCCACCCAGGTGCCCCTGCTCTCCCTAGGTCTTCAATAAACTCTGTTCTTACTTCCTCTCGGTTTGTGTTTGATTTCCATCCTCTGTGAAGCCAAGGACCCTTTTGGCTGGTCCTGTGGGACCCACACTGGGTCCTCAGAACTGGCCTGCCTGTATCAATGTGAGAATTTAAATAAATACATACAAAACACTTAGGGTGTGGCAGAGTGCACATCCAATAAACGAAAGCTCTAAGTCTTACCCTTATTATAATTCTTTATTCTCAGCATCACCTGTGTGTCTCATTCTAGATCACAAAACACTAGATACCTGAGTATAGTGGTGATCTAAAAGCATATTAACACTAAAAATCATCAGGGCCTGAGACGGACCAGAGCTGCACAACCGTCTCATATGGGAAAGGCTACTTCTCACAGCTACTCTGGACTCTGTATGAATGACTGACTGTGAGAATGTACCCACTCACTTTCCTTAGACATCATGGTCAAGCAGAATGTGGTTCCCATGGATTCAATTAATTTTATATAGTGCATGTCCTATGTCCCAGGCACTATGGTATATGCTGAGAACATAACAGCCACAAGCACTGGTAATAGGCATTTTTTCAAGCTCCCAGTCAACTCTGAATATCGGTCAGGGTTGAAAAATTACCACTTGATGTTTCACTCGGAATAAGCATTTCAGGCAAATCTATCAGTACTTCGTAACAATGCCATTCCCCGCCTCTCTGTAGTGCACGCTGAGGTTGAGAAGTGTATTCCCTACAAGAATATGGGAGCTACACTTCCGAACAGGAAGAACAGAGATGAAGTCTCCTCTCCGTAGGCCTCCTTTGCTAGCACTACTTCTTTCCTCAATCTGGAGAAGGACAGCAAAGTGAGGGCCCTCCAGCCCCCTGAGATCCAGCCTGGTAGCAGCATCAGAGGCTGGCGCAGGCAGACACAACCCCATTCTCAGGCCCAACACCTCTTGATAACAGCCGTTTGGCCAGCAGCTTCTGGGCAGGTAACACTGAAACCAAACAGCTCAACAGCCAGAAGTAATTTGCCCCAAGTATCCGTCCTGCTTGGAGGCAAAACAATTAGTAGGCTGATGACAGCCTGATGCTTGAGAAACCATTCTTTTAAAAAGAAGGGAAAGAAGGATTGCTTAAAAGAACCCCTTTAACTCAGAAGGCAGTTCCATCCACCTTACAAATTCAATGCCCTCTGAATACACATCCATCTGTCACAGCAGGGAATCTTTTAACTAGCAAAAGAGCAAGAGAGGGAATTCAGATCAACATCGCTGGGCTCCAGCAATAAAGTTGGTGCCAATTCACCCCTTTCCCTTGAGGCAGGAAAGATTCAAGGAAGAATTTCAAAATCTTTTTATACAATTAAAGAAAGAGATCCGGTGGGGGAAGGGGGCAAGGACAGAGATCAAGAAGCTTAAGGTTTGCTATTTTCAGCTCTAAATAAATCATGACAAGAAAGGACTAGAAGGTGTGATTTTATTTTTAAGATCTAATCTAAGGCAGGTACAGTGTTTTGAGGGGAAGGTAGGCCAAGCAAAAAGTTGGGCCAGTAGCAATTTTCTCACCCTGGCTCCCCAAAACAAAACCAGAGCTTGTCATATGTTTCCAGAATTTTACAATCTTGAATTATAGCTTTTAAATAATTCAGATTCCACTCTTCATAAATTTCAGAGATGTGAGGCAGATTACAAAGAAAATCCAGCAAAACATATCCAAAGAACTATACACAACCAAGATGGTAGCATAGAAAAGAATGAGACAATATAATTTTGGCACAAGAGGACCAGCAAATTACACACCAAACCAATAAAAAGGGCTCCATAAGAAATATACGTTAATGGGATGCCTGGTAGTTAGGGGGAGACAGTCAGTTAAATGTCTGACTCTTGGTTTCAGCTCAGGTCATGAGATCAAGCCTTTGGGCTCTTTGCTCATCAGGGAGTCTGCTTGAAGAGTCTCACCCTCTACCCCACCCCCACTTGCACTCACTCTTTCTCTCTAAAATAAATAAATCTTAAAAAAAAGAAAAATATACATTCATGATTCCCAAAAGGACTTTAACATTCACTGTTGTCAACGATCACTTTCTAGAAGTCTCTTACATGGCCCAATCATTGTCTGTGAAGCAAAAGCCAAGTACAATGGGTAGAACCCTGTACCATGCATTATAAAAAAGCATTTCCTCAGCAGAGCCAAAGAAGTCCTTTGAAAAGACACATCAGCAGGCTGCTGGGCAATTTTAGGTCTATTACTAAGACTGCCCAGGGTCGGGTTGTGTTTAGTGCTTCATTTATTTCAGCAGAGCACTACTACATTTTGGTTTGTCTTCCTCAGATACTCTTTTCTTAAATCAGTGACAGAAATGTACACATGCTAATATATGTTCATACACACACACACACAAATGTTTATAAAATCGATCTCTTCTCCCCCAAAAGTTTATTTCCTTATTTTAAGATTTACAAGCTTATCACTCACGAGATTAGAACTTTCTAACAATCACAATGTTGGAGATAAGTGTAACCACAGTACTTAGGAACCAGACTGCAGTTTCCACTGCCTATTCTCTCTGAGGAGATGGCCAAGTTCTCTTTCTGCAGACAGAGGTGGTTAAATCCCGAGTCTTTTTCAATAAATACATTTTTAAAATGTGAGCCGGGGGTGTCTGTCAGCTGTGGGGAAACAAACCTCCTGCTTACAGGCACTCTTGCAGCAGAGGCTGGCAACCCTGTTTCCATGTATGGAAGTGAAGGAAAGCAGTAAAACCTCAGGCATGAATCTGGGCAGGGCTGGGGGGTGGGGGCAGCATTCCTCACGGTAAAGCCAGTCCTGGTCCAGAGGGATGGGCTACGCCTGCCCTGCCACCCTGCCCTGGGCCTGGGGTCCCGTGGATTCTTTAGTGCGATGGCCGTAAGGTCAGGAAGGATGGGAAGAAGCAAACGACAGGCACAGCGCAGTCAAGAGCCAGAAGGCACCCAGGAAGTGGAGGCTCATCCACTCAGAAGCATAGATGGAAGAAGCCAAGCTGTCCCAGGAGCAAAGGCTGAGCCCTGAAATCCGGCGCTACTCGGCTCACGCATGCACTGACCTCAGCGCACTGGAATGCAGAATTCTCCACTATTTGCCATCCATCACCATTGCTCCCACAAGGCCAGAACTAAAGGAAGGCTAGGTTTTTTTGTGTGGTCTAAGAGACTCACGACTAAGCCTGAAAGGATAGTGCCCCACTTCTTGCCAGGGCAAGTGTGGAAGTTGCAAAAACGTTTAGGTCAAATTGTGGGTACTGAAGCCCTGCAGGGGACATTTACTCTATGACTCTGGGTCTCATGGCTGTGTCTCAGTATCCTCATCTGTGCAATGGGAGTAAGAACAGTAGGTGCCCCATGGAGCCGTTGTATGAAGCCTGTAGTGCTGTGCCTGGCACAAAATAAATGGTATAGGATGTTAAGTATTGTTATTCACAATAATAAAGCATAAAAATTGCTTACGCTAAAAAGATTTAGAGCACCCTGCCTAAATTTATAAATCAAGTGGTACTTTTCAAACTTTTCTTACATTTCATGTTCACACAACTAGTTGCTCACCTGCTCTGTGACACCCTTCCCTTGGCTCTGTGACCCACACTCCTGTGACACACACTGCACACCACCACCACTCCCGTCTCTGTTCCTCTGCTATCCTGTCCCCAGATCCCTGCTGGTGCACCACAGGACCTGCCCTCAGGCCACCTTCTCTGTCCACACATCCTCTGGAAAGCTCAGTCTCTTTCCTGCTTTATTTGCTGGTGACTCACAGGCCTTTCTGAGGTACAGATCTACCTCTCCACAGACAACAAAACATCTCTATCTGCTTTTACTCTCCCTAGCTTCCCCACCCCCAAACCAATCTCCTCCCATGTCCCTCCCTCTCAGCTGCTGACATACCTGGATGCCACTAACTCCCTCCTGTCTCAGCCTGTCATTAACAAAACACTGGAAGACTGGGTGACTTTAACAGCACATTGATTTCTCGCAGTTCTAGAGGCTGGGAAATCCAAAATCAAAGTGCTGGTAGATTCAATGTTGGGTGAGAGAGCTCTCTTCCTGGTTTACAGACCACTGTCTCATATGGGGATGTGGGGAGAGCAAGCTCCTCTGACCTCCTCTTGAGGGCACTGATTCCATGATGAGGGCCCCATCTCATGACCTCATCGAAACCTAATTACCTCCTAAAGGCCCCATCTCCAAACACCATCACACTGGGGGCTAAGGCTTCAACACATACATTTGGGAGGACATAAATACAGGTGTGCCTCATTTTACTGTGCTTCGCAGATAGTGTATTTTTTAATAATTGAAGGTTTGTGGTAAGCCTGTGTCAAATCATTCAGCGCCGTTTTTCCAAAAGCATCTGCTTACTTTGTGTCTCTGTCACATTTTGGCAATTCTTGCAGTTTTTCAAGCTTTTCCAATATTGTTATATTTGAATTGCTGCAATCTTATGATAAAACTAATGGATGAAGAGTTTTTCTTGTGGCTGAGTAGAAAGTGTTTTGTTTTGTTTTATTTTTTTAAGAAAGTGGTTTCTTGAGATGGACTCTACCCCTGGTTAAGATACTGTGAAGATTGTTGAAATGACAACAAAAGATTTAGAATATGGGCAGCCTGGGTGGCTCAGTGGTTTAGCGCTGCCTTCAGCCCAGGGCCTGATCCTGGAGACCTAGGATGGAGTCCCACGTTGGGCTCCCTGCATGGAGCCTGCTTCTTCTGCCTGTGTCTGCCTCTCTCTCTGTGTGTCTCTCATGAATAAATAAAGTCTTAAAAAAAAAAAAAAAGAAAGAAATGAAAAACTTCATTTGACTTGCTTTATGGCAGTGGTCTGGAACAGAGCCTGTGGTGTCTCCATGGTATTTCTTCGGTCCACGGCAGCCTCCAAAGTTGGGACACGGCCATGGGTTGTATCTCCAAATGCTTCTCAGACCCACTCCCTCCCTCATATCCTATCACCACAACCCTGTGTAGTTCCCTCACCATCTTCCCCTTCGGTCCACTGCTGTCCACTAGAAATATGGATGGTTCCTGACTTAAGACTGTTTTGATTTTTTTACTGTACAATGATGTGAGAGCGATACACATTCTGTGGAAATCATACCCCAAATTTTGATCTTCTCCTGTGCTGGCAATATATGATGCATCCTCTCTCATGAGGCAGGGCGGGGGCAGTGAGTTCCAGCTCCCAGCCAGCCACCCAATCACTAGGGTGAACAAACCAACACACTTAACAAACCATTCTGCACTCATACAACCATTGGTTTTTACTTTCAGTAGTAAATTGGTTTTCAGTAATCAATTACATGAGATAGTCAACACTTTTAAATAAAACAGGCTTGGTGTTAGATGATTTTGCCCAACTGTAGCCCAATATAAGTGTTCTAAGCATGTTTAAGGAAGGCCAGGCTCAGCTATATTTGGCAGGGTAAGTGTACTAAATGCATTTTCAACTTATGATATCTTCAACTTACAATGGGTTTTATCAGGACAGTCAACATGCAATTTAAAATTTTTTAGTAGCCACAAAAAGTAGGACAGGTGAAATTATTGTTCTAACATGCAATTGATATTTTTAAAAAAGTATTAACAACAAAAAATAAATATAAATAAAAATAAAAAAAGTATTAACGAGATAGCTTACGTGCTTTTTTTGGTACCACATCTCTGACAACTGGTATATATTTAACATGGCACAACTCAATTAGGATCAGCTACATTTCAAGGTACTCCCTGTCACACATGGCTAGAACCTACTAGACAGCATGGCTCTGGTCTCTTTCCCTCAAGTCCGTTGTCTTCATGGCTACAATGGTTATCTGATTATGGAAGGTCCCTTCTTAGGACCCATCAGTGGCTCCCATCAGGACACAGTCCTGCTCTCTAATGTCCCTTCATTTTCTACCCCCTACTTGCCCATCCAGCCTCATCCCTCACCATTCACTCCTACTTCTCATGTTAGGTTCCAACAACGAGGGACTGCAAAATGCAGATTGCATAAGTTAAGTATGGTATGATACTAATTTTTTTTAAGTTTTATTTTTAAGTAATCTCTACACCCAACGTGGAGCTAGAACTCACAACCATCTCAAGAGTCGCATACTTCACTGAGACAGCCAGATGCCCCTGAATTTTGTTTTAAACATATTTATGCACAGACATCTATAAGGTGTGTGAGAATACAGACAAGTATATATTTGCATGGAAAAAAAACTCCAGAAAGATAGGCACCAAAATGTTATAAATAATGATACCTGGTTGGTGAAATCTGAATGATCTTCAGCATGTTTCCTTTTGCAAATTTGTATTTTCTAATTTTTTTTATAATCACACAATTTAAAAGGTGGTGGAAATAAAGGAACTTGCTGAAGGCATGGGCCCTAAAGCCAAGCAATTTTACATTATAGCTCTGCATGTTTAGCACGATATATTGGAAAAAGAGGTTCAGTCAATCATAATTCATGATTTCCGATTTATAAATTTGCCTATTTACTCAAATGTATTTGTAACCCTCAAATCGATCTAGTGACACCTTTGTGGTCTCAGACATGCACGGGTGGAAAATCTGAATCACCTGTCACACATGTCCCAGCAGAGGTCAAATTAGGCAGCATGCTGCCTCCTTGTTTCAGCTCGTACTGTAAACAAGGGTCCTCTGCATGGTCTGTTGAGTACCACATTTTTCACATTTCTGTGCTGTTTGTTGGTGATTTCACTGTTTAAAATGGCCCCCAAGCATCATGCTGAAGCGCTAGCTAATGTTCCTTGAGTGCAAGAAGGCTGTGCTGTGTCCTGAGGAGAAAGATAAACTTCGTTCTGATACACATTATACTGCCATGGCAGAAAATTCAGTATTACTGACTCAATGGCATGTGTTGGACCAGGGGTCATTAAGCAGAAACACGGATGAAACAAGTTCCGTGGAGGAAAATGATCACACATACACACATGGTCCCCAGAGATCTATGCCACATCACCTCCCTGGAAAGCCAGCTGCCAAGCACAGCTTCTAGAAGACTGTGCTGGAGTTCTGAAAGTATTTTGAAGCACACAAAGATGATTCATTAACAAGAACTGGCTTTAGGAAGGATTCCCAGCCCCTACACTTCAGAACATCTAAATGCTCCCTGTAGTAAAATAGCTGGTCTGGCCCAGTCCTCTCTCCAAAATCGAGGCTGAAGCCAAGTATGTATCCAGGGAGGGCTGCTCTGTGCTGACTGGGCTTTTCTCTACTCAGCCTCTATCTTCCTGCTCAGGTTGGAACGACCTCCCTGGAAAAACAGGGCAAATTCCCGTGACCCCAGGCCCCCTGGTGGGGTATCCAGGGTTCAGGTCCCGGCTATCCCTCAACACGGGAAGGGCACTCACTGCCTGGATGGGCCCCAAGATAACATGCCCCCTCTCCCTTCCCCACTGGCCCCATAGGAAGAAACACCATGGCCGGCCGAGTCACCCGAATGGAATTTCTCTTTCACACTTAGGAGCCTCATCAGCCTGGACCCACAATTTGAAACACCTGGCTCCTTTTAAATTCCTTTCTTTGCATCTCACATATTTCAGCCTCGGTAATCCCCTTCTGAAGTGCTCAGTGCTGCTGTCCCCAGAGGCAACGTGTTTGTTTTCTCAGTGGTGAGTTACAGCCACTTGAAGCTTTCCACAGGGGAGGTCCGACAGGCACCCGGGCCTGACCCCCGCCCTTCCCCAGGAAGGTGGCTCCACTCTCAGGGACCAGGAAAAGCACAGCCCTGCTGTCTATGGGCCAAAAGACACAAAGTCACTAGGGGAAAAACAGGACTGTGGCATTTCCCTCTTTTCATGATGCTTATCTCTCTGCACTAAGAGCAAAATTTGGCAATATCAGATGGACTGTGCTGGCCATTTTTTTTTTTAAAGCACTACCAGGAAGAGTATCAAGGAATGTCATGGACCTGCGACCTAGAGGCTGGCCAGCAGTATGGCTGTGTTCACTCAGGACCTTGGTGTCCTCAGCTGTAAAGGAAGGGAGTTGCTACATAATCCCCAACATCCTTTCCAATTTAACATTCAAAGACCCCATTGCCCAATGTTATATAATAAGAGCATCTGTTTAATTAGGATTCAAGCACAAATATACAGAAGAACGTACGTCTCTGTTTAACTTTGAGACTCGCCTTTCTGCTTGGAATTCCATTCCTCTTTCTATCCGACTCCTGCCAACTCTTCAAATTTTTTTTTTTTCCAACTCTTCAATTTTTGGTCCCAACCTATTCATTCTTCCTTTCAATAAATATTTGTGCCTAATGTTCATTAATAAGTTATACCAAATGTATTGAGCACGAATAACATCAAGATGAAGGGCACAGAGTCCCTGCCCTCAGAGACATTCTGGTCTTGTGGGACATGTGCCATCCACCATGCTGAGGGCTTTTTAAATCTTGCATTACCTCAAAGCTCCATGGTGGCCCTACAAGGCAGGTACTGTTCCCATTTTACAGATGGTGAAACAGACTTGAAAAGATTAAAGTAGCTTGCCCAAAATCTCAAAGCTAGAGAAGAAGAGAGAGAAGTCTGAGCCAGGTCATCCATGAGGGAGGTCAGCCTCTGTGGCTGCTGTCTGACTAGGGTCACAGGACTCAGTTTTGGGAGCTTCTTCTGTTGGCAATCCCATCCCTATGAGAATCAACTCACCAAACATCGTCCAACAGAGACTCGAAGTTTATGTATACACACACACACACAGATACAATATATATTTTTGGATATATACAATATATACACAAAACTATATATATATATATATATACACACACACACACAAACATGATATATATATCATGCCTTATCTCCCCAGGTAAATTAAAATTAAAAATGCCTTTGAGAGCACCGACTTTGTCATTAATTTCTCTGACACTGCCTGAGGCAAATGAGATAACTCAAAAAGCATGTGACCCACCAAGGTTGGGCAGTGTCAATATAAAGCATTGAAAACCGCAGGCTTGATTTTGTAATACGAGTGTGAGTGCATGCTGAGCAAGAAATCCAGCTTGGGAGCTTCTTTAGGCCCTGTCATTGCTCCCCTTCTCTCCAACACTATTCGGCACTGGAATATTCCCAGAGGAATTTCTTTTCCTTTATTTCACAAACAGAAGACATTAACCCAGGGTTTCTTCTCTATGAGCCAATGAAGCATTTAGAAAATGCATTTCTGGGGATCCCTGGGTGGCTCAGTGGTTTAGCACCTGCCTTTGGCCTGGGGCATGATCCTGGAGTCCCTGGATCGAGTCCCACATCGAGCTCCCTGTGTGGAGCCTGCTTCTCCCTCTGCCTGTGTCTATGCCTCTCTCTCCTCTGTGTGTGTGTGTGTGTGTCTCTCATGAATAAATAAATAAATTTAAAAAAAAAAAAACGCATTTCTGCAACCTGGCCCATGATGAGGTTCCTGGGTTTAAACAGGAACCCAGGACAGTTTGGGTCGAACAGTTTGTCCTGTTTGGTATGAAGGCATCTGTCTCTTACTACCTGGCATGTCTGGAATCCAGACCTTTTTTCATTCCAAGCCCAAACCCTGAGAGAGGCCATCATCACCGTGCAAGCAGTCAGTTTCCCAGAGTCTTCCCCCCAATGAAATCACCCCTCCAGATCAGAATCACCTGAAATGTATCCTCCTGACCACCCGCCACAGGAATTTCTGTTTTCCTTATAAAAGATAACAGTGTTCTCCCTGAATGTGGGAAGCCTCTGTCAATCATCAGTTTCCAAACATGCACACGGTCTCTCTTTCCAACCTCTCCACCCGGTACTTGGTACTTATTCTCTCCAGGGCTGGATCAAATGAACTTGCTCCTTCTCGACTTTCCCCTTCATTCCCACGTGGTTATTTATAACCAGAATACCTTTCTTTCTTAATCCACTGGACTACCTTCCCCCTCATTTGAAAAGGTCGCTTACAAGTTCTTTCCAGAAAGCTTTCTTGAAATAGGTCACCACAAGCTCATTCTTTCCCCTGTGTTACTCTGCTCAGTAAAATACGACTGTGAGCAAGGTTACTTGCTCATCTTCTGAAAATGGCACTCCACTGCCAACTAGATCACAAGGGAGTAAAAAACCCTACCCTAAAACTAAAAGCATTCCCAAACTAGATGCACACTCTTTTGGGCAAGAGCACCATTATTTTTTTCACATATGTTTTCATTACAAAAATTACATTCAGAACATTTGTAAATCAGAGACCCACCACCATAGACACTATTAGCCTAACATAATGATAAGCAATTCAGGGTATTTACTTCAATCTTTCTTCTTATACATCTGTTTAAACAGTGTTGTACTATAATCATAGTATCTGTATAATTTGGGATCTTGCTTTTTGAATACAGTATTTGAAGTACAGTTCTATGTTCCAGCAAAGGTCATTAACTCCATGTTTAAAAGCTGTTCAATATGATTCTGAGTACTATAATTTACTTAACCATTCTGTAATGAACATTTGGTGTTTCCAGTATCTTATTACACAGCTTGAAAGGATACCTCCACAAAGGTAAGATGAGGCAAGAATCATTAGTTTTGTTCTAATGTATTGGACGTACATTTAACTTGCAGTTTTTACTAACTTTGGCAAAGTCTCACTTCAAAACTGACACTCATTCCCCTTCCCTTCTTATTCTTAAATCAAGTCCCCTTTTAAAGTTCATTGGATCTTTGCAAAATTTGCCTTTCATAATTTCTACTATCTATATAACAAACCTATTTAAATTCCCACAGCAAACTTGATTTTTTGTAAGCAGTCTGCATCCACAAACTTACAACTGAATGAGTTGTAAGTTTTCTCAGCTGTCTCTTATAGAAATGAGTAAGGAATGTGCAGAGGAAAGGGAAAAGTTATGTGTGATATTTGGTAAAATGACTTTTGATGTAATATTTGTACATTTTTCTCAAAACAACAGATGCATTCTAAAGATGTTATAAATGAGTTTTTTTCCCTAAGTGGAAGAAATCCCATTTTGAACATCTCTCAGGAGCTCACAGTCTAAAACACTTTGGCCTACTAAAATGAAGATCCTTCCATAATGAAAATAACAGACATAATCCCTTATGTTATCTATTTCATAACTTTGGATTCTGGGGGTGATGGATTTTCTAAGAGTGCAGCACACTCAATAAATAAAAACTTATATTAAATACAGGTTGCCTAATACTAGTCATCACAAAAGACACAGCATAATACAAGTGCCCAGCATGGGGAGGTCTTTTGTCCCTGTATAAATCCAAATACTCTTGGAAGGGAAGAACGACAGCTCAGAGAATGAACCTCTTAATTTATCCAAATGGCAGGGCATGGCAGTGGAAATTCCACAGACACTTCTCAGTGCTTTATATCCATTTGAGAGGGGGCCCCTCTCCAAGGACAGGGAAAGCTGCTTTCAAAGGTCTCTTAAGCCCACCATACTCAGTGAACATGTCAGGCTAAGCTACTTCCCTTCTAGGGACAGTGGTGTCTGGGGAGGATTCTGTTCCTCGTCTCTGTGTTGGGTTCAATACAAGGCAGGCACAATACAAAGTTAATACAGGGCTATGCAATGACATTTCTAGTCTTTACCCACCTGAGAGAAAAAGCAGCACCTGTCAGGGACAGCCAAAAATATGGGCAAGATCTGTTTAAAAGGCTTGGCTTAAAAATCTTTTTAAAAGTATGTGTGTAAAAAAAATTAAAAAAAAATAAATAAACAAATAAAATAAAAAATAAAAAATAAAAGTATGTGTGTATCCAAGACAAACACGTGTACATGCCTGTGTATGTACAAAACCTCTGAAGAGATATACAAGAAACTGATCATGGGGGCCGGGGCGGGAGTACTTGGGTGGCTCAGTTGGTTAAGCATCTGCCTTCGGCTCAGGTCATGATACCAGAGTCCTAGGAGCAAGCCCTAAGTCAGGCTCCTTGCTCAATGGGCAGCATGTTTCTCTCTCTCCACTTCTTGTGCTCTCGCACACACTCTCTCTTGCAAATTAATAAATAAAAATCTTAAAAAAAAAAAAAGAGAAAGAAAGAAAGAAAGAAATTGATCATGGTGTCTGCTCTAGGGGAGGCAAGCAACAGTGAGCAGTGGGAGTGACTTTCTTATCCCTGCATGTCTTTCATTTTATTTGAAATTTTATTTAACATGTGAAGACACTGCCCTTTCAGAAAACAAAAATTCATCTCAAATGTTAAAATCTACTGTGTAAAAAAATAATTAAGCACATACACTCATATGCAGGATATGTCTATTTTTCTGGAAGAATATACAAGACACGGTTAGTGATTATCTCTAGAAAGAGGATTATTTTTCTAACTAAAACATAAAATGCTGGCTTTCTCTTGCAAATGGGAAAAAGTTAATAAGTGGAAAAAGTGTTTACGTATATGCTGAGTAAAGGAATATAAATGGCTTTTTAATGTGAACATCAGTAAAACCATAATTTTTGCTGTGGATACGCACAAACCAACCCCAGGCTCCTCGTGAAGGCACACCACGTTTTGTTCCAGGAATCTGGACTCGCCTGGTAACTACTTTCTCCGTAGCTGTATCAATCAAAAAATAGGCTCAGATGACCTCAGAAAAAGTCACTAAGCCTTCACAGGAAAGCAGTGCTTCAAAAAGCGCCTTTAAAACTAGAGTGTCCCACCACGGTCACTGCAAGTTAATACCTTCCACAACTTGAGAATATGTTCAAGTGGTATTAAGTGGTATTTTACTCTTAAGCACATTTGTACAAGTAAAAACAATGCATCCAAGAGCTGAAACCAGCAACCTTCTGCAAATTTGGGAAAGTGATTTCCCTTAGGAAAGTGTGTTAAGGCATTTAATTCCAATTCATCCTCATGCCTAACATGTGAAATGTCAAAATTCTTAGTGGCCAAGCTGCAAAGCATAAAACAGGTTTATGTGTAATCTTAAATAGGCAAATACACTGAGATAAGAAAACAAGTCCATTTTAAAATAAGGTAAAATTTTCCAAATAAATGGAGTAATTCATCCTAGAAAGTCAAATATTAAGAAAAATCTATCTTCACAAGGACACTAGGTTGCTTGGTAGCTAGTTTCCTGTCTCACGCTAATTTTGAAACAAAATGCCACACTTAATTAGCCATCCAGATTCTCATCCTGCCTGAGCCTGATAGGGAGAAATGGCATTAAGGAAAGACTCCCTCAGGCTCTATTAGTGCCCTAATGAGACAGTGGGGGGAGGGAGATGTTGGGTTGGGGATAAGGCAGCCACTACTGCCACACAGCCTTCAGAAAGTGCAGGATCTGGGTATCCTGAACAAATGAGGTGCTCCCAACCACACACAGATGGGGTCTCTGGCCACAGCTCTTCCTACAGTGTCCTCTGAAGGAAACAACTGTACCAACACTCCACACAGGCCCAGCCAATCTCAAACCTCTCCTCCTGTAAGGTATGAATTACATCCAAGAGGGAGAAAATGTGCCCCCAAGATCACCTAATCCCATCAATGATTTCTTCACCAGCAACCAACAGATGGAAGGAGTACTGGTTTTCAAATGGGCAAAAAAGAAGGGATCCCTGGGTGGCTCAGCAATTTGGCGCCTGCCTTTGGCCCGAGGTGTGGTCGTGGAGTCCCGGGGTCAAGTCTTGTATCGGGCTCCCTGAATGGATCCTGCTTTTCCCTCTGCCTGTGTGTGTGTGTGTGTGTCTCTCATGAATAAATGAAATCTTTAAAAAAAAAAATGGCAAAAAGAGGGAGATTCTGCAAACTACTTGGTGAAATTGAAATCAACCCTTCAACAGATCCTACAACTTATTACAGTTATCAAACACACACTGAGGAAAAGAAGTGATCAATAGAAGCAAGCATGGGTCCCCTAAACAGAAGTCATTTCAGACTATCTTTCCTTGAAAGGGAAACAGCAAATATCTAATTAATTTTTTTAAGATTTTATTTATTCATGAGAGACACAGAAAGAGAGAGAGGCAGAGACATAGGCAGAGGGAGAAGCAGGCTCCATGTAGGGAGCCCGATGCAGGACTCGATCCCAGGACTCCAGGATACCACCTGAGCAGACGCTCAACTGCTGAGCCACTCAGGCATCCCACAAATATCTCAGTTATAGCAATAAATCTGTTAAGGTCTCCTATGATAAATGTTAGCTGGATGGAGAAGTTGGGCTGAATAATAATATAATTAGGCAAATTTAGAACTGACTGGATTTTAAGTTGTTTCAACAACTGACTAACAGACCAATATTAGCCTAGAGGAGGCTTTAGTGCTGTGCCCTGGGACTCCATCCCCAGATTTCATGAAGGTCTGGAATGGATTAGATAATTCAAAACTCGGAAGAGGTTATGAGTATTGTGGATGACCATATACATATGCAAGAAGATTTTGACAGACTGTAAAAAATGATCAAATCTAAGTAAACTGTTTATGCTTAAAGATCATTGATATAAGATTTGGGACTGTGTTCTCATTTGTTCACATATAAAACTGATGAAAAAGATTTTGAGTTTTGGTTGACAAAAGGTCAGTGAGTCAACACAGTGTGATGTGATTGTCAGAAAAGCTAATGCAATCTCAAACTATGATGATGTAAGTTTAGATAATAACAACAAAGGAGGTAATAAGCTGACCCTTTGTGCAGGGCAGACCACCCTGGAGTCTGTGTTCAGGTCTGGGGACTACTCCTTAAGAGAGGTCCCAGACAATCTTGGAGAGGGCTCAGATATGAATGGCCAGGATGGTAATGAAACTTGAACCTATATCATATGAGAAATGGCCAAAGAATGAAGGGAATCTTTCATTTCAGAGAGAGAGGGCATGTCTATAGTTCTCTAAAGGCTGGCCAGTTCCCGAGGAGAGGGTGGTTGATGTCAGGATGGCCTTCTAAGGAGATGGTACTTTGTGGACACCAGAAATCTCCAGCAGAGGCTGACCACTTGTCAGGCATGCTGCCATGGGGTTAGCATAGATGACTCAAGTAGACATCTACAGTTCCTTTTTGTCCCCTCTCTCTGGTAACACACTCTCATTTTCCTTGTTAAGCCCCCATCACCACCTCTTTCTTGATGTTCAGTCCACTTAGTTTGTGACTCCACTCTCTGACTATACAGGTGTGGATATGACTTAGGCTTAGCCAATCAGTATATTACATATTCTGGCTATGGTGACTAGTCTTGGGATTGGAGGGTGACAAAGCTGGCTTCTTTCCGCTGGGGATCTAAGAGGATAGGAAGCAAACCTGGAGCTGTGGTGGCCCTCATGTCACTATGAGAGCAACATGCTGGAGGTGGGCCCCAAAGAGAGAAGCATGGTGGACAGATGGAGAAGGGCAGCCCATCTAGAGCCACCTGGACCTACAAAGTGGCTGACACCTGGACTTCTCAACAACAGCCTAGGACACTTTTGAACCTAAGAGTCAATATTCTACAAACCTTTACAGATTAAGGGGGAAATATGGATAAGAAGGGGTTGGGAGGGGCACCTGGGTGGCTCAGTCAGGTTAGTGTTTGCCTTCAGCTCAGGTCATGATCTCTGGGTCTGAGATCAAACACCACACGCGAGCAGGGAGTCGGCTTCTCTCTCCCGGCCTCTCCTCCTTCCCACTGCTCGAGCTCTCTGTCTCTCTCAAATAAATAAAATCTTTTAAAAAGGGGGGATGGGGTGGGAATGTGGAATGTGTGCAAGAAGCCAGACCCAGAGAAAGTTTAAGTGGAAAGAGAAACTTTAGGTTTAAAGAAACTTTAGAGACATAGCTATCAAATGCAATGTGTAAACTTTATTTGGATTCAAACAAATCAACTGTAAAAAAAAATTATGAGACAATCAGAGAAATCTGAATACTGACTGGTTACTGGCCAATATTAATGAATTACTGGATTTTTATAAGTATGATATGATATTGTGATTTTTTTAAAAAGAGTTCATTGGCGAAATGTTTACGAAGGAAATGATATGTTGCTTGGGAACTGCTTCAAAGTAATCCAATGAAGGGCAGGGAGAGAGGGTATACATGAGTTGGTAGATCCTTGTATCTGGGTCCCAAGTATATAGGGGCTCACTGTGCTATTTTCCCTACCAGTGCAATGCTTGAAGTTTTCCATAATAAAAAGTCCAAAAACAAATAAATGACAGGTGAAATATACACAGACCAGACTCTGCTACCCCCTCCCAGCTCAAAACTGAAATTAGAATCCATTCAGAAAAACTGAGCAAGCAATCAAAGAAATGGTCTAGAATCCTATCCATATTCAAAGACACGCAGATGTCTTATCAAATCAACAACTGACCAGTAATTATTGAGGTCCTAGTACAAAACTGAGGAGAAACAAGATTACATGACAGGACACTAGATGCAGAGTCTAGATGCTGAGCGAAAGATAATGCTGAGGGCAGAGGTGATACAAAGAAATATAAGCTGAGCATTTTTCTCTCCTATATTCTGAATAGCCATAACATAGGGACTGAAATATCCAAGCACTTGGGGCAAACATTTAAAGGACACTTACTAAGTCCTTGGCACTGTTCTAAATACTTTTTGAATATTAACTCATTTAACCCTAACAGCAACCCTATAAGGTGGATACTATTATCTTCATTTTAAAGACCAGGACCTGGAGACACACAGGTCACATAGCTTACACCAAAATCACATTGCTAAAAGTCAACAGGGGTGTGATTCAAACCCAGGAAACCCAAACCCAGAGCCCATACTCTTGTCCACTGTGCAACAGATTTTAAATGTTCATTTCTGGGATCCCTGGGTGGCTCAGCGGTTTAGCGCCTGCCTTCGGCCCAGGGCCTGATCCTGGAGACCTGGAATCGGGTCCCGAGTTAGGCTCCCTTCATGGAGCCTGCTTTTCCCTCTGCCTGTGTGTCTGCCTCTCTCTCTGCACCTCTCATGAATAAATAAATAAAATCTTTAAAAATAAAATAAAACAAATGTTCATTTCTAATAATGGAGAATTTGTGAAGATCCATGGGTATAAACGCTTTTTTAAGCTGCAGTCAGGCCTGAGCCCAAAGTGGAGAAAACGCTGTCCTCAGAGCTGCCATTCAGAGCTCAGAGGGTAACACTGTGATTTTTCCCCGAAGCAGGTTGTTCTGCCCAATCTGTATATTTCACATCAAACCCTGAAAAATGACTAACAGATGAGGCAGCTGTGCTATGAGCCACCACGATCAAAAGAAAACTGGCCTGACCTGATCACATTTAAAGGGGAAAATAGGCAACATCTTCTGATTTTAAACAGACTACATCCATTCAGATTTTTCTCCCTGGCATACTGACCAAAAAAGACAAATAAAAACTATACAACCAATTCATCTGGATAAAATTCTCCTCGGAAAACAAAGAGGGGAAACCCTATCCCTAGAACAGCAAAACTCACCACACCCTGTTTTATGACTGACTATTCAACAATGATCTGAGATAAAAAGCATTCTTAACTGTAGAAAATATTACTTGAATTTACCTGTAACTGGTGTCTACATCGAAATAATACAATGAGGAGTGGGTGATCTTTTTTTTTTTTTTAAGATTTTACTTATTTATTCATGAGAGACACACAGAGAGAGGCAGAGACACAGGCAGAGGGAGAAGCAGGCTCCTCAAGGGGAGCCTGATGCGGGGGAGAGAGAGAGAGATTGAGAGAGAGACAGAGGCAGAGGCAGAGACACAGGCAGAGGGAGAAGCAAGCTTCCCGTGGGGAACCTGATGTGGGGACTCCATCCTGGGACCCCCAGGATCACAACCTGAGCCGAAGACAGCCACTGAACCGCTGAGCCACTTAGGCGCTCCAGGTAGGTGATAGATCTAACAGAAAGGAATGCTGAAATTAAGCGTGAATGGTTTTTTGAAAAGGATTTTCTTAAGTGTAGCTCATACAAAAATACACTGTATATCTGGTCCAAGAGTTATGACCAGCAAGCAGCAGAAAATTTATGTTTGCTTTTAATCATGGATGCCACAGAACAAAAGTTTCCATTACAGGGTTTCACTGGAGAATAACAGCACTCAAGCAACTTTCAATTACTATACTTCTTACTTGTCATAAAGCAGAAAGCACATGTTTGAGATTTTACTGGAAGTTAGAACAGCAGTTTCTGAAAACCTCATAAAAGGGAGGACTGATTTAGTCCTAGGATCTCGGCAGGATACCTGAAGTTCAATTTTGTCTCTGAACAAAAGCACTGAAGCAGCCCGCAGGCTTTGCATAGGATGAAGGGAAGTTGGGGGCACTTCACTGGCTGATCTAAAAAAAAAAGCCAAATCATTAAAAGGCCCTTAGAAACCACCACCGCCACAGAAAGGCAGCAACAAAAAAGAAGTTCTGGCTTTCCCATCTTCTAGGCAAATGCTTTCAGCAGTTAAAACTACTTCTATCCTATTTCAGGGTCTTCTATGCATATCTAGAGTGAATCCACACCAAAAGCCATTTGTTGAAAACAGAACTCTCAGCTCCCTCCTCTTCCATGGGGAATGTTTGATGTGAACATTTTTTAAGATACAATCTCACGAACAGAAAGGACCACTGAATTTAAGGGAGTTCAGCCGAGTCCTTTCATCCGACACTGTGACCCTCATCTAATAATCAGTTCTATTTGCTTCAATTCTCCAACTCGAACATACTTTGAAAAGTTAAAACATTTAATATCTACTGATTACTAGTCGCTGGAAGATGCAATAGGCATGCATTTTGAGTTCCTTGGAAGAAAGATTCTTGAGAAATCCAAATTATTTATGAAATACAAAAGCATAGAATCATACGTCTGCAGATAGAAGACTATGTCGATGGCCTAAGATTTTTGATATTTCGAAAGTGGAGAGTAAACTGAGGGTCCCTGGAGGAAAAGGGGGTGAGGGGATGAGGTAGGTAACTTGGTGATGGACATTAAGGAGGGGCATGTGATATAATGAGCACTGGGTGTTATATAAGACTGATGAATCACTGACTTCTACCTCTGAAACCAATAATACATTATATGTTAATAAGTTTTAATTTAACTAAAATTCTTTTGGGTCGCCTGGGTGGCTCAGCAATTGAGCATCTGCCTTTGGCTCAGGGTGTGATCCTGGAGTCCTGGGATCCAATCCCACATTGGGCTCCCTCTGCCTGTGTCTCTGCCTCTCTGTGTCTCTCATGAATAAATAAATATTTAAAAAAAAAAAAAATAAATAAATAAATAATTTTAAAAAAACAAAACAAAAGTAGAGAATAGAGTCTTTTCTTATTTTTGAGCATGGAATTACAGGGCAATGAAGTTACACGTCTATTTGCTTGTTTAAGTGCTCTTTAAACACTCATTAAGAAACAAAAACAAACAAAAACACCCACATACTGTGGATATATACAATTATACAATTCAATTAAGGCCCAACTCTAATATTAAGCGTTAAAATTAAGCTATGTAATAGTGAAAGTGCACATTTCAACTTACACAATGTGGAATCTACCATATTTTCACATACCCAATCTAAAAATCACATGCCTGCTTTTTGTGATCACATTACCCACGTCTCAGCACATGACTGATTATCTTCCCCTCCCTTTGGTTGATTCTGTCCTCAAGAAGCTTATGGTCTAAATGAAAACTAAAAATAACCTAAGTGCTAGGGTATTTGTACATAAGATCTATGGAAGCCCACAGAATCATTCCACCCTAGAGGGAAAAGAGACAGGAGAGCTTCTTAGGGAAACAGGGAAACAAGGACTAAGTTTAGAAGTTCCAAACTCAGGGCAGCCCAGGTGGCTCAGCAGTTTAGCACCGCCTTCAGCCCAGGGCCTGATCCTGGAGACCTGGGATCAAGTCCCTCCTCGGGATCCCTGTGGGGAGCCTGCTTCTCCCTCTGCCTGTGTCTCTGCCTCTCTCTCTCTGTGTCTCTCATGAATAAATAAATAAAATCTTAAAAAAAAAAAGAAGTTCCAAACTCAGCCAGTTGGGAGTAAAGTAGACACTGCACAGGAGAGAGAAGAGGCAGAAGAGTGATGTACCATGCTCTAGAATTTGGATTTGACCCCAAAAGCTATGAAGAACTACTGAAGAATTCTAAGCAGGAGAATGACATGATCAAAGTTGTGATTTTTGGATACAATCCAAAAGTTGTGACCTTTTGGAAGCAGTCTAGAGTGGTGCTGAGCTGCTCAAGGTGGGTCTCCAACCCAGTGCTTGCCCACAAGCTGTTTCTTTTTTTTTTTCCACAAGCTGTTTCTTACTGGTCCACCAGGTAAGTAGAGAAACTGAGAATACTCAGAAACATGTATAGCAGCTCAACACTACGGCAACACCCAGGTTTGTGATCAGTGGGCTCATCTTGATGAATAGGACAGAGACCAGCTTGTGCAAGGTCAACCTGGTGGGGGGCTGCATGTGGTTCAACCCAGATAGGAATCATGCTTTAATAAGGCCACTTGCATTGGTGTGACTGACTGTAAATTAATAAAACAAAATAAAATTGACCATTGACTACAGACAGCTTGAGAAGTTGATCTGAGAATCATTTCAGGGATCAAGATTGGAAGCAAGGAGGAGCGCGTGGGTGGCTCAGTGGGTTAGGTGACTGACTCTTGGTTTCAGTTGGGGTGAAGACCTCCTGGTCATGGGATGGAGCTCCCTGTCAAGCTCCATGCTCACTGTGGAATCTTCTCCCTCCTCCACTGCCCCTCCCGTAGCACGCGCACCTCGCAGGCTCTCTCTCTCTCAAATAAATAAATAAAACCTTAAAAAAAAAAAAAAAAGACTGGAAGCAAGGAGCCCCAGGAGAAGCTGCTGGTACACAGTGGTCAGGATGAAACCTAAAGTCAAGCAGTGATGGTAGGGATGGTGAGAAGAGGTCAGAGTTGAGAGGTATTAAAGAGATCAAATCAACAAGACAGTGCCATCGGGGTATGAGGTGTGCAGGAGAAGCAAGGATGGCTCCTGAGATTCCAGGACTCTTCCTTCCTTTTATTGATTTATTTTTAAAGATTTTATTTATTTATTTATTTATTTATTTATTTATTTATTTATTTATTTAATTTATTCATGAGAGACACACACAGAGAGAGAGAGAGAGACAGACAGACAGACAGAGAGAGAGAGAGAGAGAGAGAGGTAGAAAGGCAGAGACACAGAGGGAGAAGCAGGCTCCATGCAGGGAGCCCGATGTGGGACTCAATCCCGGGTCTCCAGGATCACACTCTGGGCCGAAGGCAGGGCTAAACTGCTGAGCCACCAGGGCTGCCCTCTTCCATCCTTTTAAAATAATGGCCAGATATAAAGCAATGTAAGAGTTGGGACCAGCAAAAAGATTCTGAATTCACAGCCATTTTCTTTGAGTGCCTTTGAATAAGCAGAATGGGGAATTAATAACAGAAAACTAAGCACCCTAGTGGTTGGCATTGAGCACCATTGGGAATTCAGAATGTGAAGAAAGAAAACATCCCATGTCAAGCCTATGTTCTCCCCCTTGAAAAGAAATCCTGCCTTGAGGAGCCCAGTCTATTCAGAATGGGGCTAGCTAGAGCCCTGGAGTCCCAAGTACTATGGGAAAAAAAAAAAAAAAAAGACACCTCCCACCATACACGGAGGGTTTTGTTCATCCTCCTCCCCAGATATGTATAACACAAAGCCTTCTTTCTCAAATTTGTGCAGATATTAAAACAAGACCTTAAACCAAAAGGAACAGTGATAAAGGAGGGGGGAGCATAAATGGAGAGCATAAATGAAATCAATGACCCTAACCTCAAAACCCACAGCTTTCCTCTTGTGCTCTGGTTCACGTCCTCATGTGTATCAGTTAGCAAGGGCTGTGGACAGCTAGCCAGTCAGGCCTGAATCGCTACCTCTAGGCCTGAATCATAACCCACAAGGGCTATACGTCTAAGCAAACCTATCTGACAACATTCCAGAGCTCAGAAGGGAGGTGGCCAGTGTTGGGGGAGGGGGACGCGGGGGAGATCGTCACTGCTCCAGAGAGCGGGCACCATCCCTTTCCCAGGCTGAAAGAGCAGTAATCCTGCAAGCTTCACACTGCCCAGATTTAAGCAGGCAGGATCAGTGGCAGACACTCCTAATAGCTCTGGCAAACCACAAAACGATCACCAAGTACATAATTAATCTCTCTCAAGAAGGGTGCCTCATCATCTTAAAGTTGTTACCCTTTATCATGTCTGGGCTTCATTGATCTGATGTCTCAAGTTTCACTGGCAAGTGGGAGTATGGTGCTCTGTAAATCTCAGAACCATCAGTTCTTTAAGGAGTATTTTTTAAATATTCACTTGCTTTTGTTGTTTCATTTTTCTAGGTCTTTCTCCTCAAGGGCATTTCTTTTAACCCTTATCCTCCTTAACACTTACAAAACTCATTTGTGTTGGGATCCCTGGGTGGTGCAGCGGTTTGGCGCCTGCCTTTGGCCCAGGGCGTGATCCTGGAGACCCGGGATCGAATCCCACGTCGGGTTCCTCCCTCTGCCTATGTCTCTGCCTCTCTCTCTCTCTCTCTCTCTGTGACTATCATAAATAAATAAAAACTTTTAAAAAATAAAAAAATAAAACTCATTTGTGGGCAGCAGTTTAGCGCCGCCTTTGGCCCAGGGCCTGATCCTGAAGACCAGGATGGAGTCCCACGTCAGGCTCCCTGCATAGAGCCTGCTTCTCCCTCTGCCTGTGTCCTCTCTTTCTCTGTGTCTTTCATGAATAAATAAAATCTTAAAAAAAAAAAACTCATTTGTTAGAAAAATTGTAACAGTTTGCAATTCTGTAATGTGATATATTCCAGAAGGCTCAAACTATGAAAGGAATTCCTAAATTTCAGGACAACTTCAGACAACTTCGAGGAACAGCTAACACATACTGAGCACATACTATGTGCTCAGTAAGCACAAGCTAGGCGGATGCTATTATCATCTCCATTTTACAGATTTGGCACAGACAAGTAGGGTTAACTTGCACAAGGTCACACAGCTAACAAACGACAGAGCCAGGATCTGAGCTCAGGCAGCTGGACAACAGTCCCTATTTTTAACTATAACTACACTAGACGTCTTCATTATACAGAGAAGAAAAATTAAAGATTAAAAAATACATTACAAATAATGGAACAAGGAAAAAGCCTCTCGAGGAAAATTGCTCTTACTACTTTAATTGGACTGTTGTCTTTTATTAGAAAGATCTAAGTCCTGGAAACACAACGAACAGAGGGAACCTGTCCTGGCTGGTCCAGGCTCCTTTGGCAGATGATGGAAAACCCAAATTTTTGAAGCTGTGCTTTTTTTGCCGTCTTTTTGCACCTTCAAAGTGTTCAGTCGGTGTCATAGGGATCATGTCTCTTAGTGGCTAGGGTATCTGGATTTGGCAGAGGATGAGCAGGGAGAGATGCAGCTCTAAGACTGTTTGGATTGGTACCAAATCTTGCCCCGTTCCAAAGAGCCTAAGGGATGCTGGTGAATTCTAGGCCATGCCTCTGGTTTAGTCTGACCCAAAAGAACCACCCAGAGCAAGCAACCCCACAGGGAAGCAGGAAGAATAGACCAGAGATAATCAGGGATACCTCCTGAGTGCTGCTCTCATGTCCCAACTTTCTCTTTTCCCTTCTGCCTGGAAGGAATCTGTCCAGTCCAAGACCAGTGGCCCTGCACCATTTGATGTCAGCACTCACAATGACCAAATGTAATCCATCAGGCATCCAGCCCAGGCAAAACCAAGCCTAGTGGTTTTAAAACCCAAAATCTGTACTCCCCTCTATGATGCTGAAGTAGATCCTGGGGATCGACTCTCCTATTCTGACAACTAAGTAACTTATCCTCATCTGTAGAAATAGATCAAATCCCTAAACTTTCCAACTGTTTATCACCTTCTCTCTCACCAGAAATCTGAAAAACGTCTACTAACAAAACAAAAAGCAAACCTACTTATTAGAACAAGTCTAACTACCTTAACTTGAAGATTATATGTTTCCTGACAAAACTGCTCTTGTGAAGGCACTCAAACTTCTATTATCATCTAATTACAATTTCTATACAGCTATTTACATATGTGTGCTTGGAAGCCAAAAAATGAAGCTTCAATTACTTTTGCACCTTCCACAAAAGCAAGCAGAAACGGGAACACCTTCCTTTGGGTTTTTTGTTTTTTTTTTGGTTATTTTAAATTTTTATTTATTTATGATAGTCACACACAGAGAGAGAGAGAGAGAGGGGCAGCGACACAGGCAGAGGGAGAAGCAGGCTCCATGCACTGGAAGCCCGACGTGGGATTCGATCCCGGCTCTCCGGGATCGCGCCCTGGGCCAAAGGCAGGCGCCAAACCGCTGCACCACCCAGGGATCCCTTTTTTTTTTTTTTTCTAAGATGCTGGAGTCCTTTTATTTGCTGTTTTCTCAGAGTTCCAATCAAGGTGAACAGAACCAGGCAAAACGCAAGCATAACATATATGGTCATCCCCAGGCTTTCTTACTGCATAAAGGAGAAATTAATTAAAAAAGAAAAGAATACCACACAGCATTTTCTTTCCCCACCATAATTTTTCAATTTTCTTTAGAGAAATTCCAGCCAATAACTAATTAGAACCATATACTTTGTTATCCCAATAGGAAGAAGTATATGAATGGTTGTAAAGAACAAATGTTAATGAGAACTTTAAAAAATTAGTAATCTGGAACTCTGGTTGCCTGTCAGTATAAAACAAAATTCTCTTCTGTGAAAATATTTTAGTAGTTGATGAAACAACATGGACAGAGTTCAACAGCAAGAAGGTAAGTGTTCACCCACTCAGCCCCCTAGATGGGCGATGCCCTGACCTTTTTCACTGTTCTGAACATGGAACTGCCACCACTGGCTCACAGACTCACTTTTAAGCATCTCGATTTCAAACAGGAGAGACAAAACTCAAAATTGCAAAAAAGAAAATGTTTTCTCTTTGGTTTCAAGGGAGAAAATAATTCCTGTCAAAGTGAGTTCACTGCTTTTGTAATTTCTAAAAGCATGTTTTCCATAAAGAACACAGCTGAAGTCTTTTTACCTGGTATATCACGATGAATGTTTCTGGGATCAGATCTTGAGTTGCCTATTCATGAATATCCTGAAGCAAAAACTACCTCCTCAAAAACTGGACTTATTTTACAGAACAAAGCGAACCACTGGATGAAGGACAGAAAAACTGTGAGCAAAAAATAAATGTTTAAGATGCCATGCACCATGGTTTGGGCATGTTCAGTATTCTGAACTGTATTTTCAAATGAGGGTCTGTCCCATGTCATCCAAACTCTCATCCTAGTAGAATTAGCAGGTCCAGAGCAGGGCCACAGACCACTTTTTTGTGTGTGTGCAAAGTGACTAGCCAGGGCAGAGAAAACCAGGTGTGGTATATATGTGGTATATATCACATGAAATATTCTCTTTTTTCAAGAAAAAGCTTTAACTATTTGCAAAACATCTCAATTTGCTCCATATTTTTACCATCCAACAAATTTACTTCCTTCACTGTGAAAAACACAATAGGCCTTAGGTCTGTAACATTTTACCATCATTGTAGGTTTGCAAAAGCTAGAAATTACTTACGTTGCCCAATAAGGATGTTATTTTACACAACTGGTATACAATAGAAATTTGCCACAACAATGAAAGTATTTTTTGGTAAATCACTTTCTGATCATTATTCCTCCCTGAAAGGATCATAAAAACAGCTACCAAGGAAAACAAAGAATTCCCATATTTTTAAAGCAAAAAAAGACTAGCCATTCAAATTCATGCACTATCAAATATGAGCAAAATCACCTAAAAAGTGGTTAATATGCTGTTTTGCTTCTGTGTGAGCCCATGTTTTCCAATGTGAAATTTACAAACTGTATTTGTTAAACTGTATTTCACACTTTAAATCCCAAGTCTGTACCTTATACCGCGTGAGGATGGGTGATTTACTGGAGACATTCGGGGTCACGGTATAAGCCTTTTGCTCTTACTAAATCTAAATCATGCTTCTCCACAAGACTGTACACATGAAAGAAACACACGGCACGCCGTTACCATCCTCTCTAGAGGCACCTAAAAAGCCCCCAGAACAGCCCTTCTCCTGTCCACTCCATAAACTAAGATTCTCCCTAGAAAGGGAAGGGGATGGATTCATACGCTGCATCGGGCACACCAATTAAGTAAGAGCGCTCCAAAAGTTGTCCCGTTTCAATTCGTGACAAAATTTCTCGAATCCGTTTTTATTGAAACAGACATCTTCAATCCATCAGATTACACTCGAAAACCCAAAGTAATTTCAGCAGCAAGCTGGCAGGAATGAGAAGTTGACAGCGAAGTATAAATTTCCCCAAATCCTCGTTTTTCCAGTTAATCTGCCCCTATTCAGCATTTAATTCGAAGTGTGCCAACACAACACCGACCGAGCAACTGAGATCGGCGTGGACGGGTCTGTTGCTGTGCCTGGGAGGCGTCTGGGGAGGACTGCTGGACAGGCAGACAATGAAAAGCTCCCCGGTGGCCACCAGTCGAGCCCGAGGGGGCGGAGGGAAGGAGAGAGAGAGAGAAGGGGAGAGGAGTGGGCGCCTCCTCAACCAGAGCCGCGGTCAGCGGCTGCCTCTCCCGGGGCGGCCTGGCCTCGGCCTGGGCGTCCCGGGTCACGCGGGGAGGGGTCCCCTGAAAAGCAGATTTCTCCCGGAGCGAGGAAACTTCCTGGTCTGGGCATTATGGGTAGGGGGCGAGCGCCTCCCCCACCCACCACAGGTATCCGCCGGGAGCCTGGCGGCCGAGCGGAGGAAGCAGCCGCTCCCTGCACCTCTGGTGGGGAGTGGGGGTCACGGGGTCGGGACCCCGGCCGGCGAGGCCGCCCGCGAGACGCGGCTTCCGGCGCGTGGGGACCTGGCTGTCGGCTGCTCGCGACGCGAGCCGGGGTCGGGGACCGGAGGGTGTCAAACTTCCCCCAGGGCGCGCGGCCTGGCTCCCCACCGAGGAGTTGCTGCGGGAGCCCCGACGCGGCAGGGTCCTCCGACGGGGGCGGGCATCACAGAGGACCGGGACACTGACGCGCACGACGGGAAGCGCGCGCAGGGCTACGGCAGCGGCGCCGGCGAGGACCCCGCTCCCCCCAACTCGCGGGCTGAGCGCCCAGGCCGCCCCCCGGCCGCCGATGAGGCCCGCGCCGCTCACCTTCCTGTGCTTCTCCTTGTAGGGCAGCGCCAGCCACGGCATGTCCCGCACGAAGTCCTGCCACTGGCGCTGGTCCTGGTCCGAGGACACGAAGACAATCTCCAGGCGGCGCCGCGGCTCGGGCTCCGCGGCCGCCACGGCCCCCGGCCCCGGCCCGGCCCCCGCCCCTGCCCCCGGCCCCGGCCCCGGCCCCGGCCCCGGCCCCGGCCCGGCCGCCGCGTCCCCTCGCAGGCGGCCGTAGAAGGCGGCCAGGCTGCCGCTGAGCTGCGCGCAGGGGGCGCTCAGGCTGCAGCCGAAGTAGAGCCCGAGCAGCGAGATTCCGCGGGCGCCCAGCGAATGCACGTCCACCTCCTCGCCGCCGCCCGTCACCAGCTTCTCGCCGAGCAGCTCCTCCAGGAAGCCCGACATCCTGGCCCACCGCAGCCCCGGGCACGCGGGCGGGCAGGCGGCGGCGACCCCGCTCCCTCGGTCCGCGAGGCGGGGCGGAGGCGGCAGCGGCGGCGGCGGCGGCAGCGGCAGGCGCGGGGCAGACGAGAGCCCCGCCCACCCGGGCCCGCCCGCGCCCCGCCCCCTCCGGGCCGCCCTCGCCACGCCCCCTCCGTGGCAGTCCCGGGCCGCGCTGGGCGGCGATGCGCTGCTGCCGGCGAGCGGCGGGCACTGGCTCCCAGCGCCGGGCGGGGTGGGGGGTTGCCTGGGAGAGAACCCTGACGAGAAAGCCGGCCGGAAGCAGCCCACTCTGAGGGCGTGCTCCCGGCTCGGCGCAGAAAGGAGAGGGTTCCGCTGAGCCGGCCTCTCTGAGGTGGCAGCCCTCGCGGACCTGGACTTGGCCTCCACCCTTCCGAGCTTTCAGCGCTCTTCCCTGACTGAACTGAAACGTCTCTTCCCCAGACACTCCCACAGTCCCCCCGCCGGAGTGCTCCCTCCCTCTCCCGCTCCCCCTCCGAAGCCTCCCCGGCCATTTCGTACCCCACTGGCCTCCCAGAATGCTGACAAGACTTAGCATTTTCATGCACGACTACCACTTCAGGCTGGGGCTTGCACTGATTTCTCTGCTGTGTGGTTTGTGTATGTTTTGTCTACTCTAAGAGAACTGGAGGACGCCACCTCGTATATTTCTCTGGGAGCTTCTGATCTGGGGCTGGTCACACGTGAGCGTCCACGCTGCTTGCGAGTGGGTCGCCCTGCGGGTTCAGTCCCCAGGTCGCAGCAGCCCATTCATTCCCCTCCAGCGAGTGGCTCTCTTCCATCTCCACAAGCGCAGGCGACAGACGCCGCGGCCTCTTTCAGTCCCTGCTGATTGCGCTCCTGAATACGTTCCATAGCTTCTATAAAGTCTGGTGGTAGTTAAGAAAAATTCTAGGAATTTTATTTATTTATTTATTTATTTATTTAGCCAGCTGGCAAGACGCTACCCTGTGCTTCGATTGAACAGGTGGTCTGTGGCAAGCCTTCCCGCCTCACACACACGAAAAAATAAAATGCATACTCTGCCAAGTCGCGATGGAGGAGCTTCATTCAGTGTGTGAGCTCAGCTACCAACATCCTAGTGAAAGGGAAAAAACGCCCCTCGCCGCCCTCCGCCTCGCCTTTGGAAGTTATTTTTTGGGCATCTACCGCCATCTAATGGAAACAGTGGGGAAAAAGCGAGACCTGCCAGAGCCCAGTGTGTGAAGAGACACGGCTGGCAAACAGTATTTCTGTTATTTTATAGCGGCTTTCCACGCACACAAACACACACAAATCATGGCATGTTTTACAAGACTTCATTTAAACCTCAATATAATCGCAAGATTTTGCACAAACAAATTTTCATGGCCAAGGTTCTCGTTTTGTTTTTGTTTTTTCTCCCTAGGATAGAACAAAGAATTGTACTAGTTTTCATCTCAGTGGAAACGTTAACCACACAAACTGGTAAAACAGGTGATGGTGGAAACCAAGAGTGGATTGACCATCTCTAAAAATTATACCCACTCTCCTAGTTTCCACCTAATATTGCTGCTCATTTCACAGGGAGGATCTTTGGATTGAAGACTGCTTTTATTTTATTTTTTTTAATTTTTTTTTTAATTTGTATTTATTTATGATAGTCACAGAGAGAGAGAGGCACAGAGACACAGGCAGAGGGAGAAGCAGGCTCCATGCACCGGGAGCCCGATGTGGGATTCGATCCCGGGTCTCCAGGATCGCGCCCTGGGCCAAAGGCAGGCGCCAAACCGCTGCGCCACCCAGGGATCCCTGAAGACTGCTTTTAAACAGGCAGGAACCCTATTGCAAAAGGCAAATTCTGAGGTACATCGTAGAGTGCCATGCCAAAATTCTGTGCCACTACAGGGACAATCTTATTTTAAAACACACAGAAAGCATCACTTTTTAGTGAAAATGTATTAAATGTATTAAAGCTATAACAGACATTAAGTTATTAGATATCTTTTTAAATCCTGAAAATAGAGGCACCTGGCCAGCTCAGTTGGTAGAACCTGGCAGGCTTTTGCCCTCAGGGTCATGAGTTCAAACCCCACGTTAGACATAGAGATTTTTTTTTTTTTTTAAGGAAAAGATTCTGAAAGTAAGTTAAAATCCTTGTTTTTTCACCCAAAGCATCCTTGAAATACTCATTGGTGGCTTATATTAAGCACCACTGAAATCATGTGAGACAGATAGATCCTACGTTCGGACATTTTCAAATGAACACTAAAGAGGTATAAAAGGACTAGAAGCATTTACATCCTATGTAAGCCAAAGGACAAAGTATTTGGTGTGGAGCTAGGTGAAGTGGGAATTTGGGGGATTGCAAATTTGGGAAAATAGTGCAGTCACTATTAGAATACTTAGCTTTGGTACACTAGGTGCAAGCCTGATATAAAGAGGTAGTTTGTTCAGCATTTTACTTTTATTATTTTACAGGAAAGCACTTTCCACTGGAGTGTATCCAAACCAGCATCTGGCACCTGGGAAAGTGAGAGTTTGAACATACTGCACATGAAATATAAATAAAATTTAGAGAATTGTTGGTGCAGCAGGCCTTGGTTAGAAGCCAAATAGCACAGCTGCCTTTTAAAAGGGTGTGGAAAGAGGAGATTTGCAATGGAAATGATTCCAAAATCATAATTCTGGTGGGTGTTTGTTACAAGAAGAAGCCCAAGGAGACTCATTTGGCTTCCTGTAAAGAATAGCCAACATCCTTTGGCTTGTGAAAAGCACTCTCTCTGCTTATGCAGTTCAAGAGACCCACAGATTATGTCCCTACTGGTATTTAGCTAGTTATATGAGTTGACTAGCTATTATTTTTCTAAAGATTTTATTTATTTATTTATTTAAGAGAGAGAGAGCATAAGTGTGGAGAGGGGCAGATGGAGAGAGAGAAGCAGACTTCCCACTGAGTGGGGAGTGCCATGTGGGGTTTGCCACTGGCCTTGATCCCAGGACTCTGAGATCATGACCTCAGCCGAAGTCAGACCCTTAACTGACTGAGCCACCAAGGCACCCTTAGCTATACTGAAAATTATTGTTTTAAAATGTCTATTTAGGGACCACAATATGCTTGACATTGTACAGAACATACATATTTACAGAATTTCCCTTTTGAGAAATTGCTTTCTAAGGCACATGATGCTATACAAAACATGTACTGACATACACACACGTACGCCTGTCACCTTTTAAGATTTTTTATTATTATTATTTATTTATGATAGGCACACAGTGAGAGAGAGAGGCAGAGACACAGGCAGAGGGAGAAGCAGGCTCCATGCACCGGGAGCCCGACGTGGGATTCGATCCCGGGTCTCCAGGATCGCGCCCTGGGCCAAAGGCAGGCGCCAAACCGCTGCGCCACCCAGGGATCCCCACCTTTTAAGATTTTTAAATCACTAAGGCACTTGAGTGGCTCAGTCAGTTAAGCATCTGCCTCTGGCTTGGATCATGATCCCAGGGTCCTGGGATCAAGCTGCGCATCAGGCTCTCTGCTCAGAGCCTGCTTCTACCTCTCCCTCGCCTGCCACTCTGCCTACTTGTGCTTTCCCTCTCTCTCTGTGTATGTCAAATAAGTCCTTCAAAAAATATTTTTAAATCACATTTCTTGGTACTCAAGTATAGTAGCATATGTGCACAAAGATGTGTGTGTACAGATATTTATTGATAAAGTGGTGCAATCAGAAAGACTGGAAAATTGGAAACAGCCTGTGTATTCACAAAGATGATTAAATCATTACCACATTACCATTTGAAATACAATCTAGTCATTGAAAATAATTAACAAAAATTCAATTTGCACTGTATTAGTCCATATTTTTCAATGAAACAGAACCAATATATATAGTGATTTTTTTTTATTTTTTTTATAGTGATTTATTACAAGGAATTGGCTCACATTGATTAGGGAGGCTGAGAAGTCCCAAAATCTGCCATCAGCAGGCTGGACCCAGGAGACCTGATAGTAGAGTTCCAGTCTGAGTCCCCTGAGGACCAGGGGAGGTGATGGTGTGAGTTCTGTCTGAATCCAAAGGCAGGAGAAGACCTATGTCCCAGCTTGGAGATAGATAGAACAAATTCTCCCTTGCCTCACTTTTGTTCTGTTCAGGCCTCCATCCAATTAAATGAGGCCCTCAAGGGAGAGGGCAATCTCCTGATTCACATGTTCATCTCATCTAGAAATGCCTTCATAGACACACTCACAATAATGTTTAACCAAATTATCTGGGCACCTTGTGTCCCAGTCAAGTTGATACATAAAATTAAACATCACAAGTCAATCCCTTGTCAAGTTGGCCTCTATATGCATCTCCTTAAATCAGGCTTGCTCTCCAAATAAAGACAATAATGAGATCGTAATTCTGCCTAACATGCTACAAATATCCTGTCTACAACCAAAAATGCACTCTTTTACCATAAGAGATAAAGTCCCTTAGTGATGTTTACTCTTCTCCTTCTCCTGTGACTTGAATATAATAATGTTAACAATACTTAAATAGGGACGCCTGGGTGGCTCAGCCATTTAGCACCTGCCTTCAATCCTAGAGTCCTGGGATCGAGTCCCACTTCGGGCTCCCTGCATGGAGCCTGCTTCTCCTTCTGCCTGTGTCTCTCTCTGCCTCTCTCTTTCTCTCTCTGTATCCCATGAATAAATAAATAAAATCTTTAAAAAAATACTTAAATACATCTATGTTACATTATAAGTGAATAAGAGAAGGAAGAAACAAAGATGTCTGCCAAACCTTTATGTATACATACATATTCCTAACAATATAAGAAGGAAATATTCATGACAATTATAGTTCTCATGTCTACAACTGGTCATATGATCGCAGCTAGTATTATAACTACTATGCTTCTTGTATCTCCCTTGTTTTAAGCAAGCTCCTCAGCTGGTCTTGTTTCTTTACCTGGTGGAGTGACTCCAACCTTCATTCCTGAAGGGTCTGGGCCATTAGTAGTCCCGCCTGGATTAGGTCGTTGTAGTTTCCATTGACCTTAATCATGCCTGATGGGACCTCCTATATCCCAGACACACTCTTTCTTGCCTCTACAGTAGAGTAGGAGTCCAATTTCTCCTTGATAGCCAGGATCAATCACCCAGCCAGCACAGCAGCCCTTCTTTGCCTGCTGGTTCAGAGGTATGAGGAGCTCCAAGTGGCTAGGTAGCAGTCTTAACTTTCAGGGCCATGAAATCGTTGTGTTGTTACTGGTGTAAGCATCCCTCTCTTTGGAACTATGACTCCCCTCAGCCAGGAGAGCAGAAAATTTGGCAAACAACAAGCAAAATTTTTGCTAGTGGGCAACTAGGGGTAGTAATTAGTGGAGCCACACACCATTTCTTCCCCTTGATTCCCAGACCCATGAATTTATTGGATACTAGTTCAGGGCATACACAGCCTTCTAGAGAATCTTCCTCCACCCTGTGAGGTACTGCCAACTATCCATGTCCAGATGAAGTATCTATTCTAGTAACAATAAAACATTGCCCCTTCCATGATGGAAACTATCCAAAGGAACCAACCTGCCACCAGGTAGCTGATTGATTGCCATGGTGTCATACTGGAGGCTTGGTGTTGGTCTCTGCTGCTTGAAGATCTGGCACTCAGCAGTGGCTACAACCAATTCAGCTTTGGTGAGGAGAAGTTCATGTTGTTGAGCACACATAACCTCAATCCCTGCCCCCGTGGTCACTTTGCTCATGAACTCATTGGGCAATGGCTGAAGTAATTGTAGAAAGAGGCCTAACTATCCACAGAATGGGTCATCCTATCCACTTGATTATTCAAATCTTCCTCCGGGGGCAGCCCGGGTAGCTCAGCGGTTTAGCGCCGCCTTCAGCCCAGGGCGTGAACCTGGAATCCTGGAATCCTGGAATCCTGGGATCGAGTCCCACATTGGGTTCCCTGCATGGAGCCTGCTTCTTTCTCTGCTTGTGTCTCTGTCTCTCTGTGTGTCTCTCATGAATAAATAAACAAAATCATTAAAAAAAAAAAAGAAATAGTAATAGGTTGCTTCAGGAAGGAAATTGAAGGACTAGAAATAGATGTGAGAAAAATATGGAAAGTATTTTAGCCCAAGAATAAAATACTTTTTGGATTTTCAAATAAGAGTTTATTCAAAAGATAAGATACTATAAGTAGAGAAAAAATATTAAAGTACATCAGGACAAAAAAAATAAAGTACATCTGGACATCTCTGAATGAAAGAAAAAAATAAGGTGTCCTACCAAAAAATTCAAGTTCCATTATAAAAAAGCCTGTTTACTACAAAATGAACATTTAAATTATAAAAGTCTTCCAAGTCCACTTAGTTTAAAAAATAATTGATTCAGGGGCAGCCCCGGTGGCTCAGCGGTTTAGCGCTGCCTTCAGCCAAGGGTGTGATCCTGGAGACCCGGGATCGAGTCTCACATCAGGCTCCCTGCATGGAGACTGCTTCTCACTCTGCCTGTCTCTCTCTCTCTCTCATGAATAAATAAATAAAATATTTTAAAAAATAATTCAATAAATTTTATATTTATTTATTTTTTTAAAAGATTTTTATTTATCTATTCATGAGAGACACAGAGAGAGAGGCAGAGGGAGAAGCAGTCTCCCAGTGAGGAGCCCAATGTGGAACTCAATCTGATGAGGGACTCGATCCGGGAACTCTGGGATCACACCGTGAGCCAAAGGCAGATGCTCAACCACTGAGCCACCCAGGCATCCTGATTCAACAAATTTTAAATCAAGATAGATTCAAACAAAAAGTGCATTCCATTTAATTGAGAGTTCCCTGTAAAAGATTTTTTCTGTAGATTAATGTTGTATTACAGATCTTATATGTGTTTTATCTGTTCCTTTTTTTAAAAGATTTATTTCTTTTTTGGGGGGGTGCGGGCACTAATCTGGTGGGAGAAACAGAGGGAGAGTATCTCAAGCAGACTCCCTGCTGAGCTCAGAGCCCCACATGGGCTTGATCCCACGACCCCTGAGATCAAGACCTGAGCCCAAGCCAAGAGTCGGTTGCTTAACTGACTGAGCCACCCACACACCCCATTATCTGCTCCTTTTTAAAAAGTTGGTCTTTTCTGCAGATCCACTGATAAGGTAAATTCCTAGACAGAGAGTTGAGTGGAGATGTGTTGAGGGTCATGATGAGGGACAGGAAAGCAGGGCATCGTCCTCATTGGTTATAATCAGAAATGTGGTGCTTATCTCGCTGGCACCAACTTCACAGGTAACTTTGGGAAGTCATCATTACTGTTTTTATTGTTCACATCATCTCTCAGCAGAGCAGAAAGAGCCTCTAGTCCCGAAGCCTCCTAACACTTTTCTGAGTTGGAAGTGTGAGGTGCTGGAAAAACATTATGCATATTTCCATTGTCTCCAATACTTCTCAGATCAAACCAGGATCACAATTTGGCATCACTGTGACCCTATTGCAGACACAGCCAAAGTGGATGATTCATTAACCGAGTCTGAAGTTAGGTCCTAACAATCCACCAGACTGCCAGACTGTTTGCCAAGTCTCCAATCACTTTTTGTAAGCAAAGCCAAAGCAACAGCCCAAGAGATAGTAAGCAAATCTGGATTATTGGGTATGGATAAGGAAGTAAAAGCTCCAAACAATTATGCCATGGGAGAAATCTGCTCCAGAACGTTAAGACCACCCACCAGAATCAAGCTACAGTCTAAAGATCTGTCACTGGAAACAGCACAGGATAGCTTTGCTCTCACCATGGCTTTCTTAAGTAAGAGGCAAAAAGGAATTAAGAAATCCTAATAATAAATATTTTCTAACCATTGTCCTTGACTGAGGACAGGGCACAAGTAAAAGAAATGACACACAGTCAAAAAGTCCGAGCTCAGGGACGCCTGCGTGGCTCAGTGGTTGAGCGTCTGCCTTTGGCCCAGGGTGTGATCCTGGAGACCTGGGATCGAGTCCCGCATCGGGCTCCCTGCATGGAGCCTGCTTCTCCCTCTCCCTCTGCCTGTGTCTCTGCCTCTCTCTCTCTGTGTCTATGAATAAATAAATAAAATATTAAAAAAAAAAACCCAGGTTGAGGAGCACCTCAGTGGCTCAGTTGGTTAACTTCGTCTACTTTCAGCACAGCTCATGATCTCAGGACCCTGGGATCAACCCTGCATTGGGGTCCCTGCTCAGTGGGAAGTCTGCTTCTCCCTCTCCCTCTGCCTGCAGCTCCCCCTGCTTGTACTCTCTCTCTGTCAAAGAAACAAAATCTTTTAAAAAAATCTTTTAATTTAAAAATTAAAAACTAAAACCAGGTTGGTCTCAGCATCCTGCGTCCTGGACCTGCTTCCAATCTGACAAACTCTTCTTGTCCATATGAGGTCCTCGTGCCTGAGGACCTGGCTCAGGTCCATTTGATGCCTGGCTCTTATTCTGCTGTCTGATCAGAAGCCTCCTGCCAATGATCCTCGAAGAAAATCGTGCTCCTGAGTGACAGGTGATTAGCTGTGAGGATGTTATGACAGAAAAATATAGAACTCCGCTTGCCCTGCCTGTGCCATGGCCCCAGCCAAGCATCACACCTGCTGTGCCTCTCCGAGAAAAGCTTTCTCAACCCGGAGGATCTCCAGGTTTCTCCCTCAGCCAGGAAAAAGGCATCAGGACCCAAGACCATGCAGGAGCCTCAGCCTCCTCTCACCGCCCCTGATGAAAATCATCTTGTGCATCCTTCTGAACTGAATAGCCACTGTTTCCTTGGGGGAGCTTTTCATCTTCTTTTGACCTACATCCTCTGAGGGTCCCTGGTACAGGTAGCCAGGTGTCTGCTATAGCAATACCTCCAGGCCAAAATCAAGAAGAGCGCCTGGGCAACATTTTGTCCATATAAGGAAGCCAAAATGATATCAAACATGGTGTTCCATTCACGGAAATGAGAACCCCTCTGTCTCTTTTTTTATTGTTATTAGTAATCTCTACACCCAACATGGGCTCAAACTCAGGACCCTGAGATCAGAAGTCACATGCTTTACAGACTGAGTCAACCAGGTGCCCCAGAACCCCTCTCTTTCTAATTATCAGTCAGGAACATTCACCATTTCCCAGGGCTTTCCTACATATTTCTAGCAGTTCATGTCTCACCTTTTTGCCCTATTGCCCCCCAACTGGTTTCCTCAGAAAGGGGAAGGTGTTCCCTGTTCCCACAGCTTGCTTGTAGTAGTGGTAGGCTGGTAGATGTTGAACAATAACAACAAAAAGCCCCAACTTACAGCATGTACTGATTCCTATGGTGTAAATATTCCCATCATGGCCAACTTCCAGCTACCAACATGAAGTCACTGATCGCAAACTTGAGAAGACAGGCCAGCAGGACACCATTACGTGGCATTTCTATCAAACAGATATGATCGATAGCCTCAAGAGCATAAATAGGAACGTTGGTTTGCAGGCTCCCCCGGGGCTTCCCGGCTGTGATCTGAAACTGGCCCACATGCAGAGGGCAGGGAGAGACAGGAGGAGGAGACAAATCACTCCAGGTGGGTAGGGGGCAAGTTTAATAAGCAAGGGAATGAGGTTTGTCTTGGGGAGCTATGAGACAGTAGCTCTCCACACCCACTCACCACATCTGAAAAGTTGATATAGAGGCCTTACCTGGGTCCAGTCACATCTACTGGGTGCAGATGTTCTCAGCACCACCTCACTAACTCAAGGTTGTGCGAGAGGAGGGCCTGCAGAACTCACATTCCAGAGACAGGGGAGGGGCTGAGGCTCCTCTGAGTGCCTGGATCCCATTCACAGGGCAGCAGCAGTCATGCATCCTCCATGTCCTTCCCCAACAAATATATTTAGGAGGTGAGGAGCTTTGAGTATATACATATATTACCTTTATTTTTTAAAAAGATTTTATTTATTTGTGTGTGTGAGAGAGAGAGAGAAGGCATGAGCAGGGGTAGGGGCAGTGGGAGAGGGAGAAGCAGATTCCCTATTGAGCTGGGAGCCCAATGTAGAGCTCAATCCTAGGACCCTGAGATCATGACCTGAGCTGAAGGCAGACGCTTAACTGACTGAGCCATCCAGGTGTCCCATATTTTTAATAGAATTTAATTGTAAATGTATATAATTTAAAATAATGGTCATGCTTAATAACCAGTTTAAAAAATTCCTATGAGAGGCAGCTCTTGTGAATAAGTAGGAGCTCGCCCCAGGACCCCATTGCTGATAACAGATTCTTCCTGAAATCCCTGGCTGGGGTGAAAGGGACAAGTAAGGCACAACATTTTTTTTTTTTTAAGATTTTTTATTTATTTATTCATGATAGTCACGGAGAGAGAGAGAGAGAGGCAGAGACACAGGCAGAGGGAGAAGCAGGTTCCATGCAGGGAGCCCGACGTGGGACTCAATCCCAGGTCTCCAGGATCACACCCTGGGCCAAAGGTGGTGGTAAACCACTGAGCCACCGGGGCTGCCCCTCTAAAAAAAATTTTCTCTAAGTAATTTCTATCCTTCCCCCCGATGTGTGGCTCGAACTCACAATCCCTAGATCAAGAGTCACGTGCTCTATTGACTGAGCCAGCCAGGCTCCCCACCCCATTATACTTCTAATAAGTCCCTCTCTTTTTGTGGGAGCTGGCCAGGGTTGGTTTCTGTTGCTTACAATGAAGATAATATTTACTCTGTAGCTTAGAAAATTCTGGTCAGAGATCAAAGGAGGTTTCTTCCTTTTTTGCTAGGCCAGAGGTTAATTAGTTGGCTCCTTTTTTGCCTGTTATCTTGAAGTTTTAAAACCTCAAGAGATGGGCAGCCCTGCTGGCTCAGCGGTTTAGCGCCGCCTTCAGCTCAGGGTGTGGTCCTGGAGACCTGGGATCGAGCCCCATGTGGAGCCTGCTTATCCCTCTGCCTGTGTCTCCATCTCTGTCTCTCATGAATAAATAAAATATTAAAAAAAAAAACCTCAAGAGATAAGGATCAGTAGAGGAAGTTTTTCAGAAGTCCCAGTTTTCTGCTCTCAGTAATAAAGCAGTGATTATTTATTAACAGTCAAATTAGCTACACTGCTTTTTCAGCCCTCCTCTAGAAAGGTTTATTTTGTTCTTTTTTTTGCTTCAAAAGTCTGAACAGTAGAGAACTTATCCTGCCTCTCTTAGAGCGATGGACAGAGGGAGCTTCCTCATGGGACACAACTTAACCACTACTTCCAAGAAGTTGGGTGACTTAACTTCCTTTTGAAAATCCAAATGAGTACATAGAAACTGCTTCCAATATAAATTATTTTCTTTCCTTTTTTTTTTTAAGATTTTATTTCTTTATTCATGAGAGACACACAAGAGAGAAGCAGAGACATAGGCCGAGGGAGAAGCAGGCTTCCTGCGGGGAGCCTGATATGGGACTCAATCCTGGAATCTGGGATCATGCCCTGAGCCGAAGGCAGAAGCTCAACCACTGAGCCACTCAGGCTCCCTAAATGATTTTCTTTTTCTTTTTCTTTTTTTTTTTAAGATTTTATTTATTTATTCATGAGACACACACACACACACACACACACACACACAGAGGCAGAGACATAGGCAGAGGGAGAAGCAGGCTCCATGCAGGGAGCCTGACGTGGAACCCAATCCTGGGACTCCAGGATTACGCCCTGGGCCGAAGGCAGGTGCTAAACTTCTGAGCCACCTGGGCTGCCCCTTAAATGATTTTCAATCACAACTTTATTTGAGATGCTGAAAGGTATTAGTATATACATTAAATATCATCAAGTAACAAGCTAGCAAAGTATCTTTGGATTTGGAGAAAAATGTATGAACTTTGCAAAACAACTTTGTGGTTTTTTTATCCTTTGCTTTCTTGTAACTTGAATGAATATTCTCTTTAGAAAGAAAAGGCCAAACCAGGTGAAAGAATGTTTGTGGGACACTGGTGACAATTTACCAAGCCCGTCCCTTCAAAGATGAAGGAAGGACTGCATATGGCAAATGATCGAAGATCTTGGCTTGTAAGTACATGTTTGTTCCAATGGGCTACTGGCATGCCCAAGGTGCCTCTCAAATTTTGAACAGTTACCTTACATCCCAAGGTTTACAATGATCCAGGGGGTATATCTTTCTTCTAGACAATTCAAGTTTACTAGCCAAAGCTTCTGAAAAGAAATCTAGAGGGATCCCTGGGTTGCGCAGCGGTTTAGCGCCTGCCTTTGGCCCAGGGCGTGATCCTGGGGACCCGGGATCGAGTCCCACGTCGGGCTCCCAGTGCATGGAGCCTGCTTCTCCCTCTGCCTATGTCTCTGCCTCTCTCTCTCTCTCTCTCTCTCTGTGACTATCATAAATAAATAAAAATTAAAAAAAAGAAATCTAGAGGACCAACAAGAGTGGGCAACTTTAACCCTGAATCCTCAGCCCAGAAAAACTGGATGCTATTTGCCTCACTTGCTGCTGATCTAAGAGATGCTGTATAGGCATCTCAGAGGGAAGTAGGGCTGTCCAGGAAGGACTTTTGGGGAGAGACAAGTGGTATGGCCATATACCCAGGTAGGGGCAGTCTCTGTCCAAATGTGGTGCCTGACCCATCATTCTTTCCTAGCCAGAAACTCTAGCCAAGCAGGTGTGCAGGGCTTCAGGTGGCCCCATGTTAAAACCAACACCCTGCCTTATGCCACCATATGTGACAGGCAGTGCAAAGATTGTACCAACTCTTAATTCCTAAATCTCCTTGGATTTCCCCTCTAACCCACAGTTCTCACATGAAGACAAATCCATCCTGGTGATGCTGGGGGATAGTGCCACCTTCTCAGGCTACTTCAGCTCCCGCTCCAGCCCAGCTACCGCCACTTCTTAGTGTCTTCTCCTTCCATGAACTTTTCAGATACCACATTTCCATCCTTGGCTTCCAGTTACCCTATGGTTGTGGAGGGCATGGACGAAGGCCCTTTATTTTATTTATTTTTTTTAAGATTTATTTTATATATTTTAGAGACAGAGAGTGAGTGCATGCATGGGGAGGGGGGTAGAGCCAGAGGGAGAGAGAATCTCAAGCAGACTGTACTGAGAACAGAGCCTGACTCAAACTCACAGCCCTGAGATCATGACTTGAGCTGAAACCAAGAGTTGGATGCTTAACCAACTGCACCACCTGGTGGCCCCAAGGACCCTTAAATACAGTCAGTTGTCCAGCACCCACTGTCCACAGTGAATCAGTTGGCTAATGAGAATATCTATGTGGCCATACCTCCTGCTGGTGACAGGACTATTCAGTCGACTCTCTGTTACCAAAGTCACATACAATTCAAATCCACGTGGACACAGCACACTTCTCCACTTGGACCTCCTCATTCTATCCCACTCATGCTCTTTCTTTTACTTCCAGGCTCCAGTGACATGCTGAGTGAACTACAGGCCAGCTAAGGGCTCCTGGACACCTGGGATGAGATATGATCAGACCCTCCTCCTGTTGAGCATCTACGAGCTGGCATCCTTCAAGTGAGAGTCCTCCCCTCAGACTGTTCTGACTCTATCACCTTCCCTGTGAAACTAATTCCTTTTTTTTCTCACGTTTTAAAACTTTATTTGCATATTAAAAAATTGTGCATTCCAACAATTAAACTCATTTGAACTCATTTGGCACCTGATTAAACTGCATTTTAACAGCCTGCAAGATACCTTGGGCCAGCTTGGTTTTTTACTCTAGATCTCAGTGTCCTCCCACCCAGCTTCTTCCTTCACCAACATGCAAGTTCTTTTCCTTCCCTGCCAGCCAGCCAGACAGGCAGATGGGAAAGGCAGGCGCCTTCGTTGTCAGTAGTTCTCCATTCTTTGATGTGAAAAGGAGCAGCACAGTCATTTAAACTTGATCCAACCGCTTTGCATCTTACAAAGTTAAACAGCTAAAAGAAGTAAAATAAGAAGGCAATGCTTGTGGAATGTACAGTGCATATTGGCGGCGCACGCCTCATTACGATTCGCCTGCTTGCTTCTCCTGTTCAATCGTTTCTTTCGAAGGCAGTGGATTTTTCTCTTGCGTTTCGGTCTTCTTCAATTTCGACTTATCGAATTTCTCAATCTCAGCCATATCGGGTTTGTCAGACATGGTTGCAGAGGAAGCGGAGCGAGGCGCACGAGCGAGCTGGATAGAGAGGGATCCGGTCTGCGCTGCGGTCGCTGGCGAATAACTAATTCCTCTTTAACTGGGCACCCGGGTGGCTCAGTGGTTTAGCACCTGCCTTTGGCTCAGGTCATGGTCCCTGGGTCCTGGGGTTGAGTCCTGCATCGGGCTTCCCGTGGGGAGCCTGCTTCTTCCTCTGCCTATGTCTCTGCCTCTTTCTCTGTGTCTCTCGTGAATAAATAGAAATTTTTTTTTTTTTTAATTTTCCTCTTTAACTGTTCCCTGTTCTCTCTGGCCCACTGAGATGCTTCCCTGTTGCCTTGTGATCGGGACAGACAATGTGACGTGGGGAACCAAACTGTAACACGAGGCTGCTGGATTCCCAATGATGCCAGGGCCAGATAGAGTCCCCAGACTATTGGCAGAGGTTCAGCCCTGGGAAACAGACATGGGAAACCACTTTTCACTTTCAGAATATGCTTGGAGAGGTTCAAGTTTTCCATCAGAAAACTACCTATGGAAGGAAATTGGGTGAGTGGAGAGAGATACCAGATCAGTGTCTGTAATTGTTCTCTCTCCATCTATGATCCAGGCCAAGGGTGTTCCATAAAAGGCTCCCTCATTCATGTACCTTGGCCACATGGAATTTCTTCACATGCTGACCTGGACCTCACCTGAACTCTAATGAAGACCCTTCATTTGGGGATTGATTATTACTCTCTAAGTAGTTCCATGGGTTAATTATTTAGACCATTCCTTGTTTTCCAAGGCCACCTTACCTGGGACTTGCCAAGGGTGGGTGGGGGGTGGCTGTCCCAGGTTCTCTCAGATCCAACTGTAGCTCTGAAGATCTTGGCATGGGGCGTCTGAGTGGCTCAGTTGATTAAGCATCTGCCTTTGGCTCAGGTCATGATTCCAGGGTCCTGGGATCGAGCCCCTTATCAGGCTCTCTGCTCAGTGGGGAGCCTGCTTCTTCCTCTCCCTCTGCCTCTTGCTCTGCTACTTTTGCTCTCTATTAAATGAATAAACAAAATCTGAAAAAAGAAAAAAAGACTTCAGCATAAATCAGAGCTCTGGGCCCTTCATTCATCTGGAAGGAAAGGGTGGTTGCGAGGGCATGTTGAGTTAGAGGTGCTTATGGGAAGTGTCTGGTTCCTGTGTTTATGAGAAGGGTCTAAGCTGAAGATGAAGATTTGAGAGTCTTTTTTTTTTTTTTTTTTTTTTTTTTTTAGATTTGAGAGTCATTAATGCAATTTGAGGTGGAGTAGAAGCCACGAAGATGAGTTGCTCAGGTAGAATGAGCTGCAGAGGAAGACGGTAAAGGATGAAGCCCTGAGAGGACCAACAAGAAAAGGCCACGCAGAGGTGCGTGCAAAGGAGATGGAGCATCTGGAGAGGCTGTAGCAGAACTAGGAAAGAGGGGCTCCACTAAAAATATGAAGAAACTTCAGACAAGAAGGGAGACAACAGTGTCAAATGCAGTACAGAAGTCTAGTAAAATCAGGCCTGAATTAGATTCAACAACTAGGGGACTCCTGGTGGCTCAGTCGTTTAAGTTTCTGCCTTCGGCTCAGGTCATGATCCCAGGGTCCTGAGATCGAGCCCTGCATTGGACTCCTTGCTCAGCAAGGAGTCTGCTTCTCCCTCTCTCTCTGCCTCTGTGTTCTCGCGCGCTCTCTCTCTCAAGTAAATAAATAAATCTTAAAATAAGAGATTCAACAACTGGGAAATCCCTGGGGACCCTCAGACCAGCCCACTCAATGGCTTGGTGGGAACAGAATCAGGGTGAAGCATGAGGTAGGAAAAGACATTAGGGTTCAAAGCCAAGGGTCGAGAAAGAATTCTTGAAATGTCTTTGGTGCAAAAAGGTGATTTTATGAAAGCACGGGGACAGGACCTGTGGGCAGAAAGAGCTGCTCTGGGGTCATGAGGAGTGGCCTGTTCATATACTTTAAGTTGGGAGGGCTTAGAGACACCTTAAGTCTCTAAGGAATTTTGGAAGCAGGGTTTCCAGGACCTTGATGGGGTAGCTATTGTTGGGAAAAGGCCATTTACTACTGTCTGATACAGTAATGTCATGGGCCCCTTCAGATGAATATTGTTAGGTCATATGCTTGGGGGATGATCTCCAACATGTATCTTGGGGGGTTAGAGATAAAGAAAATTTCTAAAGGAATTTCTATATGTTAAAGTAGACTTACAGGATTCTAAGATTCCCTTCTGCCCTTAACAAAGTATCAACATGGAGGCATTGAGTCCCTAGAGGAATGTCACTCTGCCTGTTTCAAGGTCTTGTCACTGGGCTGTAGGGAGTAAGAAAATTTAGCAATTTTTCTTCTGCCTTTGTTTTTCACATCAAAGCATATGCTGTGCTGGGATGCACTGAGAACTTCGGGTACCAAAGAAATATCTCTGCCCACCTCAACTGGCTATGCTCACCACCTGTTTCCATTAAGGTTTCTCTTAGCTAAAACACTCAAATACATTGCTAGTCTGGACCAATGCAATAGTGTGGAATCTATTTTAGTAACATAAAAACTAGTGCAAAAGTTTTTCTGGATTCATGCATAGTACTACCTTACAGTTTACCTTCAGGTTCTGAGTCTGCAAGCTGGTGAGCACTTTAATTGGTTTCACATAATCTAAACCTGGCTTTCCAGGGCAATGCTAGTCCCACATCACCAATTCCACCGACAACAATAACTGGCTGGAGCGTGGGTAGGGGCCCCGGCCTTGCCCTCTCCACCTCCTTTTCTTACACTCAGCTAGCTTCGCTCATTAGTTCACTCATTTGTTGGGCCCCTTCTCTCTCCGCAAGGGTTTAATTGTCAAATAAAACATATATTGCATACACTTATACCAGGCTTTTACGTTTATTCACAAAGCACTTTCCACCATTTACCTCTCACCACCCCTGCGAGGAAGGAGTAGGCTGGAAGGGCAGCGGCGCGGTGCGTGCGCCCCCTGGCGAGGCTCCGGCGCGCTGCAGCCTCGCGGGGGCGCTCCTCCGCCCCCTCCCCGCAGTCGGGAGCTCCAGACGAGGCCCCGAGGCGCGCGCCCGCGCAGAGCCTCCTGGGAGATGCCTGGGCTATACAGATCGCGGTACCCCCCCGCGCTGCCGCCCTGACGAAGAGGGCGCTTTCTGGTGACTCTGAATCTTGTTCATTAGGGCCGTTTGGATGCTGCACAAGCCTGACTCGGTATTGACAAGGGGCTTTTGGGGAACATGGTATCTCTTTCGCCGGAGGCACGAACGGACTTCGCTGGCGTCGTTTCTTGCACTTGCTCGTTGTGGCGAATCTGCCGTTGCGTCACGGGGGCTAGGCGCGCCCTAACGTGAAGCTTGCGGAATCTGCTGTGGGAAGAAGAACGCCAGGGTTTCTCGGGCATCTGCGGTCATGGCGACTACCCCCAGTACGGGGGCCTCCGCGCCGGAGGCAGCGGGTTCCGCCGAAGCCCCGCTGCAGTACAGCCTTCTTCTGCAGTACCTGGTGGGCGACAAGCGTCAGCCCCGGCTGCTGGAGCCCAGTAGTCTGGGCGGGATCCCGAGCCCGATCAAGAGTGAGGAACAGAAGATGATCGAGAAGGCGATGGAAAGCTGCGCCTTCAAGGCGGCGCTGGCCTGCGTGGGAGGTGAGGCAAGACTAGGGGGCCCGGTGGGAGGCTGAGGGCTTGCACGGCAGCGGGGTCCTCTGCCAAGAAGACCACGCGCCTGGGAGGCGAGGAGCCTGTGGACCTCGCTCCTGACTGCACCCCTGCCTGGATCCGTGAGCTCGGGTGACCCCTCTCTAGGCCCTGAGGTTATTTTTCGCCCCTGGAAATTGGGTCAGAGAATCGGTACCATATGGGTTGGGGCCTAAAGGTTATAAAATGCCTGCCTTCATTCGTTGGTTCGCTTTTAAATAAGCATTCTTTATTTTTTTTTTAAGATTTTATTTATTTATTCATGAGAGACACAGAGAAAGAGGCAGAGGGAGAAGCAGGCTCCATGCAGGGAGGCCGATGTGGGACTCGATCCCGGAACTCTGGGATCATGCCCTGAGCTAAAGGCAGACGCTCAACTGCTAAGCCACCCAGGCGTCCCTAAATAAGCATTCTTTCAACGAGTTGTTAAAAGTAACCGTCACGTGCTCAGGGGTGGAGGGACAGGGTTAGAGACCAGAGCCAGGTTCTCATGAAGCTCACATTTTAATATATATATATAGAAACAAGAATGTTGGGAAGGAGCCAGGCAGGAAAGTGGAACATGGGGGAGCAGCAACTGCCAAGGTCCGGTAGGAGCTGGCTTCCTGTTTGAAAAACAAAGGACAGGGGTACCTCTGTGGTTCAGCAGGTTAAGCATCTGCCATCAGGTCGGGTCATGACTCCAGGGACCTGGGATCCACCCCGCCTTGGGGCTCCCTGCTCAGCGGGGAGTCTGCTCTCTCCCTCTCCCTCTCCCTCGGCCCCTCCCCCAGCTAGTGCTCTCTCCCTAGCTCGCTCTCAAATAAATAAATAAAATCTTAAAAAGAAAAAGAAAACAAAGGCCAGTGTGGACAGTGTGATTAGATGGTGGGAAACAAGGGGGAAAGACTCCCCCCCCACACACACTTTTTTTTTTTTAGACCTTTTGAAAAAGGATTTGAGAGTGTATGGTGTCCCTCCTGTAAAGAGGTTGGCCACATTTGCAGATGAGTTGAAATCTCATGAGAATGAAAGACAAGAAACAAATACAGTGGGAGTGCAGGTATGTAGTAGAAAGAGAGCAGTATTTTTATGGTTTGGGGAAGGCTACAAGAGGTGAGACTGCAGCTGTATCTTGAAGGATTGAGAGAATGGGGGTAAAGAGGAGGAGAAATGCCCTTTCAAGTTGGAGGTGGAGTTGGGGCTTTGGGCTTTTTTGTCTTTAGGCATTAGAGCAGTAATTGATGCACATGATGACCCAGCATAGAGTGTGGTGAAGAAAGAAAGTGTGGGTGGGAAGACGGCATAGGGAATTTGCAAAACTGAGGTGCAGTGCAGCCTGGCCTTGGTGTTTGTTCATCATTATGTCCGACCCTACTACATCACTTACATATTTGTTAAAATGATGAATAAGTCTTTGTAATGCTCTAGAGTGGGAGTGATACAGGCCTTAGACTAGGATGATAACTGTGAACATAGGGTTGTAGGGGAAAGCAAAGAACCGGTCAGAAATGCCCTTCAGCTTTGGAGTTGGAGTGCCTGGAAAGAAGGAAGAAAGTCTGGAGGGAAGGTGCCCATGACTTCATTAAACATATTTTGACCTTGGGGTGATGAGAGGACATCTATATAGAAGTGTCTAGCAGGCTCAGAAAGATGGGGACAGCAGTGTATGGTTGCTATTTGGTAGCTTTGTGACCTTAGGAAAGTTACTTAACCTCCCTGAGCCTCAGCCGATTCAGCTGTAGAATGGAAAGGGTAATAGTATCTACCTCACGAGACTATTGTGAAGAATAAAAGGAGCTGTGACTATAAAGCATCAGAGTGATTGGAGCATGGTACTCACTAAATGATAGTTATGAATGTCACCATTGTCAAGGGAGTGATTTGCAAAGTTGAGAGTTGAATGTATGAGTACAGACAGAACAGAAGGTTAAAGATCGAATCTTCAGGAATGTTAGAAAATGAAAAGAGGAAGAAATCAAAGACTGAGAAGAAGATGTCAACAAGATAGTTTACGGCTTGTGTGATGTGCAACCAGATAACTGGAGAGTTTGGTAAGATGGAGTAGGGGCGGTAGGTAGGGGGTGTCCTCTTTGCTGGTAGCCAGCCAAATGTGCAATTCGAGTATGACCTCATTACAGTAACCCAGAAAACATGCCAAAGAAGTCTTCATCTGTGTGTCTTTTTAGGATTTGTCTTGGGAGGTGCCTTTGGAGTGTTCACTGCTGGCATTGATACCAATGTGGGCTTTGACCCTAAGGATCCTTACCGTACACCGACAGCAAAAGAAGTTCTGAAAGACATGGGACAGAGAGGAATGTCTTACGCCAAAAATTTTGCCATTGTGGGCGCCATGTTTTCTTGCACCGAGTGTTTGGTAGAATCTGTAAGTGTCTCTGCCTTCTGAGAAAGACTTGTACCATCTTATGACTTCTAAAGAGCGCTATTAATTAGAAAGCAGAGCAGAAATGTCTGATACTTGCTAGATTGAATTTTCATTGAATAGTTCTGAATGTAAACTTTTTGTGCATTTATTGCATTTACTTGGGCTTGCGTTGTTTTTTACGTTTCTTTGTAGGCTAGAATTTGGTTAATGATTTATTTTTTAAATTTTGTAAAATTCTAGTTAACATACAGTGTAATATTAGTTTCAGGCATACAATATAGTGATTCCACACTTCCTTTTTAAAATTTTTTTTATTTTTTTATTTTTATTTTTTTTCACTTCCTTTTTTTTTTAAAGGTTTTATTTATTTATTCATGAGAGACACACAGAGGCAGAGGGAGAAGCAAGCTCCATGCAGGGAGCCCGATGTGGAACTTGATCCCGATATCCCGGGACTGCGGGATCACATCCTGAGCCAAAGGCAGACGCCCAACTGCTGAGCCATCCAGGTGTCTGATTCCACACTTCCATACAACACCTGGTGCTCATCACAAGTGCGCTCCTTAATCCCTATCACCTATTTCACCCATCCCCCACCCCCTCCCCTTCTGGTCACCATCGGTTTGTTCTCTGTAGTTGAGTTTGTTTCTTGGCTTGCCCTTTTCTCTCTTTTTTTCCCTTTGCCTATTTGTTTTTGTTTCTTAAATTCCACATGAGTGAAATCATATGGTATTTGTTTTTCTCTGACTTATTTTGCTTAGCATAATACTCCCTAGCTCCATCCATGACATTGCAAATGGCAAAATTCTTTTTATAGCTGAGTAATATTCAAGTGTGTGTGTGTGTGTGTGTGTGTGTGTAAACATCACATCTTTACCCATTTGTCAATAGATGGACACTTGTCCTGTTTTCATAATTTGGCTATTGTAGATAATGCTGCTATAAATATCGGGATGCATGTTTCCCTTTGAAGTAGTATTTGTATTCTTTGGGTAAATACCTAGCAGTCTGCTGGATTGTACAGTAGAGCTTTTTTTTCTTTTAAGATTTTATTTTTAACTACTCTCTATACCCAACGTGGGGCTCGAACTCCTAACCCTGAGCTCAAGAGACACATGCTCCACTGACTGAGCCAGCCAGGCACCCCAAGAGTTCTATTTTTAACTTTCTGAGGAACCTTCATACTGATTTCCAGAGTGGCTGCATCAGTTTGCATTCTCACCAGCAGTGGAAAGGGGTTCCCCTTTCTCCATATCCTCACCCAACACCTGTTGTTTATTGTGTTGATTTTAGCCATTCTGAGAGATGTGAGGCGTTAGCTCATTTAGTTTTGATTTGCATTTCCCTGGTGATGAGTGATATTGAGCATGTTTTCATGTGTCTGTTAGAAGTTGCTTAATCATTTTAATCATGAGACTTATTGGGGAACCAGAGAAGAGATTTTGATTGCTTCTCAAATGGTACACTTGGTTTCAGCACTCTGGTACCACCTGCAGGAAGTATCCATGAACACATTCAAATTTTAGGAACTATACTTTTGAAAGTGAAAAGGATTAGGTTTCCTTTGGGGGAGGGACTAAATTAGCCAGCTAGAAACTGTGTTTTTTTTTCCCTTAATCATCTTGTCTGGCTTGTTTCTTTGGCTCTAAACTGCACTTTTCCACCCACAGTACCGGGGAAAATCAGATTGGAAGAACAGTGTCATTAGTGGCTGCATCACTGGAGGAGCCATTGGTTTCAGAGGTTAGTAAACAACTCTTGCATGGTTTTCTTTGTGGCCTTGGACAACGTGCTATAGTTGACATTTTCAAACATGTGAGTGTTCCAGGGACAGCCCAAGGCATATGTGGATACTTGATACTCTTCCCTTCTGATAAGTAACACACATTTACTTTTGCATTAACTTAATTTTGGGAACTTCTCTTTTTTTTTTTTAATTTTGGGAACTTCTAATATCTAAATCAGGGGTTTTCATCTTTGGCACCACTGGCATTTTGGACCAGATATATCTTTTCTGGGAGGAGAGTGGGGCTATTCATGCATTGTAGGATGTTTAGCAGTATCCCTTGCCTCTACCCACTAGAAGCTAGAAGTATCAGTTAGCAGTGACTATTGAAAGTATCTTTTAGACATTGCCAAATTCCCCTAGGGGACAAAATCACCCATGGTAAGAACCACAGAAAGATCTACATTTTAGAAAAAAGATGGGATGCTTGGATGGCTCAGAGTGTGATTCTAGAGTCCTGGGATCGAGTTCTACCTCCAGCTCCCCGCAGGGAGTCTGCTTCTCCCTCTGCCTCTCTCTCTGTGTCTCATGAACAAATAAGTAAAATCTAAAAAACAAAACTGCCCTCACATTGAACACATGAGAACTTCTCCCAGTAGGTAATTCCTGAACTGTGTTGATTTGCAGGATAGTACAGACGTACAGCTAAGTCTCATTCAGCTCCGGAGAGCCCATTTATCCAAAGTCCCTGCTGGACTTTGTCTCAAGCAGTTAAGACATTTTAATACTGTACAACTGTCAGTTTTAATATTATGTATAAGTTACACGGTAGTTGTTTTTGCAGTTGAGGATTCTTAGATTTCTACCCATTGAAAGCCAGATAGAGGTATTCTAGAAATGTCAGGTTATCAATTGTAACAACAAAGAAAACTGTTCTCTGCACTTCTCCCTGTTGGTGTGCCCATCAAGGGGGTGGTGTGGGGTGTCAATGACCCAACTCTCCTCCCAGTGTCCATTGCTGGGCCACTCTCTATCTGCTGTGCCCTGATTTGCCCAAAACAAAAAGCCTGTTTTCTCCTTTTCTGAAAAGCAGGATGATTTGCTATCATTAAAAGCTGCTTCTGCTCCTCTGACAGCCATTTGTGATTTATAGAGTAACTTTTCCTTTGATCTTTCCATCGCTCAGCTTTGTCAGGGACTTTGAGAAGCTCAGCTCCCTCTAGGATTGCTTTGGTCACCTTCCCAGGAATTTATTTCATAAACAAATCCGGGGAACAGGCCATATGCTTTCACTTGGTTCCAAGGGCTGGTTCTCTTAACCAGTTTCCTGCCTGCGAGGAGCTATTTCATGAAACTGGAAATCGAAATCGTAATTTTTTGGAATGAGAAAAGCTGGATGTACAGCTAGATAAAGCACACAGGAGTAGATTGTGGACACTGCTTCGTAGAAGTCTGACAGATCTGATGGGTTGGTTGAAGGAGAATATTGACACCAGTGTCTCTGCATCTACGGCGAGGCACACTTCTGAATGTAGTCTGACTCGGTGTCTGTCACCACAAGTAATGTCACTTCTCTTTGCTTTACAGCTGGCTTAAAGGCCGGGGTCATTGGTTGTGGAGGTTTTGCTGCTTTCTCTGCTGCAATTGATTATTACCTACGGTGAGAGTTACTGCCTCCAGGGAAGGACACTGCCACCCCAGGATCAGAGCTGCCCTGTGGAGGGCAGTTGCTTCAGAGACCACACACCTTTGCTTTCCCTCATGTGGTTAGCGTCACGAGGGAGCCACCTGACTGCCACCTTGAGGAGCCACGTTCTCGGCTCCTGGATTCCAGCCACACTTTGGGGGTGTGGAATGTGCCATACCAGCCCTTCTCAGGCAGATCAGGAATGTATTGACTTGTAGGAACTCAGCTCCCCAAAGGTTCAGCCCCGACCACAGCTGGCATTCTGGCCATTCGGTGCGGTGGGACCAGAGGTGACTGGACACAGATCCAGGAAGCTTGTCTACTTTGGATGTCCCTGTAGTCGGTCATCTCACGTGGCAGGGCAGAGTACATTTATACCTTCTGACCCATTGTTATTTCGTTTAGTGTTCTTTGTTAAAAAATATTATATTACAATTTAAAAGGTTGGTTAAGTTTTTGGCAGGAGGGAACAGCGACAGAGTCTTCGGAGCTGCCTTTGGAGCCAGAGTCGTCATGTCCCCTCCTCCCTTTCACTTCCCATTACGAACAATAAAGGCCGTTCATACTATAAAATCAATGAATAAATAACAGGTTGGTTTATTTTTATTTTCATATTCCATGATTCCCAAAAATGGTGCCAGGTGGCCCAGAGATTGGACATCCAGAGGGAGAGTGAGAAAGCTCTTGAGAATAGAATGTTCGATTCTCAGGGTTTGTAGAATAGTGTTAATGGAGATTGTTACCTCAGCCGGGGCCTACTGTCCAAGAAGCCTAGCCTAGCCATGTCCTAAGATACATGGACATTCCATGCATAATCCTTGGCCTCTTCTAAAAACCTTCCTGTGTGCTGGCCGATGGGAATGCCTATGGTCTGAGCCACATTGGTTTTATGGTCTGACCACTGGACTAGACCCAGCTCAAGGACACGACGTATGAAGACTCCTGCTAAGGTCCTCCTGATGACTCAAATCAGCAGCTGCTGGGGAAGATCAGTGTTGAGGGGCTGTTCACCACTACCCTTGTTCTCAGGTATCAGGCTTTTTCGTTTATGTGTGTGTGTGTGTTTAACATAGTTTTTTATTTGACCTAGTAGTAGCCTTTTTTTGACAATAGCAGCTCAGCTTGATTATGTGCCCTGGGGCAAAAAAAAAAGGCTCTTATGGTTAGGATCTGCCACGAGTGCTTCTTTACTCTGGTCCTTTGGTAATACATGAAGGTAATGAGCTCAGGCTTTCCCATTTGGGGGCAGGAAGGTAGGCTTGGTGGGGCCGTGAAACTCCAGCCACTTTCAGCCAGCAGTAATGTCTTGTTTTCTACTGTACACAAACGCCTTCACCTTTTTTGGCTTTCTTACCCCCCTTTTCTGCTGTCTTCTAACTTACCTCCTTCTAACCAGAATTCAGACTTGGCTGAGAGGTCCTGATGTCCTGTGGTGTGTGTGTGTGAGAGTGAGTGATAATGTCAAATTCAGCTTGGTAACACCTTTCTCTGGCCATACCCATTTTCTTTGCAGTGAATGTGAGTTAATGCATAGAGTTTACGTCCTTCTATGATGAATTCTAAATAATATTGAGCCCAGTCTCACAGGTATGAGGCTTCACTGCTCCTAGGCCGGCTGGAGTATCCTCAAAGGTCTGGGAACAAAGGAGTGTTTCCTATACTGTCCCTAAATAAGTCACCTATAAGCACTTTGAGAGCAAGAGCAGACGCTCCTACCTGGCAGCTGTCAAAGTACTAGGATGCCTGGCATTTTCTACCAGGCAGTCTAACAAGGAGGGTCAAATACCCTGAATGAATACAAGAAACGCTGCCTTTATGACTCCCTTGAAGCAGATGAGCCCTGGGGCTGTCAGTAGCCATCATTTCAATAAGCCAAGCATTGTCCACATTGACTATTCAGTCAAGAAAGGAGATGAATAGTTTCCTGTTTTAGATGGCTAAGGAGTCAGTATGAGCTCACAAACCAAACACCAATTTTCAGAGACATCTGTTCCTGATCTCCAGAATAAACATTGTGTTCACTGGCTTAGGCTGGTGGGAACCTATATTAACCCTGCTGGCTCTCCTAAAGGGAGGCTGGGCCCCCTAGGGGATCCAGCCTCTCCAACAATCAGACTAGGCCAAAAGGCTGCCCCAAAGACATCTACTTCCAAGGAAAATGTAGAGAAAAGTTTACATAAAGTAAGAAGCCTCTACTTGGGTTGACAGCTTTCTGCCATCCCTCGCAGGCATACTGATGGCCAGGTCTTTGTTGGGGCCTTTGTCCTTCATGAAAGGAATCTGACTGGTGACGGACCTGGAGGACTCTGCACAAGGTCTTGGGTTTGCCTACCTCCCCCCCCCCCCCCCCCAACTGCCACAGCCCCCATAGGCTGAAGGGAAGCTCAAGGGAAGTTAACTGGGTGCATAGATTCCTGGAAACTCCTCCTATCTGGAGGCAGCTGGAAGAGTTAAATATTTAGATTGGTGGTCTTCCCTGGACTACTGAGTATACAAATGTCCACACCACAGGGCTGAGTTGTGTGCAAATGTTGGGGCTTTGCATTTTTTTATTAACATTTTCCTCTCACGTGGTTTACATCAATTTATAATAATCTACATAAGTTGAAACAGAACATAGACAAAAAAAATATATCCTTACCAACTTCTTAAAGTCAAATATTAATGAAGATTCCCATCCTACCTGTATCAGCAAAAACTGGCAGCCAACAGCCATTGCCAGCAGGGACAGGCACACTGGGATTCCTGCAGGCTGGGTGCTGGGCTCCTGTTGGCACAGCCTGTCCTGCTGGGCGCAGTGGCCAGGGGTTCTGGGCTGCGCAGCCCGACTCAGGAGAACCCATGGGCTGTTTCCTTGGTGCAGCTTCTTCGGTGTCTGGTACCTGCCCCTCCCCACCCTGGGGGTGGGATTTATAAATATTCTGAGCCTTTTGCATTTCTCAGCGCCCCCAGCCTTCCTCCTATTCTCAGGATCGCCTAAGCAAGCCTGGGGGCTGTGGTAGCTACCTGATGCCGAGAAGCCAACATCTCGTTTAGGGGAGGTGGGAGGCACCCACTTTTAGCTGTAGCTAGCTCTAGCTGGGCCTCCAGTTCACCATCATCAGTGGCTTTGGAAGCACAAGCCTTCCATGCCACACGCCAGAGTGCTGAGCAGAGGTTCCAGGGATGGTCACAGGCTGGGCTCTTCAGACTCCATTGTGTTCCTTCTCCACCTCCGGTCCCAGGGAGCAGGGCTCCTTGCTAAGCCACTAACAGCTACGTGGTCAGAATCATTTCCCTCCCTAGGCTTTTCTTTCCTCTCATGTGCACAGAATGTGTACCGTCCTGCCCAAGACTGGGCAACAGGTGTAAACTAGATGAGAAAGGGCCCTGCCTCTCACTAAGCCAATGCTATAGCTTTAGGGCCAGCAGACCCTTCTTTAAAACTCAGCCCTGAGTGCAAGCTAAGGGAGCGGTTTCTCTAATTCTGAGGGCCTAGACTCTACTCTCTGCCACACAGGAGAGCCAGAAAACAGTGCTCAAGCCCCTGCAGCCCGGGAGGGTTTGCTCTCTCAGGCCAACTGCCATGTGCTGGCAGCTACTGCTCGGATGGGAGGAAACTGCCCTTTCAGGATACCTCTTATTCCTTCCTGGTACGGAGAAATGGGTCTCATGGTTGGGAATAGAACCTGCTGATCCTCTACTCTGGAGTAGAGTGTCGACAATGTCCCCAGCAAAGCCCAGTCCCGAGAGAGGCAGGTGCCTGGGACTCCTCATTCCTCCCCAACTTCTGCAGTTTCCTAGAGTTCAGCCAAAAGGCGCATCTAGAAGCTGTGGGTGAGGAGGCAGCACCATGATGGCTGGCTACTGCTGGACTGTGCCTGTCTTTCCCAGGCCCCGGAGCACACGTGGCCATAGGGGCTGCCCTGTGGCAGTGCTTGGCTGTGGAGGATGTGTAAATTCTAAGGCAAAGTTACCACGAGGTACGAGAGGTACCTGGAAGGGGCTGCCTCCTGGACGGAGCCTGCCTGCTTCCGGGCACCTGCTTCAGCCCTATCCATTGCCCTCCTAGAGACCTGGCTCCAGTAGAAAAGCCACTATAATCCCTTGCTGCTGAGAGCCGCTTCCCCCCAACTTAGGGTGCCCAGTGCTACATGGCACTTTTCTGGATGTTCAGCCCATCCTGTTTCCTCAGTGACCCAACTCTCCCGTATCCCTGGATTCCTGACCCTCTGGCTCTCTTGATAGCAGGTCACTTGTGAGTCTTTACACTCAAAGGAAAATAGAACACCAGGGGAAAAGGAACTGAAAAGCAGAAGAAACAGTCAAAGATGCCTCACTGGGAGGCAGGAATTGGAACAGATAAACCCCAGAAATGGAGATTGTCAGGTGGAAGTTCCAGAAATCTGCTCTCTAGCTCTGTGCTAAGCTGAGGATTAGTGTGAGGCTGCCTCCGTGTCTGACATGTGCATGGGCAGCAGGGCGAAGCAGGTGTGCTTCCACAGGCTGGGGGCGGGGGAAGGGCCGGAGGGCAGCCAGCGGCGGCCTTGGATGGGGCCACTGCCACCGCCGCCACCGCCACCCGGGGCCCCCTCAACTCTCAGAGTGATGGAGCAAAAACCAAGGCTGCACATGCATGTGGGCAGGCTGGGAGGAAGGAGAGGGTGGAGGCAAACCGAGGGGACGCGGCCTGGAGGCTGCGATCTGGGAGCAGGGCCAAGAGAGGAGAAGCTGGCAGCAGTTACAGAGCGCAAAATAAAAGCCCTTGGACTGGACTTGGGGGGTGGGGGGAGAAAGTGGTGGAGGAAACGAAAGAACAAAGCAGGCTGTCTGTATGCCCACACTGGGTCGGTCACTACCATTTCTGCATGACAAATAGACATAAAACAATTCCTGAACGGCACAGAGCATTAGACACAACTAGAGGTACGGAGGGCAGGGTTGGGGCGTGGCGGGGGAGGCGGGGGCAGCCGGCTTTGTACAGGTGGCACGGAAGATGCACATATTCCAGTTCTTGGAAATCTGCGTCCCTTGGAGTCTGGAGTGCTGGGTAGGGGGGGGTTCCTAGTGTAGTCTTTCCAGTCTGTGTCGGGTCCCCGGGCTGGAGAGGCTGGCCGGGGCGTCCCCACAGCAGCTCCCACCTTGGCTACACGTCAGTGGAGAAGTACAGTGTGTTCCGCTTCAGTTCTGCGAAGGAAATGGGGGGGTGCTGCAGGTAGTAGAGGAGGACCTGGACCTGTGGGGGGACAGGGAAGACTCAGCCTGGGCTCCTTGTCCTCCTGGCCCTCCTCCATTAGGTGGAGAAGTGGTTCCTGGGCTGGGGTCACCTCTGTGCCCCCCGCCCCCAACCTTGGGCTGTCTCAGGCCACTTGGCCCTCTCCAGAAGCCCAGGTGTGTGCCCACTTGTAGCAGCAGAGGGCGCTGCAGAGCAGAGGGCTGCGGAGCCCAGGGCCACTCCGCAACCTCAGCCAGAAGCTTCCAAGCCTGCTCCAGAGGTTGGCTTTGGCTGCGCGGCTCTGCCTCCAGACTGGACTCTGCCCTGGATCTCGTAGGGATTCAGGGGAAAACTTCCTCACTTTGGAAGCAATCCTAGAGCTTGCACACATGAGGACAAGGCCCCCAGATGTGCCCAAATCGAGTGGCGAGATTGAGGCACCCCCAGGATTGCAGTCAGCCCCTGGGACAGATGTACTCCAGGCCCCTGGTGCAGAGCCCTGCCTCCCTGGTGACATCCTACAGACTCAATGCCCAGCTGCTCAGCAGGGAAGGGAGTGGCACCCTGAGCTGTTTTCCCTCCGCCCCCGAGGGGAAGCCCGTCGCACGACTCTGCCAGTCACAGGCCCACGCAGTGCTGGAGGTACCTGTGCCATGACATCATGGGACCAGATGTCTGCAGCTGACGTGAGGTGTGCTTTGCTCTCCACTTCTGAGGGTCTCAGTAACGTGGGGCCAAACACAGTAGCCAGGTTGTGAAGGGACATTTTGTTGACGGGTTCCTTCTCAGCAACCCTGAAAGGTGGGGGAGGGGCCACAGAAGTCACTTCTTAGCAGCCACTGGGAACTCCAGACCCTTGTCCTTAGCTAGAAGAACTGGAAGGACTCCCAGAAGGTGGGCACTGCCCACCCTAAGGGTAGAGACCTCTTGGTAGGGAGGGACGAAGCCAATGGACCAAGTCTCCAGCTATGTCCCAGTACGTTCCTATATTAGATTCCTAGCTCTCAGGGCCACCCCTTGATGGTAAACTGCCAGAATGAGGACCAACTCCAACTCCTTCGCCTTGGGGATAATGACATTACCAACTCAAGAACTTTCCCTCCTGCTCCTGCTCACCACAGCCTGTGGGGACGTCCTCATCACCACCACCGTACAGATGAAGAAACCAGAGTACAGAGGCGTGACGTGACTTGCCCAAGGTCACACTGCTAGCCAGCGGCAGAGCTGGGGTCTGACCCCGCACGGTCTGCCTTCAGAGCCCATGTTCTCCACCACCCTGTGCTCTCCCCAGAGTCAGCCAAGCTGCCGTGAGGTGCTCGGGGAGAGGGTCCCCGTGTGTGTGTGGGGGGGGGCGGGGAAGTGGCAGGGGTCAGCAGCAGCTGCTAACTAGACCTCGGTTCTGCCTGCTGTGCTGTGGCAAGAATGACCCTAATCCCAGATGGAGCCCAGGGGCTATTCTGTGCCTTTCCAGAAGGGTCTTCCTCATGGGACTCCACAGTTGCTTCCCTTTGGATCTTTCTCTGCTTCTTACCTAATGGGCCACATGCTCAATAGCTATTTTCTCTGAGTGACAGCAGGGGCTGCCATCTGTGGCTGGGGTCCAGGCAGACCCAGTACCACCCAACACATCAAAGAGGCCCTGGGCCTCCCTCGGCCCAAGGAAATGTTCCTGTGGCTGAGACCACTGGCCATGAGCAGTACCCGCCCCCACTCCCAGCTATACCATCATCCCCAGCCTCTAGACAAGAGCCACGGATGCGCATGATGACTGCTTTGGAAATGGGCAAACATTGCCCAGTCAGGAGGCAGCTGTGCAGCCAGCCCGGCCCCCGCTACACACACACACACACACACACACACACACACACACACACTAGCCAGGGGCCCAGATGTGGGAACAGACTGCCTGGTTCCCAGGGTGGAAAACCTAATGGATTTTCCCTTCCCACTCCTCTTCTGTGTGTCCTCTCCCCACAGTGCTCACCAACCTATGGGAATTGGCTGGGGCTTCGGTTCTGGCCAAACCAGAGGGAAAATGTCTCATAATGGGAAAAATAAGACAGCAGCCCCAGGCATTTCCAGGGCTCTGCTGGCCCTCCAGAGCTGGCCTGGCTGAGTCGCAGCCTAGAGCCCAGGCCCAGGGAGGAGCTGGCCCACAGCGTGGCCCCGGCTCAGGGTGCTTCCTGGTCCTGGGTGGCAAGTGGATTGAAGGGACACCAGGATGCTTTTCCTTCCCACTAACACCCGGTCCAGGACTGGGCTCCAAATCGAGTGGTGAGGACACCGTGAGGGCTGGTTTCCATTCTGAACTTTGCTGCAGGCATCGACTTGAACAGCTCTTTGCTGGACTCAAGGATAGAAGGGGCGGGCAGAAGGTGGGAGGGGGCTTAGGATTTGGGATCTGTGCCTTCCAAGGACAGAGCGTTGCTAACCTCAAGCAAATCTGTGCTGGGCTGGGGCTCAGTTTCCCTATCTGTTAGATGAGGTGTAGGTCAAGACCAGCAGGTTGCAAACTTCTGACTGTGAGCCACAACAAACACACTTGATGTCATAACCCAGGACACATGACCACGTGCAACTGAACAGAACAACATGCACGCTACTGCTTGTACCCTATGTACCCTAACAACATGTACCCTATGCTGTCTGGTTCCTTCCATTTAAAAATGTGAAACTGACTGAATGACCACTGACTACAGGATCCACCCAGTCGTTGGTTCTGGCCCTGTCTTTCTAAGCAATGTATGGCCAATATTTGAGGTTGTTATTAAGACTCAAATATTTCTCAAAACAGAAGAATTTGAAGGCAAGAGTTTGAAAAGCAAACTCTTACCATTTGATGGATGACCCAGCAGAGGCCAGCACCCATGAGGCAGGGCTGAGGAGGTGGGTTCCCCAGCCAATGAATGTGTCCTCCCCAGACAGTGGCCTGCCCTGGGCCCCCGCTCATTACCTTTTCAAGTGTTCCAGCAGGAAGAGGAAGGTGATGAGGTTGGGGTCGGGCAGGGTGCGGAGCAGGTGCATCATGCAGTTTTCCTTGGCAGCAGGGTCTGACAGGGCTGTGGGGAGAGCGGAGCTAGGGTGGGGCTCAGCTCCCGGGTGGGGAGGCCTGAGCAGACCCTGTGGGGGAATGAAGGGCCTAGTATCTTCCCGGGGGTGGGCTATGAACAGCTGATTCCTGTGGAAGCCCCCACCTGTGACCTGTAACTCAGTCAGGAGGCCGGCTGGGGGGAGCAGGCAACTTTGGACCCCTCCTGCATGGGCCTTCATGGCTCTTGCCCTTTCCCGTCCCTGGTCTAGGAGGCTAAGTTTTAGGCAACGAGAACACTGCTTTGAACATTTCCTCTCTTTCAGCTGCCTGTGATGCTGGAGCAGGCATTTAGCAGCCTTCCGTGGGGTTCCTCACTTCTTGTGGTGGCTGAAGCCCTGATCTGCCCGAGGAGGAGGCAGGGGAGAGGCAGGAGGGAATGTGCCCAGGCCTGGATTCAGCCCAGGTGGGTGGCGGCTGGAGCCCCGCTGGCAAGGCCCTTGGCTTCCGCCCCACCCGTGGCATCAGTGAGAGTGAGCAAGTGCTCCTCTGGAAGGCTGGGTTCCAGCCATCTCCAGTGCATTCCAGCCAGGCTTGTCTTTGGCTCTAGGATGCTGGCCCTGACCACCCACCTCAGGGCACATTTCCCTGGACACCAGGCTTTCCAAGCAAGGAGGTCAGTATTCAAGGAGGAAGCACAGAGGGCGGCCCACAGGGATAAGAGGGGAGAGAGGCAGCTGAGAGAGGGTCCAGCCTCTGGATCAGGCCCCAGCAGGTCACGCCTCACCCTCTCAGAGCCATGGACGTCAGCCCAGCCCTCTGGTCCCACAGAGCCTCACCGATGCCCTCCATGAAGGCTGGGTAAAGCCGGTCTGTGAGGAGGGGCTCGGGCAGCTCCCGGAAGTAGAGCTTTAGGGTGCCGGCGATGGCATTAATGTCCATGTCACTCAGCATCAGCAGGATGTCCTTGTTATCTGCAGAGGGGGTGCAATCGGGAGGGCACCAGCCTGAGCCCGTCTTCCACGCAGTCCTCAGCCAGGTGGGCGGGCCCCGCTCCATCCCACACGACACAGCCAGGGAAGCCCCCACCCACTCCATGTGAGCTCTGGTCTCCCCAGGAAAGGCAGGATGTAGGCAGTGCCCACAGGTGGTCTGTGACTCAGTCCTGTGGGGGGCAGGGGAGCAGAGCTCTTCATCCAGAGTTCTGGAGTCACACTCACACCACATGTCAGACACCCTCTTTAGAATCTCCCCACTGCTGAGCCTCCCTCTGGAAGGCCCCGCACATTTTTTACACGTAAAATCATGTTCTGACAAAGCCTCAGCTTCTAGGCTGCACCGAGGAGCCGTATGCCAGCACATCCCCAGTCCCTCACCCCCAGGCTTCCCGAACACAGGCCTCCCCTCGGCTCCCATGGAATCAGCACTGCCTGGGCAGTTCAGGTTGCCGGACTACTGAAGCTTGAACCAGCAAGATGGGGGAGAGAAGAACCAGAAAGGTCAGGCCCCACCACGGAGGAGTTTACAGGGCTAGAGGCAGCAATGTCCCTCCCCCAGGGCACTCGGGCTCTGGAGAGAGCAGAAGGGAGCCCAAGCCAGCCAGCCCAGGCTCGAAGCCCTTTAATTTCCTTACAGCCCACTATGCACCGGGGAGCTAGCAAGAAAGCCAGGAACACAGGAGTAAGGAAGAGCTGAGGAGAAAGGAGGCTCAAAACCTATAAGCTGGGTGACTTGGCCTCTCGGAGTCTCAGTTCCTCATCTGCAGCAATCGATAAGGGACTGGAGGGGAGGCGGATGTCACAAGAAAATACAGGCAGAGTCCTCACATCAGAGACTCCGAGATGGCCCACCGCGTGGCACACTGAACTGTAGTTCACAGGACAAGGCTCCTTGGCCATCGGCTACTTGGGGCCTCTCTGTGGACAAGGCCTCTGGTTCTCCTGCGCTCCCGGAGTGCCCTCTCCCCACCAGTGCCCAGGCAGGGCCTCCCACACTCACTGGCATCAAAGACAGCCTTCAGCGCCTGGATGTCCGTGGCCACCCCTGATATCCGGTAGATGCCGACCTCCTCGATACCCCTCTTCTCCACCTCCTCCACACACTGCCGCACGATGTAGGGCACCTTGGAGCGCTCCCGCCTGTTGGGAGGGGCTGTGAGGGGTGGTGGAGGGCGTCCCCTCCCCTCCATGGAGACCTCACAGCTCCCTCTCTGCATCCCTGGATGGCTCCTGCTTCCTCCAGAGTTGGGGCCTCGGAAGGGGCTAAGAGCCCCCTCCCCCCCGCCCCGCCCAACCAGCCCTGGGCAGGCCGCTGTACCACAGCAAGGGACAAAGGCAGGAGGAAGGTTTGGGAGACCAGCCCAAAGACTCCTGAGGCAAGAATGTTCCCCAGAACAGATCCCAACTTCAGGTGCCTACGTGGGACCTACACGTGGTCCACTGAGGCTGATGCTTGAGGTCCCGGAGACCAGGGACATGGAGGGGGTGGCAGGGAGCAGAAGGATGCAGACCCTTTCCAGAGGGGCAGCCACTCCTGGCTTCCGGCCTGCTGGTGTCAAGCCTCAACGTACACTACAGTTGTCAGAGCTTCTCGTTTATTACCAGAAGCTGACGGTCTGGGATTTTCACAGGCAATCTCCCGGGGTTTGTTTCTTTCTACAGCATCGTGTAGGATGGAGACCTACCCCAGCAGGCCACTTTTGGCTTCCAAACTGGCCATCCGTCACTACTGAGCTGGAGGGCAACCAATTAGGGGCCAGACAGGTTGGGGGGGGCTGGGCGGCAGGGGCTGCCAGGGCCCCCGGGCACCAATGCCAGCGCTCAGACACTGCGGGCGGCACCTACTTAGTCACCACGCTGATCTTCACGCCAAAGACGCCAGTCTGCTTTTTGGATGGAGTCCTCTTCAGGCTCATATCCCGGCTGGTGAATTTCATGGAGAATTCAACTTTGATCTGGTGGGGGGGAGGCAGGCACAAGGCCCCCCAGGTATGAGTGCCTGCGGAGCGCCTCCAAAGCCCGGGTCCCCTCCCCAGGGCTGTGGACGAGGGCCATCTCCACCACCCGGGGTGGAAGTGGGAAGGGTGCAGGCACAGGAGAGGGGACGGGGCGCGACAGCACCCCGAGGACAGCAGCCAGAGGCCCACCCACTGCGCAGACATTTCCTGCCTCTCCGGACTCACCCCGTTCATCTCAATCACATCTGTGTGCCAGTTCTTGGTTTCTACAGTTTGTGGATCCAACTGCAGAGAAAGGAAGAAGGAGAACGTGAGCGTGAGGGATGGAGATGACGGCTTGGGGGCAAGCTCTCTGCTGGCTGGCGGCGGTCACAGTGGGCTAACTGGTCAGGAAGGCAGGATTGGGGGCTATGGTTCTCTCAAAATCAGCCCTTCGGGGTGGCTCCAGCACCCAGCCCCTCCTGTCCTGGCTAGTAAAGGACTCCCCTCCTCCGTGAAAGGGCTGGGGCACACGAGTAGGCACGCTGGCCCATCACGCCTCCTTTCTTCCTGACCGCCGCCCACTGAGATGGGTTCTATCACCCACTTTGCAGATGCAGACACAGGCTCACAAACAGGAGGTGCTGCAGCCAGTGCATACGGAGGTGCTGAACGGGGGTGGGCAGAAGTCAGGGGCCCCAACTCAGGAGCCAGGCTGCCTGGATCTGAGGCCTTGGGATCCTGGCTCAGCCTCTTCTGCTTCATCTGCTCCCCATGGCCAGTAGCAGAAGCTGCCTTGTGGACTGTTGCGAAGGCTCCCTGAGACAAGTGGGGGTGAGCAGCTGACCTCCAAGGAGAAAAACACTCTGTAGGGAAGGCCCCCGGATTGGGCAGGAGCTCCAAGAAGTGGGGATGGCAGGGGAGGATCCGAGGCATCCCTCACGGGGGACAGGACTTCATTCCTCTGACTCAGTGGCCTTCAAAGTGTTTTTCCTTGCGCACCCACACAACGATTTGGAAAAATTATGCACTCCCCAGCACATTTGCAAGTCACCATCTGAATATTTCCAAAGCAAGTTTAAATAGTTGCAAAGAGTAGGACTTCCAGGATAATGTAAATATTTACATCTTAAAATAAAACTGTTACATCACTGTCTTCAGTGTATTCAGTGGGATCCAATTACCACAGCGATCTGATACCCACCATCATCCATGAGGAAAATACAAGCTCTCCTTTTCCCTTGCAGATATCCTGCATGGTTTCTTTGCCCTCCCAAAGAGTTTTGTCCTAGTTTGTACTTTTCTGTCTTACGGTCTTTTATTCATCACCCTATCATATTTTGCTTCACCAAAAATATCTGTACAAGTAGCAATGAAATGCTTCCTGAGACCACAAGGCTCCAATAATCAAGACACGTTCTAGATTAGTTATTACAGTGACCGGCAGAGCACAAAAAAAAACACTAATCAGCACGTTACAAATAAGTTCTAATGAATATTCAGCAGCCAAGTACCATCTTGGTGGGCTTGCGTCTCTTCATGAGGTGGGTAGAACACTTTTTTTGTTTTAGTTCGTGTGTGTATTTTGCTAGGGTGGAACTGGGTGCAGCCTCAATATGAGTGTGTGTATGTATGTGTGTGTTCTAAGTTGACTTATTATTTTTTTAGTAATCTCCACACCCGATGTGGGGCTCGAACTCACGACCCTGAGATCCAGAGTCCCAGGCTCCGAGACTGAGCGAGCTGGGTGCCCTGGGTTTTGTTTTTAAATACATAAAGGGTGAAACATCTTGTTCATGTAAGTAACTAGATGGAGCTGAAAATAGTTTTGTTATCGCAGTGTTAACTTTTTCCTCTTCAGCTGCCTTAAATTACCTATATACCTAATTAGCAAACTTTATTTTAAATGACCTCTCAGGGGATCCCTGAGTGGCGCAGCAGTTTGGCACCTGCCTTTGGCCCAGGGCGCGATCCTGGAGACCCGGGATTGAGTCCCACATCGGGCTCCCTGCATGGAGCCTGCTTCTCCTTCTGCCTGTGTCTCTGCCTCTCTCTCTCTCTCTCTCTCTGTGACTATCATAAATAAATTAAAAAAATAAAAATAAAAAATAAAAATTTATAAAAAAAAAAATAAATGACCTCTCAGCGGACAATTTCCAATAGTTTTGTGGAGAGCAAAGAACTAGAAAACACCGGACTTGTGAAAGCATTCATCATGCAGCCATCAGCATCTTCTATTTCTCCACATGTACCCCTATGTTTCTAGAGGCCCCACTGTTGGCCACCCAGGAGGCCTTGGCACCCTGGGCTGGGCCCCACAGCGAGCCCTGGGCTCCCGGCAGAGGAGGGCAGCTGGAGACCAAAAGCCCTTCTCAGGCAGATTGCTTTCTGGCAGTTGCACCTGTGGGAGCTGAGAGCCTACAGATGGGTTCTCTGAAAACTTTACCTGCCCACATACCGCCTGCAAAGTCTGTGCACCCCCAAGAGCATGTGCACCACAGTGTGGCCACCACTGTTCTAGTTTTCCACAGAGCTAAACAATTGTGTGGGCCCAGGGTGGGCTGGGTTCTGGAGCTTCCTACAGCTTGAGGGGACTCCGCACCTTTTTCTTCTTCTTTTTTTTTAAATTTAAGATTTTATTTATTTACTTGAGAGAGAGAGACAGAGATAAAGAGAGCACAAGCAGTGGAGAGAAGCAGAGGGAGAGGGAGCTGCTGAGCAGAGAACCTGATGTGGGCTCGATCCCAGGACCCTGGGGTCATGACTGAGCCAAAGGTAGATTCTTAACCGACTGAGCCACCCAGGCACCCACCCCCCTTCCACACCTTCTATTGTCCACACACCAGCTGGGGACAGGTGGCAGTGGCTCTGGGGTCTGCATGTGGGCCAGCTTTGGTCTAGGCCCTGCCTCCAGCAATAGGTTCCCTGCATGGAGGAGGGGTGGAATTGAGCAGAGAACAGGGGGAGAGCAGTGTGGACAGGACTCAGCAGCCCCCATGCTCCCTGACCCTGTCCGAGCACCTCCTCACACAGAGGAAGGCATGTGGGATACATCAGCCTGGCTGTGGCCCAGGCTCAATACTCCAGAAGCCCTGGGGCCAAGCGTCCTACTGGTCCCAGAAAACTTCCCTCTCCTAGACTTTTTTTGTCCCAAACCCTCACCAGGTCTGTGGCACAGGCTGCCCCTCAGGTGCCCCTGCACCTAATGCCCCTCCCATGCTCTAATCTCCCATGACCTGGCACTTCCTGGCAGCTGCCATGGACTAAGTTATTGGTCCCTCCCTGTTCTGGAGTGGCATCTGGGCACAAGTGGGGAAAAGCAGGGATTGAGAATCAGGCCTGTCTAGGTTCAAATGTCTGCTCTTCCACTCAACTGTGTGAATTTGGGCAAGTCACTTAACTCCCCCAAACCTCAACTTCCTCACAGGGGCATCCATACCACCTCAAAGGATTGTTCTGGAAAATAATCATAGAACTAATGTATTCTGAGCATTTCCTAGGAGTCTGACACAATGACAAACCCTTCACATATAGAATCTCAATTAATCATCCTAACAAAGCTGTGAGGTTTAAGCCTTTTTATGCTCCCGTTTTACAGATGAGAACACTGAGGCTTAAGGGGAATAAGGAATTTGCCCAATGTCACATAGGAAGTGAGAGTTGGGGTACAAGATCAAGTGTCCCTGACTCACCTGCCCTGCAAGGTAAGGTGTAAAGCACCTTGCCTGGTGCCTGTGTCTCTCAGCAGCAAGGTATCTGCTCTTTCCGTTATTTATTTAGAAAGGAGACATCAGGCCTCCTGGTGCCTGATCTGGGGCTGCCTCCAGTACAACTCTGCCATTTTTCCTCTCCCTATTGCTTCTGTTCTAGCTGCCGAGCAGCAACCTTACATTTTCCTGGGGGGAATGGGAGATGCAGAAAAAGCAACTTCTGATGCAAAGGCCCAGTTCTTGCCCTGCTTCTTCTGGGAAGCTTTCCTTGGAGAACTCAGGCCTTCGGTTCTCCTCTGCCTTCCTGGTACACCGAGACACTGTCCCTTTGCAGCCTGCTGGCACCCTCTGCTGTTGCTTCGCACACTTCACGGGTCCGAGGCCAGGGCTGAGTAAGGCGGCAGTCCTGTGTTTTACTGTGAGTCCCCACCACCGCCATATCCTGGGTGCCCTTAGCAGGTGCGGCCCTGGTGCCCCGACAATGAAGTTCTGTCTCCCTCCAGGCAGGCCAGCAGCCTCCAGAAACCAAATCTATTTTTAGGACGTCATTTAAATACAGAAAAGGGAGGGTGAGGAGTAGAGAGGGACATGGCACATTTTCCAGAGAAATGATGCTGCCTGAGCTGCTGTGGCTATTTATAACCCCTGGGAAATGTGGACTTGCTATTTCCTGATTAGATTAGTGCTGGGGGTGGAAGAGCCAGCCCCCAGGATGTCAGTGGACGCGAATACCTGACTGCTTACCGTCCGGTCCCAACAGACAGGTGCCACTACCACCAGCCCTACGGAGTGCGTACCTCGGCGAGGCCAGATCACCCAAGGCGGGGAGATAGATGGGGCTGCGAAGGCCAGGCTGGGGGAGACCTCCAGAGGGCCCTTCCTTCACCCCACAGGTAATATACAGTTGGGGCTCCCCCAAAGTAGGGAGCAGGCAGGAGACAGAAATGAGCCATAGGACATCCTGGAGAAAGTTATGAACAAGTGTGCCATCCATGCCGCCAGGAGCAGCTCAGTTATGTTCTGTTTGCCTTTGCATTTAGACTCAGTCAGGTCATGGCTGCATGTGCAACCCTCTGCCCAGGAGACACGGCTGACCTTTGGAACCATATCCACAAGAGACTCACCAGGTCATCTGCAGCGAAATCCTGAGCCCACATAAGGAGATGGAGACACTTTCTCAAAGAGAATCTGGCAGGTGGTTGGGGAGCTGCTTGACCAGCCTCGAGTCTAGGACAGGAAACCCCAGTGGCCTTGCAGGGGCTTGGAAAGGATCCAAGAACAGGAGGGCAGGGGAGGCATCCTCTGGATGGTGGGTGCACCTGGTTCCTCCAGGAACATCCTTAGGGAGCCTCAGGCCTAAGCCCTTCCTTCTTGCTGCTTTCTCGCCGGCCTGGGGCAGGTGACCTCAGTGCACCTCCTTCCCTCTGGCCTCCTTCATGGCCACCTCCCAGGGCCTGGGGTCTCAGAGGCACCAGCGAGTTTGGGGTCCCCATTCTTGCTCTCCTGGGTAGATGACACAGTCCGTGTTCAAACATGGGCCGTGGCCTTCCCACTGTACTGCACTCCTGCAGCCCTGCAGCTTGCCCCAAAGTCTTCTGCTGCTGCCATCCCCCACACCCTCACATGTGTCTTGTCCGTGGGCAGTGGGGCTTACCAGATGGAACCAGCAGCGGGGAGGCACAGCCATCAGTGTGTTACTTTGGGATGTAACACGGGGGCTCCCAGGCCTCCACTTCCCCTCCTCCACAAGAGCCCCTTGGCACCGAGCCCCTTTCCTCAGATCCTCACTCTGTCACTTCTACAGCACAGGCCTGAGGTCCTGAGGAGCCTACTTGATCCCTGACCTCCTGCCTCCATGGGCCTGGCTTCCTGCTTTCTTTCACTCCAGCACTGCTCTACCCTAGGCTTTCTGAGTCTGGGGCCTGGCATCCTCGGCCTGACCTGGGGAGGTGGTATGGACCTCTCTTGAAGCCAGTTGTTTCTAGGGCTAATAAAAATAAATGCTTTAACAAAAAGGGCAATAAATCTAGTATACTGGAGTTGTCACCGTCAGAGGTGAACGGGATACCGAATGGAAGGTAGAGATAGCTGGCTGTGCTTCTGGAGATGCCTGCCAGAGGCTGAGTGCTGCGCTGTGGAGACCAGGCTCTGAGCCAGGTGTCCCATCTGACGGGGGTACACTTCCTGTGGCTCCCAGGCCAGTGGCCACGGTGGCGGTACTGGGTTGGCTTTTTCCTGCCCTCCCTCAAGTGTGTCCACATGCTCTGGGCTGGGTCCCCTTGGAATGCCAAAGCCAGTCTGTCATTGGGACAGACCACAGGCGTGAGAGGCATGGTAGGGCTGGCAACGGGGGGAATAGGGAGCTGCCAAGGCCTGCCTCTCCTCCCTCTTGGGAAGGGTACTGGAGGATTCCGTCAACGTGGCTGCTCTGAGAGAAACTCAAAGAGGCAGGGTGGAGGGGGAGGGGGGATGCCAGGGCCTAAATCCTGCCTTTCAGCTCAGCAGCTGGTCTGGAGAAGACCACACTCAGGATCCGTTAAATCACCCCATTTTCCAAGAGGCTGGCTCCCCCATGATTAGGCCAGGCAAGCTCTGCCCCGCCGGCCCTCACCCTGCAGGGTCAGGCCCCCTCTCCCAGGGCAGCCCAATGACAGGCCTGTGCTGACTATATGCAAGTCCAGGATCATGCCTCCCCTCCCCCCACCCTCCCTGGACTTTGAAGTTCTTACAGGCCCACATATGGAAAGGGTTTAGCAGCTCTGAATGAGGCTTTTATTGAAGCCAGGTTAGCCTCATAGCACCCACTGTGACCTGCCTGCCCCAGCACTTGGCAATCCAGAGCCTCAGTCTGCTCTGAGCCTGCCACACTTTTAGTCCTTGGGCCAGGCATGGCTGCAGATGGCACTCAAACCTGGGCTGCTTCGGGAGGCCCCCAAAGCTGGGTGCATCTCTCCCAGAGCCCTGAGGCCCTGTCTTCCTCAGTGCTGTCCGCACCCCACCACCTTCCCTGCTTCACATAATCTGGACACTTCGCCCCAGAACCAGGTCTCAGACAAACAGGAAGCTGACTCGCCTCAGCTCAGGGCCATGTCGGGGGCACCAGGGTAATGATGGGAGGGTCACCCTGGCCAGGGCCAGAGCAACACTGAGGCAGCCCAGAGGGGCTCATCTCCAAAGTTGGGAGTGGGAGGCTGAGGTCCCAAGCAGGAAGCTTCATGCTCATTGCCATGGGAAAGCTAAGGGCCTGTGGGAGCACCGTGGGCTCCGTGGCCTCCCTCTGGACTTGGAGTACTTCGGTGAGCATTATGAAAGTCCTGCTCTGAAAAAAAAAAAAAAAAAAAAAAAAAGAAGAAGAAAGAAAAGAAAGTCCTGGTCTGAAGCTGACCTCATCCTCCCTGCCCAGGCCAGGAATGCGATCTGGGCATAGAGCTGTCCCTGGGAATGAGCAGCCCTGGCGATTCCATGTCCTGGGCCTGCTCTGAGGACCTCTCAGCCCTGGCCCTGGTCCCACATGCTGAGAGTCCCACGTTCACTAGACAGCACTAAAAGTAACCGCTCGTTTCTCTGAACAGCGTGCTAAGCTGGGTACCCCAGGCAGGAAGGCACCCATCCAGGGCATCCAGCCCTGACCCTGATGGGCTCCATGAGCACCTAGACAATCAGGCAGCTAAGAAGAGCCGAAGACCCCCATGGGGCTCTGGCTCTCCACCCAGGCAGGGCGGCCCACCAGCTGAGAGCCGGGTTTGGGTGGCAGCTCCTGCATGGAGCCACTCCAGTCCTTCTGGGTCACTCTCTGAGCCTCAGTTTCTGCATGCAAAGCAGAGTAGATAATAATAACTCTGCATAGGTTATCACCTCTCACGGCACAGGCTGAGAATGACGTCTGGGACTCCGCCAGTGCTCAAAACTTGACAGCATCACTAAAACCAGGCTTAAGCTCCCCAGCAGCTTCCCGCTGCACTTTGATTAAAAGCTGAACTCTTTGCTGTGGCCTACAAGGTCCTACCCCATCCGGCCACTGCCTGCTCCAACCAGAGTGACCTCCTACCCTCGCCCGTGGCCTCTGTCTGCTTCTGAAGACGTCATGGCCACCCCACCAGCCACAGAGTTTTTACCTTGATAGTTCCTCTGCCTGGAATGCCTGTCCTGGATCTTTCCAGAATTGTTCTTTTCTTTCTTTCTTTTCTTTTTTTTTTTTTTTTAATTTATTTATTGGTGGGGAGGGGCAGAGGGAATGAGAGAGAGAGAGAAAGACTTAAGCGGACTCTGTGATGAGCGTGGAGCCTGACAGAGGGCTTGACCTCACAACCCTGAAATCACAACCTGAGCTGAAAATAAGAGTTGCACACTTGACCAACTGGGCTACCAAGGTGCCCCCAGAATCCTCTTGTCACTTAAATCTTGGTTCGAAATTACCTCTTCCAGCAAGGCTACTCCTTCCCCATTACTCCCTAGTCCATTACCCAATTTTATTTTTTTCCCAGCACTTGTCCAGCTTGACGTGATCTTATTTATTGCCTGACCCTTCTGTAGACAAAATGTTCCATGAGATTAAGGGCTCTTTGCCTCCCACCTGTGGCGTGCCCAGTACATGTAAGGTACCCATCGATACTCAGGGACCGAATGAATGAAATGGGATGTGGGATATGGAGAAAGCAATGCCTTTCCACCAAAGCTCCTTCAGGACAGGGGTCAAGAAGCCCCACATTCCTGCTCACTTCTCTTCTGCTGTGTTCAGTGAATGGCTGGCCTTGGCCCAGGGGCAGCCCTGTGACCTCTCCCACCCAGACTTTCCCAGTGTGTTGAGAGTTTAAGGCTTAGGAACAGGAATCTTGAGACATGGCCAACATCATCATATGAGCTGGATCTAGGAGATCATCCTGTTCAGCTCCTTCATGATACTGATGCCAGAGAACTAGAAAGGTGAAGAGATTTGCTCACGGTCACACAGCCAGTAAAGACAGCAGACTCAGGGTTAGAAAAATAAGGCCCCTTGACTCCTACTAGCCTGGTAGAGTCTCTAACACCCTATGCCATGTGAGCCTGAGGGGTGTAGGTGCTCCAAGGAGGGGGCCAGAGCACAAAGAAGGCTTAATGCATGCGATGGGAAGCAGAGCTGTGGCTGTCATTGCTCTGGCTGTGCCCATCTGAGGCACCAACCTTGGCAGGGATCACTGTCCGGGACACAGGTGGTTCTAGCTCCTGGCCGAGGCATAAGTTCCACTCTCAGCCAAAGCAGAGCTGAGGAAATCACTGCGGGGTTACGGTGCCCTCCCAGCCCCTCTGCGGAAGAATCCCAAGGGCAGTGCTCAGGGTGGCTTTTCTTCTTTCTAAGCATACCCTAGGGACAAAGGACAATGAGGCCTTAAACTAAGGCTCACTGGGATTCTGGACGGACTCTGGTTTCTCCCAGGGATTGGGCATGCAGGTTCTCGACATGCGAGAATGTGCGTTCCTCTAGGTGTTAGGGAGCCGCTGGAACACAAATACTCTTCAGGTCCCCAGTGCTACCTGATAGGGAAAAGGAAGCCAAAAACCGCCTGCTGACCTGCTCCCAACAATTTGGGCAGCTGACAAGGCCACGCAGCAGTGGGCTGGGCGTGCTCCCTGACCAAAGCCTGGCAACTTCCCCGAACCAGCACCTGCAGAAGTTTCTGGGCTCTTTCCAAAATGTTGCCCTCCTGAGGCCTCTCTGCCTCTGGATACTACTGCAACACTGGGCTCCAACAGCTTTGGCCTTTCAGGAACCACACTGGTTGGCAGGCTCAGTTCCTGCTGGTCCAAGGCCATCTAAACACTGGGGCACCAAGCCCAGCATGGCTGCCTGACCAAGCCACCTGTGGGCCACAGAGATATTGGAGAGGCCAATGCCCTCTCTAACCTCCCCAGCACCCTGCCAGCCACACTCAGAGTAGGGGTTTTGTGACCCTGATCTAAAACAGCATACAACTGTACAGACAGGTGGCTCTCTACATGGAGGATCCATAACCTCTAGGAGATTCTCAGAGTTGAGGATCCCTGCTCTGGGGAAATCAAACAGGTCTCTTGGGAGCTAGCTTAGTAGAGAAGTAGGGGCACTGGCGGTCAGGAAACCAGTCATGTGGCCGGAGAAGTAAGAGCCTCTCACTCTAGGGAGTGAGCAAGTGCTATGAGAATGGTCGTGGGGATGCAGGGAAGCGGCTCTGCTCTCCATTCCCACTCTCCAACCAGCCTAGTTACAATCCTGGCTCTTGCAGAGGCCCAGGGGGAAACGGGCCAGCTGTAGGCATCTCCAGCTCAAGGGAGAGCTGCTACTGTCGCTTTCCTACAGCTGAGGGATTGCCAGAGGGGTGCAAGTGGGCATATGAATGGTTACCATACAAGCCAGGGTCCCTTCCCTCCAGCAGATAAGGCAGAGAGGGGCGGGGCAGGGGAAGGGAGCAGGGCCGAGTGCGGACAGCCAGGGCAGGATAGATGTCTCCCACGTAAGGTTTCAAGATCTTTCTTGATGCCCAGAGCCAGATCATGAAATAAAATTAATAAGCCCAAGACATATCTACGTCTGACAGCCTAGCACCCTTGTACCCTCAACACCTTGAATGGCCAGCAAATGGCAGGTAAGCCTAGGGGGTGTACACACAGTTTACATACCTGGTGCTACCTGTTAGGAAGAACTGTCAAGTTAAATGACAGACTCTCGGAGGGGCCAGGAGCTGTCTGGCAGTCGCAGTCAAGACGGCAAGAAAGGGACCCTCCTGAGCCCTAAGGTTTCTCAGACAAATGGCCCAAAGGCGGGGGGGGGGGGCTGCCTATCCTGTCCCTCCTCAGGCAAGACCTCTGACTCTCCTCTTAAGTATGGGGAAGCAAACCCCGTCACAGAGCAGCTGGAGTCACTCTGTGGTTCAGCAGGAAATGCTTCCATTTGCCCTTCTGGTCTCTAGCTTCTGGACAGAAGTTCTGATGCAGGGAATTCTCAGCCCCACATGGCAACCCCTCAAGCAGAGACAAGGTCATCAGGAACTGACCTCCACTCTCCCCTACTCCTCTGGGCCCTGCCTCCAGACACACCCACCCCAAATGCTTCCAGCTTGGCCTTGGCCTCACGGGGTCCTGCTAGCCTTTCTATGGTTCCCACAATGACCCCATGAGAGCCTTTAGACACTTTGGGGGACAGGGGATGGGACTCCTCCTTCAGCCTCTCCAGTCCTACCTAAGGATCCAGAAGCAGGTGGGAGGGCAGGAAGAACAGGCACCTAGCCTGGTCTCTGTGTGCTTTGAGGCAAAAAATTTAAGAATTGAAAATTAAGGGAAAAAATACAGGAAAAGGAAAGTAGAAATGTGAAGTGCCGAGAGCACCGGCAGAACCCACAAACCCCATGCCACGTGTCTCCTCTGCTCAACGCTTGCACAACAAACCAACTGCCAAGTCAGAGGCCAGAAGGAGGCTTCAGCCCCAGAACTTTCTTGGGCGCAAGAACCACCCCGAGCCCCAAAGGAGAGCCTGTCCAAGCAACAGCAGACCCCCAGGGCCAGGGACCCCCAGGTTGATCCCAGGGCTCTTCCATCTGAAAAGATTCTTTAGCATGGGGTTCCCAGATGAGTCACATTCATGACCCCCCTCCAGCCTTTAATGTAAAGAATCTTTAGTGAAATGGGACTAGGAGGGCCACAGTGTCCTGGCATCCAGAGCATCACATCTCAGGGCGAAGCTGGTGAGGGTTAATGGGTGACCCCTCCTGCCAGGCTGGGCGGTACCTGGTGCCCTTCCCCCAGGCCGCCTAAGCTGCTGCCTGGTCCCAGCCCCCTAGCTGGCAGCCAGCCTGAGCCTGAGCCTATGGCACCAAAACAAATAGGTTAATGCAGGCGGGGAGGGGGGGGGGCAGGGGGGAGCAGGCGAGGAAAGAAGGGGAGCAGGAAGCAGGCTGGCTCTGCAAGTCTCCCTGCTTGCCCACTGGCCTGGGCACAACAGGGTGAGTGAATGGCCCACCACGCAGACCCTTGTGTCTGTGACACTGACACACTTTGTCACACGGCAGGAGCTAGGGGCCTGGACCTCTGCCTCATAGGGGTACCCCAGGGCCAGAGTCACCCCGCAGTAGCACTGATGCCAGTGGGCTCAGCAGTCAAGCACCTGGCTGGCCCACTGCCCTTGCCCAGAAGGCACAGTCAGACTTGCAGATACATGAGGCCACCAGAGGCAAAACTGGCTAAAGAAATCCAAAGTGGATTCTTAGATCTGCCAGTCACAAACGCACAGGGAAAGAAAAAAGTCTGGGATTTTTGGGGTTTAAAAGTTGCCCCTTATTTGCCAGCACCTCCCCCAAAGGACAGGAAGGTGGAATGCCTCTGTTTGGCTGGCAGCAGGCCAGGGACCTGCCAGGTCAGTTTCTTGCCAGCCCTGAGGTTTGGGAGTGGACAATGAGCTCTGGGCTGGTATCTGCTGGCCTCAGCAGGGGCTAGGGGACAGGGGGGTGTGCAGGGAAGGGACGGCTCCTTGCTGCCGGGCACAGACAGCTGCCTCAGCACAGAGGGGCTCTGGTAGCAGCTGAAGCCAGCAGAGCTCTGCTAGCCTGGTCCCTAGAGATGCTGAAGGTGACACAGGGGCCAATGCAGGACAGCTCAAGTTGCTGCCCTGCCCAGCACTTTCCAGGACTGATGTCACCTCTGGAAGGTCAAGTATGCCCTACTAGCAGGGGGTGAAACTTGGCAAGGAGCCAATAGGCCCGGGATCGCTTCCTCTTGGCAGGTGCTGGCTGGCATGGAGGACTCGCACGGAGGGTTACCCCTCCTCTGAGCGACAAGATGGTTTGCAAATCTCCATCCGCCACAGGGAATAGCCAAAGCCTCCATTGAAGGATGGGCATGGCCCTTGCCAGCCAGGACAAGCACCCCATGACATCTTGCTTAGGCATTTAGTTCAGGCTGCAGTTATCAAGTGCTTACTGTGTTCTAGGTGCTGGGTCTGGTTCTTCCTTGGACACCCTGTGCCAGGGCCCAAAGACAGCCCCAAGGTGGCCTGTCCAGCTGCAGGACTGGCAGTCGGCCCTGGCCCAGGTTGGTCTGAGCTGCCTGCTGGGTCAGGGAACCCCTGGCACACTGGTGCCTAGCTGGCACTGGGCCAGCAGTTGTCTGGGTGGTCCCTGATGAGGCATCCCCCTGGATGCTGGAGCCCGAGACTCAGCAGCTCCACTACCTCCACACGACCCTCCCTTCCTCCTTGGTGGGGCATGATGCCCTCAACCCCATACAAAGAAGTCTTACATGGTCAGTGGTGTTGAGATGCCTCTACCAGTGCCCCTCAGTAAAGGGGCAGCCAGCAATGTCCACTGGGTTCGGGAAGGGGGTCCAGTTGGGGCTGGGGGTGACTGAGACCCAGGAGACTCCTGCTTAACCACTCACTTTCCCACCTGTATAGACTCAGAAAGGAGCCAGAGGGTTCTCTCCCACAGGAGACAACCCCCCTTTTCCTGACACAGGGACAGATGAAGAGAAAGCAGCTGGGGTGGGGGGTGGGGGTGGCAACAGCATTAATCATCAATTCACGGCCACTTAGAGCGGACCCGCACCGTACCCCGGCCTCCGTCCTAGGACTCCATAACCAGGCAGGAGCAGTCACGGGTCTCCAAGGAGGGTGGGGAAACAGCGGCCCCAGCAGTCCCCAGCCCTCCCACCACTCGGTCCCCCCACCCCACCCCGCTCGCACCTTTTGGCGGAGCAGCTTGCTGCGCACGCGGCCCCAGAGCCGGGCGCCTGTGTTGGGGGGCCGCTTGCTCCCCGGCTCGTCCAGCCGATCCAGGCAGCAGCGCTCCAGAGGCTCACACACCGCCTTCAGGCTGCAATCCGGCTGAGGCAGAACGTCGGTCATGCCGGCGGCGGCAGCGCCTGGCCCGGCCCGGGACTGGCCCGCGGAGCCGGAGCCGGGCTGGGCGGGAGCGGCGAACGCGGAGGAGCCGGAGGGGCGCCGAGTGCTCAGCCCCCGGGGCCGGGACCGCTACGAGCCGGCAGGGCAGCGCGTGGTGGGAGGCGCGGCTTCCTCCTCCCTCCCTCCCCCCTCCCTCCCCCCCTCCCTCCCCGGAGACGGCCTCCCGGAGGAGCGGACCCGCGCGGCCTGGGCCCTCTCCTCCGCCTGCTGGTCCCCGCGAGGCTTGCAGGGACGCCCCGGAGGGTGCACCCGGCCCCACCAAAGGAAGTGACTCAAAGGAGGCGCCGGCGGCTGCCCCTCCGAAAATCCCAATCTCTGGGTTTTAACTCTTGGCAGGCTGGCTCCGGCTCGGGACCCTCACTCAGCCCAAGTACTAACTAAAGTTTGACAAACGGCTAAACACAATCCAGTCCCTTCCCTTCTAGATTCCCGGTTAACCCCTTCACCACCAGGCTGCTCCCCGGGGGCCCGCGGGGTGCCTAAGGGAGGCTTGGGAGGAAGCCAGAGGGGGTCGGCAAGGGGCAACTGCCCTTGCCCTGGCGAAGGACCTGCCCTGCCCTGGAGTTCTGCCTCCCGAACTCCCAACTCCTGTCCCAAGGCACCTCCCTGGATGCCAATTTGGTGACAGAGCCCGACACAGGTGGACTGGCACTCACAGACCTCTTCTTGGGAATGTGAAGAATAAGGAAGATCCCTAGCAGGGCAGCCTCTGGGCTCCAGTGGACCGGAAGGAAATGGCCATTATGGGCCATCTCCAGGGACATGAGCAAAAGCCAAGAATGACACTGGTTACAAATGCCCGGCAAAGGTGCCTCTCTGATGGCCACTTTTAACCGTGGCCCCGTGCACCTCAGCAGAAAAGCCCAAAACAGGTTTGTACTGCCAGGGGCATCGGACACACACTGGCAAAGGGGCCATCAGCCACTTTGTCTGCGCTGCATGGCTCAGAAGGCAGAGAAGAAAGAACTTGTTCTTGAACCCTCAAGTTGGTAAACATTCTAACCAGAGTGAGAAGTGAAGCATCAAATTAGAGTCTGGTGCCTGGGGAAAAAGAGAAAGGGCTGAACCCCCAGATAGTTAGGGTACACCAAACCCAGAGGCACCCAGGATGTGACATTATGTATCGCTAGGCTCAGAGTAGGAAGGAAACCAACATTTTCAGGGTACCACCCATGAGCCAGGTCCCATGCAGAAGACTTTCAGATATTCGATTGCATTTAAGCCTCATAACTTTTGTGATGCTTATGTTGCTGTCTCTGTTTTTGAGTTTTGAGGACTTCAGCTCAGGGAGGTAAAGTGCTCCCCTGAGGTCACCCATCTGCAGCTGGGGAACGACAGGCCTCTTCCAAAGCTATCGGTGCTCATGACCCCTGGGCCTTGCAGAAGTGTGGCTGATTCTTTAGATTCAGGAAATGGAGCTGAGTCTAGATTTCTTGGTTACCCCAGGGCAGGTGGGTCAGGGCACAGAGCTAGCCCTTGGCAGCTCCACTGCAAAGATAACGGAGACCTGGTCATAGTAAGAGCTGCCCTTAATGAGTGATGCGATGGACACCATGCTAAATTTCCACACAGATTAACTCAATGCTCCTCAACCTTATGAAGTAAGTACCAGCACCCCCATTTTCCATTCAAGGAAATGAAGGAGACTGAGACGTCAAGCACTCTGCCCAAGGCCATGCTGGACTGGGCCATAACCAAGGTCTGGCTGACAGCACCACCGTGATATCCTGGTAGAGCAGGCTCTGGTCCTGCCCTCCCCTCTGCCTAGCTGGTGGAGGTGGGGTCCTGGAGCTTTGCAGGGCTCTGGGGGCCCTGTAGGATGGCTGGGCTAGCTCCATCTTTTCTAGGGCTCCACATGCCATACCTGCTTTTACACGGTACAGACACGGCTGGGCTGCCAACGCGGTACAGACATGGCTGGGCTGCCAACACTGCACAGAGCCTCCCCATATCTAAGTCAAAGTTGCCCAAAGCCACTGCAGCTATACAGGTTTGGTCTATAACACCTTGCCCAGTACTCCCCAAGGGGGAAGGAAAGAGGCCCAGAGACGCAGGGACACAAGTATGTCTCCTGCTCAGCTGAGGCCTGAGCCACCCTTCCTGACCTGTCCCCCACCTGCCCTTTCCAGGGCACCAGGTCTACCCTGAAGAGTCTCTCTCCAGTCCCACCCTGGCTGTTACAACACCTATTTCCTCCAGGGCCGCTCTGCTCTTTCCTGCAGTCTTCACTTCTCCAACTCATTCATTTCATTCAAGAGGCACTAACTGAGGGCCTGGCTGAGTCCAACCCTGGGTGGAGGCAAAGGAATCACAGACATGAATCAAAAGCCTGTGCTTCATAAAACTGACAGTCCAAGACATGGGCTTAAACACCTTTTGACAGGAAGCAGTAAAGTATTTGTGCATTTGGCACATACCGAGCATACACCTACCATGTGCCATACCTAGATGGACAAAGCATCATCTTCGCTTTCAAGAAACCCAGTCTTATGCCATAAGAACAATACAGATAAAGTACAATAACAGTTGAGAAAAAGGAGAGAAAATTTCTAGCTAGAGGAACCACGGAAGGCTTCCTGGAGGAGGAGGGGTTGGCATGGCCCTTAAGAGCTGTGGAAATAGGCCATCCACCCTGGCTTTCCTCTGCATTCCTTTGGCTAATGTGCCATTGCTGCTTGTGTATCTGGCTGGTAAGGTGCCATTATAATTGCTGACCATGTCAGTGTGCTTGGTACCACCAGCTGGTTAACTTCAAAACTGGCCCCTTGCTGGCTTTCTAAGGTTCTCTTCCCTCTATCTGGATCATATGCCATCGGGTACAGATTGGAGGAGTGCATTGCAAGGTGTGCAACCCCCCTAACCGGGTGTGTGGGAGAAGGAGGGCAGTACAGATCCTGTTCCCGACGCCCCAGGCTCAATAGTCGTCTGGGTAAAGCAAGCTCCGATTGGGTGAAAGCTGGCCAACTGGTCTCCATGGTGACATAAGCGCCTTAGCAGATGGGTAGCTGAGTTGGGAGGCTCTTCCCTTGAGGTGTTCATCTTCCCTGCCTCCCCGTGGGCTGGGGGCTCTCTCTGGGACAGCACAAATTTGCCTTCTCTTCCTTCAGCCTGACTCACTCCTTCCCGGAATCAATGGTCTAGGATAGGAGCAGGCTGCAGCAGGGGGCGGTTGGGGTGTGCAAGACAAATGTTCCCAGTCAGTTCCTCAAAAGCAAAGGTCTGAATTCTGGACCTTCCAGCCCACCATGGACCCTTTCTCATCTCTGCTGGATGGTCTAGGCTCAGGCTGTTCTGACCACCCAGGAAGGGACCGCATTCCCTCCTCCCTCCGTCCATCCCTTCCATCCAGCCACACCTGGCAGAAACCGCCTCTGAGGACATGCAAGGGCCCCCTGTCTGGATAAACAGAGCCCAGGCAGGAAGGCCCACATGAACAGATGTCGCTGTCTTTGGAATTAAAAACATTTCTAGTGGACTGTCCTGTCCTCCCTCATCTCCCCTGCCTCCCTACCCCTACCCCAGGCTCTCTGCAGGAGTAATGAGAAGGGCCATCCTCAGGGAGATACATGCAGGGCCCTGGGTTCTACCCAGGGAGGGGTATATCCTGGGGCTCTTGGGGCCAGGCATACAGCCACAGCTGGGACTGAGGCAAAATCAGGTAAAAGTGATCATCAGCAGCATCACTGCAGGAAAAAAGGCCAACAGGGAATATATGCAGCCTGAGATGTGTGGGCGGGAGAGGCAGGGACTGCCACCAGTGCTGCCTTGGTGACAGCTGGGGGTGGGGACAGCTTCCAGGCAAATCCTCTAGCCTGTGAACACGAGGAAGAAGGTTCTTTCTCAGAACTTTGGGATGCTGCTGCCACTTTCTGGAGTGACCTCCTTTTTCCCAATGGAATGAATTTTGTCTTCTCACCCAGCCCAGATTGGAACCCTTATTCTCTCCGCTTCTCCTCTAGCCAAATGACACTAAATCAGGTTAGGGGGTTTCTGTACAACCAGCTAGACCAAGGTCACAGACATCCTAGGGGACAGCCTGGGAGTGAGGGGGGAAGATGAGAGCCCCAACAGGCTACCTAGAGAGTTTGGGTACAGGAACTGGGAGCCTGAGAGGAGCCTAGGATTGTGTTGAGGATGAGGACCAGGAGGTCTGTCAAGATTGCTCTTTCTCAGCCCCAGAGGGAACACAGCATGGAGCAGGCCCCACAGGAGCAGAGCTGGGGGGCAAGGTGGTGGTGGAGGGCAAGGTAGGGTCTGAGGCTGGAGGGCTGAAGAAAGGAAGTTCACAGGGGTCCCCACCCAAAGACTGGCATGGGAGTCCAGGCTGAGAGAACCAGCAGGACCAGCAGTGCTCAGGAGCCCAGAGAGATCGGGGCCCTCATGCAGGCTGTGCACAAACTGGTGGGCAGGGTGGCACATCACAGGGCACTGTGAGAAAGGAAGATGGGGGATGCCTGGGTGGCTCAGCAATTGAGCGTCTGCCTTTGACTCAGGTCTGGGGATGGAGTCCCACATCAGGCTCCCTGCATGGAGCCTGCTTCTCCCTCTGCCTATGTCTCTGCCTCTATCTCTCTGTGTCTCTCATGCATAAATAAATAAAATCTTATTTAAAAAAAAAGAGAGAGAGAAAGGAAGATGGAAAACTCCCCTTAAGATTCCTGGCTCTGTAGTCCCTGCATCCCTAATGTGTGTTCCCACCTCTTTGCGTACTTATCCTAACCCATTGGAAGGGCACTGGAAGGGTACAGATCTCCAGAGGATGAGAAAGCAAGACCCATTTATGTTATTTTATCTATCCATCCATACCTACTGAATGTCTGCTATGTTCAAGGCCTGTATTAGGCCCAGGGACAGAAACACTTTGCTCAAAATCACCAAATACCAATAGCATAGAGCTGAGCCTAGATGCTATACTTTCACTTACTGACTCATTCATTCATTTGTCATTGAATAGACACCTACTCCCCATTCAAGGTGGGGAGGACCTTGAGCGGGTCCCAGTCTAACGACCACCTCTCAAAGAAGGTCACAGCAATCGGGACTCTTTTGGGCAGTTCAGGCCAGAACTCCTTGGGGCCTGGGCCCAACTCACTGACCAGCTGTGCATAGGGCTATGGGCTCGCAGCTCTGGAAGCTCAGCCCCACGGCCTGCCCCAGGTGTAGCACAGTCCTCCCATGTCCCAGGGCCTGTGCCGCTTGGCAGCACGGGTCAAAGCATGTCTTGTTCCCCACATGGCCTCCTTCTCCACTCTGCCTGGCTACCCCAGGCTGGTAGGCTCTAGGTAAGCAGGAGGAGCTGAAATAACCACAGAACTTGTCCACTGCAGAAGAACTGTCCTGTTGGTACACCCCTGGTAACCCCTAGTGATTTTCATGGTGTGGAAATGGCTGGAAAATCCACTTGAGCCTTTGGGAACATCTTGCTTATCTAAAACAAAACCAATCCAGGGACAGAGTGGGCAGAGGACACCCACCATATGTCCTTCCATTACTTCCCCATAAAACTCATGGCCAGACCAAGAGCCAGACTCCCTTGGCCTCTTTCCTACTCCTTCTCACAGAAAGGAGGTATATGGCCAGGGTCTCCCAGCACCACGTGAGTCAGAGGGGGTGGTAAGCAGAGTACCACAGGGGACCCCCAAGCCTCCTGCTGAAGACAGAACAGCCTCAGGCAGGAAGGTGTGAAAGTAGGTCAGGGTCCACTGAACCTTGCATGCCTTTCTTCTCCTCTATTATTATCCAGTTCTTTTCCCACCCAAATCTGAGCTCCAAGTGAACAGAAGAAAGCTCCTGGGAGCCAGGGAACCTGGCTGAGAGTCCTGCCTGGTCACTGGCGACTCAGGAACCACTTTTTCCCTCTGGGCTCAGTTTCCACATCTGTCAAAAACAGGAGCTTGGACCAGACAAACAGTCATCAATGGAGATTATCTATCTATCTATCTATCTATCTATCTATCTATCTATCTATCTATCTATTTTTTTAAGCAGAGGGCACTCTCTGCCTTTCTTTCCAAATGAAATCTTATGCCAAAGTCTCCCTGCTTCTCAATCAGATAAAAGCAGAGGAAGGCAGAGGCCCTGGACTGAAGCCCTTGGGGTGCTGCAAGTCCCTCCCAGCAATCCCTAAGCTCTGCAGGCAGAACCTGGAGCCCTTGAGCCTCCTTCCGGGGGAAGGTTCTCATGAGAACTGCCATCTCTCTCAACCACAGCCATTGCTCCAGCTCGCCCCAGGGTGGGGAGATGTGGAGGCCAGGGAGATTAAGGGCTTTTTAAGGAAACTTCCGGGTCAGGGTCCTAGATCTGAAACTCAAGTCTTATCTCTACTTTTCTCTCTGTTTTGGGAATGCTGCGGGCCTCTGCTTTGCTGGCTCCCTTCCCAACCTTCCCTCCCTTTGCTGGGCTACTAACACTTATCGAGTCATTCAGGCTGGTGCTTTCTGGGTCATCTTAGCTCTGAAGCCAGCACAGCTCAGGTCCTGCCTCAAGGGTAGGAGCAGGCCGTCCCCCGTCTTTCCCATGCCAGCCCGTGGGGAGCAGGCTGTGCCTGGGGGTTAGACCCTTAGCGAGTAGCGGGTGCCACCACCACTACCCCCCTGCATACCATGGCAGAGGCTTGGCTGCAGTGAGGGGCCATGGGGGGTCCGCAGCACCCGCAGTGAGGGAAGCTGGAAGAACCCACACAAGGTGCCCCCTAAAAGCATTCGCCTCAGCCCTCACTCGAGGGTGTCCCTGGCAATTCCTCTAAGTCCTTTTCTCAGAGGTTTTAAAAAAATCAAAAGTGAGACCACCCTAGGGACCAATTTTTGGATTTCTAGGAGGATGCAGTTATAGCCTCCGCCTGCAGGGAGCTTAGCCAGGTACTATTACCTCTGTAATCTCATTTAATATTCACACGAGTTGGAGAGGTCACCTGGGGCCACCTTGCTATTAGGTGGGGGAGCTGGGATCAAACCTGGCTCTTCCGCCTGAGTCTAGGAGCCCCTCCAGAGCTGGGAAGAACACACCCCTCTTTTGGTGTATTGAGAAGCTGGGTATTCTCAGACATTGAATGAGTCGGTCCCCGGGGTCCTCTCTGGATCAGCTCCTCTGCTCGACACCCACCCCGGAGAGGTGGCCCTGGGGAGTGGGCAGCCAGCCTGCCCATCAAGGTGGCATTCCCAAATGGGGCGGGAGAGCAAGAGGGAGACTTGAGCCTCCAGCTGCTTCCTATTGAATGCTTCTTCTCTCCAGAATCCACTGGGCAGAGTCTGCCTCACCAAATCAGGAACACCTGGGAGACAGAGGTGGCCGAGCAAGGGTGTGGAGAGGTTGTACAAGTGCGCGGAAGTCTTTGGGCAGCAGGGTGGCCCTCTCAAGGGATCTGACTCTGGCTTCCCCCCATCATACCTAGCCTGCTCTCCAAGTGTAACTGAGGCATCTGGACCTGTCTTGAGGAGTGAGAGCAGGTGGGGCATGGAGAAGGAACAGCTACTCTAGAGGGGGTGGGGGGTGGAGGTGGGGAGTGGGGAGGGCAATGGCTCGAGTCCCAAGGGCCCTGAGAGGAAGCAGGGAGAGGAACAGTCCTGGCACTCAACCACCCCTGTCCCCATGTGCCTCTGGGCTGGCACAGTGGTGATGACAGCGGCAAAGGAAAGAATCCCACGTGGGCTGGCTCTAAGAACAGCAGGCAGCAGAGATATGAAGCACAGGCTCTAGAAGCAGACACTTCCCCTGGTTGTGCACATCAGGCCTGGGATGGGTGCAAGGGAAGGGTGGCCTTGGTGAGGGGGGAGAAGTCTGCAAAGCCACACCCAGCACTGCCACTGCAGCCTCCTGGGGTAGAGAGCTGTCTAGGGTTGTGAGGTGCCAGGCCAGGGGTTGGGGGCTGGGGTGGTGGAATGAAAGAGAGAAGCCAGCCCCAAGGCTTTTTCACAGCTGCCTCCACCCCCCACCCCACCCCCAGTCAAAACCAGGCCATTCCCAGGATTCAGGTGCCCAGCTGTGGTCAGTGTGGCTTAAAGGACATTGGGAGGTGTTAAGGACCCACGTGAATGCCCTTCTGTCATCCCACCCAGGGAGGGAGCCGGCACCTCCTGGTACCAGCCCATGAAGAACTAGAGTGGCAAGAACTAAAAGCGTTTTTGGGTCAACCAGACCAATGCCCCAAAGCCCAGGCTCCCAGAACAATAAAACTGGCATGCTGACCCTTCAAGCAGGGTCAAACAGGGAAAACAGACCCTTCGGTGGCTGGAGAGAGGGATTTGGGGTGGGGGAGCCCCTGACTCCCGCCCTAGCAGGCTCCTGACCCATGCTTACTCTGAATTTCCTCCTGCTCTGCAGAGTAATTGAAACCAGAAACAACTCTAGGCTGACAATGGCCCCTTGTTCCCAGCTCCTCGCTCACTCTGCACTCCAGGCCTGACTACACCATGCCAAGCTGAGAGCAGTATCAAGGGGGAAGAGCCCAGAGCTGTTTGACCCAAGGTGAAGGCAGGGCTGGCAGGTGGTGAGCACCCTAACCTTGACCTTCAGTCTACTCTGAGGTCAGTTCATCGAAGCTGGATCTGACTTCATCAATGTAAGAAAACAGATGTGGCCTCAGCCAGCCTATGGCCTGTACACAGGGGGCCACTGGTAAGTGATGGCCTGGGTTGGGGGGCACTGCTCCAGGACCTGGAGTCCTTGCAGGAAGGTAGAGGACAGTGTACCTGGACATGCCAGTTTGGGCAAAGGACTGTCATCATTAGATGAGTATGACTCTGTGCCAGCCCCTGACAAGGGCTTCAATGGACTTTCACATTCAAGTCTCATTAGGACACATTTTATGGGTGAGTAAACAGGCTCCGAAAGTAAAGTAACTTACTCTATTCTCCCAACTAATGAAGAAGGAAAGGGGGACTGACCCCCAAATCTGTTTTGACTTCAAAGGCCCATCAACACTGATCAATTGAAATTCTGTCTTCTTTACTATATGGTGAGGTCATTCTTCATATCTGCAGCATAGTGCCTGACACTTAGAGGGCGCTCAGCACGTAGAAATGCATGGATAAGCTGGTGATGGCACAAATATACATGTCATAGCTCTGACTCTTTTAGGTATATTTTGTCTTTTCAACCTCACAACACAAGCTGGTGATGAAGGAAGAGTGGGAATAATTATCCCCATTTAAGAGATGAAGAAACTGAGGCCCCCAGGGATCAAATGACCCAAATGGTGATCTTCTGAGCCTCAGAATCAGGGTAACTCCCTTCACACTCGATACATATAAACCAGGACCAAGGGGAGGGCAGACGAGATCTGAGGAAATGAGGTCAAGGAGACAAGGATGCCTAACTCTGGGGTGAGAAAGCCAGGAGGCAACGAAATCTCCATCCTCAAAGACCAGGCTCCTTTTCTCACTTAAAAGGAAGAAAGTCGGGCAGCCCCAGTGGCGCAGCGGTTTGGCGCCGCCTGCAGCCTGGGGTGTGATCCTGGAGACCTGGGATGGAGTCCCACATCGGGCTCCCTGCATGGAGCCTGCTTCTCCCTCTCCCTCTGCCTGTGTCTCTGCCTCTCTCTCTCTGTGTCTATGAATAAATAAATAAAATTAAAAAAAAAAAGGAAGAAAGTCTAAGGTGAAAACAACCAAAATGTCCACTTGTGCATGACTGGATCAACGAAAGGTGGTCTACGCACACAATGTCTCTCAGCCTTAAGGAAGGGATTCTGACACGTGCTACAGCACAGATGAACCTCGAAGACATTACACTAAGTGAAGTCACAAAAGGACAGGTATTGTAGAATTCTACTTCCATGAGTTCCCTGGAATAGTCAAAATCATAGAAAGTTGAATGGTGGCTGCCTGGGGAGTGCCAGCCAGATGCTCCTGGAGAGTTACCGTTTAATGGGTATGGTCAGTTGGGACAAGAAAGTTCTAGAAAAAAAAAAAGAAGGAAAGAAAGCTCTGGAGATGCATGGTGGTGATGGTGGCACAACAATGTGAATGTACTTAACGCCTCTGATGGTACACCTAAAAATTATTAAAATGATGTATTTTATGGTATGTATATTTTACCACAATGAACAAAAAGAGTAATAGTCTAGATATCATCAGATTTGCCAGTCTGAGCTCTGTACCCTAGTCCTGAAGGCAGGGGACTGGCCTTCATGACCTCCTCCTGAGCATCATTTATAATAGCTCTGTACTCTCAACAAGCTTTTATGAGGCCAGGTTAAGGTCATTATAGAAACTACCTGTTTCCCCTTCAGACATGGGCTCTAAGCTTCAAAAGGGAAGAGGATGGAGGCAAGGCATCCCATCAAGCCTGAACTTTTCAAGTGTGGGTGAAGGGCACCGGGAGGGTTGGAGCTTCCTTCCTGGACTGGGACCTGCCCTTTCCCACATCAAGGTCTTGAGTGAAGCTGCCTCCTACTCTGGGATGTGTGCTTTGGCGGGGGTGGGGGTGGGGGTGGGGGAGTGGTTGTGCAGAGCCAAGGGTGGGGGCTGTCGCCAGGCTTGTGGCCAAACTAGGGAATGGCAGAGAGCAGGGGCATGGGAGGGCTCCTCTGGCTTAGGTATCTTCTGGGTCTCAGACTCCTCTTCAGTCCATAGTCAGTGGCAGGAACCGAGCTGTGAGGTCCTCCGGGAGAACTCGCCCCCTCTAGCCCAGCCAGTCAACCAGGGCTAGGCCCTGGGAATATGCTAATCAGGCAGCAGCCAGGTCCCAGTTGGGGATGGTGCATCTGGAGTCTGGAGCAGCAGGGTTGGAAATAGACTGGGATAAATATATGGGAGTCCTCTGGGGCCAGGGAGCCAAGGCAGACAAAGAGGGGCCTCCTAGCTGGGAGGTTCCTGGGCCAGGCAGAGGCAAGGAGGAGGAGGCGGGCAGTGGGGGTGGCCTGGATGGAGAATCTGCAGATACTAGCTGCTTGGGGGAGGAAGGGGGATGACCAAGGGAGGACTCCTGAGCCTAGAAGAGGAGAAACGCACCCAGCTGCATGGGAGGGAGCCCCACGAGATTTGTAATGACAAAAGGCAGACTGTTGAGGGTCACGGGCTGATATTCAAGTCTACTCCCATCCCATCTAGGGGCATTTTCTTTCCTTTCATTCCTTTCCCCAGCAGCCCAAAACAAGCATGACAGATGTGGGGCTGAGCTCCTGAATTTAGAACCCTTGGTTCAACCACTGTGGTATGTCACTCATCTTTTCTGGTCTCAGTTCCTTTTCACCCCAAAACAGAATTCAACTAAATGCACTCTAGGAGCCTTTTGGCCTAAAACCCTACTGATCCTCTTCTTTCATTCATTCCTTCAACCTCCCTCTTGTGTGACTCACAATGGCTCCTGCTCAGGGCAGGCAGGCTCCTTAATTTCCTGGGACACCCTCTGCACATTCCCATCTCCCTGCGTGGCCATGAAGGCCCTTTCTCCAGAATGCCCACCCTGCTCCTTTCTGCTGATCCAGAGCCTGCCCACCTTGCTAGAATAACACACAGCCTTAAAATGGCAATTAATGTGCTGGCCATTATGTACAATGATTTTTATGAGGTATAAGAAGTACTTTTGACAATATAACAAAAAAGGTCATTAAAAAAAAACAACACATAGCCCTAGAAAAAAAGAGAGGCTTATGGTAATATTACGTGAAAATAGAAAGAATACAAAATACACACAGTGACTAAAACTATATAAAATTTCTATGCCCGAGGAAGGGAAAAGGCACAAAATCAAACGGCTGCTTTGGAGGAGTGGGAGTAGGGATGGTTTGTGATTATGTTTCAAGTCTCTGTACTATAATTGCCATTTGCCTTCTAATATAAACATTGCATTTGGAATGAAAAAAACACAATGCTCTCTGATCCCTCTCCTTCCATTTTCTCCCTGGAGCTTCTGAAACTCCAGCCCACGATGATCTTGCCTTCTTTGAATTCCTGCTGCACACTTTTCCATCTTATTCTGTAGGAACAATGGCAGATGGGAGGGCAGGGCCTGGGTCTGCTTCCAGTCCTGGTTCCCTCCCCTCGGGGTACTTGGCCTTGGACAGGTTAGTCACCATTTTGGTGCCTCAGCTTTTTTTTTTAATCTAATCATGTTTTTTTCCCTCCACCAGAGGTATATGAAGACCCCTGAGATGATGGCTGTAAGCAGCAGCCCATGCTGGGCTCCCAGTAAGTTCTCAGGCACTGTCATCAAGACTGGCATCTTGTGCTCTCTACTGGCTTGGCATGTCTTGACACATTTGTCTCATCTTGAAGCCAGGCCCCTATGGCCCTTGGAATGGCTAGCCTGTGCTAGGTGCAATGCAGGGGGATGGTGAGTCTCTCTCCCGTGGCTCATTCCCATGCATGTGTGCTCGTTCTGCTTCCCTCCAGGTGCACCAGGCAGTGAGGATCCCCCGCCAAGATAAGAGGACCCCAGATTAAAGAAGAAGGCTTAAGCTCACTTATACAGTGAACGGGGATACGAGGGTGGGACAGCAGCCTGACTCCTCCTCCAGGCCGCTAGCCATGCCAGTGCCTTGTGCTGGGGCTGAGAGACTCCCTGATGGAGGCCCAGGGCATAAGGACACAACACAGAGGAGAGCGCATAGCTGCCCTGCACATGGCCAGCAGAGGCAGTGGGCCTCCGTGTCCTTGTGAGGAGGACATGCTTGTCACTTCCCTTACGGAGCTGCTGCGAGGATCAGAGATGTTTGGGAATGTGCCTCCTGGGGCACAAGTGCCACACACACATGTCGCTGCTTAGGGCTGCCATTTGCCTGTCACTAAATGCTGTCCCCCATCCCCCTAGTTTGCCACTCAGGATTCCTGGTCCCCATTGATGCATCAGGCAAAGCCAGAAAGAGATTCATTCTGGGGCAAACACGCAGAGCTCAGGAAATGGGGTCCCTTGCTCTTCTCTGGACAGGCTGAGGGAGAAGCGCCTTAGAAAGAAGGCGGAAGAAGGGGTGGCCCTGTTCCCCCAGCCTCTCCTTCAGGCCACCTGAACATCAGTGAAGACAGCCTCTAATGTAAAGCCACCTTTAGCTTTACCCTCGGTGCCTGCTGAAGGGGAGCAGAACCCAGTGCCAGAGGCTGGTGCCAAGTCTCTTCCTTGGACACGTGGCTGAAAGGGAGGTGGGAGCAAGCTGTGGGAACAGACTGTTCTGCAGTTCAGTGGGGCCTGGCCACATGGGAATGGCTTAGTGCAGGCTTTCCACCCAGCATGGTCATCCTTAGGGGGCTCTGAGGGGTGTCGCAGGGCAAGCGGACTTCACGGGGCATGGTGTACCCCTTGTGGGACAGCCTATCCCCCTCCCTGACCCGCGGGAAGGTGGGCGAGATGGCTCCATAGCTGAGGGCCCAGGGCCGCGTGGGGGCTGCATCCTGAGGAGGTGAGGCCTAGACACTTCGAGTCCTCCACTGAACTCGGGCTCCAGGCTGGCTACTCACAGGCCCAGGTCAGCTGGCAGCAGGAAGGTTTGTGTTTCTCTTAATATCAATTCCCAGGCATTTAACATTCCTCGAAGCTTAAACACAGAAACATTTTCCTTACCAGACTGGCTTGCTGCTCTGCCAAACATAACCTGGCGACCTCCCCTTCCCCCAAAGCCTCCATCTGCTCCTGTCGCCAAGATGTAATGATTTATGGTGCGTTTTTCCTGAGGCTTATGTGGCTGACAGGAACAAGGAGGAGGGAAGGAAAAGGACTTGGAAGTCCAGGTGGAGACAGTGCCATGGGGCCCTGGCATCTGGATTCTGGCAGGGGAGGGGGTCGGGGCCCATGGTGCTCACTGAAATGGCTGCCCCAGCCTCTTTAATTCTTCCATTTCGTGGCCACCAATGGCTCAGGAAGCACGGCAGCCGCTCATGTTTCTTGGCTGGATATCTCCTGGAGCTAGGCAGACAGAACCTTTTCCCCGCCTGTCCCTCTGGCCAGCCCAGGGCTGTGGAGACAGAGCTCCCACCCATTATCCCTGCAGAAAGCAGGTTCCCAAGACTGATTTACAAACCTCTCTCTGATCTAAGTGACGGAGAACTGGCTTATGGTTGCCTGGCAACACTGTCTCCCTGGCGACAGTGCTCAAGGGCTGGTCCCACAGCATCAGGAAGGGCCATGCACAGGAACACTCTGGGGGTGAGGGGGGTGGGAGGAGACAGGAGGCAGATGGCTGGGCCCCCACTGAATGGTGCCATTCCCCTAGTCAAACATTCAGGTGAAACAGGTAGGGAGGGGAGGAGGCCCACCTGGGTCCCTAAGGGTGCTACCACCAAGAAGACCCAGCCAAAGGCCAGACACCAGACTCTGCAATCTCCACAGGGCCTCAGACAACAAACACTTCCTTCAAAAAGCATTGCTCAGCTCCCTTGACCCCTCCAGATCACATCTGGGCGATTGTTAAGAAGCTCAGAGCACCAAACACCCATGGGCTCAGTCCCAGGGCCGGTTACTGTTTTCCTTGATTTCAGGGTCACAGAATCCACCCCAATGAGGCCACCTATGTCCTAAACCTGAGACCACACAAGGTGCCAGATGGAGTATGGATGGCTCCATGCTGAATGTCATCCTCCCAAACCTACATCCTCCTGATAGGTAAATGAATAGTAGCCATCTTCAAAACTGGCAGAATGTTCCAGAGACATAGGCTGCAAATGAGGGCCCCAAGAAATACAGCTGAGGCACAAATACTCTTAACCTGACTCAGGACCTGGTTCTACCAATACCCAGAGAACCCATCTTAAGTCAATCAACTGGCGTGGATAAGGCTCAGCCACCCTAGCAGCAAGTCAGAGACCAGCCCTCAGCAAGCCAGCAGGATTCTAAGCCCTTCTACTTCAGTGGCAAATGCTCAGGGCCCCACGCCTCCTATGCCAGACATTGCTAATCGAACACAGCATTCACGGACACAGCTTCAGAATTCTTCTTAACACAGTGTTCCCAGGAAGAGCCATCAATAGACTATAGAATTGGGAAGTGAAAGCAAAGATGGCTGCTATCCCCTGAGTCCATTGTGCAGGAGTGAGCATGATGCACCTGAACCAGCCTTGGAAGCCTGAGGAAGCAGGCACACATGGGTTTCTGGAGCTAGAATAAGACACCATCTCAGCAGGGGAGAACCACCGCCTTGGGAAATTTTCTCAAACCAGTTTTGAACTCAAGTCACAAAAGACCAAGCACCTTAACCAAGAAGGCAAGTGAGAAAGACTCTTTCCCAGAAGGCACCACCTCCTGGCAGATCCCAGAAGCCTGCCTTGATGCCCTAGCTGCATCTGGACCCTCACCTGGATCTGTCCTTTGCCCATGATCTTGTCCACGATCTCATTGTTGTCCTTGTTGACCTTGGTCTTGTCATAACACTTCTCATAGCACAGGATCCTCAGGGACTGGGAGCCCTCCAGCTCAATCTCAAACTCCTGGGGAAAGACAGTACAACAATGCTGAACCTCCAAAGCCAAGACACATAGCTTCCTGGCAAGTGTGGGCCCCAACTTTGCATGGGTTAGAAGGGGGTGAGGAAGGCCCATGAGGAGCACATCATAAGGCATGGAGGAACCTCCTCCCTCTCTGGAGCTCCAGAGGCCTCCAAATTGCTGATGAAGTGGAATCTGGGCCTGAGCTGAAAACCCCAAGTCTAGACGTAAACACAATACCAGACACTTAAATGAGCGGGGAGTGGAGGGCAGGGGGTTGGGGAGACAGAATTCACCCAGCCAGCAGGCTTGGCCACCCCCAGTCAACAGGAAGCGAGCACCAGGAGTGGGGCAGGTATACTTGGTGACAAGCTCAGGGGTCCCTAGGAGGATGCCAGCCACCTCCACTCACCTCATCCCACTTGGGCTCTGTCGTGTCCCGGAACACCCTGGTTTTGGCTTTGCTGACAAAATAGCCAAAGGAATCCACTTCCAGGGTACAGTACAGGTCTGCAGCGGGGACAGGCAGAGACACACATGGAGTGAGGCCCCTGGATCAGGACCTCAGGATGGAAAGGGGAATAAAGGCTTCTGTCCCCCGCAACATCCCTGTAGGACAGCCCTCCACGTTCTGGCTCCTTCCCACTTCTCCGCCCTCTTCTTAGCTGGCTCCACCCTTCTCCGCCTCATTCCACCCTCCAGCTACACTGGCGTCCTCCCTCTGACCTACCCAGCTGCTCTCACCTGAGGGCCCTGACACCTTCAGTCCCTTCATCCCTCATCCCCACTTGGCTGAAGCTTTAGGCCAAGGTTTTCACTGGCCATGCTGGCTAAAAAAGTCCTTTCTCCCCCTTTCCTTCTCCCACCTATCCCAGGTTCCTCAACAGGACATCTGGCATTTGAGGTGGAAGTCTCTGGAGGGCATTTGGCCTCTGGGTGCTGAAAATCTGGAGGAAACCCCACTCACTGTGACAACCAAAAATACCCCCCACATTCCAAAAGCTTGGTTTGTTGTTTTCTTCATTGTACTTGACTTTAACTCAAGTTATCTTTTCCGCCTGTCTGTCTCCCCTTACTACACCACAACACCACACAGGCAGAAGCCTTGTCTTCCCAGCCCCCGGTGTGCCCCTGGCTCACACAGAGCCAGCACACAGTAGGCACCACCGCCCATGTGCTTCAGGTAACAAAGTGGTGGAGGGCTGGGGAGGAGGAAGGGAAGCCTGCCCTAGTGGCTCTACCTTGAACCATGGCCTTTAAGGCTGAAAATCTCCCCTCTACTCTCAGACCCAGGTGACACAGCCACAGCCAAACACTAGGTTTGGGTGGTCACCCTAGGCCCTCTGCAAAGCCAAACACTCCCTCTGGGGCTAAGACCCTGACACCTGTCCCTCTCCATGGGAGCTGCCACAGATGTATCCCCATAGAAGGGTGCACTGGAGGTGCGTTTATTCAAGCCAACCCTCTGCAGTGTGGATCAAGAGGCAGAGGTCAGAGGATGGACATACATGCTCCTCCTGGGCCCCCATTAAAGGGCTTTCCTCAGAAGTGAGAATGGATGGAGCCGCCCCCGAGTTGTCTCTGCCTGGGTATGACGCAGACCAGATATAGCTGGGCATCAGAGCACACCGGGAAATGTGGGCACGGATTAACAGGTGAACAACACCAGAGGCCTTCAGCACCCCAGAGCAGGTCTGGGTGGCTGAGAGATGGAGGGAATGAGTGCCATCCCCATTTACTGATTTTCATGTGAGTGAACACTGTCAGGGGTCAAGGGAACATTCACAGAACAGAAGGGAGGTCTTTGAGTCTGACTGACTGGGTTCAAATCCTAGCTCTGCACAAATCACTGAACCTCTCTGCCTTAGCACTTTCATCTATAAAACAGAACTAACAATGGTGCCTATACCCCAGGCCCGACTGTGGAGATGGCAATGAACATATCAGGACAAAGAGCCATGGTTGAAGATTCATGGGGCCTAACCCTACTGAGTCAGAGTGAACATGTAAGTGGCTCAGGAGGCCAGTCGAAGGAGGTGAGGACACCCTGGAGGTCAGGAGAGATTCTGTAACAGCTCACCTCATGTCTAACCACCCTGTCTCAGTTTGGGAGGTAAAACATCTGCTCTGGGAGAGTGGGCCACTGCACCCCAATGGCCATGCTCCCTGAGGCTCATCCTGGCAAACAGGTGAGGCATCTGGGCACAATGGGCCACAGACTCAGGTGTGCGGAACAGCCCTACAGAACTCACTAACCAGGAATACTCCTGGGCAGTGCCTCCTAGAAGGGGGTTTTGTGTGTCTGGGGAGGGTCCAGGAGGCTGCCACATGTGTACCAGCAGCACAGGCTGAGTGGTGAGTGCGGTGGTCCTGGCCATCCTGACAGAATGCTGCTCTAAAGTGAAAAGTATGGGCTTTGGTAAGTGGGGATGATATCAGGGACCTCGGAGTGATGTCAGGAGGATGAGAGCATAAAATGCACTTGAAAAGCCTTCAGAACATGCCAAGGCATCGTCCAGACGCTGGCCATGTTTGCATTTTCTCCAGCCCTCCAAGGTACCCAGGCACACACCAGTAAGGTACCGCATGAACTTCACCATCAATGTTTATCAAATGCCTGCTTGCGAGCCAACACCTTGCTTTCTGTGCAGTGGACTGTAGGTAGAGCGGCCCAGGGCAGACCTCACCCCCCAGAGGCAGAGAGAAGGGGGTGGGAAGGGGCAGGAGGAGAGGACAGGAGTTAGGAGCCCTGGGTTTGTGATCTTCTGCAATGTTCAGTCCCTTTGTGACAGTTTTCTCATCTGGCAAACGGTAAGAAACTATTAGCTGTCTAACTGACTCATAAATTCTTATGCGGGAACATTAGGTAAAAAAGTGTGACTATATCTTGTTAAACACTAAGAACTGCAAAGATTTGGGAGATGGTGATGAAGGGGAAAGAAAAAGGGATGTGTGTGGCAGTGTGCTGGCAATGCACATATTCGGTCATATCTAAGCCTGTTCTTAGGTCAGTATTAACAAGTGTGTTTGCCTTTTACGGAGAAAGAAGCTGAGGCCCCGAGAGGTTAAGAGACATGCCTTAACCTCTTAAGGGGGTCACAGAGCATGTTCCCCACATCTGCCGGGGACGAGTGCAGGATTTCAGACACCCAAGAGTTGGAGAGGGCTTAGGGAAGAGCAGACCTTGGAGACACAAAGCAGAAATGATCCTCCTGCCAAGAGGAGCCGGTTCCTGACCGTTGGGGGAATGCCTACCCACATGTCAGGGTGGCTGTCAGGGCCCCAGCCTGGGGCCTACCAGAGAGTTGGTAGGCGGTGGGAGGCCCCATGCAAGGGGTCCATGGAGACTTCCTGTGAAAGGATGAACACTGGCTCCCCACTCTTCCTAGGGCTGGGGGTCAGGGGGTACTTACTGGCTGACTGCTTAAACCCCTTGGCAGAGTGGACGATGACATGGAGGAAGCCATAGAGTCCTGGAGACTCATCGTCTGTAAGAGAAGAAAGCCCCTGGGGTAAGGGTTGGTGAGAGGGCGGGTTTCAGCCCCTTCTCACCCCAGCTCATAGGAAGGCCAAAAGGGTGGGAGACACAGTCTGAGTCTTGGTCTCACAGCACCACCTGGTGGCTGGAGTTTCCAGAGTCCACTGCTTCCTGGAAAGTGAGCTGGTATCCCTTTTCCCTCACTTGGCCTGGAAGGCCAGTCCACACCTTCCCTGCTGGGCCAGGCGTTTCTTAGAATTTTTTTTTAAAGATTTTTATTTATTTATTAATTAAAATGAGAGATACAGAGGGGGGGGGGGAGGGAGAGAGAGGCAGAGACACAGGCAGAGGGAGAAGGAGGCTCCATGCAGGGAGCCTGACGTGGGACTTGTCAAGCTGTAACAAGCCGATACAGGGTCTCCAGGATCAGGCCCTGGGCTGAAGGCGGCACTAAACTGCTGAGCCACTGGGGCTGCCTTGGGCCAGGGGTTTCACACAATTTCATACCCCATACCAGGGCTACTTTTCCTCCCACCCTGGAATCCTGCCTATCCCCTGGCTGTCCTCCTCAGTGCAGCCTTTCAAAGTAAAAATTAACCAATATAAGTCTGGCTTCTCTTGGGACAGGGGCAGATAATCCCCACATAGGGAGGAGAGCCTGCCTTCAAAACCCCTTCCCAGCACCCATGAGCAACCAGGTTCCACCTATTCTGGACCCATCCTAATGACAGCTCTCCCCTGCTCAATAACATCCTATAGTCTCCTCGGCTTGAACATACTCCCTGGCTTGGCATTCCAAGACCTGGTCCCTGGAAACTTCTGGCCTTATTTCTCATATGCTAATCCACCTACCCTTTCTCCCCTCCACCACCCCACATCCCATGCTTCAGTCGTTTGCTTACATTGTCTGACTACCTCACAAACATATTAGCAACATGATTCCAGTGCATGAAGGTGTCCGATTCTTCTCTCAAGCCAGAGAGGGCCAAGGAGGAGTTGGGACTATCTGGAAACCCAGCAGAGAACAACCCCTATTCAAGCTCTCTGTGTACCTGGCCAGTGAGTTGTTACACCCCTGTGTCTGGCTAGGTCCTTGTAGGAGGCTCCAGGAATGCCCCAGGGGCTTAGACCTGCTGATGAGGCAACCTTAGGTTCCAAATCTTACCGTCTTTATTGCTGGTGACAGGAATGTTGTGTACAGTCCTAAGTTTGAAACAGGATCCCGTGAGCACCTGGAGCTCCACGGAGCTCAGGACAAAGGCCTGGAGATCTGTAGGAGAAGCCAAGCAAGGAAGATGTCATCACAGGGCCACTAGGACCTGCTGTTCTGCTCTGGGGGCTACCGCAGGAAAGAAGCATAGGTCTAGAGGCAGAGTTGGTCACTGGAAGGGAGGGAAAGACTTGTAGGGACATGGGGACAGTGATAGGTTCTGTTAGAGGGCAAAGAATGGGAGAGTCTAACTGAAAAGGCTCGAGACTGTGTGTGAGTGACAGTGGGAACAAGAAAAAGAGACAAGCCTGGGCTCCAGGCCCAGTCCTGTCACTAATTCATTTCGTGCCTTAAGCAAATCACCTCAATTCTTTGGCCTTAGGTGAACAGTAACATCAATTAAGTGCCACCTGCCCTGGCACCTCATGGGGTGACTGTGAGGGCCACAGAGGAGACTATGGAAACGCAAGAGGCCGCTCTTGTCACAGATAAGCGTGAAGTGGGGTGGGACTTTACCCTTCTTCTGTAGCTTCTGAATGGCTTCTCTCCACTCCGACCTCTCATAGTCCGAGGACAGTAGGAACAAGTAGCTCTGAAGACAGATGAGAATTCAGCGGGGTGACCACATGGCCAAGCACATTCCCGGCTCCTTCTCACCCAGGCACTTGAGGCTTGGCCCAGGGGGCAGCTGGGAGGAGAGCCCCCAGTCTGGAAGCCCAGCGACAGGAGTGGCAGTGCCAGCGATGGCCAGCAGGGGGCACTGGCTCCTCACCAGCCGGGGGAGGGAGTCCAGGGGCAGGAGCTGTGGCAACATCCTTGGGAATTGGGCCTGAGTCCCTGATTCCCACAGGTCATAGATAGGAGCCCTAGAGAACAGGCAGCCCTGGACTGAGGAAGGGGGCCACCTTGGTCCCATCACCACCCCTCCCTCACCTTTCCATTCCGATTGTGGATCCGAAATGGGATCGTGGGGGAGTTGAGCAGCAACAAGAACTCATTCTCGAACATCTTCTTTTTCAGGCGCTCAATGGCCCGGCTCTGTCCTTTGTTGGCTTTCTGTGGGGACCAGAGGGCACAGATGGTTTCCCTCACACACTTCACTCCTCACTTGGCAGCTCTATGCACAGCACTTCCTTGGGCACTAATCGTGTCTTTTCCTTTGTTTATATTTTATGATGCTTTGTTATCTTGGGGGTGCCTAGTTGGCCAGGGAGAAAACTACCCCTCCTAGGGCAAGCTGATCCCTAAGATAGTAAAGGACCTCTCTGTGTACATACCTCCATGGATAAACCATCCAGGCCTGGGTTCATACCCCCAAACACCTCCTCTACCTACCCCCAATTCACTGACCCAATATTCCTCTGTCCTAAATAACCCAGGGCCAGGTAGCAGACAGCTAGGGACCACCCCAGAGCCCAGACCCTACTGAGTTTTCAAACCCCTAGTCCTAAGCAGTTGCCTCTGCCTGCTTTACTTTCCTATGGCAGACACAATACAGGCTCTGGGCTGGGTTCTCCCCCTGTGTCTTTGGCATCCTGCCCAAAACTGGTGCTTCCCCTGTGGCCCTGAGTGGGATGATGCGCCCCTTCCTCTTGGTAACTGTGAGAAATAAGAATCCTCTTGTAGTGCCACTAGCCTAACCACGTCATCACTCAGTCACCTCAATAAATCACTGGTGACTGGGTACCATCAAAATACCCTGCTTAAAAACCTCAGATGCCATTCAGCAAAACCCTAACTGCTGGCCTGGCACATGGGGCCTCTGTGCCCAGCCAAATACCCTACCATGCCCCACCCTGTATGTTCCACCTCAGCCGCACAGTATTATTCCTTGTTCATTTTTTTTTTTTAAAGATTTTTATTTCTTTGACACACAGAAAGAGCGAGCGAGCGAGCACAAGCAGGCGGAGCGGGAGAACCAGGCTCCAGCAGGGAGCCTGATGCGGGGCTCAATCCCAGAACCCTGGGATCATGACCTGAGCTAAAGGCAGACACTTAATCGAATGAGCCAAACAGGTGCCCCTATTTCTTGTTCTTTAATAAGCCCTTATGTCTCAGCCCAATTTTTCAACTTTACATTTTATGAAGGATCCCTTCCCTTTTAGTAACTGTTATGAGGCTTCAAGTTTCTGTTCCAGCATCAACTTCTGCAGACACTTAATCGAATGAGCCAAACAGGTGCCCCTATTTCTTGTTCTTTAATAAGCCCTTATGTCTCAGCCCAATTTTTCAACTTTACATTTTATGAAGGATCCCTTCCCTTTTATTTTTTTTTCCCTTCCCTTTTAGTAACTGTTATGAGGCTTCAAGTTTCTGTTCCAGCATCAACTTCAAGTTCCTCAGTTAGAATTCATCTCTACGGACTTGCTTTACCCACTAGACTGGCAACAATGGTAACAACTGCTCACAGCCAGTGTTATGACAGCGTAGGAGGGGACAGTGACTCTCACACTGCTGGTGGGGTACACAATGGACTGCAATCTTCCCAGAGGTAAATCTGGCAATTAGAGCAAGCCCTCTGCCCCAGCCATCCCCTTGTAAGGAAGCTACCAGAGAGGAATAGGAATACAGTCAGGTTTACTGTAGTCTTGCCTATTAAAAGAACCAGAAACAATCTAAGTATCTCATACATCATTGCACAGTTAAGCAACAGAATAGGATGCAGCTGTTAGAACCTGACAGATCCAGAGAGCTCTATAATGCACAAAAATAAAGCAAAAAGCTCAAGTTGCAAAATGGCACATACAGTCTAGTCTCATTAAAAACAAAAAACAAAAAACAAAAACCATACACACCAGCATAAGCACAGAAGAGTCGAGAAGAATACATATCAAACTGTTAACAACGGGGGGTGGGTGATAATCTGTTACACTCTGTGTGCTTCAGTATTGTATTTCTTGCTATAACAAGCCAGTGTTATGTGGTGATGAGAACAAAAATAAGTTTTCAAAAAGTATTATTAAAAGAATAAATCACTGCTTCTCCTGTGACTCAGAGAACAACAATGTGCCTCCCCAGGGACTCTCCTCACATCGTGTCACATGCTGAGGTCAGTAACGGGCAAGACAAGGAGCTCCGTGAGGTGTCTGGCACACCCCTGCAGCGAGCAACCAGTGGAGTTCAGGAAGTGTTGATTCGACTGAGCAGAAGGCCATGTCTGCACACCTGGGGCAGGAGGGAGGAGACAAAGTCCACCAGCGACCAGGACTGGGAGAAACAGGCATGCAGGATGCCCTGGGTGGGGCTGGTAGGCAGTGCTGGCTGGGGAAACAGGCTCCACTGAGGCAGGGTGAGGCTTGGCCAGTCAGGAGGAGGACACCTGTGCCCCTCTGAGCAGATGTGCCCCCAGTGAGACCCTCAGTCCTAGGTCATCCCTTTGCCCCAGACCCCCCTGGGGTCATCACTGTGGTCTTCCTCTCCTTCAAAGAGGGATGTCAAAGCTGAAAGGAATCTTTTTTTTTTTTTTTTTTTTGCTGAAAGGATTCTTAGAAGCCACCTGGTCAGGGGACGCCTGGGTGGCTCAGAGGTTGAGCATCTGTCTTTGGCTCAGGGCATGATCCTGGAGTCCCAGGATCGAGTCCCACATTGGGATCCCTGCAGGGAGCCTGCTTCTCTCTTTGCCTAGGTCTCTGCCTCTCTCTCTCTGTGTCTCTCATGAATAAATAAATAAAATCTTAAAAAAAAAAAAAAGCCACCTGGTCATGGATTCCTCAACAACTATTTATGAAGCACCTACTACGTGCTAAGTCCTAGGGACATAGAGCTGAAGAAAGCGCCCTCACTAGAGTTCAAATTCAAGGGTGGGGAGAGAAAGTGGCCTATGAAACTGCAATTTGTGACCTATAAAGCAAATGGAAGAGGCAGACTGCAGGGTGTACTGGAAAGCAGAGTGTCCAACCCAGACTATGGTGGGTGCACAGCAAGGAAGGCTCCCTGAAAGGTGAGGCCTAAGCTGAGCCAACGGGTAGAAAAAGGAAGCCAGGCCTCTCCCTGCCCTTTGTGACATGCGTGGGAAAGCTGCCTCCCAGGGGTACTTTACTCTAGCCACTATTTTCAAACATATGAATTGAAGGCTATCCATTTTCCTCTAAAGAGTGCTTTGGTCACACCCACACTCCAATAGGAGTGCTCTCATTTTCATGCAGTTCTAAACAGTCTGCAGTTTCCATTTTGATTTCCTCTCTACCTTGAAAGTCTTAATTTTCTAGGCATATACTTAGCTGTATTCTAGTTGTTGATTTCTAATCTCACTGTACCGTAGTCCAGAAATATGCTATCAAACTTTTTTAGGGGCCCCTGGCTGACTCAGTCAGTAGAGCATGTGACTCCCGATCTCCCAGAGGAGAGATCTCCCATGAATTCAAGCCCCATGTTAGGTGTAGAACCTACTTTTTAAAAAAATCAACACAGTGCTTTTGAAATTTCAGATTTCCTTTGCAAGTTTAATACACGATTGCTGTGTGTAAATGCTGCATATGTGCTGGAGAAGAATTTCAGTTCTAGGCTAGGGTGTAAGCATCTGTGCATTTTTACATCAGGCAGGAGCATGTTGACTGTGTTATTGTATCTCTCCCTACTATTTGCCCACTTGATCTGTCCGTTTCTGAGCAGCCTCTCAAGCACCTTCTCTGGCGTCCTCCCTGCTTTTCCTTAAGACAGCCTTCTTCTCTTGCCTTCCTTTTCTATGGTGCTTGGCATACACTAGGAAACTTCCCACGACTAACCCCATTAAATCCTGAACAGTGACTTCTTGGTCCTCCTTTCATCTGCTCAGCACTTATGTGCTACCACCAGTCTTTTCCTGAGCGTGTACCTGAGGTCTCCTACTCTTGCATCCTGTCTCCCTTATCAGGCTCTCAAACCTTCTGCCACCCTGGCACATCTGGCTCAAAGGGCCCCAAGGAAAAGGGCCTTCTTCCCCCTCTCTATCTCCGTTCAGATGCCAGGCTCTGCTCACCTCCTTCTGGATTTCACTCTTGAGGGCAGAGATCTTCATTTTCATGTCCTCCAGCTCATGGTCTGGAAAGGGATGCACCTGGGGGCTGGCCTCAGACTCCTCAGGGGATGGAAACACTAGGTCGGCCAGGGGGATGTACCATTTGCAGTCATATTGCTGGTGCTTCCTGCAAACAAGCCAGAGAGAGATGTGAGCGAGAGAGAACTTGGCTCTGCAAGCCTGAACTGCTAGAACAAAAAACAAAACAAAACAAAACAAAACAAAAAAAAACCCAAGAGGGATTTGCTGAGAATTTGTCACAGGCAAGAATGATCTGTGTCCTTGAGGAGTCTGATCAGGAAACCCACATGCGGAGAAATGACAGTTGGGGTCTAAAGTCAAGCGGCAGTGAGGGCTCTGGAACTTGGCCTTGCCAATCTTCAGGCCCAGTAGGACTGATGTTTTTAAACATCCCAAACCTCTAACACTTTCCTATCCTCCATCCCACGCTCTCCCCTCCCCCTAGCTTATCTATACTTAGCTCATAGTCATTGTCCTTTCTGCTGGAGATGGAATACACACGTTATTTTTAATGCCAATTCTGATCAATGGAGGTCACATGGGGTCCTGGGCGGAAGATTATAAGGCCACATCCAAGCCCAGTGGGAAATAGTGCTGTGGTTCATTAGTAATGTCTGTCATGGGCAAAAGACTAAAGGCATAGATGTGTTTGCTTATTATGACTGCCATCTGTGCTCTAGAATGATCTCATCTGTGATCTAGTTCCAGGGAGTCACCCCCTCTATTGAAGTGCACTCATACTACTAACCTCTCCTTCCTTCGCTTCCCCTAGGACTTAGGCTTGCACCTCTTGCTCTAGCCCTAGTGCTGAGGTGGGCATGAGGCTTGTCTCCCTGGACTGTGAGGTAGTGTACTTGGCACACAGGAGATGGCAAGGAAATGGAGGTGGGAGAATGTGGGAATGAGTTCTGCATAACCTCTTCTGCTCAGTGCACAGGGCGGACCTCGCTCACTGGGTGCAGAGATGGAGGTGGAAAGCAGCCTTCGGGTCCGATTAAGGTTCAAATTCCATCTTCTCTACCTCTAGTTATGCGACCTTGGGCAACTGATTTAACTTTTCTAAGTCTTTCCTCTCATCTGTGAGAGTTTTTGGGAAGACTGGAAATAATAGAGTCGAAGCATTTGTCATGGCACCTGGCATGGCATAAGCACCCAATAATGACAGCAGATTTAATGAATATTCACTGAATTGCAGTTAGCAAAAATTTAGAGATGTCTAATAAAAGGAGAGTGCTTAAGTAAATTATGGCATATCCACTTGTAACATCACGCAGGAAAGTAAAAGGATGATTATGAAGATTAGGAAGAGACTGGGAAAATGCTTATGACATGAAATGGAAAAAGCAGAGACCAAAATTGGGTATTCACTCTGATTACAAGTACATGAAGAAACATAAGAATGTTTTAAAAAACTGGAAGGAAATATAGCAGCAGGCGACTGATGCTTATGTTCGATGGGTGATGGGTTTTCCCCCTGTGATTTGGTTATATTATCTTTATAATTAAAAGCATGATTTATTTTTAGAAAAGGGGCATGTAGTAAAATAAAATTAATTAAAATATTTTTTAAAAGGAAAAAATAAATGCAGATTGCCCCTGGTGCTGGGGGGTCCTTTGGGGGCAGAGTCTAGCTGCCTCCCACCCTGCCCCTGGACTCACCCTGCAGATGTCTTCTTGAGCTTGGCACACAGGAGAACATCTGTAAAGAGGAAGACGTGCCGCAGCTTCCGGGAGCTCTCCGACACTTCCACCAGGAAGCCATCCTTCACCAGCTGCCGCGTCTGAGGGAGATGGCACACCCACCCCCACCTGCTCAGGGGAAGTCAACCCAGGGCCCAGCCTGTACTGGGGACACCAGCCAGCTGGGAGGGGCCTCAGGGAGGGGGCTTTGGTCCCTGGTGGTTAAGGTCACACAATGGGCTTTCTGGTTGTAATCTTGGGCACATTCCCTGACCTGAGTCTCAATCTTAACATCTGTAAAATGGGGATAATGACGGCAGCCCTGTTACATAGGATTCATCAAGATGGTATATGTGAAAGAGCCCCATGCCTGGCACATAATATGTGATCAATAAATGGTAGCTTTATATTTTCCTGCAGCTGTCAATGGCTCTCACCTGGATAGACCCTAGTCCAGAATGACTTGGTTCCTCCACATTGGGGCATAATAAGCAGAGTCTAGCTCCCTCACACCCTGCCCCCTGGTCCTGGGAACCTCTTCAATGCTGCCTAGGAAGTTGATCTTGTTTCAATTCAACCGTGACCCACAGACCCTCTCAGTCTGTTTAGGCTACCTGTGAGTTAAGATTTTACAACTTCCCTCAGGTGGATGGGAGACACTGGCTACCTTTGATGGGGCTGTAGCAGCTCCTGGGGGAACCTGCAGCCATCTTTAACCTGGGTTCTGGATGGTTAAGAGCATTGTGCTCCATGTAGAACTTCCAGGATTCCTGCCCTGACACCCTCACAGCCAGCAGGCTTCTCAGGGGTTGTCACAATCTGCCGTAGCCTATCCCATGTTTGTTATATACTGTGTGACCTACATATGCTGCAATATGTAGGTGAGCATGGTGAAAATATATAGTTAAAATGATCTGAAACTGATAGTGCTCTAAACCCTCTGGAGATCTTTCAGATATCCTCGAGTCAAACCAACCAGTGACATTCCAGGGTTTGTAAACCAGGGCTAAGGGTTATACACAGAGACAGCTCTCTGTGCCTCATTAGTCATGCTCCAGACCCCTTCATTACTTCCCTCCCTAGGAGACACTGGAGGCTCACAAATGTAACAAAGGAGCATAAACCCAGCCAGTCTTCACTCCTAAATGCCACTTAATTATCTCTCCTGGACAGGAAGTACTGAATAAGGGCCAGGTTGCTGACCCATATGGGTAACTGTCCCTCCAATTCTTCACACTGCTTCTCCTCTCTGGTGTATCCCCGCCCTTCCACGAAGAAGGGCCCCCAAGGAACTGGAGCTGCTATACCACATCTGTCCTCGGGACATTCCAGCAACCTGACAGCCTTGGCCACCTCCTGTTCCAGCCTTTCATTACTTTTGTAGTAATTTTGGTATACTCTAGTCAGGATTGAATGTATTAGATGAAATGTAAGGATCTTGTTCAATCTGAAACCCTCATCACCCACCCCCTTTCCCTCCTTTTTTTTTTTTTTTTTTTACTTAAACATTTTTATGATAATTTAGATGGAAGTTGTTTGTCAGTTAATATTGGTTCCAGTCCTTCAAACTGTTCATATCTGCTTTATAACATTCACTGTACTAACCCTTCAGCTTGGGTTGGGGGGGTGGTGACAGTTCAGTTATGTCCTCAAGATAAAGTCTTGCTTTATGGCTTGCTCCCTACCTCCTGCCCACCTGTTCATGCAGGCTGTTAACACGGAGCTCAGAGTTCTGCTCTCAGATTCCCTGGGCTCCTTCAGGCTGAGCCATTACCTTCCAGGAGACCCTGGGGGCATCATACTGCCTACAGTGGGTGTTTACATTCAATAATGTGATAGCCAGAGCCCCTGGTTTCCCTGGTCTAGGGGAGAGCGCATCAGGCTTGAAGACAGATAACCCCTGCTGAATGATCTGGTTCCAACACTTATGGCCTTGTGTCAGATCTGCAGAGACTCTCTAGTGGATTATTATGAAGATAAATGAGACCTGAAGACCTTTTCTTGGCTGGGCATGGGAGATGAAGGTTGGAGAGGCACAAAGGATAGGGCAGTGGTGCCCATCTAAGCAGGACAGCCTTTATGGGTGATGTGGTCTGTTGTGCCTTTCTCAGCCTGGGTGAAAAGCTAGGCTGGGTCCTGCGCTCACCTCTCCCTTGGGAGTTGTGACCGCAGTCCGGCGGGGGTCGATGTCCTCGTTGATGCTGGACAGGAAGTTCTGGGAGATGCGGAGGGCATCTTGCAGCAGTGGGTAGTCTGGGTGGTCCACTGGCGTGTGTTTCAGCAGGTCCTGGGAAGGGGTGGGGTGGTGAGTCGGGGGCAGTAGTTCTGGGGCTCAACGAGAAGACAGTAGGGACTCAATCTTCACCAAAGGAATTCCAAGGTGGGGCATTAAGGGACCCAAGTTCCAATCTGGTCATGCCTGTAAAATCTGAGCTAAAAATGAGGGTCAGAGAAGCAGGGGTGGGGGCAGGGGTGCCCCTTTATTACTACTGTAGTCATTACTCTTCCCCTTGGGCAGAGCAAGACAGGTGGAGTCTCATCTCCCCAAGCAGCTGGGAGAAACACCCCTCTACCCACCCCACAGCTGCTCCCAGGACCCTGGAGACCATTAGGCAAGGGGTGGGGAGGCAGGAAGTGCCTGCCTCTATGACACATTTGGCCAAATGTCAAGCTTAGTAGCCAAGCTATACTTGGGCTCTGGCCCCAGTGGTGTGGTCACCACAGGCCAGGTGGGTAGTCAGGGCCTCGCTGTCCAGCTCCCAACATGGGCTGCTCTCAGTGACTCCAGTGCCCACCACCCAAGGCTCATCTCCCACTAAACTTCTAACCCCTCTCTAGCCATTCAGGGGCCTGACACTTACATGTAGGACCAGGGTGCTCCTGGTGACACGGTCAATGGGCTTGTAGAGCAGAGCTGTGGGCAAAGGTGGGGAGAAGGGCACAGGACAGATGAAATATAGGGAGCAGCTTGACACCTTAGAGATGAGCCTTATCCCTCCACCCGCCTCATGGACACCCACGGGGAGGAAGTCACAGCTCCATTCTTTCCCATGGTGGGCCAGACAGTGCCAACAGTCAGACATTCAGCCCTGGAAACCCAGGTCCCCTCCCACCTGCCTCATCCTGTCTCCTATCAGATGTGACCTCTTGAAGGGCCATCTCTCAGGATATCCTTGTCTGACCAGGCTCAGAATGGATGAAGATGTTCCTCTGTACCCCTAAGCCTGCATCATACGGCTATCCCTAGCCTTGCCCCACAGAGCTCTAGTGCATCTCGGACACTCCCAGCACCTCAGAACACAGGGAAGAGACAAGATGTTTTTCCAGGGAAGGCAGCTCCCCCACGCCAACCATTCTGATACTCCTCTGGCCCAAGGCCTGGCATCACCAACCAGCTGGACATGGCAGGCTTTGCTTTGACCCACACGGCTGGCCTCATCTCCAGGAGAAGATTGGCCTCTGTGTCATCAAACTCCCCAACAAAGGCCTAAGACAGGCTGAGGGCCAGGGAGGCAGGCCAGCCCTTCGCACAAAGGCTCTGCTCTCGAGCAAGTGGCAGCTGAGACAGCAAAGATTTCCTGAAGGAATTCAGGTGGGGCCTCTGGGGGTGCTGAAGGGGCTGGGGAAAAGAGTTCAGACTCAGCGTGGGGCATTCCCCACAGCCCTTGGCCAACCAGGACACCAAATGAGGATTGCTGGGATTCAGTAGGGACAGGTGGAGGCAGCAGCTGGCTGACCACACTTCCCAGCAGAGCTTCCTGCAAGCAGCTGTGGCTTGCCCCTCCCCACATAGGTAGGTGGTTCAGCCTGAGTCCTAAACCTGGATGTCACTGTCCATGGGGTCATGACCTCTGCTCTCCTGCCACAAGGGCAGGAAGGGGTGGGATGCTGGTTATGACAGTGCCAGAGCCACCATTCATGCCCTAGCCAGTCTCCAAACCAAAGGGTTCCCTGGAACCCTGGACAGAAATACCCCACGCATCACTAGGCAGACGCTATGGGGAGCTATCTGCTGGCTGTGGAGAAGATACAGTCTCAGTGGTATGCCATGAGCCTTATCTGCAGTTTTGGCTTGGCTGCCCCTGAAAGAAACAGCTGCCTGTCCCCCTCTCCCCACCTCATCAACTAAATCCCAGGCTCTGCTAGTTGGAACCTGGGTATCAGCATTTTTTAAAAAGCTCCTTTGCAGATTTTAGTATGTAGCTATGGTTGAAAACCACTCTTTATGCAAACACACTTCCCGTGACTTATCTGTAGCCCCCTCTTAACTTAGCAGTTGCTAGAGACCCTCCTCATGGTCTATGGGAGCTAAGACCAGCAGGACCAGCCTTAGGGTATCCTGGGTTGGTGGAGCCCAGTTCCCAGCCCAGGTGGGGGGACTCGGTACTGACACTAGAGTACCTACCTGTGGCTCAGATCATCTTCAGGGTGAAATAACACCCGAGAACCCCAAAGGCCCAAGAGAAAGTGCAAGTTCAGCAGATAGCTGCCAGGGTGGGCCCTGGAGTTCCAGCCCAGGGATAGCTGATACTGCCATGTCAGCTCTGTCCCTCTCTCAGGTCCCAGGAGGAAGAGGTTTCTGACTAAGCTCAGAGATCTAAACAAATGGTGGCTTGGGTTTCAGAGGGGTTATTAATATGCCTGCGGTTGCCTTGAATCTACCTGATTGGGGATATGCAATGACTGCCCAGGTTGGGGGAGAAGATCTAGGAGGAAAGGTAGGAGGAGCACCCTGGGGCCACAGTCAGATATGGAGGGAAGAAGGGGAGGAAGAACAACCCCAATGTTCTGTTTGCGCTCCCCAGGGCCCCTGTGCACTGGCTTCCCCTGGCAATGCAGGGGACCCCACCCTTCTCCCCCTCATCTGTTCCATGGCTCTCCCAGGCCCAGCTGCTTCCCCTACCCTCCCTTCTCCTCACCATGCCATTCCTGTTCTTGAGATAGACACCACTTACCAAGTTACAATGCCTGTCTCCCCACCTCCTCCAGGGAGCCTTCCCTGACTCAAAAGTGAGCACTTTTGCAGACCACACCCACAGTGCCTAAAAGACTGCTGATGTGAGCAAACTGGCCTCTCTGTAGTTTGCTGGGTACTTACTGTGTCTAGTGGCACTATCTTATATGCACTATTTCCTTTGATTAAAAAAAGAAGCCATTATCACTAGCCCCATTTACAGGTGAGGAAACCTCTCTAAGGCACAGAGAAGTTATGTGACTTGCTCACAATGACAAGGTGCCAATGGTAGCTGGGTTTTGAACGCAGGTCTACCCATGCTCCTAACTTTGAGTTCTTTGGTACAGGAGGGTAGCATCTGTAAAAGCTCAGTGACCCTTGGGAGGATCCTTGGAAAGATTCACCAGGAAGGAGTGGGTAAGCTTGTCTCTTTTGTTACCAAAGTGAGTCCCCTCTTGGGGGGTGGGGGCTGATCACACATGACTTCCTTTTGAATCTACCCCCCTCCCCAGCATCTGGCACAGAGATCTGCAGGGTGGATGCTCAGCAAATAACCATTAAGCCAGAGTGAGCCCCAAGTGTAGAATCTCCCCCGGGGCACCCCAGAAGCAGCCTCCCTTGGAGGGGCTGAGAAGATCCTAAATAGTGTGGTTGGGAAGGGCTCGTTCTCTCCTCCCTCCCCACTTTGAAGCTGACTTCAAAGACAGCATCTCAGGAACCAAAGAAACACTGAACTCCAGGTCCAGGTCTGTATCACTAAGACCAAAGTCCCTTTTGGGGAGGGAAGAGGAAGCCAAGGACCAATCCCTTTTCTTTTTTAAGGTGGCAGAGTTGAGACCTGACCTACTCCTAGGCCAGCATTTCTCTTCTGATCTTCAAACAGGCCAATTTCAAGTCCATCTCTCCTCCTGACCCCAGCCTGTCAGAATCTGAGCCAGCAGGTGGGGCACAGGGCTGCTTCTGGCCAGTGACTAGAGATCCCATAGCTGTCCTGCTGCGGCAGCTGGAGAGGGGCGGCCCAGGGGTTCCTCCAACCAGAGCGATCCTCGGCCCAGGACAGCCTGAGAAGGTGAGTGGACAATAGCCCCCCTGAGCACAGTGGCCTCTGAGAAAGAGCCTAAGAAACCTCATCATTTCTCCTCCAACAAACTGCCACCCCCCTCTGTTCAGCCTTCGCCAAGGAGCTCCAGGTTACCACGGAGATGTGAAGGCAAAGTGACTGAGAGGGTGCAGACAAAACGCCTGGTAAGAGGGAAGAAGATCCTAAAACCAGCCACCTGCCACTCCAACACACTGTGGGGCCCAGGACAGCTGGCCTAGAGGCAACACTTGACCCCCACCCCTGCCAAAGGCAGCCTGGATCATCCCTGAAGCACTTCTTGCCTCAGCAGGTAGGGTCCACTTCTAGACACCTCCTTGCCTAGGCCTGCTTCGGCCGGGGCTGAGCAAGCGCCGGCTGACGGCACATGCCTGTCCCAGGACCCCCTTGCTGAAGAAGCTGCCCAGAGACTGCTCTGGGTCCCTTCCACTGACCGGTGAGTACATGACCTTCACAGAGCAGCGGCCTGCCACGCCCCCCTCTCCCACCAGCATGCACCAAGCACCAGAACCTCAGCTTGAGGGTCTCCATTAGCTAGAAACACCCTCTGGGAACAACCCAGTTCTCTCCTGCTCTCCCAACCGTGGCCCTGTTCTCCCATCACCACAGTTCTGAGGAGAGAATGTTGTGAAGGCAGCATGTGCACTCGGAGCACACAATACCCTAGCGGCTCAACCTCTTCTTTTCTCTCCCCGAAACAAAGAAACTCCCAACTTGTCCCTGTAGCAGGAGCTGGAGCCCCCCTGGGCAGAGGCACTGCTGCCCAGACCAGATGCCACTGTTTGGCGGCCCCTGCTGACCCCCCCTCCAGCCCCAGGGCTGCCACACCTGCAGGCACAGCCCTGTCACTTTCTCTCCTTAACAGCATCTCCAGGAAGTTGCCTACTCCCTCCTAAGCCACGCCACAATTCCCCCATTCCCCAATTCCCCCCCACCCCCCATTTCCAAGCCACCCTGCCCAGGGATGGCTCCAGACTTCAACTCCAGGCTGGATGCTGGCCAGAACAGGGGTAAACACAGATCCAGCCGCTTGCACCCCCCTTCCCTGCTGCCCCCCCAACCTCCCCAGCCACAAATAAGCCCACTCCAGCCAGCCCCAGAGGTGGGAAGCTACACCACCTTCCGTGAGAGGGGGGCCTGGGTTACCATAGGTGCAGTTACAGCAGAAGCGAATGATGAGAAGAATTTCCATGGCAGCCTCCGTCCCAGCGGCAGGAGCTTGCGGCCATCGCTCGGAGGCTCCCATCAGCAGCCTGGCCACTCAGCCACCTTGTCGGCTGCTGCTGCACAGCCTGAATCAAGCAGCCGCTTCAGAGTGCTCCTCTCGCAAGGGGGAGGGGCGCAGAGGGGAGGTGCGTGGAGAGACGGGAGGGGGGAGAAGGAGGGGAGGAGGGGAGAGAGCTGCCTGCTGGCATCCTAAGGAGGAGCACGTTTGTAGCTGGCTGGCTGCCGAGGGACAGAGGCTGGATTCCTCGCGTCTGTGCACCACACACACACACACACTCACGTGCACATGCTCACACAAGCAGGGCACTATAGTCCACAGAAACCAGACAAAGGAAGGTGACTGTTACCCAACCCGGTCCCCAGAGTACCTTCCATAGTGACTGATGTATGGCTGTCCTTGGAGTCCTTGGGACCTTTCACTTTGAGTTCCTGCCAAACAGAGGGGAGGAATCACTACATGGCCTGCCCTCTGAGCCTCCCCATCCCCCTGATGTGGACAGAGCAGCAAGAAGTGCTCTGAAACCCAGAGTGCAGATAGGAGGACAAATTCCAAAGCACAGGTCTCTCCCTGACTTATGAGCTCGACTTCCTCTGCCACACTCATGATCTCCAGGAGCCTGTGGAGTACTGAAGCTGGGTGCAGGCAAGAAAGAGGGGTTCTCGGTGCCAGAGAAGTCTTTAACATTGGTGGTCTTCAGACATACCCCCTAAAGCCCCTCCCTGGTGACTCTGAGGGCCTTCCAGAGAGGGGCCAAGAGCTGGATCCCCCAGCAGCAGCCACTATTTACGGGTCTGTCCACATCAGCCTGGGGTACCTGGGATTTGAGAGGACAAACAGCAGGTGTACCTGCACCTTAGGGCATGAGCAGCCTTGGGGATAAGGGGCAAGGGGTTGTGCCCATCTGCACAGGGGCAAGCTGGGAGGCAGTGCACCCAGGGCAGACTGAGCTCCACAGGGCAGTCTCACCTATATCTTACCACACCGAGAGGGTTTCACTCAGCCCCCAACCCTACCTGCCACTCCCCACACCATGGGTGCTAGCATCAGGGAGGAAATTGCAAGCAATGAAGAGGCAATACCCCTCCTTGAACCCTAAGCAAAGTGACCTGGTATGAGTGCTAGAAAGAAACTAGGGATGGCTGATCTGATCCTCTTCTCTCTGCCTTTAGAGAGAGGTTCCAGCTCTAGCCCTTGGCCACAGACCACGATGGCCTGCAACTGGAGCTGTCATGCAATCCTCACTTGCAGGCACCTCCAAGTGGAATGTCAGCAGGGAGGCCAGGGTGAGGTGAGGCCAAGGTCAGGAACCCAGGTGATGTTGCCTGCTCTGCCTGGAAGGGAGGTGAGGAAGGCCCAGGCAGTGGGAGCTCCACATTTCCTACTCCTGCCTCAAGCTGTTTCTCAACAGAAAAAACCCGTAGGGATGGAACATGGGTGTGGGGTGGGAAGAAGGGGGTTACTCAGCTCCTCAGGTCTGTGTCTCTGGCTGGTGACTGGATTCCCTGCTTCAGGAAATTTGTCTCCATGCCCATCACCCACCTCAGTGTAGCCTAGAGGTAGGAAATTGCTCCACTGCAGAGAAGGGCCCTAATTGCAGTAATTAAGTGGAAGTGCCAGTAGGAAGCGCCAGCATGAGCACATGAGTCAGGGTGAGAAGCCACCTGGCAGCAGGCCAAGGGGATGGCAGGCTTCCAGAAGGACTTGGGGAGGAGTGCAGGGGTTCCTGCTGACCCAAGAAGGGGCAGTGGGCCTAGGCTAAGAGGAGGCTCACCACTCTCTGCTCCCCTGAGCAGTTAATCAGGCATATCCAGTTTGTTCCCAGGAAGGGCTGGGAGCAAGGAAGGGAAGCACCATTTCTCTAACCTTGTGACTCCACAGACAGGGACTTCCCTACCCAACTCTGTCCTCCTAGGCAGAGGGTGACTCACTTGCTGGCTGGGTCCGGGAGAAGAAACTAAGCTTAGCTCCCCGTTTCCATCTCTGATAGATGTGTTTAACTGTGGAAAGGAAGCATCAGCAAGCCCAATGTGGCTACAGATCCAAGTCCAGATTTTTCCAATCTGCCTTTTACTTATAATCAGGCTGGTATTTTCATCTCCATCTGTCCAACTCTTATGCTGCCTTTCAGCTGATTCCAAGCTGGAGTATAACCCATAACCCCAGGAGTCTCACAAACACAATCCCGTATCTCACCAACTTTTCTAGCATCAGAGCGGATATGGGAATGCAAAAGGTCCAAGGAGGCCTGTAAGGCAGAATTTCCAAAACTGCAGAAGGAGCTCCCCCTCCCTAGAACCAGAGGTTCTCTTGACCCAAGCTTGGAGCTGGAGCTGTGAGGCCAACAGCTTCGGGGGTGGGATGCTTACAGAGATTCTTTTGACCAAAGAGGTAGGCTGGGCTGTGCTCCTGAAGGATATTAGAGCTCCTCCCTGCCATTAGCATCTTTGCCCTGCTTCCTTCCAGAGTGTGGAAGGAAGGCTTGGCTGCAGCGGCAGGGGCTAGTGCTGCTTCTCCACACAAAGGGCCCCAGTCCTCTCTCTGTCGGGGGGACTGCAAAGCTCTTAAGAGACCACCATCGCCTAAGAAGTTTGTTAAAAATATAGACTCCTGGGTCCCACCCCAAACTCTCCAAATTAAATTTTGAGGGAAGGTATCTGAAGATCTGCATTTTAAACAGTGCCCCTGGTGGTTCTTATCAAGCAAGTTTGGGATGAGCTGAAGAATCCAGATACCTCATTTGATGGGAAAGGAAATAAGGCCAAGAGAAGGGAAGTGACTTGCCCAAGGTCACCACAGTGCATGAGAATACTGCTTTTTTTCCCCTTTTTTGTCTCCTGTTTTTTTTTGTCTCCTCTGTTTTAATAAGAGTAACCTAAATAGAATAACAAAATCAAACAAATCATTACTCTCTAAGTGTTACCCTCAGGGGAACTGTTTCCCTAACTGGCAACAGGCCAGAAGACTGGAAGGCTCCAAGTTGTCAGGGGCTGTGCAGGGAGCTGCCCACCTCAGAGATCTTCTGGAATTGGTTGTTGGACTGGCTGCACTTCTCAGCTGTCTCCAGAGCGACTTTATAGTTATCCACAAATGCTTTGTACACGCCAAGCTGGCTGGCCTGCAGGGAGAAGAGGAGAGAGGGAGGAGGGCAGTGGGATGGGAGACAGGATTAATGAATGGATGAAAGCGTAAACAGGGCTCCTGGAGCTCCCTTGCACTCAGAACCTCTAACTTTGCTCCAAAGGGCTATGTGCGAACAGAGGGGAAAGGCTGGATACACATACTACAGTATCCCTTTGAACTTGACAGTTTCCATGGAAACCAGCTCAGCCAATAAGGTTAAGGAGAGGGCACTGGGGGGTTGGGGGAGAGCAGGGCAGGGCCTTTGTTGGCACGTGAGAAATTCTACAGCATTTGGCTTTATTTAGCATCATAAAGGTCTCTCAGGGTTTGAAGCCCCTTAATGCCTCACGTGTCTTTCATATTCTGGAATTAGCTGGAGCTGGGAGGGCAAGCATGGCCAGGTCTGTACCCCATTCCCCATGCTGAATGTAAGGCACAGCATTTAAAGGTGCAGTTCCAGGGTGCCTGGCCAGCTCAGTCAGTGGAGCATGCAACTCTTGATCTTGGAGTTGTGGGTTTGAGCCCCATGTTGGGTGTAGATTACTTTTTAAAAAATGGTGTGGTCCCCACTTTCCTTGGGCTCTCTTGGTCCCTGTCCTCATATCCTCTGCCTCTTAGGGAACCAGAGACTTGACCTGCCTCAGTATACATTTGCCTGTCCTTCTGGACCTAACACAAAAGCTCTCCACTACTTAACAACCACACAAAACCTCATCTCTGGGAGGCAGAACAGACACCATCACCCCTTTCTGCAAATGGGGAAACCAAGGCTCATGAATTCAGTTCCTCAAATATTTATGGAAAGTCTTCTCTGTGCTTTGCATATATATTTCCTCTTGGGAGAGTAAAGGGTGGAAAAATGTGAATTAAGACCACGAGATACTATTTCATCCCCATCAATCTGGCCAAGATTTAAAAGTCTAATGATATCAAGGGTTGGCAAGAATGAGGGAGGAAGGGGGATTAGAGCTTTTATAGACTGCTCATGGGGGTGTTAGTACTGTTATTTGGACAGTAATTTGTCAATAACTGATAAAGCTGAAAATATGCACAGCTCGGCCTACTACTTAGCAAATCCACTTCTACATACAAACCTCAGAGCTCTGCTGTCCAGTACAGGAGTCAATCACTACTTGCGTCCAGTGAGCACCTGAAATGTGGCTAGTCCAAATTGAGATTTGGTGTAAGTGTCTGCGTGGACATAATATATAAATATATTATATGTATTCTATATTATATATATTATAAATATATTATATATATATTTTAAGAAGGGGTGGAGGGGCAGCGGGAGAGAGAGAATCTTAAGCAGGCTCCACACCCAGAGCAGAGCCTGATAAGGGGGCTCAATCTCACAACACTGAGATCATGACCTGAGCCAAAATCAAAAATCAGACACTTAACCGACAGAGCCACCTAGGCTCCCCAAGATGTGCTCTAAGTATAAAATACACACTGGATTTCAAAGGCTTAGATACAGTATAAAAGAGAATGTAAATTATCTTATTAATTTTAAAATATTGATTACATGTTGAAATGAAAATATTCTAGATCTACTGGGCTTAATACATTTTCTTTTATAAAAATAAAATATATTTTTTCTTTTTTAAAAAAGATTTTATTGGGATCCCTGGGTGGCGCAGCAGTTTGGCGCCTGCCTTTGGCCCAGGGCACGATCCTGGAGACCCGGGATCGAATCCCACATCAGGCTCCCGGTGCATGGGGCCTGCTTCTCCCTCTGCCTGTGTCTCTGCCTCTCTCTCTCTCTCTCTCTCTCTGTGACTACCATAAAAAAAAAAAAAAAAAAAATTAAAAAAAAAAAAGATTTTATTTATTTATTCATGAGAGACATACAGTGGGGCAGAGACATAGGCAGAGGGAGAAGAGGGCTCCATGCAGGAAGCCCGATGTGGGACTAGATCCTGGGACTCGGGGGTCATGCCCTGACCCAAAGACAGATGCTCAACCACTGAGCCACCAAGGCGTTCCATAAAATATATTCTTAAAACTAATTTCATGTGTTTATTTTTACTTTTAAGTATAGGGCTATTAGAAAATTTAGAATTATATATGTGGCTTACACTATATTTCTACTGGAAGCACCATTTTAGAGAAACTTGCACATGTGTACCCAAGGAAATGTGAGCAAGGGTAATCACTGCTTCATCCTTCCTCCTGTGGAAAGGCTGGTAACAAATGCTCACAAACAGGAGAATCCATACACACACTACAGTTAAAATGAATGAACTAGATCTGTGTGTAGTAACACTGACAACTTCCCAAAGGTAGATGGAATTGCAAAATATATAAAACATATACATTTTAAAAGTACATGTAATACAGTAAGAAGATACAGATATATAATAAAAATACAAACCACAGCCCAGAAGGCAACACACCAAATTCATTCCTGTAGCTGCTTCCAGGCTGAGCAGAAGGGTAAGGGGAAGGGAAAGAGGGACTTCATCTATAATGCTTTGTTTTCTTTCTTTTTTTTTTAATTTTATTTATTTATGATAGTCATCACAGAGAGAGAGAGAGAGAGAGAGAGGCAGAGACACAGGCAGAGGGAGAAGCAGGCTCCATGAAGGGAGCCCGACGTGGGATTCGATCCCGGGTCTCCAGGATCACGCCCTGGGCCAAAGGCAGGTGCTAAACTGCTGCGCCACCCAGGGATCCCAATGCTTTGTTTTCTTGATTAAAAAGTCTTTCTGCCCATAACACCTGGGTGGCTCAGAGGTTGAGTGCCTGCTTTAGGCCCAGGGCATGTTCCCGGAGTCCCTGGATTGAGTCCCACATCAGGCTCCCTGTGGGGAGCCTGCTTCTCCCGCTGCCTGTGTCTCTGCCTTCTCTCTCTGTCTCTCATGAATAAATAAATAAAAATCTTAAAAAAAGATATTAAAAAAAAAGTCTTTCTGCCTATCTTCAGAGTTAACATCTGTTAATTCTGAGAGATGAATGCACAGTTGTTGGCTACATTTATTCTCTAGAATTTCTTTTTTTTTTTTAATTTTTATTTATTTATGATAGTCACAGAGAGAGAGAGAGAGAGGCAGAGACACAGGCAGAGGGAGAAGCAGGCTCCATGCACCGGGAGCCCGACGTGGGATTCGATCCCCGGTCTCCAGGATCCTGCCCTGGGCCAAAGGCAGGCGCCAAACCGCTGTGCCACCCAGGGATCCCTATTCTCTAGAATTTCTGATTTAAATATTTTGCAGTGAAGTAGCAAGGAGGTTCAGCTGCTATGGGACTTCCTCCTGGGATCCCACCAAGGTGCTGGGGAAAGTGGGCTGCCCCTGAGACCCACCCTGTACCACTCTGCTTTCTGCAGAATCTTTGTGCTTCTCCAGATCCCAAAGAGGTGGGGCAGGTGGAAGGTGGCAGGAAGGTGGCAGGAAGCTGGCAGGTGGGGGGGCCAGGAGAGCCAGAGGGAAAAATGAGAACTGGAAGCCAAGGCCAGGGTCCTGTGCATCTCAACCCCAGACAGGCCAAACTTTGCAAAAAAGAAAAATCTTGGGGGAAGTGCAGGAAGGGATGAATTCAATTCCTTTTCCAGGGGGAGTACTGGCCCATCAGTGTCCCAAACTACAGGGAAGGTGCTAGACAGCTGCTTCCTAAACCAAAGTAAAAATCATTGCTTTCCTTCTCTCAGGTATGTGCTCTCTCCTCATCCCCCTGGCTGCCCAGGTTGGAACACTATCCTCCCATCCCATGGCCTAAAGGAGTAGCAGGGGCTGAGTCAGAGCAAAGCCACCTGGGCAGAAGGGCTGCATAAAGGGGTTACTGACTATCCCTGGCACTGCCATCTCCACCATGTACCCCCATCTGTAGAACCTAAAAAGCCTGGCCTGCAGGGCCATTAACTGGGAAGTAGAGGTTGCTTAGAAACAGCAGCTTAGCACTGGGGTGATCTCATAAAACAAATAGCAGAGATGCTAATTCCCTTCTCAGTAATGGAGACCAGCTGAAAATAAACTACCTCCAGATGCCTGGACTGCCCGGCTCTACCCCAGCTCTCCCAAGCCTGCAGCTCCAGGGGCCGCAGATAGCAGTTCATAATGCTGGGGGAGGGAAGGAGGGTAGCAAATTCATGACCCAGGCCTGTGGAGCTGAGACCAGAATGGGGAACCCTGGTGACAGCAGCTTCCGAGTATCAAAGAGAAGCTGGGACAGCCCCCAAACCCCCCTGGTTTGCTCGCTTTGTCCTCCTGAGGGCCAAGGACAGGCTGTCCCCCAAGCCAATCAGCTCAGGCTCCTGGGACCAGGCCCGGAGTAATGACTGGGTACTCACTGTCCCTGAACGGGGGCAAGCACTCTGGGGTGCTGGAACCAAGAGCGTGGGGTCCCCTGCAATACTTCTGGGGTACCTCTTGCTAAGAATAACAAAGACGATGGTGGTGACAGTAGTGATAGTAAAAACAATAATGCTAATGGCCGACTATTGAGTATTTACTAATTTCCTTTTTCGGGGCCCTGTTCCAAGTACTTTTAAGGTAGTAACTGACTTAGTCCTCACAACAATTCAATGAGGTAAATACTATTATTACCCTCTCTTTTACAGATGAGGAAGCTGAGTCACAGAGATTGCACCCACAGGTTTCATCTGTGGCAGAGCCAGGATTCAATGTGAGCTGTGGATGGGATGCCTGGATGGTGTAGTCAGGTAAGCATTTGACTCTTGCTTTTAGCTCAGGTCATGATCTCAGGGTTTTGGGATCAAACCCTGCTTTAAGTTCAAATGGGCTCCACGCTCAGCACTTCAAGCCCCACACTGGGCTCCCCATTCAGCGCAGTCTGCTTGGGAGTCTCTCTCCCTCTGCCCAACTCCTCCCCCCCCCCCCCCACTGTGTGTGTGCATGCGTGCTCTCTGACTCTCAAATAAATAAGTAAATCTTAAAACAAAAACAAAAAACAAAGTCGGCTGTGGCTCTAGAAGCTATGTCTGTTCCTATAACACTGCTGGCCTCTCAGGACACAGACCTCAGACCCTGTGATGTCCCCATCAACGCTCTTCCAAGTTCTCCCTTGTGACAGAGGTCAAGGTCATGGTGCACTCACTCAATCATGTATTGAATACTGGGCTGGTTCTGGGGTCTACTGATGAAGAAAATATAGTCTGTTCTCCCAGAGCTTATGGTTTTAGGGAGACAGGTAGTTACTATGTTCACTGAGGGGATAAGCATGGGGCTGCATTCAAAGGTTGTTGGGGGAAGGCTTCTCCAAAGAGGTCACTTCTAAGCTGGGAGCAGTTAGGGAAGGACATTTCAGGCAGCTAGAGCTGCAAGAAAAGAGAGGTCAAGAGTGTCTGCTGCAGGAACTGAAAATAGAAAGTTCAGTGTCAGGCAGCATAAGGATAGGGGAGGCAATAGCCAGAGGCCAGGGTGGACAGAGGCCAGCATGCAAAGGGTCTCATAAGCCATTTCTCTGAGCCTGGAATTTATCCAACAGGCAAGGGGAAGCCACTGAAGGGATCTAAGTAGGGGAGAAGAGAGGTGTGGTCAGTTGTTCAGATAACTCTCTGCTGCTGCTAGGTAGAGGTGGGAGGCTCACAGGGAGGCAGGCTTGAAGGCAGGAGCAGCTCCTGAGGTGAGGGCCCTGGACAGTCGGGGAGAGGTAGGTGGCAGTGAGCATCCTCTGGAAGTAGGGATGGGGGAAAGGGATGGGACAAGGGAGGTGCCAAGGACTAGTCCAAGGGAGTTGTGGATGGATGAGGAATGGGATGATGGCAGCACCCACCGAGAAAGAGGCAGGAAGAGCAAAGAACTTCTGAGATAGTGAGTTCCATTCTGAACATGCTATGAGCTTGAAGCCCTAGGAGTATCCAAGCAAGAGTCTTCTCTAGTATAAGGAAAGTATAGGCCTGCCCATTCAATCAGTCGCACCACTGCAGAGGAGGTAAGGGAGAGGCACTGCTCCCTGCCCACCACCCTTCACACCCAGAGAACAAACACCATGGACTGGCAGTCTCCTTGCTGTCCCCTGGGCAGGCCAAAGTTATGGGCAGGGAAAGATCAGGGAAGAGTGGGGTTGGGGACATTGTGGGTCTGCCTAGGGGTCTTCAAGGGGATACACCCAGAGACAGTCTCAGAAAGGGTGTCACAGAAGCCTTAGGAACTGGAAGACCTCCGAAAGCCTTTCCCAACACTATGTTTGCACATTCATTCTACCTCCTTGTACCTTTTCCCTCCCCTGTAATGGTGGGTGGACTGAGCTCTTCGTGATTTCTGCTCCAGGGTCCTCAGGAGAGGATCGTTTACTGACCTGTCTCCAGCCTGACTGCTTCATTTCAGGGGCAGCACTGCAGTATGGCAAATGCCCACAGTGTTCCAAGAGAACAATCCCTGCCTGCCCATCTGGCACATGCCCCTCTGTCAGCTGAGGGACAGGCGACCTGAAATCCAGCAGCTGAGCCTTCATTCCAGCCCTGGAGCCCCCCTTTGAGAGATAATCAGTGTCCTCCCAGGAGCACCTCTGCATGTGGCCTCTCACATCCGTAGAAGTACTTTAGGGCTTCACTTTAGTGGGAAGCCAGGAGTTGAGACACTAGGCCCTGGTACCAACAGAGCAGAAGCCCAGGTTTTCCTCCAGGACTCAGAAATAACCCAGGCCTTCAAGGAGGCCAAGAGGACTGGGGAAGACTAGATGTCCCCCAGCACCAGCAGCTCCACTGAGGTACCAGATAAGGACCCTCCCTCAGTGGAAGACTCACCAGCTTCTGGAAGAGGTGGCCCATGGTGACCTGGCTGTCCCACTGCTGCACCTTAGGGCAGAGGTTGTCATAGAACTCCTTGTGGATCTCATAGATGTCCTGGATCTTGTAGAAGATGGTCTCGATCTGTTGGATGGTGAGCACAGGCTGGGAGGTGGTGGCTGTGGCCTTCAGGGGTTTCATGGGCTGGGAATGAGGAGGAAGAGAGAGAGAGAAGGTTAGAGGCAATAAACCAAATGGTCAGAAGGCCCAGGGCATGGAGTAGCCCTTCCTGCAGCTGGAGTTGTGCCTAGTCAAGGCCACGGAGGGTAGGGCACTTGAAGTGTGGGTTGTAGCAAGTAGCTGGTGTCACAGGCCCCAACAAGCCATGACCCACTGCAAGGGGTGGGGGGGGTGGGGACCCTGACAGCCAGGGCCTGGTCTAGCAGCCCTCCCAGGCCCAAGGGTCAATGCCAGGACACATTTCCCCCATGCCCTTGGCTCCCAAGGGAGTCCCTGGCTCCTAGCTTATACTGGATTCGCTTATTGGTGTAACAGGGTCCATGCCTTTCTTCCACAATGGCCTCAGACTCTGGGTTATAAGCTCTATTGTCCCACATCAGTGGAAGGGAGAACTCAAACCCTTAGCTATTTCCTTCCAAGAAACAAAATATGGCTCTAGAATTTGAGGGTAGAGTCTCAAAGAGACCCAAAACCAATCTCAGCTGCACTGACATTTCAAGTTCCCTTCATTTAGTATATAGAGAGCAAGCAGATGGCACACATACCACCATCCTACCTCCCACACCCATGGCAGACATTTCTTTTTTTTTTTTTTTAATGGCAGACATTTCTAAGTCAATCATAATGCTCTTTCTCACAGAGCCTGGTCATTGTCTCAGACTCTTTCTCAATGCTGACATTCACATGTAAGATGAAACTTATCTGTCGACTCTGCTTATCTACACCAAGGTGCGCCAGGGCCTGCAGGTGGAGTGCATGATGTGGCAAAAAAGTAACTCAGGACCACTACCTAACACTGGCAGGGAGCTGAAGCTATCACCTTCATGCCCAATAGTAGGACTGTTAGGAGAATGGTACCTGGGTGCATTTTCTTTAGTGTGATTTTCTGTATTTTCTAAATCACCTACAACAAGTAAATATTAATTTTATAATCAGGGGGAAAAAGGCTATTAAAATTCATAGTTGAAGCAAAAACAAACAAACAAACAAACCTGATATCAAAAGATAAGGATCTCCTCCTTGATTAGCCTTCCCCAGGCCCAAAGCCCCCAGAGATGCCTAGACTACACTCCAGAGGCCCTCCAGGACACCTGCCATTTAGAGAAAGTATAGGAGGGGCAAGCATGTTTCCCCAGCAGAAAGAAGCCTAAGTCAGACATGGTTGATGTTCTTCATCTAGCTGAAGGGCTGTGTGGAAAGAGGCCTTTGACTTAGTGAGTCAGTATGGAGACCCAGGAACAGCACGGAGAAGTTATGGGGGCAGGTGTGGACTCACTAGGGCTGTACCCCATTACCTCACAGGACTGGGTAGTGAGTTTTCCAACCAGAGAAGCATTCTAGCAGATAATGGGCAACTCGGTACTGGACTGGATGGAACACTGACAATAGAGACCAAAGTTGTCACTGGCTCACTCTGAGAAATGACCACCAGCTCAAGCCACCACAGCTGCCAAACTCCAGCCAAGCCTCCAGGTCTCGTCCCTTCTGCCTCTCTGGTGGTGGCAGGGCCATGTCTGTCTGTAAGAGGAAGGCCCATCTACTCAAATACCCAGATGGTGTTCTGACTTTCAGCTCCCTCGTCTTCCCACATCTAAAAAGTCCAGAAACAATGATAAATGCAAGGAAAAGCAGAGCCCTCCTTCCGACCCTCTTAGCGCTGGAACCAACCAACCCTAACATCCAGGCTTTGTTTGAAAAGTAGGCTGGGGCTTTACTTGGTGCAGGCCAGGAGGTGTGGGGTTGAGTCTCTGCCATTTAATAGCTGTGGGCACGTCTCTTAGCATCTGGGCCTCAGCAGCCTTGTCTGTAAAACTGGTATAATATTACCTTCTCAAGAACACTGATGGGAAGATCAAAAGCTATAATTTATATAAAATATCAAGTTTGTGCCTGGCACACAGAAGGCAGTCAATAATGTTAGCTGCTACTATTATAATTATTCACCCCACAAATAGTGCACCAGGTGCCTAATGTGAAGCCAGACCAGGTACTTATGGATTCACAACACATATCCAATCCCTGCCCCGAGGAGCCTCCCATCCATTAGGAGAGACAGACAAAATACAAGGAAATGGTCAAATACATTAATTACACCTAACTGCAATGAAAGAAATAAGAAGGGAACCTCCTAAGACAGGGTGGTGAAGGAACATTTACCCTGAAATGGAAGCATGGGGGCGCAGAAGACAGTATTCCAGGCAGACTTCCTCAACACCAGTCCCAAGGTAGGCATAGGCATAGGCTTGCTGAGAGAGAGGAGCTAGAAAAAGCCAGGGAGCCTGTGTGTGGTGGGCAAGGGCAAGGGGGAAGTGTGGGGCCAGGCAGGGCTGCAGGACTGGGTAGGGGCCAGACCAGGCAGGGGAAAGGAATGCAGCCTTTTTTTTTTTTTAAGATTTTATTTATTTATTTATTCATGAAGGACAGAGAGAGAGAGAGAGGCAGAGACACAGGCAGAGGGAGAAGTGGGCTCCATGCAGGGAGCCCAACACGGGACTCAATCCCAGGACTCCAGGATCAAGCCCTGGGCTGAAGGCGGCTGAAGGCAGCGTTAAACCGCTAAGCCACCGGGCTGCCCCAGGAATGCAGCTTTTAAGCCCCTGCAATGACATGGTTTTTCCTGGCGGGATTTAGGCAGGGGAGTGATGGGGGGGACAATTCTCTTTTTAGATTGTTTTTCTGACTCATGATTCTTGCTCTGGAGAACATTATCACCCATTTCAGTAAACTGAACCAACACAAATGAAACAATTTAGTGGACAAAGCCAGAAAGGTATTACCCATTTTGGACTATAAATACCAACCAAGTGGTCCCGCTGGCACAGCCCAGCGGGCTTCACAGAGGAGGTGACAGGAACAGGGCCTCGAAGGTTGGGAGATCTGAGCAGGCAGAGGGCATGGCTAAGCACACCAGGCAGGGAAACAGAAGGAACCAGGAGCCAGAGAAAGGGAACACTGTTCTCCCAACCCCAGGTGTGCAGCCCCACTCAGCTTCAGGGCTCCCAACACTCTGTGAGGGATATAGAGCTGTTCCTCAGGATCACTGTCCTGGGGGCACCTGGGTGACTCAGTCAGCCAAGTGTCTGCCTTCGGATCAGGTCATGATCTAAGGGTCCTGGGATGGAGCCCCATGTCAGGCTCTCTGGTCAGTGAGGAGTCTGCTTCTCCCTCTGCCCCATTCCCTGCTTGTGCTTGTGCTCGCTCTCTCTCTCTCTCTCAAATAAATAAAATGTTAAAAAAAAAAAAAAAAAAAAAAAGATCACTGTCCTAGTCTTCCTTTTTCCTTCTACCCAGGATCCAGTGGAGGGACAAGTTACCACAGAGTCCCAGAACCACTACTCCTTGCTCCTGCCTGGGTGCAATCCCCACAGACAGGGGAATAAAGGACCTAGGAAGGGAATGGTCCTGGGAAGCCAAAGGGTCAGGACTTCTCAGAAGCTGCTGGGGAAGCACTCATCAGCCGCCTATGCAAAGATAAGACCCAACTGCTCTGCTTCCTCCTCAACTTCCCACTCTGTCAACAAAAAGGAAGAAATGGGTGCTCACCAGCAGCAGGTCACATGACAGGGCCTGTACTCAGCCCATCAGAGTGTTCCCAGGACAGGGTTGGGGACCTTTGCTCTCAGCCCTGATTTCACCTGTGGGGGGAAGGGCAAGTGCTGGGTGTGTGTGAGCCCTGGCTAGCCAGAGACCCCCGAAGACAGTTACTTTTATCTGGTGAAGCCCTGAATCCAGGCCTCAGGTCCAGACGGCTAAAAGGCCAAGGCAACCCAACACTGAGCTTTGATCCAACACTATTCTTGTGCCCAAATCTAGCATATTGTTACCTCCTCCCAAAATCCTGCTGTAGAAAGCAGAGTGAGCCCCTGGCTCTCTGTTTTATTGGAAGGTAAATGGATTCTTTTTTTTAAGATTTTATTTATTTATTCATGAGAGACACACAGAGAGAGAAAGGCAGAGAGACATAGGCAGAGGGAGAAGCAGGCTCCATGCAGGGAGCACGATGCAGGACTCAGATCTCAGGACTGGATCCTGGGACTCCAGGATCATGCCCTGGGCTGAAGGCAGATGCTTAACCTCTGAGCCACCCAGGGATCCCAGGGATTCTTAAAATTCTTAAATTCTTAAAAGAGAGGATCACTGAGTGGCTTGGGAGCTAAGCCTGGCTCTCGGTCTCCCATGAAATACCTCTCAGGAAGATGGGCCAGGTGGGTTCTGACTCATAGTGGGGCTCCACACCACCATCTCTCAACTCTGTCCCCCAGCAACCTGCCCTTCAAAACAGGAGAAAGAAATCAGCTGACTTCCTCCACCTCCTATCCCAGAAGGCCTGGAGGCTGCTATCACCTCAGTTGCTCCTCCTCCCAGAACTCAGGGAGGGAAGCGTCATTAACCTATTTTAGAGACAAGGGCCCTGAGAACCCCAGAGCAAACTGTCAGAATAAGAAGCTGAGAGAGGAGAACCAGAGGGGCCCAGAAGTGGGAGGTGCTGTAGGCAATGGCCAGAGGCAGCACCTGAGCTCACTTCCCACAGTCCCCACAGTTGGCGAGATAAAGAATGACAGGCACTTGGTTTGTCTCCCTTCCTCCACCGTCCATTTCAGCCCAGGCTCCCAGACCCACTTGGCTTGTAACCTGAGCCAACCAGGAACCTGGAGGTTTCCAGATTACCAAACCTGGCCCCAGCCAACAGTTCAGGGGACAGGAACAGAGGCTCTTGCGTGGGTTCCAGCTGCGTCTGTGTATGCACAGTCTTGGGTACACACACCACACACACCCAGCCATCTGCATATCAGGAAGTGTTAGGCTGAGAATAGTCTCACACAAACACGGTAGGAGCAGAGCCAGGGGGCTGGGTAATGAGTAGGAGATCTGGGAGTGGGCCACGGAGAGGAGCGATTTTTTTCCCTGCGCCCCTTGGTCAGGTCACCCCCAAAGAGCAAAGGGCTTTAGCAACTAAAGGGCTGTGAGGGGAGGGCTCCCAGGTCAAGGAGAGGGCGGGGAGGCTTGATGATTTATCTCTGAGGCTCATTATCTGAGGTTGAGGCCGTAGAGGGTCCTGCCCCCTCTTCCTGGGGCCCTTCAGCGCAGACTAGGTCAGACCAGGTTCCAGCCTGGGCCTGGCCTCTCCCCTCCCTCCTGGGGACAGGCAGGATGTGCCCTGGGTCACCTCAGGATGCCTCAGGACTCACAGGGTTTGTCTTCGAGGCATGAGCTGTTAGAAAGGTGAGGCAGGGAGGGAGTGTCTTGGCCTTCACATCTGATGTTATCTTTGCCTGGACACAAGGAAACTCACATGAGGCCCAATGACTGATGGGAGCACAAGTTGGAATCTGCGAGTGGCTGGCCTCTGCTGAGGACGCGCCTCCCCTCCCTTCAGGGAAAGGGTGTGTTGACAGAAACAGGTCCCGACATGTGTCTCTCCCAGCGCTGGACACAATAACACCAGCTAAGGCTTCGTCTCCGTTCTAAGAGCTTCATGTACAAACTCATTTTGTCCCTACAACAACCCCACGCACACAGTGCTAATCTCAGGGTGGGCGGCTTGCACAGGGTTCATTAACCTGCTGAAGGGCAAGAGCTGTCAAAGGGGGACACTGGCACGCAGTCTGGGTCCTTTGTCTGAACTCCTTTCAAACACACATCCTTTTAGTGAGGACTACTTTGCCGCCCCCCCCATTTCTGCACTGGCAATTCTCCGTCTGTGAGGTGCCCTTCACATGTGTCTGGTCCTCTACCTGTCCTCCTTCCTTCAGCTAATCTGAGTACCTATGTACCAGGCTTTTACTAGGTCCCCCAAAGGATCATCTGATCTTCTCAGCCCCATGACAAAGAGAGAGAGGAGGTAAGAGGATTATTCTCATCTCCAGATGAGGAAAATGAGGCCCAAGGAGGTTACTCATGGTTTGCCCAAAGCCAGTGGTTTTCAAAAAGGACAAAAAGAATGTGGCCCAGTACATACATATATATACACGTATACAAACAACCCAAAGTTAAGTGAAACAGTACTTTTACTATGTGTGATGCACACTAATATTTTCTCAGTTAAAAAAAAATACTGGTTCAACTTATGTTGATTTCATAACACACTAATGGGTTCAGATGCAGAGTATGAACAACAGTGCACTGAGTCTATGATTAATGGCAGAGTCAAGTCTTGCCCTAGTTCTGGCCCCAGACCGCAGTCCTTGTCTATCTGCTATACTGTCCATAACTTGAAAAACATTGCTGTGCCTACCAATAAATTCCCAGGGAGAGCTACCACAAACTGAACCCAGGCAGTCACAGAATATCTGCTTTTTTAAATAAAGATTTTATTTATTTATTTGAAAGAGAGAGAGTGTGAGTGGGGGATAGGAGGAGAGGGAGAGGGACAAGCAAACATGGGGCTCGATCCCACGACTCTGAGATCATGACCTGAGCTGAAATCAAGAGATGGATGCTTAACCAACTGAGCCACCCAGGTGCCCCAAAGTACCTGCACATTTCGATAGCTATTCCTTGGGTGATAAATGCCAAGTCAGGCATTGGGTGACAACATCTCACATCCCACAGCAAGTATATAAAGGTCTATCTTACAGGGACTCCTGGGTGGCTCAGCGGTTGGGCATCTGCCTTTGACTCAGGGCATGATCCTGGGGCCCAGGATACAGTCCCACATCGGGCTTCTACAGAGAGCCTGCTTCTCCCTCTGCCTGTGTCTCTGCCTCTCTCTCTCTCTGTCTCTCATGAATAAATAAATAAAATCTTAAAAAGAAAAAAGGTCTTACAATTCTTGTAAGAATGAGTTTCTACTCATCTACATCCTCATTTCTTATTCTCCCTTTTACTGATATCATCCTATGTTTCAGACTGCAAAACACCCAAGGGAAAGAACTTTACATGCCACAGTTACTCTGTATTATATCTAGCTGCATCTAAGGAGCACTTTCCTCAAAGGCAAAAACTTCTTACACCTGTGTAATACCTTTATCTAATATAAATAATATTTCCCTCCCAGTCTGAGTCTCACAATGCCTCCATCGTGGGAGGAAACTGAGGCACCTTCACAGAGGTGAAGCTATGGTGTTTCTCAAATGACACAGATACCCTTCCACTTCCCATTTCCTGCCACGGGGTCTTGGGATGGCCTCAGCTCTGTACCCCAGGGATGAGGGACTAGGGGAATGCCAAAGAAGGCTCAGCTTGATAGACTGGCAGACTGCCCAGAGCAGTGTGGAGGTGGATGCTGGGTCCCCATCTGGACAGAGTACCACCATTGATTAGTAATGCCTGTGCGTGGTCATGGGCCATGAGCATTTGCCATCTCCAACCTGGCTGTGCTTCTCCCGCCTTTCCCAGGGCAGGTAACAGAGGGCTGAGGCTGAGAGGCACAGGCCCCTTTCTGGCAATGACCCTGGCCACCCAATGTCAAGCTGTCAGCAGAGCAATACTGCTGGTCCAGACTCTGCTGGTCCAGGTTCCCCTTCTTCCCCAAACCCAAAAGTAATTTTCGAGCATGACACCTACCAGCAAGCCAGAGCATATACTCACCAGCAACAAGGCTTCCAGTTGGTTAATGTAGATCTCTTCACTGGCCAGGAACCCCGAGAGAACCAGCTTCCTCATCTCCAGGCCTTTCCCTGCTTCCACCTGTATGAAAGCAAACCAAGAGCCAACAGCTCGTGAAAAAGGAGGCTAAAAACCCGAGTGACCTGTTTTCTTGCCTTTTTTCTCTTTATCACTTTTGTAGGGAATAAAAGCCAGATATGTTTATTATACTTTGGAAAATACAGAATAAAAAAGGAAAAACAATCACCCATATTTCTGTTGCTAACATCTTGCTTTCTCTCCTATATTCTTTTTCCCACATTTCCTTATTTGCTATCCACCCATCCACCTATTCAGTCTTGTAACAGTGAGCATGATAACCAAGGACCTGGCCTCATGTGTAGGGGGCAGTTTAACAGGGGGAATACAGACCAGAGAAATTAGAGGGGTGCCTGGGTGGCTCAGTCATTTAAACGGAGGACTCTTGATCTCAGCTCACATCTTGATCTTGGGGCCGTGAGTTCAAGCCCCGAGTTGAGCTCCACACTGGGTGTGGAGCCTACTTTTTAAAAAAATAGGGCAGCCTGGGTGGCTCAGCCGTTTAGTGCCGCCTTCAGCCCAGGGCGTGATCCTGGGGACCCGGGATCGAGTTCCACATCAGGCTCCCTACTTCTCCCTCTGCCTGTGTCTCTGCCTCTCTCTCTCTCTGTGTGACTATCATAAATAAAAAAATTATAAAAAAAAAAAAGGAAGGAAGGAAGGAAGGAAGGAAGGAAGGAAGGAAGGAAGGAAGGAAGGAAGGAAGGAAGGAAGGAAGGAAGGAAATCAGCTATGACAGATGCAGGGCATGGTCACATGGGAAGACCCAACAGGGGCTGGAAGAGGCTCCCGAAGTAGTACCAACTGAGGATACAGAGAATGCAATGAACTGGCCACAGGAGCCTCATCTTGTGGCTTTCTAGCTTCACCTCTGGCTATATCTTCCTGTCCCCAAGGGCTCCAGCCCACAACAGAAGATGCTAGCTGAGGTCCTCAACATCACCCAAGCACTTCCTGACTGCCTTATTGTGCAAGCCACATATCCTAACCACTCCAGGATTCCTTCTCTTCTATGGTGATTGTGCCCCATTTAGCCTTGAAAGTCTGTCTTGTTAATCTCTTACAAGGACTCAGTTCCACCCCTCCCTTCTGCTACGGGCTTTGGCTCTGCTACCTGAATTCTTCTAACTGACCTCTGCCTCTCCCTCCTCCCTTCACACCACACACCAGAGCCAGGTTAACCTTATGAGAGCACCAGCTCACACCTGATGCTTGTCAAGGACTTAATACCAATACTGTAAAACCTTGCTATTTGCAAAAACATGGGTGGGTCTAGAGGGTATAACAGTGAAATAGGTCAGTCATAGAAAGACAAATACCATATGATTTCGCACAAAACAAACTAACAAAGAAAAAAAAAGAAACAGAAAACCAGACTCTTTGTAGAACTATATAGAAGAAACTGGTGGTTGCCAGAGGGGAGGTGGGTCAGGGGGCTGGGGGAAATGGGTGAAGAGGATTAAGAGTACACTCAAGATGAGCCCTGAGTAACGCAGAGAATTGTTGGATCACTATATTGTACACCAGGCACTAATGTAACACTATGTTAACTATACTGGAATTTAAAAAATAAAAATAAAAAAATCAACATTGCAAGATGTGACTATTCAGGGATTCAATTAGGTCATTCATTTATTCGTCCAACAAATATTTACTGAATGGCCACCAGACTCTGTAGATATAAGGAGAAGCAAACACACAATAATCCCTACTCTTATGTGGTTTATAACCTAGAGGAAAGACGGTAAAAAAAAAACAAGTAAATATAAACATGTAACGATACACTGTGATATGGGGTCTGGCTTAGTCTTTGCTTAAACACCTTTGCCAGCTCCTAGCTCCTCTCCCTCCCCTGCTGCCATCCCCTACAGACGGCAGATCTGTTGGCCTTCCCAACCTGCTGGGAGTGTTCATGCCTCTGCACTTACTTCCAGCTGCCTAAGAGGCTTTCTCCACCCTGGCTCTTCTCTGGGCATAGACCCTCCCATCTGACACGCGGGCCCTCTTGTGAACTGCCAGGTGATCCTGGGGAGCCTCTGAAGCACACTCTTCTGCATATCCCTGAAGGCTGGCAGCGCAAAATACCCCCAGCATGTGGGCACCTTATATTTATTAAGCCTTGTAAGTTCCTCTTGCACTCCTTAAGCCCTCCAATACCTCACTGAGGTCGGTACTATATTTTCCATTATGCAAATTGGAAGCAAATAGGACTTGGAAGAGGGAAGAAAAGAGCCCAGGGTCACACAGCCAGGAAGTGGCAGAGCTGGGATTCCATCCCAGTCCTGGGAATACCAGATTCTAGGCTCTTCCACTGCTTTAATGATGTCCTTGCTCTCATTTTCTTTTTCAAGCATCGGATGCTTACCTGGAATCTCAAACAGAACCCTCTCTGGGCATTACATGCACACCCTTATTTAGCACAGGCTGGGAGAGTGAATGAAGCTATCAGAAATTTCTGAAGTCTGGAGAAAAGTGGCTTTCCCCCAGCTGCATGACCTGCCCCACTGCGTTCCCACAGCTTTCCCACCCTTCCCCAGGTGAGGGCCTGCATCCTCAGCCTTCCATTAGCAACCGGGTTATCAGCTCTGTGCCAGAGGCTGCTGCCCTCAGAGTCTCTGAAATGTATCTGACCCTGTGATAGAAAAACAACATCCAGGGATCCCTGGGTGGCGCAGAGGTTTAGCGCCTGCCTTTGGCCCAGGGCGCGATCCTGGTGACCCAGGATCGAATCCCACGTCGGGCTCCCGGTGCATGGAGCCTGCTTCTCCCTCTGCCTGTGTCTCTGCCTCTCTCTCTCTCTCTCTCTGTGTGACTATCATAAAAAAAATAAATAAATAAAAAAAAAGTCCTGCCAAAGATAGTCCCCAAACCTATAATTACAGCACCTTATATAGAAAAAAGGATTTTTGCAGGTATGATTAAACTAAGGATTTTTTGATGGAGAGATGACACTGGATTATGTAATCAAAAGGGCTTTTATGAGGGGGTGGCAAGAGGGTCAGAGTCAGAAAAAGCAATGTGACCAGAGAAAGGGAGCAGGGGAAGGGAAAGAGATTGCAAGACTGCAAGATGCCACACTGCTGGCTTTCAGGACCAGGATGGGGCCATGAGCCAAGGAGTACGGAGCCTCTAGAAGCTGGAAAAAGGCCTGGGAATGGATTCTCACCCCTAGAGCTTCCAGAAGGAACTGCTGAGCCTTTAAGACTAGTGTATAAGAGAACAAATTTGTGTTTTAAACCACTAAACATGTGGTAACTTATTTCAGCAGCATTAGGAAACCAGTATGGACACTAAGTTTTAGGGAAGGACGATAGTTATTTATTGATGGCTTCACAAGTACCAGGCACTGTTCCTAAGAGCTTTCCAGGAATTAACTCACTACAATCCCACAGTCTACAAGGTGTTGTCATTATCCCTCTGAGGCACAGAGTGGAAATTGCCAGCTGCTTGGAGCTGTTGGCACTTCAGGCAGGCAGCACACCCTTCAAGGAGCAAAGTCCTACTAGCTGGAAGCAGAGCCACAGCCCTAGCCCCTGATGGTCAGATCTGAGGCAGCCCCGTTGCACGTCTGACAAATGGAAACTCACCTTCCATGTTGGGGGCCAGTGCTCCCCTACTGCACCCCACTCCCTTCCTGTTCCCTGACAACCAAAGATTTACCTGAGGGCCTGAAAAACATCCTGTAAGAGAAGTCACTTGAAGCACATTGTGAGCTTAGCTGTAGGGCTGGTTGGACTAGGACCGGAGTGTAGACCTGGTGATTGCAGCTCCTGCCAAGCTCCCCCATCTTGGCATGAGCGCAGAACCTGTGACAGTCCTTGCGACAGCCCATTTCAGCAAGACCCTCTCCACAAGAGACTCTACCTCAGAGTCCAATCTTGAAAGAGCTCCTCCAAAGTCAATAGTCACCTCCAAGAGTTCCACCCTCGGCTACTCTCCCTCTGAAATTTTGGCTGGCATAGGGGTGGAAGTGGTGGAGAGCTTGAGCATGTGAAATTAAGTTCTGCTCATGTTACCAACAGGAGGCCTGTTCTCAGTTACCACCCAAAACCTCTTCCCTTTTCTCTTTTTTTATTTTCTTTCCTCAGACCCACATGTTCCTGGCTTAGAATTATCCAGAAAATCACAATTGTTTCTTCAATCCTTGTGGGACTATTCTTATTTCATAAAACACCAGCACTGGACATTCATTCACTCTGCCCTATGTGCCAGGCCCTGGGAATACAAATACAATGGTGAGAGAGATGGTCTCTGCCTCCAGAGAGCCCTCCAGAGGTGGTGCCCACATACCCAGAATCCTCGGGGCCAGTACTCTGAAGAGTTCAGGTCCCCCACGGGATGGCAGCCCCCAGCATAGGGAAGCTGCCTTCTGAGTGACACTGTCTCCATTTCTTCCCCAAATGAAGCTCATGAAGTAAGTGCAGCCACTGTGGGCTTGTTCATTCCCAGCATTTTACACAATCTGCTAGGCTGAAAGTTTGTCGGCTCCCTCCCCCCTCCCTCCCCCCCCCCCCCCCCCCCCGCCCCCCATCCAAGAGCTCAAGTCCCTCTGGTAGGGTCAGTATCTACAAGGTAAGTTTAGCCAGCTCTGGCCTGGTCTTCTACAGAGTTTAGAGGCTAAATAAAAGGCCCTAAAGGTTTGGCTCGAGGCCAAATCAAGATAGGATCTGTCCAGTAACTTTGACCTCCTCCAAGACAATAGTGAGGACTGAACTGGCAGGGCCACCTGCCATTCAGAGCCTTAGGCCACGTGGCACTACACACAGCAGAGTTCAGTTCACGGGCCACACCACTTTTCAAGGAGCCCCAAGCAGGATCTGCACAGAGTAGATGCCACTGGGTCTAGGAGCTGTGCCCATGCTTACCATCAGCCTCAGGACAGCTGGCCCCTCTCTGAGCCAAGACAATGCAGGGACATCCAGCCATTCCTCCTCTTCCTAGCGCTAGGCACCGGGGAGGTCTCCTTCAGCTATTTCTCAGCAGAATTTAGAGGGTGGATCCCTGTGTTCTAGGCTCCTTGCTGTCCGAGACTTTAGGCAGGTCCAGCAGTGTTTCCAAAGGCCAGGTATTCATATAACCATCCGTGTAGTTTTGTCATACATACCACCTGCACTACTGGGTACTTAATATTGTTCTTTACAACTGACTTCTTAAAAGCACAGCCTTGGGGCACCTTCCTGGCTCAGTACCTTAAGCCATTAAGCATTTGCCTCAGGGACAGAGCCCCTCATGTGGCTTCCTGCTCGGTGGGGAGCCTGCTCTCCCTTTCCTTCCTGCACATGCTTTCTCTTTCCCTCTCAATAAATAACAATCCTAAAAAAATAATAATAATAATAATAAAGCACAGCCTTACCCCAAGCATTGTATTTGAAATCGTAAGATGTATAAGTTGTATTTTCCCTAATATATGTTAAAATATAAGCCTGCTACTAAAGTGCAAAAATTACACCTAGGTGCCACCTAAAATCACATCTCAAACCATCATATGCGCAGCTCACACTTCAGGAAAACACCTCAGTGGGGGACACAGGCATGGCCATCACCGCCAGTGGGGGCCGAAGACACTGGGGCAGGTGAAGCAAATGTGGGTGTTTCCAACTATTTAAAAACTGGCAATGAATAACACCTGATGGGTTAATCTGCATTACAGAAGGATTTTTCTTCTTGACAAATGAGTTCCTTTAAATAGCAGCTTTTAGATAGCATGGTCGCTATCAGCCCCACATACCTTTAAATAGAATTGTATGAAAGATTTTTGGAAAGCACACAACTCTGTACCGCCAGGAGGTGATGTTGCTATCGGTATTAACGTTACTGTTTATAGAGAATTAACTCCTCAAAAAGAAGCCTGGGTTGAAAGAGCAAGCTCCAGCCCCAGCTCTGGAGGAAACCACTTTTCACCTCTGTTCCCCAGGAAGATGGAGCATCTCAGAGATGACACTGAAAACAGGATTGATTTATAGGACTGACATTTGGACACATGCTCACGAATACAAACATGGTTTAAAGTAAGTACTCCTGAAAGAAAGTTACAGCAAAGAGAGAACTGCCTTGGATTCCCACCTGCTGTTGAGGAGAGTTTCTTATTCAAGACGGTGAAGACCATCCAGAGCCTAGGACAGGAACGCACCCTCCAGAAGTGCCCTGTGAGTACGCACGTGTGCACATACACACACACGGGCACACACGTGCGCACCCAGTCCAACTCTGACCCAAACACAAGTGGTCTCTCCTCCCCCGAAGTTCATACCCTTTTATCAGAACCTTGAGTACTTTCTCATTCTATTCCTATTATCTGTGCACTTGTCCCCTTGCCCTGAACGGAGAACTCTTTGTGAAAAAGGACCATGCCATGTTCATCTTGTCTCCTCCCCAGTGCCGGGCAAAGTGCTTTGACTAGAACACAACCTGGCAGTGTTTGTTGAATGAATGGATGAGGTTTCTCCCCACCCCTCTGGTAGCCACCTTGTTTGCCTGCTCCCTCTATAACTGACCAAGCTTGGGAGAGAATGAGGGCATCCTAGGGGTGTTCAGGATGAGATGGGGGCCTGGGATTCTCCAACACTCAGGGAGGGCTCCTTCCCCCATGCTGAAACAAGTCCAGGAATATTGAGGCAGCAAAGAGGGGAAGACTCCCATCTAGGTGCTCACAGGACTCTGGGAGGATCTGGGGTTTTAGGACTGATGCGTGCCTGGGCCCCCTTGGCATCTGTGTGCTTCCTCCTTGGAACACCTCTGAGTAGGAGAAAAAGGTCGGGAACATGGTACACCCTTTGCAGGCCCCATGAAGCCTCCCTCACTCCACAAATTCACTGAGCATCAGTCACGTCCCAAGCTCTGTGCAGTGTTCAGTAGTGAATACAACATGGCCCTTGCCCTTGAGGATAACAGGGCATAATTGAGGAGGCAGGTGTCTAGAGTTCTGAGCAGACTGAAATACAGGCTAAGACCCAGGTACAAGCCAGAGTCTAGAGAGTAAGGGTGGGTCCATTAGGTAGTACATGAACAGGACCCCATCTGTGCTGGGGAGGAGTTCTCAGAGAAGGCCCATTAGGGACCCCCCCCCCACACACACACACACATCTCCCATCCCACACACTACTTAGCTCCCAATCAGTGTTCTTGGTTCATTACCAGACTTTTCCCTATCCTGTTTCTGGTGGGAAGGTTGCTCAGATCCTGAGTGCAGAGGCCTTTGCAGGCCTAGTAGAGATGTGACTTAACCCCAGTGCTCTGAGCTAGTATCAGATGAGAGAACCAGGGGTGGGATGCTAGCCACTGCCAGCCTCCCATTACAGCTCCTCTCTCCACTGCACCCAGGCCCACAGCTACAGCTCCACCCAGACACCCCACATCAGCCATCTCCTGTGGGTCTGTAGTCTGTTTTTTTACCTCCATTAGCTTGTCCTCTGAACCACACTGCAGTGCGGGCGTGGCAGAGCTGTGATCCCCATCTCAAAGGAGGGACAAAGAGGCCCAGAGAGGCCCAGTGGCAGCCTCCTGCCCACAGCAATGCTCTGTGTACCACACCCTCTGGGGTGCAGACGGCCCGGCAGGGAAAGGGGCACAAATGGACAGGGTGTTAGGCAACCTGGCTTGCAGTCTGCAAACTCCCTGCCATACATTCCCACTGGCATTCCCTTCTAGCCACAGAACAGAGGTGATGAGCAAAAGGCCGAGCTTAGGGCTCTTAGAAGTGGGCTAAGCTGAAAGAAAGAATCAATGGTGCAGTGTGCCATGCCTTCAGGCAGCACTGGTGTGGTTGCAATGGAGGTAGACCCCCGCCCCTGGGGAGGAGGTGAAGAGAAGGAAAGGGGATTGATGCACAGCTCCCTCCTGCTCTGCCTTCAAGGCAAGTGCTATGAAAGGACAGGACCACTGCTGGGGAGAATGTTCAAAGCCCTAGACTGAGTGGGCTGGGGCCCTGGCAGATGCTTCTTGCCTATACCCACCTTGGGAAAAATGCCTACCCACCTGGCTCCTGCCTGGAAGCCAGCTGTTATCACCCCATTTTCAGCGGATCCAATTCTTTTCCTTCAACGGAGCTCAGTGACCTCTGGCTCCCAATCTTTCCCCATGCTCTCTGGCCTCAGCTCCCAAGTCTCCTTGCTCAGAAGCAAGTGGCCCCTTCGGCCAAACTTCCCAAGTGCCCTTATCCTACTGTAGCCATGGAAACAGTGAATTATGGCCTCCTGGTTTCAAGTCCACCAGCTCCTCTGGGGCAGCAGGCTCACAACCAGGGCCGTGCCCACCAGGTGACTTATGTCACTGCCAGAGAAAGACCCCAGCACAGCTGGCCTGGGGAAAACCAGCAGCCACTCCCGCTGCGGACAACTGGTCCGGGGGGAGGAGGAAGGCAGGCACCGCACCTCTGCCCTGGGAACAGCTGCCAGAGAGCTCAGCCCCTCGCATCCCCTCGCTTCCTGCCCCTGCCGGCCAGAGTGCGGTGTTTCCACCCAGCCATGAGGTCTGTGCACAAACCAGCCATTTCTGCCCGCACACGGCTTCGGCAGTCGAGAGCTGCCAGCCCTGCCCCTCCCCCGACAAGCATCCAGGGCGTGTCACGTTCCCACCTTCACGGCCACCAAGAAGGGGGACCCTGAGCCGGGGCTGGTCGGGGTTCCCAGCTCGCACTCCTCCAGGAGAAACACATCTTCATCCTCCAGCACCTTGTCCAAAAAGCCTATAGCCTCCTCTTCCTCTTCCATGGCAGCCGGAGGCGCGGAGGGCAAACAGGAAGCGAGGTCCACGCAGCAGCAGCAGCCGTTGCCGCCGCCGCCCCCGAGGGAGGCAGGCGGGCAGGGAGGGGAAGAGCGTGCAGGGCAGGCCTAAACCAGCATGCTGGCCTCCCCGGAGTCAGTCCTGGCACCCGGCCACCGGCTCCCGATGAAAGGCTCCATTATGAACCTTTTCCTGCCGCCGCTTCCCGGCCCTCCCGCGCGCCGGGGCTGCGGGCCGCCTCGCGCGCGTCCCCGGCCGGAGAGGGGCAGCCGCGCTCGGGCAGCCCCGCCGCCGCCCCGCCGCCCCGCCGCCCCGCCGCCGCCGCGAGCGCAGGGCCGTCACCGGAGAGACCGCGCGGCGCGCCGGCGGACCAGGAGGAGGCGCCCCCGCCGGCCGCCGCGGCCCTTCCTGCGGTGCGCGCCGGCCCGGGCGCAGGCGGGGCCCCGCGCTCCCCGGCCGCCGCTCCCGAGCTCGGGCCGGCCGCCCCGCCGCCCCGCCGCCCCGCCGCCGCGGGCCCCAGCGATCCCGCCCTTTCTGGACTCCGAGGCTCGCGTTTGCTATTAATACACAGGAAATGCACGACTTGACTCGTGAGGTGGAGCCGTTCCCTCTGCGGTCACCGGCCGGCGGCTGGCGGAGGCTTCTGGAGCGCGGAGGAGGGGCGAGGAGGCCGCAGACGGGCCGGGCGCAGGGGGAGGTCTGCTTCCCAGAGACAGGCTTTATTTACGGCCCCTCGCCAGAGCCCGGGCAGCAGGGGGAGGAGCGGCGGAGCAGCTGCCCGCGCGGCCTCTGGGAGGCCCGGCGAACCTCGCTGTCACCTTGGGGTGGCCACAAGCTGAGCCCCCTGCTCATCTCTGCCTCAGGTCCTGACACCTTTGCAGAGAGGAGGCCAGGGCCTGACGAGGAGACAGTTTCTATCACCACTGTGGCTGGGAGAACAAGGCTTTGTGCAAAGGAGGCCTGGGCCGCCTCACTGCAACAGAACCAGAAGTGCCAGCCAGGGTCTGCAGCAGGCCCACCTCGGACGGCGGGAGGTGCCACATCTCCTACTCACGGATGCTGCTGGGATGAGCAGTCCCACCCCCCTGGGGCTCTTCTGCCTCCAGAGAGGCCTCTGCCCAGTAGAGCCAGCCTGATGGCAGAGGATACACATAAACCCAGGACGGGCAACACCAGCAGCCCTTCCCGCTCCCAGCCTGCTTCCCTTGGCTTTAGCGAGGGTGGCAGAAGCGAGATCCACCCAGATAGTGAAGTCCACCTTGTGGTTGTCTAGGCCCCAGCCAGAGGGGAGCATCCATTTACTCTCCCGAGGGAGGAGTTCAGGGGCAGCACCTGGGAAAAGCTCTTTCACCACACAATACCTAGGGCAAAGGTTGCAAACTCCTGTAGCCGCCACAGTGCAGCTAGGTAGGAGTGAGCCAGGTAGGAGCAGGGTGGAATGAAAAATTCCACCACTCAGCTCCAGCTAATGGCTGCTAGGGCAATATAGGCTTCAGGGTGCCCCATCTCAGATTGTCCTAGAAAAGCTGGGGATTTGGATTCTTAGCTGATATCTCTCCATTTAAAAATGATGGCAGATAAATGACATTAAAACAAAACGAAGAGGCGCCTGGGTGGCTCAGTGGTTGAGCACCTGCCTTTGGCTCAGGTCGTGATCCCAGGGTCCTGGGATCGAGTCCTGCATCAGGCTCCCCTCAGGGAGCCTGCTTCTCCCTCTGTGTATGTCTCTGACCCTCTCTCTTTGTCTCGCAGGAATAAATGGATAAAATCTTTAAAAACAAACAAAATGAAATGAAACATGGTGCAGTCTAAATAAAACACATCCATGAACTGAATTAGGACCACAGACAAGGCTGCAGAAGATTGTTTCTTTGAGGGAAGCTGGGAGTTGTGTAGGTGTGGGAGATTGGGGGGGGGGTGTTCCCCGAATATCCCCACTGTCCCATTTCCTCACTGGACCTGGCATCTTGGAATCCAGCTCAGCGTCACACACTACCAACCCACTTCCCTTTGTAAATCTGCATAATAGGTGCTACCAGGTAGATGAAGTAAAAATTCAGAATTCTGGGTGGTGATCAAGTGAAGATTAAGGATTCTGGGTGGTGAGCCCTGAAGCTTCAGCCCCACACAAGCCAACCCCCACAATCTCCCACCAGCCCCTAGACAATGTCTCCAGCCAGGGATTCCCCTGAAATCTTCCTGATGCTTCTGGTTCACAATGTTCTCTCCTAAAACATAGTTGCCAGGACCAGTCAGCATGGCTCTTAATGATCCAGTGTCTGACCTGTCCATCAGTGTGTGTATGTACCACCAGCCCCCTTATGCACATGTCACATACCCTGTTAGGTGGTAATATTAGGCCACAGCGGGGAGGACTCAAACTCTTTGGAAATGAGCTCCAAAGGAAGATCAACTGTGCCCCATCCTGGGTCCACCTGACATCACTCCCTCACCTTTCCACTGGATACCTCAGTTAAGAACAGGGCCCCTGGCTGAGCCTCCAAGCTGGATGGAAGTTTGAGGAGAGAGGAGAATGGAAATGGTTTATCCCAACTCCCCAAAGAAGTCTGTGGAAGCTCTGAGTTTGAGGTGGGTGGGGCTCCTGCTATTCTGTTGGAATTGAGAATATGTCATCGCTGACTGCCTGTCACCAAAGGTGAAATACAAACTGAGGGATTTGGGGTAGGCTCTTTGGGGTCTCAAGGCTGACAGGGTTCCACAGAGGCACACCCTACCTTATACCCCACCCCCTCCCTCAGTCCCTGGTTTTTCCCTGTCCTTGCCCTGGCTGGGTTATAAATACCCGGAGCACATCTGAAGGGCCCTTTCAGCCACAATTCCTCATTTGGTTTGGGCGGGTGAGGCTGTTCCCAGAGCTTGGGAACAACTGGGCCTGGCATTCCCCAGGGCATAAGTGTGCCAGCCCAGGGCTCTATGTCACAGCTTCTGTCTTCTACCCTGCAAGTTTCAAGTACATGGCAGGACTGCCCCCACTGATCAGACAAGCAGGTGGAATGCGAGAAGGGTCTAAAAGCCCAAGGGCCCCTCCTATGTCCCTTCTCCCACCCAAGTGAGCATGAAGTACCCTTAGAAGTCTCCTGGAGTATCCCCCTCTTCATTTCCCATGCCCCTAGCCAGTATATCCATACCCACTTCTTCCCCAAACCCTGAAACCTCTCAGAAGCTGCTCCCTTAACATCCAAGGCATCTCTGCTCCACCCTACCCCAGCTGGCTGGAAATTCCAGTGAGTAACTAGAATGCCCTTCCATCTTCATCGGGCACACAGACACCACTTAGAGGCCCTCAGTCCTCCCCCTGGTGGGGGGGAAGTGACTCACAAGTCCCAGCAATGCTCCCTCCCTTTCCCCTACAAGTGCCCTGAGCCAGCCCTGGACCTGAGCTTCCTCTCTGCATCCTCCACACTCCACTGCTTCAGCCTGGCTCCTGCTCCTCCTTCCAGAGAAGAAGCCTGTTTCAAAGGTATCTAAACTGCCTTATTCCAAAGCCGGAGGCCTCCCTCTCCTACTCCACAGCCTCTGCAGTCTGGGCTTTGGCAAATCCCTCAGCTCCCATGAGCATGCTAGTGCTGCTCTGACCGCTCTGGCTCAGGCTGGCCCTTCTTTCTCTGGCCTCCTGTAAACTGGAGTCACCCATTCAGGACCCCAGCCTTGGCCCGCTGCTCTCTACCCTCTCTACCTCTCATCCCTTCTCGCTTCCAGGCCAATGGCAACCCATCACCATTTGTAGCTCCAGCATCTTGCTCAGCTCCAAGCATGACATCTACACTGTCAAGCTGCATCTCTTCCCTTGGAAGTTCTACCAACAGCCCCTCAACTCCACATATCTAGACCAAATGACCCTTCTCTCTCCCTAAGCCAGCTTCCCCTTCTGGCTTCTCCCCTTCTGTTGGCAGGGCCACCATCTTGCAACTCTTCCTTCCCCCAGGCCCCACATCCCTTTTACAGAATCCCTTTGGTTCTTCCTTCTTTTCCTTTTCTAAAGCCACCGCCCCAGACAAAGTTTGCATCTCACTCCTACACTGTCAGGATAACATTCCATTCTGAGTCCTGATCTTGACTGTCCATCTATCTGTTCACTTGTTTGCTCTTTCATACCCAGAGAAGGCCTGGCATTACAAACACAAATCCAAGAGTGCTCTCAACCTATATCAAGTGAAGGACATAGGAACAAAAGAGACAGTGTCTCAGTGATCAACACAGGGGAATGCAGGACAAAGGCACTATCCCTGCCTCAGAGGAAAAGCCTCACAGAGAGTGGCTTCTAAGCAGCATTTGGAAAAGGGGAAGAGTTTGTGGGCAAAGGGAGGAGGGAGGCCAGAAAGGAGAACTTCTTTCTGTGCAAACACAGAGGGAGGCCAGAATAGAAAAGGGGCAGGAGGTGAGTTTGGAGAAGCACACTATGGAGGGTGAGGGGCACTGACTGCGATTTCTTTTTCCTTTTCTTTTCTTTTCTTTTCTTTTCTTTTCTTGAGAGAGAGGTGGGGAGGGGCAAAAGAAGAGAGAGAATCCTAAGCAGGCTCCACACCTAGCATGGAGCCAGATGTGGCGCTCGATCTCACAACCCTGAGATCATGACCTGAGCCAAAACCAAGAGTCAGACACTTAATTGACTGAGAATTCTGACATTTGCCAAGCCCACACTCTCAAAGCCACTGATAGTTTCCTCTCCCCAAACCCCATGGTCTTCCCTCATACTCACTCTCCATCCCTTATTCTCTTAGTCACTAAATCAATAAGTATTTATTAACTGCCTACTGTGCACTGGGCATTCATAATGCTGCCACAAATGGGACACTATGTCTACTTCCATGGAGCTGATAGGCTTAGGGCCAGACTGACCATTGTCAGTCTGGCCAAGGCAGTGCCAAGAATGGGGCACTATCTTAGCACTATGGGGCTGAGGTACAATTCCCCCAGAAAGGATAATATGGAAGTGTCTGTTGTGATTTTAAATTTTCACATCCTCTGACCCAGCAACTGTAAGGGATTTTTCTGAAAAATATTTATTTTTTTCAAAAGATTTATTTATCTATTTTAGAGGAAGAGCATGCACGGGAGTGGGGGATGAGTCTTAAGCAGACTCTGCACTGAGGGTGCAGCCTGATGTGGGGCTCCATGTCACAATCCTGAGATCATGACCTGAGCTGAAACCAAGAGTCTGATGGACACTTAACCAACTGAACCATGCAGGTGTGCTCCTATATAGTTTTAAATGTTCACACTCTCTGACTCAGCAACTCCACTTTAAGACATTTTTCTGCAAAAATATTTCTACAGGTGCACAAAGATCTGTGTACGAAGACATTCACTGCAGTAATGCTTATGCCAGCGCAAGACTAGAAACAGCCCAAATGTCTAGCGGAAGTGGATGGTTAAGTGAATTACGGCACATTCGTAAAGTGAAATACGTGTGCAGTCATAAAGAAAGAAGAATGAGGTGGATCTTTACTTACTGATATACAAAATATCCAAGACCTACTAAGTAAAATAGGGAGAGCAAATTGCATAACAGTATACCAGTATGATTTAAGAAAAAAGCATATACACATATTTATATGTCACATGGAAAAATAAGGAGAAGTATACAACCAACTTTTAACAGAAGTTCTATCTGTAGGATGGGACATTAGGAGACTTTTACTTTCTACATTATATATTTCTGTAAAGTTAATTTTCAGTGATGTAATCAGAGAAAATAAAGAAGTTAAAAAAAGAAGTGCCACAGTTGGGAAAGCAGACTGGGCTCTGAGTGCACAAGACAGACGCAGCTGATGCAGCAAAGGGGGAGTCACAGAAGGTTTGCTGGAGGAGATGACATTGAAGTTCATACCTCGAAATGACCAGGGGTTAGCCATGTGAGTAGAGATGGCAGAGAAGGCAAATGGGACTGTGTGAGGCACAAGGAAATGAGTTCAGTCTGGGTGGCGAGTGTGCATTCATTCGATCACTCAATTGACATTTACTGAACATCCGCTATGCATCAGGCACAGTTCTAGGCACTAGAGTTTTCTTTTTTTTTGGCACTAGAGTTTTCAATGAACAAACATTTGGTGACAAAACAGACAAGACTCCATCTTGGAGCTCACATTCATGAGGTTGCAGAAGTAGTCAGGGGCCAAGTGGTCAGATCAAGCAGAGTCTTGACAGCATAGCTAAGGGTTGTATTTTACCACTAGGAGAAAGGAATGCATTGGAGGGTTTTTTTTTTCTCTCTCTCTCTTTTTTTTTTGCATTGGAGGGTTTTAAGCAGGGAATGACATGACCATTGTTCAATGGTCTTGCCTCCCATTAACACCAGATTATTCTTTCTGAAACATTGCTCACTCTGCCCAGCAGGAAGCCACCAGGTCAGCTTCAACAAGGGGAATGGGGCCCTTGCTGGTAACTCAACCAATCAACAGCCTCTGTTCCTCGCTCTCCCCTGAACTGGTCAGGCACATTCTCACTTCCCCGCCTCATACTGGGCTTGAAGCCTCTACTCCCTCCTCTATGACTATCCCTGGCCCTCTCAACTTTCTTGGCAAAAGCTGAAGTTCCACCTCCAGATTTTCTGGAGCTCAGTAGACTCTGGGCCAATAGGAACAGACACCACCCAATGGGAACTGACCCCAAGGGGCCAGTGCCAGGGGCAGGCAGAGTCTGCTACAGCCGCAGATCAAATCAGACGCATCATCTTCCTGGTAACTGTGCTTCTCCCTCTGCCTTTCTCTCTGTGTTACAGAAGTCATTCCAAAAATCATATATAGTTTATTACATAAAGCCAATGTTGGGAAGACGCCAGTACATGATACCCCTTATATGGTAAAACAAAAACAAAAAGAACTCCCCTAGATCCTGGATTTGAATCCTCACTCTGCCTGTTGCCATTTGTGTGACCCTGGGCAAGTCGCTCAAGCTCCCAAGGTCTCAATTTCCTCATCTGTAAAATGGGGACAATTATAGCACCAAGTTCGGGGTTGCAGGGAGGACTAGAACATGTAGGGCAGTGCCTGGCAAGTGTCAGCCCTTGTTAGGCACTAGCTATTCTCCTTTCCTTTGGCAGTGGTGGTGGGGTGTGGGGAGCACAGAAGTGGGGGACCCTAGCTCACTCCAAGCCTCACCTCCCACCTCTTCTATTGGGCCCAATGCCATTATCCTTTTCTCAAACTTCAGGAGGTTTTCTTACATTCCAGAACTTACACAGCCCTCTTTATCTAGAATGTTTTCCTGACCAGGACCCAAGCAGAACACTACCTACTCTCTGAAGCTACCTCCCACGGACTCCCCTCCCTGGTTCCCTGACCTGAGGTCACATGATTCCTCCCTTGGGATGCTGTGCATCTCTCAAGGCTGTTGCACAGATGGCCTTGAAATAGAGGGAGTATGTGTGTGTTGGGGGAGGGGGGTGTCAGGAAAACCCCATTCCTGCTAATTCCCCCAAAGAGTTGGAACAATATCTTATAAGAAGTAAGTGCTCCGAAAATACTTAGTGAGTAGACATGGAAGCTTCTAGGGCAAGGCAAAGGATCTCTCAAGAAGATAAATCAAGGGGTTCAGATTAGATGAATGATTCCTATGGAAAGTGGTTGTATGATGGGGGCTCTTGGGACTAAAGGGAACACAGTCCTACTGAAGGAAACCAGGCTGAGGGGCGGGGGAGAATGAGAATCCACCAGTGCCAAATGCAGCAGACCAAGTGTGGCTTTATCTCTATTTCCCAGCACTTCCGTCCTTCCTTAGCACACAAACTCTTGGCAGTGGGTTGGTGTCCAGCAAGGTGGGCTTAAGGGGAGCACCTTGCAGTGGCAGTCAGGGAGAAGGGAAGGCAGATTGTGACTAAGTGAGAAATAGCCCAAGACAACTCTAACCTCCTTCCCAGCAACCAGGCTCGCCTTTTTGTGCCTCTCTCCCTGTTGAATCCTGCCTGGTGGTGTCCCCCAGAGGGGCCTTCACCACGGAGGAATGCTGCTGGGAGCTGAGCCACCTCTACAGGACTACAGCAGGGACAGGAAGGTCCTAGGGCAGCCAGAGCTGGCGCCTCATGAAAAACTGGGTTCCCATCCTAGGAGAGATTCAAATTCAACACCCACATTGGGAGTGGGTCCTCTTATGTGGCACGGCATAAGGTGTTCTTATGGATCTATGTCACTTGGTCCTCGCAGCAGCCCTTCCAGATAGGAGGCATTTATCCTCATTTACAGCCAAGGGTACCAACACTCTGCAAGTTGCCCAAAGCCACACAGCCAGAAAAATATAAAACAAAGGTGCCAAGGCTCCTATTCTGGAGAGGTCACAGAGAGTGGCTGTGACGAGTACCCTACCACTTACCAACTATGGGGCCCCGCATGGGTTGTGTAACCTCTCTGCATCCAGGTTTCCATATCTGCAAAAGAGGGCCATAACGGTGCTCTTCCTCACAGGGTCATGATGAGGGCTAAGAGCATTGATGTTTATAAAGTGCCATAACAGCGCCTGAATTTAGCAACTGCTGTGAAAGTGTTTCCATGCGTTCTCTTTGTTCTACTACACAGGTAGGAGATTGAGGGATCTGGAGGCCCTCCAGACAGAAGCAGCCAGTCCACAGCCTTGAGGGTGGAAGGCTCACCAGCACATTGTCCATGTAAAAGAAAGCACTAACACACACCAGTGGAGAAATGAGGCTTGGTGCAAGTCCAAGCAGCTGTGATGATGAGGAGGAAGGGGTAGGGAAGACGAGGACAATGGTGATCATCTCAACACTCTCCTACTCTTACTTTGGATTCTCCTGCTAGCTGAAGTCTGAGCCCCTCAATTAATCCTTTTATTAGAAACCTCTGAACTGGGGCAGCCTGGGTGGCTCAGCGGTTTAGCACAGCCTTCAGCCCAGGGTGTGATTCTGGAGACCCGGGATCCTGCTTCTCTGTGTCTCTGCCTCTGTGTGTGTGTGTGTGTCTCTCATGATTGAATAAATAAAAATCTGAAAGAAAGAAGAAAAGAAAAGAAAAGAAAAGAAAAGAAAAGAAAAGAAAAGAAAGAAAAGAAAAGAAAAGAAAAGAAAAGAAAGAAAAGAAAAAAGAAAAGAAAAGAAAAGAAAAGAAAAGAAAAAAGAAAAGAAAAGAAAACCTCTGAACTGCATGCATCTGGGTACCACAAGAACTATAGAATGAGTCTGACACTGAGCAGTCCCACCCACACACATACAAACTTTGCCATTGCAAAGTGCTCTGCCTAATGCTGTCTTATGGAAACCTCACAACAGCTGTGAGGTCAGGAGGGAGGAAATTCTCAGTATCTTCCCTGTACAGATCTGTCAACTATAGCCCAGCCAGGGTGAGTGACATCCCTCAGGTCACACAGCTAGAAAATGCTAGCACTAAGACAACACCAAATCTTTGCGTTGTTTCCATTTTTTACTGCATCTCCTAAGAGGGGAGACAGAGGAGTCTATAGCTTATAGGAAGCAAGCTTTTCTGTAAGACCATGGTCCTGGCAGAGGAATGTCTCTCCCCACTTGTTGGCTGAGATCAAGAGTCCCTGCCCTTCCTTCCCAAGGTGAAACCAGACACTCTCAGCTGAATCGAGCCAGCAGTGGTGTGAGGCTCCAGACCTACTAAGGAGCCCTGCTCAGCTTGGGCTTGAAGAGAGTGAGGGGTTTGCAGGGCAGGGCTTCAGGTTTCACCCTGATGCCCAGTGAGCTGCACAGCTGGGGGTATATCTAAGACAAGAGCAGTAGAGCAAGGCTGTCGGGGACATGTTGGGGAATGAGCATTGTGTGTCCTGCCAACACTATAGAGACCTGGCTTCATCTAGGCTACCATACCTCGCAGGACTGATCCAATTCCAGAAAGGGGGTTGCCAAAAGTAGATTCAGTTGTTATCTAGGAAATATTCATTAGCCTAGGTCCTTTCAATGGTCTTGGCTCCAAAAGCTGGCAAGAAAAGTCCTGTGGGTTCCAGTCACCAAGGACGGAGCATCATGATGAGCCCGACCTAATGCTGCAGGCTTTACCTGAGCTATCCCAGTCCCTCCTGTCAATAATCCTTTGGATAGGTGAGCCTATTTCAAGATGATCAGGGAGCACCTGAGTGGCTCAGTTAGTCAAGCATCTGATTTCATCATAGATCATTATCTCAGGGTCATGAGATCAAGCCCCACATGGGGCTCCATACTCAGCATAGAGTCTGCTTGAGATTCTCTCCATCTCCCTCTGTCCCACCCTCCACTCTCCCTCTTTCTCCCTTTCAAATAAATAAATAAATCTTTAAAAAATAAATAAAGATGAGGAAAGCTCATGTTCCTCCCATTTTCCGGGGCACTGAGTAAAGCTGCTAAGATGGTCACATTCATGTGTCAACCTGACTGGGCCATGGGTACCCAGACATTTGGTGAAAATGATTCCAAGTGTGGCAGTGAGAGCGGTTCTGAGTGAAATTAACATTTGATCAGGTGACTGGATAGAGCAGGTTGTTCTCCCTAATGTGAATGGTGGGCCTCATCTAACTAACTGAAGACCCAAATAGAAGAAAAAGACTGAATAAGAGGGAACTCTTCCTGCCAGGTGAGCTGAGTCATGAGTCTCTTTCAGGCTTTACACTCAGCTCGAAACATTGGCTCTTTTTGGATTTTGAGCCTGCTGGCTTCAGACTGCAATGTATGCCACTTGGCTCTGCTGTTCTTAGGCCTTTAGGCTCAACCTAAAACTATACATCATTCCTGTATGTCCAGCTTGCTGACTGAAGGTCTTGGGACTTCTTGGCATCCATAATGAAGCACACCAGTTCCTTATAAATCTCTCTATATATCTAGATCTAGATGCAGATGCAGATGCAGGTAGGCACCCTATTGGTTCTATTTCTCTGGAGGACCCTGACCAAATACAAAGACCAAACCTTAGGCTTCCCGGCACAGGTTGGCTGCATATTTCGGTATGAAATGCCCAGCTGCCAGAGGCCAGACATCTGAATATCTAGAACAATTGTCTGATTTAGTCCAAAAGTCCCCTTGGTTCCCAAGGCCCCAACAGGAAGCCTGGCAGGGAGGAGCCCTGACTAGCCAAAAGAGCAGAGCCAAGTAGCAGAAACCTTCATTTTCTTTTGTTTTGTTTTCTTTTTTTGTTTTTAACCAAAACAACCCCCAAGTACTCAGGAAGGGGTGTGTCAACGCTCCCCAGCACCCCAATGTAAACAGCAATACTTGCAGAGTCCACTAGATGGAGCCAGTGACCCGGTGGAAAGGGCAGAAATGCAACCAACTCTAAGAGTGAAAGCTGGCAGGCAGAGGGTGTGAGGGTGCGTGGGGCTGGAATCTTCACCACCATCCCCAAGTTGGATAAGTGGTCCTCACCCCCATCTTGCATGACTTCTAGTCAATGGTGTAAAAAATCAATTCCAGGGTTTCCAAGCCCTTTTAGTCAGTTGTCACTGTAGCATCTCTGGATTTCAAAGCCTCAAACCAAGTTATTCCCTTGTGAGCCACCAAGCAAAGTGGGCAGCCACAAAGTGAAAAAAGTCACTGCCCCAAAGCCTCAGAGCTCCGGGGAGGGCTACGGGGGTAGGGGTGTCTCCTGTTGTGCCTGTTTCACTGGAGAAGGCACCAGACAGTATCCTTCATCAAGGAATCTAAAAATCAATGGACCCGCATTCTAGCAAGGTGATCAGGAACGGGACAGTGACAGGGAGCAAGGAGGAAGGCAGAGAGGGGAGAAGTAAATGGCAAAAGTGCTTTTCTTTTCAGCCAGTAGCTCTATTCAGCCACAGGTTCTCAACCCTTAGCTAGCATTCCTGGTCCCGGGTTGGGTCCTATAGTTAATCTTCCTGCATCTGCTCATAATGAGGTAATAGCGTAGTCGTCCAGGGGTCCTCTGAGCTGTTTGGTCAGAGACCTGAAGGCAAGGATGGGAACAAGAATTTTCTCCTTGTTTCCCCTGGGTGGCCTTAGCTCAGGTCCCAGAATACTCCCTCCTTCATCAGTAGAAAAACCCTACCCTACATGTTCAAGATGGTGGTCTCTCACTTTCCTTAGGACAACAGGGCAACAATCCAGAATGCTGGCTGTGGGGGGTCCCAAGCCTCACTGGTCCCCTCCACTGTTCACCTGCCCCCACCATCCATTTCCAAACCTGCACTGCCTGGCAGCCACTAAGCTCTGCCGCAGGCCTCTGTTGCCATAGCAACAATCTGGCTTCCCCCAAGTGGGAAGCTGGTTGCCAAGGCCCTTGTTGCCAAAGGCTATAACAGCCACCCTGGTGTGTGAAGAGGGGGCGAGAGGAGGGGCGGAGGGTGACCAAGGAGGCTGCAAGGCAAAGAAGCAGGGGGTTCTCCAGAAATGATAGGGTCCGGGCAGCCCTCCTGCTGGAGTGGGGATTGCTGGGCCCTTCAGGAGGGGAACAAGTATCCCACCACACTTCAGTGACTGCTCCTGGGCGGTATCAGAGAGAAGAAAGGGGACCCCCACAAAACACACCTGGACAAGCCCTCTACCAAGCAGGACCAGGCACTCCAAGTCCCACCCCTCCCCACAATTGAGGAATGGCTTTGATTCTCCCCAACACCAGAAAAATAGCCCCCAGGAGCCCCTATGTTTCCCTCATCCCTGTGTTTCAGGTACACGCGTACAAGCTGGGCACAGACAGAGCTGATCTCTGTGGCCAGAAGCAGGATTCATTATAAGGTTTGCAAGCCTCCTACCTTGTCTCAAAGCACATACTTAATATTCCTTGTAAAATGTTTCTCTTTGGAGCAGAGCTCCTATCAGTCGACAGGAGGAGAGGGGGACACCATTAGAGCTCATTCCGTTCCAGAGTCACCAGAGGAGGGCAGAATGGGGCCTTTAATCTTCAGGGAATGTTACTGAAGCAACTCACTCCACCCCACAGAGAGCAGAGAGACCAGCCTTGCTCTGCCTAGCAGGCATCTGTACCATACAGCCCGCAGGTCACATGCGCAGCCCCTGCCCAGCTGCAGCCCAGAGGAGAGCCTGTTCCCTCCCCCAGGCCCCATCCTGCTCGAGAGGGGCTGGAAGAGAAAGCTGAGAGAGGAAGTGAGGGTGCCCAGGAGGCAGGGGAAACAGATGGCTGGTAGAGGAGGCAGAGATAGGTACCGGGGTGGCAGAGAGAGCAGCAGGTGGTGGGGGGCGGGGAGCCTAGTCTACGAGGTGCCCGGGACCTGAAGGAGGTAACGAGGGCATCAACAACATCCAGGTCCACACCTCCCTAGCCCTGCTCCCCCAGGAGCATCCCAAGCATTCTCTGGCCTGTGACACACAGGCCTGCCTAGCCCCCCCGTCCCCTGGAGCCCCCTCTTCCCCAACCCAGAAGGAAAAGCAGGTGTACCTACCCCAGGTGCCAGCCCCTCGGGTGGGGTGGGAGAGGTGCTGTCCCCGCCGCCCTGACCACGGGCGCTGAGCTGGGGTGACATGGTGGGCGACTCGTCGATGTATGGCATGGTCTCCGAGCCCTCTGGGGGCCCCTTCTGCTCTTCATTCCCTTCTCCGTCGTAGTCGTCTGCCCCGTAGCTGAAGTCTGAGACAAGGAACAAGAAAGGCCACTGAGAGTCCTCCACGAGGGCTGCCAGGGACTGGTAGCGCGGTGGGCGCCGGCGGCGACCCCCGGCTGCCATGTCCCCCACCGCAGCATGCAGGGCCTGGCCCGGGCGGGGGCTGCGTGGGGGGCCCGGGCGTCGGGAGAGGCTGGGGAGCGCCAGCAGGCAACGGGGCTGCAGTTCAGGGGCTGCTGGGAGTCAGGGGGGAGAGGCTCCACCGTTGCCACCGGCTTAATAGCATGTCAGTTGCAGACTCTGAGCTGCCGTTTCCTTTGCCTCCTGCCTAATTCCAAATCTAAAAATTCACAGTGGGAGCAGGAGGCAGGACGCTTCCAACTCTCCTCTCTGAGTCACCATTTTGCTTTTTATAGGGAATAAGGAGGTGGGGCGGGCCGAGCGATGTCACTTCCTGAGCCCCTCCTCCTTGGGTACCATTTGTACATTGAGCCGATCCCTGGTGTGGGGGGCAGCACGGGTTTCAGGGTGGAGGGTGCAGGTACCGCACCCGCCTCCAAACAAGGCCCCCTGCACACGATGGAGCCCGAGGCTGGCAGGGTGTGGGTGAGAGGGTGGCTCCAAGGCCTGGCAGGGACAGGGTTTCATGGCAGACTCAAAAGCTGGCACTTCTTTCTGTGATTTCAATGGAGGCTCCCTTCAGAGAAGGGGGGAGAGAAGGCCGCGGGGAAGTCGAGCTGCTGTTAACTGCCTTGGTGCTGCTGGCACCAAGCAGGCTGCACAGCCCACGCACAGGCAGCCCTGCCAAGGGGACAGTGGGCTGCCCCCTGGGGGCACAGCACCTCAGAAAGGCCCTCAAGCTCCACCAGTGGGGTCTCTCCTGCAGCAGCACCGGCAACCCTCTCACTGCCCCTCACCCCCTGTCTGGGCCCCGTCCCGTCAACTGCTCAGATACCACATCTTCCAGGATGTCCTCCCTGGCACCTCAGCTCAGAACTACAGCATGTGGCCTCCCAGTGCTTCTGTTGATCCTGCCCACTTGTCCCTGAGCCCCTGGGCCAGGAACTGGCTGTCTCAGTCATCGCTGTGTGCCCAGAACCCACAGGCCCACGTGCAGTAGGACCTCGGCAAGTAATGTGCAGACGGAATGAATGAGCAGAGGAATGCACTGTCCCTCTCAGGTCTCGGGTTTGAGCCAAATTCTCCACGGGGCCCTGGCTCCTCCTCTTCTGTCACAACATACCAGGCCCTGGGCAGCCAGCAGCCTGAGAATGGTGTTAACAGGTCACCAAGGTTTCTGGCCACAGCTATACTCAGTCCAATCTGGCCCTTCGGCAGCCAGGAGCTTCCCCCAGGCTCGCCGCACCTGCTCCCTCTGACTTTCGCTCCAGTCCCTATGCTGACAGCCCATTAAGCTGTCAGAAGATGTAAGCTGTTATTTTTTTTTTTCTCCAGAACAGGCATGTATGTGAAGAACCATGAGATCCAGCCGCCGAAATGTGTGCATGCCAGGCACACGGAAATAGGGCCCACTGACGGGAGGACACAGGGCTTGTGCACGAGGCTGGCAGGGGAGGGAGCCGATTCTGCTATTTCCAGGGGGCAGAAGGAAGGAAAAGAAGCTGCAGAGTCCAATAGGCCCAAGTCTGGCACTGTGAGGGAGCCCGGCTGTTTAGTGAGGTCTCCTCATTTTGGAGAAGCATAAGGAGGGAACGAAACATCACGTTAACCAACCTCTCCTCCAGGAGGTTCCCAGCTGCCCTGCTAGTGCTTGGAGTCAAGGCCAGGGTATGAGCTATGGTGAACCCTGACCTAGCCAACAGTTCAGATGCCAGCAGGCCATGCTGACCCTCCTCAACACTGACCTATATTCCCAGAAGTCACAGGATGAGATCTGGATAAGATCCAATTCATTCTCATCAGAGTGGCAGCCGTGAACCTGTGTCTCCTATTCCTCTCAACCTAGAAACATCTGTGAGGCTCTGGGTACTATCCCCAATTTACAGCCAAGGTCAGGGAGTCTCAGAAAGATTTGCCCAGAGAAGATCTGAGCCCAGGTGTGCCTGTCTGTCTCCAAATGCCATCCTTTTCCCTTTGAGTGTCTAACTTCCAGAGAAGTCTACTTCCACAGCTCTCCTTGTCAGGAGAGTTGACCAAAGAGGGGAGGGACGGGCGCCAGCCACAGCAGTGGGGGAGGCCCAGGGGTACACACAGAGCCCTCTGCAAATGTTCTTAGATACTTTCCCTTTCATTCCACCCTCTGTAAAACCAGTCAGAGACCCAGGAGAACCCTTACCAGGAAAAGGGTACAAAAGACACAAAAAAGAGAGAAACCAATTCTCAGAGAAGGAAGGAGCCCTGGGAACTCAGGAGGATGGAAATCTACCAACCACGGGCTTCAGTTTATAAGAAGCCACAGATAAAAAGGCTCGGCCGCCAGGTCTCAAAAGAGAGAAAGCAGAGGAGGCTGCTAACAGCCAATATCCGTTTCCCTTCCTAGTAGCAGAACTATCATTATATTTGGAGTGGCAGTGTGCCCAGTGGCTAACTAAAAGACTACTTTCCCTAGTGGTGTGAGCCATGTGGTTAAGTTCCAGCCAATGAGATGTTAAGTGGATATGTGTGGAACTTTGAGGAAGGCTGCTAAAAACGACTGGCTTAGCTGGAAGGTATACCACACCCTACTCCACCCCCACCCCCATGGTTCCTCCTTCTATTGCCAGTTTGGCAAGAAGATGGGATGGCTGGAGCTCCAGCAGCCATATTAAACCATGAGGTGATACTGAGGGTAGAAGCCAGCGCTGAAGCTAGCTGAGCAGACAGCTAGGAACCTGGGCTGGTGATGGCACAAGGAGTTGCCATACCACTCCTGGACTGCCTACCTCCAGACTGCTTCTTCTTTCTAAGATTTTATTTATTTAGGGATGCCTGGGTGGCTCAGTGGTCGAGTGTCTGCCTTTGGCTCAGGGCGTGACCCTGCAGTTCCAGGACTGAGTTTCACATCAGGCTTCCTGCAGGGAACCTGCTTCTCCCTCTGCCTGTGTCTCTGCCTCTCTGTGTCTCTCATGAATAAATAAATAAAGTCTTTTAAAAATATGTTTTTTATTTATTTAGGGGCACCTGGGTGGCTCAATTGGTTGAGTGCCTGCCTTTGGCTCAGGTCATGATCCCAGGATCCCAGAATTGAACATTGAACCTCCCTGCTCAGGGAGGGGGGGGGCTGCTTCTCCCTTTCCCTGTCTCTCCCCCTGCTTGTGCTCTCTCATGCTCACTCTGCCTCAAATAAATGAATAAATAAAACTCTTTTAAAACAAGATTATTTGAGAGAAAGCACAAGCAGAGGGGAGGGGCAGAGGGGGAGGGAGAAGCAGACTCCCCACTGAGCAGGGAGCCCACCAGAAACTCTATCCTGAGACCCGGGGATCATGACCTGAGCTGAAGGCAGACACTTAACAAACTGAGCCACCCAGGTGCCCCCAGACATCTTTTATATATGAGAGGAAAAAAATGCTCATGTGGTTTAAGCCACTGTTATTTAGCTTTTATGTTATATGTACTCAAACAATATAACTGATGGAGATTTTCCTTGACATTCTGTCAGGTGCTTTTTCTGTTGCCTTCACTGTTCTTCTAAGTGTCCCTGGTGGAATCCTTTTTCTCTGCCCACACCTTAAAAATAGGTATTCTGTATGTATCCTTACAACAGAATACTGCTCACCAATAAAAAGGGACAAACTACTGATACATACAACAACAGCAGTAACTCCTACAGGCATTATGCTAAGTGAAAGAAGCCAGACACAAAGGCGCATATCCTGTATGGCTCCACTTACATGAAGTTCTAGAACAGACAAAATTACTCTATGGTTGAAAATAAAAAGAAAACAGTAGTTACCTCTGGGTTTGCAGAGAGACAGCAGTTGATTGTAAAGAGCACAGGGAACTTTCAGGGTGATAGAAATGTTCTATGTCTCAGGGCACCTGGGTGGCTCAGTGGGTTAAGGGCTCAACTCTTGATTTCGGTTCAGGTCATGATTTCAGGGTCCTGGGACCAAGCCCTGCATCGGGATCTGTGCTCATTGGGAAGTCGGCTTGAGGACTCTCTCCCTCTGTCTCTCCCCCTGCTTGCACATGCATGCTCTCTCTCAAATAAATAAATAAATAAATAAATAAATAAATATTAAAAAATATTCTGTATGCTGGCAGGAATTTGGGGTACACAGGTTGATGCATTCGTCAACTTCGTGAAATACACTTAAGATCTGTGCATTTCACTAAACACTGAACTCTAGTTAATGATATTCATGCTTAAGTGTTGAAGTGTACTGCTGTTTGCAACTTGCTCTGAAACATGTAACAAGATGGATTGATGATACTCAAAGGAATGGAGATATGGATGATAAAGCAAGCACAGAAAACATCTAAAAAGTACAGATAATTATAGATTCTAGATGGTGGGTACATGGGTATTCACTGTACAATTCTTTTTTTTAAATTTTAAGTAGACTCCATGCCCAAAGTGGGGCTTGAATTTATAACCCTGAGATTAAGGATTACATGTTCTACTGACTGAACCAGCCAGGTGCTCCTCACTGTATAATTCTTCAAACTTTTCTATTTGAAAATAAAATGATGGGGGGAAATGGTGCTTTCCAAGCTTCTGTCACCCCTGCTTTGCTGCCCCTCCCAAATTTTATTTACACACCAGAGAGAAGTCTGGGCTGTAGACTCATCTCTCTATTTCCTGGACATCTCCATCCTCAGGAACCTCAAGTCCACCCCTTTCCTGAAGTTAATATGTTAGATTGCTCAAGTTGGAAACCTAGAAGTCATTCTAGATCCCTCCTTCTTCCTGCTCCTCATCTTCTATATCCTGAAATATCCCCATTCCCCAACCTCTTCCCCACTCTCATCAGCTCTTACGAGGACAATTACAACACTGTCTTCCCATGAGCCAGACTGCAAATCTGACTGTTTCTCCCCTATTCGAAATTCAACAGTTCCACATTCATTTCAAGGGTAAAACCCGAATGCCCCAGCTCGAAGCCCTTCATGGTCAGCACCTGAATCTACCTTTACAGGTCATACTCTGCTGCCAAGTAATATCAGACATCTCCCAGGTCCCTGCAGTGGGTGCTACAGTAGAAATATATATAAACGCACAAATCTTTTTTTAAGATTTTATTTATTTATTCAGAGAGAGAGAGAGAGAGAGGCAGAGGCACAGGCAGAGGGAGAAGCAGGCTCCATACAGGGAGCCTGATGTGGGACTCGATCCCGGGTCTCCGGGATCATGCCTGGACTGAAGGCGGCGCTAAACCGCTGAGCCACACGGGCTGCCCTAACCACTCAAATCTTAACCTCAGTTCCTATGAATGTGACCTTATTTGAAAAGAGGGGATTTGCAGGGTCACCTGGGTGGCTTAGTGGTTGAGAGTCTGCCTTTGGGTGAGGTCATGATCCTGGGGTCCTGGGATCAAGTCCTGCATCAGGCTCCCTGCAAGGAGTCTGCTTCTCCCTCTGCCTATGTCTTTGCCTCTCTCTGTCTCTTATGAATAAATAAATAAAAACTCTTTAACAAAAAGAAAAGAGGGTATTTGCAGATGTCATTAAGTTAAAGATCTCAAGATGAGGGGCGCCTGGGTGGCTCAGCGAGTGAGCGTCTGCCTTCGGCTCAGGTCGTGGTCCCAGGGCCCGGGGACCAAGCCCCACATCGGGCTCCCTGTGGGGAGCCTGCTTCTCCCTCCACCTGTGTCTCTGCCTCTCTCTATGTCTCTCATGAATAAAAAAAATATATATCTCAAGATGAGATATTCCTAGATTAATTGAGCGGATCCTAAATCTGATGATAGGTCCTTACGGGAAACAGAAGGGGAGAGGACACAGATGTAAAGAAGGCCATGTGAAGACGGAGACAGAGATTGGAGTTAGGCTGCCAAAAGCCAAGGAATGCCTGGAGTCACCAGAGGTTGGAAGAAGCAAGAAAGAATTCTCCCCCCACCAATCTCAGCAAGGAGCACTGCCTTGCCAATACTTTTATTTTGGAGTCTGGTTTCCAGGCTGTGAGAAAATAAATTTCTGTTGTTTTAAGCCACCAAATTTGTGGTAACAATTTTTATAGCACCTCTGTGAAATTAATACAGTCCCCAGACATGCAACACTGTTTTCCCCCTCTGGACCTTTGCATATGCTATTCCTAGACCTAGAACACTACCCTCAGCCCTTTCCACCCTGTGAAATCCTATTTAGCCTTCAAATTTGGCTCAGCTGCACCTTGCTCCCATAAACTTCCTCGTCTCCTGAATATATAAAGCACTTGCACAAACTTCTGCAAAATGTTCTAAATGTTAGAAAAATGAAGAGACAATTAAATGGAGACTACAAATGCTCAGTGTATATGTACATTTAAAATGTAATAAAAGGGCAGCCCGGGTGGCTCAGCAGTTTAGCGCCGCCTTTGGCCCAGGGCCTGATCCTAGAGACCCAGGGCCTGATCCTGGAGACCCAGGATCGAGTCCCATGTCGGGCTCCCTGTGGGGAGCCTGCTTCTCCCTCTGCCTGTGTCTCTGCCTCTCTCACTCTCCTTCTCTGTATCTCTCATAAATAAATAAAATCTTTTAAAAAATGTAATAAAAGAAAATGCAAACATATATGTATACACACATATATATATTTACATATATATATTTGCAATTTTCTATCAAATCATCAAGGTTTAAAAAAATACCCAAAGTTGTCAGGGAATAGGCACCCTCAGAAACTCTTGGAGGGTACAGGGGCTCCTGGCTGGCCCAGTCAGTAGAGTGTGTGACTCTTTTGGGTTTTTGTTTTTTTTTTTTAAGATTTTATTTATTCATGAGAGACACACAGAGAGAAAGACGCAGAGACACAGAGGGAGAGGCAGGCCCCATGCAGGGAGACCGACATGGGACTCGATCCCGGGTCTCCAGGATCATGCCCTGGGCCAAAGGTGGCGCTAAAACGCAGAGCCACCCGGAATGCCCATAGAGTGTGTGACTCTTGATCTCTGGGTCATGAGTTCAAGCCCATGTTGGGTGTAGAGATTACTTAAAATAAAATCCTTTAAAAGAAAAAAAGAACATACTTGGAGAGTATGTACAACTGGCACAACTTGTCTGAAGTCAGTTTGGTAACTCACTTGGAAAGCTTTAATAGTTGGCACAGCTTTTAACCCAGCATAACCCAAGATTACGAAATTAATTATGTGTATCTACAAATAAGGTTATGTTATTAATCATAGGGCTGTTTGTGATTGTGAAATATTAAAAACAAACTGAATGATTATAGGGAATTGGTTGAGTATAGTATTTCTCCAAGATGGACTACTATGCAGCCATTAAAATTATATGGATGGTGTATATCATCTTATTAAGAGAAAAGGGAAATAATGTGTACAGTAGGATACTATGTTTAAAAAAAATAAAAGTGTATGTGCATAGAATAAATGCAAGGCAACAGCACATTGCATTATAAAGCATTCAGATTCTAAGAATTTGGAAGTACATGATCTCTATGCCCTAAGACACAAGCACGTACCGCTTATCTCCTGCCCAATATCCACCTTCTCTTCATCCCTGCTTATCTCACCCTGGTTTTATATGAGGTGGCAAAGGACCCAGCCCCAGGCAAGATGCTCGCTTTCTTTGACTCACTTACAACTAGGAGTGGCCATTTGATATCACTCTGGTCAATGAGACACAAGCAAAGTCTTGATGGGGCCTCTGGTAAGGCCTTTGCCTTGATAATTAAAAAGGGACTTCTTGCTTTGAACTCTAGTGTGATGACTGGAGCTATAGTGGCCATATTGCTGCCTGAGGAAATGATCAAGAAAGAACATAGACATTCCCTCGAAGCTGTTGAGCCACCGAACCACACCAGAAGTAGCCCATCTCATTTTTCACTTAAGTGAAAAATATAAGCCCCTAAATATTAGATTTTCTGTCACTTAAAATAAATATATTCCTAAGTGATACCCTTATAGCCCAGCAAAGGAAAACTGTTCAGTGGGCAATAAAACATTCTGGGTGCCATGACAGAAGTACCTTGCAGGTGAGGCAGAGAGGAGGGAGGAGGCAACTGTGTGGGTAAGGGGATGGCTGGAAGAGCTCAGGTGGTACTCAGCAGGAGATGGTTTGTTACTGTGGCTAAGAGCAAGACCCTGGGGTCACACAGCTTAGGTTCCAGTCCAGGATCTGTCAGTTTCTAACCTGTCTGTGCTCAGAAGAGTGCCTGACACAGGGTAGCCACCTATGAATGAATACAGGTTAACCTAGTGAATGTGAAAGAGGATGATGAAGGAGCCTAGTGCCCAGGGCTGCTCTGAGCATTAACTGGAATAATGCACAGAGTACTTAGCACATAGTAAGTACCCAATAAATCTTAGTGGCTGTTATTAATATTATTAATTGAATCTTGAAGGATGTGTGGGTGCTTGCCAGGCAGATGGGGATGGGAGCAGAGTTCCAGGCAATGAGAAGAGGCTTGGCAAAGGCACAAAATGCAAACAGCAGGGCCCCTCAAGGGGACTATAAATAGCCCAGCATGGCTAGAACACTGCGTGAACAGGAGGGTGAGGTAGCAGAGAGCACTGGAGAAGCAGGCACAGGCTGGCACACTGGGGGCCTCATGAACCAAGCTGAGAGCTAGGCAGGACCCAGTGGGGACTGCTGATCTGGAACATTAACCCTGTGGGGTCTTGCCGGCCACATCACTGCCAAATATCACTAACTTTTGGTCATTCTGCCCGATGCACATATTCCTCTCAAGTTACAATCCAGGCAGAGGATCCTGTGACCTCCAGATCTAGAAGTCATCCAGGTTGACCACACATGAACACAGGGTTACCTATTCTAAACCTGTAACGGAGCCTGTGCCAGATGGCAGGACATAAGCCAACCAGTGACAGACCACAGAGACCTTGGATATGCTCTTTTGGGGCAAGGTGGAGAGTTGGCCTGTTGAGGGGTAAGGTTCAAACCCAAATGACCAGACGTCATTTTCACCATCCTCAGCTCTGGTAGGTGCAAGGGGAGGGAAGGGGTAACCCAACAGCTGGAGGCACACAGGTGTCAAGCTGTTTACAACCTTCCCCTGAGGCTGTCTAGTACCAATGATGTTAGACACAGCCAAGAATATATCCTGGTACATCCAACCTCCAAAACAGATGCCGAGGGCAGTTTGAGGGAATCTTTCCCACTTCTTCTCAGCAACTCTAAGAACCATGTAGGTGCAGGATAAAGTTACGTTCTAGGTATGGAATAGTCCTGCCCTCCCAGCAGGTGTGCTATGAAGGCTCATGTTAGGTGATAGGCTTATTTTCTGCCCCAGAACTGCCATAGGACTGGGGAAGGGCAACCTTGGGAAGCCCAGTCCTGACCATCATTCCCACCAAAGCAGCATTAAAGGTCTTCAGAGAACGTCCAAAGTCTCTGTGTGTCACACGCTACATCAGGTAGTAACAAAGCAAAGGGGCAGAGGTGGCATTCTTGCCCTCTGGGATCTCCCACTGTGGTCCTATGCACACTCACTGTCATTTGTGGCTGTGCTGGGCACTGGTTGTGCATAGCCTGATCTTCCAAGCAACCCAGTGATGTACAAATCTTACAAACATGTTCAGCAAAAGAAACCAGACACAAAAGAGTGCATACACAGGTCCATTTATATGACATTCAAGAACAGGCAAAACAAATGGATGGTGATAGAAATTCTCATTAGTGGCTCCCAGGGTGGGCATAGGAGGCAGTGGGTGTTGACTGGGAAGGGGCAAGAGGGAACTTTCTGAGGTGCTGGAAATACTCTATATCTCGATCTGAGTGGTCGTTACACAAGTAGACATATGTAAAATTTAAAACCAAGCAAGTAGTACTGTCATGAGTCTCATTTACAAAAAAAGGAAGTGGGGGCATTGGGAGCCAAGTCACTTGCCCAAGGTTTAGACTGGCAAGTGGAAGATTGAGTTGAACACAGCTAGTCTGACTCCTGGACTGGTGCTTTAACCATTATAATGTGGAAGACCAGAATGAATAAAGAAAAATCATGCGGGCGGGTTGCTGTCAGGGCCCAGAAGTGGAAGAAACAACAGGTGTTAAACTCTGGTAAAGGAAGAGATCCATTTGGAGGAGTGTCTGAGCATCCCTTGATGGGAAGTGAGACAGGAAGGGAAGGAAGAAGCTATTTCCAGTGAGGTGAACAGAGCTGTGAAGAACAGGGTTATAACTGTGCCCTTTTGTTTGGGCATTGCAGAACAGACGGGTGTAGCTGGAGCTGGGGTCTCAGTGCCCTCTTGCATGGATAGAGTCCTTCCGACCTGCCATTCCTGTCACCAGGTCCCAGACAATGATTCTGCTCCCTATCCAGACCTCCCCTGGTTGCCAGGTACTGGGCTGAAGCCTGTACCCTGTTGTGTACATGTGGCTCCCCAATGTCAGCCCCTTCCTGGGATAGGCACAGAACGGCTCATTTCCCACCAAATCCCCTAACTCCCCTCAATTCCTCCTCCAACTAAGCCAGGTCTTCCCCATATTCTCAGGAGGCCAGGACACTGGGGTCAGTTTTGAGGCTGACAACCCCTACAGTGAGCCTCATCTCCGCACAGCTGAGGGGCACACAGGACTATGAAACTTGGCCTCCCCACAGTGTGGTGGAAACAAAGACCCCAAAGCTGACCCACAATCTAGGGTCTTCTTGTCCATGCCGGAGCTAGGCTGCCACAGAACTGGAAGAACTGTGTTTTGTTACTCACCCTTGAGACAGGGATAATGATGCTCATGTTACAAGTGGGCTGTGAGCTGCCATTAAATAACATAATTAAGTTAAAGGACTTGGACAGTGTCTGGGCAGAAGAGTCGTCAGGAGAGGTCAGTTGAAGGAACAGCAAAGCAGGCTGGACACCTTCTGGGCCCCATGACCTCAGCAGATCCAGGAGATACCACTAGGAGCCCTCAGGGGTAGCATAGCACTAAGGTGAGGTGTCCCTGGGCCATCACATTTCCAGCGACCTCCTTCTCCATAGCCCCTGCTCTACAACTGACAGGAAAGGGGCTGGGCAGCTGGGATGGCACAGTGGCCCAGGGCATGGGCTTTGAGTCAGATGCAGGTTATAATTCCAGTATTAACACTTCCAGAGCCTCAGTTTCCTCATCTATGAATGAGGTAAAACACATAATGTCTAAGCCTCATGAGTTTTCTGTGGGGTCCCAATGAGAAAATATATTAGTATGAGGCATGTGGCCCAGGGCAAATGCTAAATAAACAGTAATCGTCATTACTAACTTGGTCCTCTTCCTGTGGGGCAAGTGCCCTCAGGGATCTCCTAGTCCTTGAAAAACAAAAAACAGAACCAGGGCTTTGGAAACTGACCACAGGGCAAGGCTCTTGGAGGCCTTCCTCCATCAGCTGGCCCAACTGTTCCTCCATCAGCCTATATTCAAGAGGTTCAGCTTTGAGCAAGGCATCACAGGCCATCAGAATAGTTCAAATCTTCAACTTCACTGCACACTGGAATCCCCCAGAAAGTTTGGAAACTACTTTGGAAATTATCTGGCTCCCACTCCAGAGATCCACATTGAATTAGGGATGGGAGCTGGGCATTGGAGCTGTTATAAACTCCCCAGGTGATTCCAATGTATTGTAAGGCTGAGAACCACCAGACGAACATAAGGACCCCAAGTCAAATGAAACTGAAGCCTGAAACCGTACTGGGAAGCCATCGGCTATGTGGAATGAGAAGCCCAGGAAAGATTACTTGCAAGAGGTGGGTTGGAATTAAGTCCTGAAGGAGGGCTCCCTGGGAAGAGGCAGAGGAGGCGATCATAGAAGGCTTTACTCAGATTGTGCACAGGGTGCAGGCTGGGGCGGGGAGATACAGCCCCTACCCCAGTCACACAGAGCCTGCAGCAGCCACCTGGACCACAGGGTAGTCTCCTCCTCACCTGGAGGCCTTCACATAGGCCCAGAGCAGGGGTGCTAACCCAGCGAAGGGGCAGCCGGAAGACAAGGAATTAGCGATGCAGCAGCTGGTTCCTGCAAGTGCCTTGGGAGAGCTGCAGTTGGAGCAGTGGGTTCTGGCTCGGCCTCACTGCTGGGAACAGACTCAATGCCCCCCCCACCCCAGTATGGGGGTACAGCTTGGCCTCTCTGGTTGCCATGGAGATTCGATCAGATGCTCTCCCTCCAGGCTCCCTTGGGGAGGAAGGCAGAGACGGGGACCTGCCCGGAGAAGCCAGGGCCCCAAAGCCTGAGACAAAGGAATCTTAAGTCTCGGGGTTCAATGACAAGGGCAGAAGCAGCAGGCAAGGGGGAAGGGGCCTGCCAACAGCCCTGGGCAGAGAAGAGTGGCTTTAGCAGTGTCCAGGCTCAGAGAGATGGAAGATAAACACTATTATCTGCACCACGTTTTACAGTGTGCAGAGCAACCCCGCAGCCCAGTTCTCACAATATTCAGATGTTGTCAGAGTGGATATTACTCCTCCATTTTACACAGGGGGAAACTGAGGCTCAAAGAGGTTCTGGTCCTTGTCCAGGGCCACCTGGCTAATAAACAACTGACCCACAAATTAGAGTCTACTCTTTGGACCAAGTCCAAAAGACTGGCATAGTCTGACTGGCATAGTCTCCAAAGAACCTAGAATTTCTAATTGCTCTAGGAAAAAAGCAGTTCTATACCCTCTGAACATACAGGAATACTGGTCCAGAATGGTTAGATGACGTTGGCATAATGGAGGAAATCTTTCTGTGTCAATGAACAATAGTCATTCAACATCTCCTGCATTATTATGTGCAGGACCCAGGGAAAGGAACAGACCCCGAGCAGGACTGAACAACCCCACTGCTACTATCAGTAGCCCATCAGCCAATCAGTGGCTTACAATGAGTCAAGCCTGGAGCCAGAAGTCAGACAAACCTGGGTTCTCCCAGCTCTTCTGTACTTCTAGCAAATTGCTCATTCTTTGGGTGCCTCTACTTTCTCATTGTGAAATGGGATACCACAGATGCCCCGCCCATCCCATGGGGCTGCTCTGAAGAGCACTGTAAGATGCCAAATAAGCAAAGTATTTTACGAACAGTATAGCATTCAATCAATCAGACAAAAACCATTCTTTACAAAGAAAGTTGAATTCGCACTCATTTGGCCTTTGGCGGATTCTGGCTTCCCCCACTAGGTGGCAGGAATCTGGAGAGCAAGGACGGCCTCTTCCGGCGCTCACCTAGCAGATGCTAGGTCTCTGCCAACTGATTGATTTCGATAAAACTCCTGTGAATCTCCTCCCATAACAACCAATTCAATTATTTAGGGTCTGGGGCCAGGAGGTCACTCTGACAAATCCTACAGGAGCTCTAACTCTTGTTAGAGTTAACAGCTTTAATTTGTCTCCAGCTTCCCCTCTGAACTGCCATGGATTAATGACAAGTAATGATCCTGGACTGATTTGATTTAAGGCTCTGCTCTTCTTCCTCTCTGCCCACATGCTGGTGGGAAATGCTACTTGGCCCCAAAGAGGCAGAAGGGGGAATGGATAGGAGGTAGTGAAGAGGAAGCATTATGACAATGACTTTCAAATCCAATCCCACTTAGCACCCGCCTGGGATGGCCTCCTCAGAGACCCCTCTCCTATATATGGTTTCATGAGTCCCTAGGGTATTTATAAAAATTAAATGACCCTCAATCTAGTGCTGAGAAGTAAGAAGGGACAGTTCAGAAAACAGTAAGTAATGTAAGGTCCAGAGGGATCAGTAAAACCCCTAGAGCAGCCTTGTGCTTTGGTGGCATCCAGGACCAGAATCTATGACTCCTGCCCTCCATACTGGGGGTTCCCTTCAATCTCAGGGCCAAGTAGCCCCAGGCTCCCAACTTTCTCTGTAGAAGTCAGCCAAGACATTTCCAGCTTGCACATGCTTAGACACCCTCACACATACATCCACAAAAACACCCCACATCTCTGTCCATTGCTTCCAGGAGGCCAACTTCCTGGCATTCAGCTCAAGCTGCTGGCTCTCCACAGAGCTTCCCTAGACCTTAAAAATCACTCTATTATTGAACAGGGCTATATAAGGGTACCTCCAAATTCATGTCCTTCTCTGCCCCCTCAGCTCCAGAGTGTCAGTGGTTTTGTCTGACAAATTCTCTTTTGTCATCCACTGAGAGGAGATGAGAGGATCCCCCCAAGTCAATGGCCTCTTCCTGAACCACCAGATTACCTATCCTCAGGAGTGGTACAAAGCCAGGTGAGGGCTGAGCGGGGAAAGGGCAATGTGGTTTGCCCAGCCAGCTGGTTTCTGCTCTTTGCCCACATGCACACATACATGCACACAGAGAGGCACACACATGCATACAGGTGCACACAGATACAGACACATAACCACACCAAGGCCCTGATGCCTTCTGACTCTCTCTGCTCTGGTCAGCCTTCATGCACAATTCTCCATTCTTCTTCCCCAGCTGCAGTGACCTTGGAGGCTATGGGTTCAGAAGGTACAGCCTCCATCTAACTGGGTCCCTGAGTGACCACGTGGAGCAGAGGCCCCTACCTACCGACAAGGAGGTGTGAGCAAGCAGTAAACCTTGCTTGCGTTAAGTCATAGAGATTCCAGGACTGAGCTGGTTCTACAGCATAACCAGCTTACCCTAAAACATCTCCAAGTACTCCATGTAAGGTCAGCTGGCCAGCCTCAGTCTCAAAGAAGTTCCACATGCACTTTGCAATGCCCACTAGTCCCTTTCTCCTGACACCACCCATGCCGGGCTTGTGGTGAGCTACAGCCACCTTCCTCCTATTTTGGAGAGAACCAGCACTCTCTTCTGAGGGCAGAGGAGAAGGAAGTCTGGAATGTCCTCAGACAAGTAGATTGATGCCAGGAGCATCAACAGGCTTAGTGTTTGGTAGAAGCCGACACCAGAAGGTCAAGCCTTCCCACCAATTTGGTGACCCACCCACTTTCCTAAGACCAAGTCAGCAAGCCCATCCCTGACCAAGCCCCAAGGATGGCCTATCACTGGTGTGAGAACTAAGTCCAAAAGTAGACAGAAAAACACCCGTATTCATTGTGGCATTATTCACAACAGTGAAACACTGAAGAAACCCACACCTCTAATGATGAATAAATGGATAAATAAAATGTAAACATGGTGATATACATACAATGGAATATTATCCAGTCTTAAAAAGGAAAAAAATTCTGACCTGCTACAATGTGGATGAATCTTGAGGACATCATGCTAAGTGAAATGAGCCAGTCACAAAAAGACAAATACTCTATGATTCCATTTATATGAGGTACTTCGAGTAGTCAAATTCACAGAGACAGGAAGTGGAATGATGGTTGCCAGGAGCTCAGTTGGGCAGAGGAGGAGTTAGTGTTTAATGGGTACAGAGTTTCAGTTTCACAAGATGACAAGAGTTCTGGTGACAGACAGTAAGGAAGGTTGCACAGCAAGGTGAATGTACTTCATGCCACTGAACTGCATACTTAAAAATGATTACGATGGTAAATTTTGTTTCATGTATTTTATCACAATTTAAAAATAGAATAAAATATTTTTAAAAAGCAGACAAGGGGGCAGCCCCGGTGGCTCAGCGGTTTAGTGCCGCCTTCAGCCCAGGGCGTGATCCTGGAGACCTGGGATCGAGTCCCACGTTGGGTTCCACGCATGGAGCCTGCTTCTCCCTCTGCCTGTGTCTCTGCCTCTCTCTGTGTGTGTCTCTCATGAATAAATTAAAAAAAAAAAAAAAAAAGCAGACAAGAAGGAACAGAAGGAGCAGAACCAAAGACAGAAACTCTTTCATGGGGGTTAGCAGGAGGCAGGGAACTAAACCAGGCCTGGAGTCCACCTGATTTCCAAAGAGGGCTTTGGAGTCACTTTCTGCGTTACACAGGTAGGTTCCACCTCCACAGTTCATTTCTGTTTTGCTGCCAACTACCTGGCACAAGACAAGCCCAGCTCTGCTCTAGGCAGGGGCTGTCAGGTATCTGCTGGCCCCAATTCCAATACTCTCTCTCCCATCAAATAGCACCTGAGCACCCATTACAGTGTTCAACCGCCCTATACCCAACCGATGCCATGGCAATGTCTTGGAGAGCATACAGAACCATCCCAGGGGTCACAGCTGGAAATGTAACTTCTCCCAGGTCACCACTTCCCCTGGTTCTGCCCCTACCCCTCTGCCACCTCCCAGGTCCTCCACTCAGATCCACAGCTCCATCCTCCCACCTGGCTGCCAGAGATGCCAGCCTTATCTCCTGCAGGAATAAAACCTCCTCCAAGAACTAGTTCAGGACCAGACATGACCCAGGGGCTGATGTGGGAGAAGGGAGGGAAAGAGGTTGCAACCTGGCTCTCATACAAGTGTGGCTGCAGACCACAGGCCAGAGAAGACAAGCCAAGAGACACAGGTACCAGAGCCCACAGGGCCGGCAGGACCTGTTATTTACACACTGGATTATCTGAGTGCGGGCAGACTGGTGGGATGAGGCCGGAGGAGCAATGGCCAAAGTCAATTAATTACCCCTGCTCCCAGGAGACCTCCTGGAAATGTCCCTTCCACATCTGGGCATGTGAGCATGAGAGGAGAGAAGGGGCACAATACCCACAAAAACCAGGGCTTGGCTGCTGTCGGAGGCTGTATCTCATACATAGGACCTGCAGGCAGGCAAGTGGGTACATCCCAGTCTCCCAGGAAAATGAGAGCAAGACTCTGAATTGAGGGCAAGAGAAGGGTTATAGGGCCTGGAGACTTCCTCGAGGAGCCATGAAAGGGCACAGGAGTGGGTAGTGCTTTGATAGCACTGACTCTGGAGCTAGGCTATCTAAATTCAAATCCCAGTTTTAGCTGTGTGACCTTAGGCAATTTACTTAACCTCTCTGTGCTTGAGTTTCCTCCTTTATAAAAAGAAGACAATAGGGATCCCTGGGTGGTGCAGCGGTTTGGCGCCTGCCTTTGGCCCAGGGCACGATCCTGAAGACCCGGGATCGAATCCCACGTCGGGCTCCCGGTGCATGGAGCCTGCTTCTCCCTCTGCCTGTGTCTCTGCCTCTCTCTCTCTCTCTGTCTGTGTGACTATCATAAATAAATAAAAATTAAAAAAAAAAAGAAGACAATAATAATAACACTATTTCATAGAGCTCTGTGACAGTCAAATGAGTTAGTTAGCTCAAGTAAAGGACTAAGAACAGGGCCTCGCATGTAGTAAATAATGTTGGGGACTGTTATTGTTGATATTATTATTATTATTATTATTATTATTATTATTATTATTATTTATCCTCTAAATCCTGGCCCTTGGAAAGACATTGAGAGAAATCCTAGTTTGTCTGGTGTCTCAGGGGCTGAAAGAAGCTGCACAATGGTGGGCCTTGGGTGGCTCAGTCAATTAAGTATCTGCCTTTGGCTCAGGTCATGATCCTAGGGTCCTGGGATCATGCCCCATGTTGGGATCCCCGCTCAGTGAGGAGTCTGTTTCTCCTGCCCCCTTACCTGTGAGAGCTTTCTCTGTTAAATAAATAAATAAATAAATACATACATACATTTAACAATAAAAAAGGGGGATTTCTTCCTTCCTTAAAAAAAAAAAAAGAAGCTGCACATTGTGTGGACACTCCATAGGCTACCCAAGTACCAAAAGAGGCACAAGAGAAAAGCCCAAATATACAGCAATTGTGTTTCCACTTTCACTGCCTGCTTCTTCAGGGCCCACTATCCACTCACAGCCCCAGATCCAAGCTCCTTCCTGGGAGCCTGGGGCCCTCCAACAGGATTAAGCAAGCAATCCAGGTGCACAGTCTGCAGCAATATGTTCTAGAGCTCTACACCAGTGATGGCAGGGCACACAGCCTCCAGGGAACCACAAAGGCAAGGAGGGAAGAAGAAAGGGGCCCTCGTGCACACAGGTACAGGTCTCCCTGGGCTCCCACAAATACACAGGCCACAGCCATTAACACACAGGAGCTCTTAAGTGTAGCCCTGAGCCTTCCCTCCCATTGCTGGTAAACTGTGTGTGTATGTGTACGTACATGTACACACACACTCTCCAGGGTAGGCCATGCAAGCTAACTCCCTATCATATTTCCAGAAGATAAGAGCAGAGACAGTAGTCAAGTGTTCATGCTCCAGAGCTAGACTACCTAGGCTTGAATCTCAGCTCCACCTCTTACCAGCTGTGTGACCTTGGGCAAATCACTTAACATCTCCGTGCCTCTATTTCATGTTCAAAATAGAGTAATATCACCCAATCTCCGAGGGTTTCTGTAAGGATTAAATGAGTAAAGTACATCTAAAGTGTACTTAGAAGAGTGCTAGCACCACCTAAGTACTAACTACTCATAAACTTGACATGCCTCATAAACACGACAAGTCAGATCTGATTGCCAGGCTGTGGAAAAGGCCCTCATTCTCCTGGTTCTCCATCTTACTCTGGACCAGTTCACCAAACCTCTCTCTGCTGAGAATTCATTTAACAAGTAGTCTTCACTCCTAGAGGGTCCCAGGCAGAAATCCCAAGCTCTATCAATGACTCAAGTCTGGGCCCTGCCCTGACATCACCAACTGCTTCCCGGGTTTTCCTCTGTCCTCAGGCAATGCCCACATCTCTCATTCTGCCCATGCAGAAATCAGGAACAGCTCCAGTCAACCACGCCATACACAGAACATGCGGGTTTCTCTGCAGAGAGACTGCCATGGTGTTTCCACCAGAAGACATACAGTGTTTCTTTATTAGACAACCTAAGAATTCCTGATTCTAGTGGACCCGGAATCCAAAAGAACACTGGACATGAAACCCAAAGATTTAGGTTTAACTCTTTGGGCAAGTCACTTGAAACTCTCCAGGTCCGTGAGCCTGCTCCTCTGCAAAATGGAGACAGCATTACCTACACCCCAATGTGAAGGCAAGGAGATAAAATGATGAGGTATTTTAGTGCAGTGCCTGGCACATAGCAGGTCCTTGATATGGCTGGAATGTGGACTTTTTACCTCCTTCCCCTTACAGGCAAAATGTGAGAGAAGATATCTGAACCAAAGTACTGTGCTGGCTTGGCCAAGCACTTTAATATCGTTGGCAAGATGAGCTCTGTCAGGTGGTTTAGGAAAAAAAAAATCGTGGCTGGGATGCAGAGCTGCCCTCTGTACTGGGTGACAGGTTTTAGTCTGGATCCCTTCCTTCCCCCAGAATCTGGTTTACTTGGTCAAATCACCCACTGTTTCCAAAATGAGGCAGATGGGCTAAGGGAGCCACTTGTGTCTTCAGGTCACACACACCAGACCTGGCCAATGCCCACAAGGCTTTGGGAGCAGCTGCCCCACCATGCCCACCTAGGCAGATGACACATCTCCCCGTGGAGGGCTAGAAATACAGGCCCACAGACCTGTGTGCCTATCACATGATAGCATCGCAAGGCAAGAAAACCACACCCTGTGACTAACTCATCCTTCTCACTGGTTTGAAGCCTCGTGGTCACCATAGCAACAGGCTCCTGCTCCAGCCTGCCAGGCGGGGCTGATGCAATTCTCAGGCAGTGAGCAACTCCAACTGGGCTCACACAGCTCTGGGGGTGGGTGAGTGGGCGGAGCAAACAAAGAGGGAGGAGGTGGGCACACACCCTACAGAAAACTCTGCTCTCCCCACAGTTCCTTTGGAGGACTGGAGATAAGAGATGTGGGCCCTGAAGCAAGCAATAGATTCCCCTCTCGTGCACCTAACAAATACGGTCTCACCACAGTGGCTGCCACTTCTAGAAGATTCGTCTCTAAGGCCTTAGGAGATCCGGAGGAGGGAGAGACAGACGGCACCATCACCATTGGCCTCTCCACCACCACCACCCCATGGCCCCTTCCCTGCCTTCTGAGCCAGCATTCCCCAGCCCCACCCCACCCCCCCCCGGGCAGCTAAAGCACCCCCCGCTACCCTCAGCCCACAGGAAGCCCAGCAACACAGAATTCAACAGGTGTAGCTTTACAGTTCTCTGCTCCGTTGTGTTCTCTGCCTATATTGCACGAAAGTACCCCTAAGTCTGGAACTCCCCGGCAGCTAAAATGTCCCCATGATACCACCGATCCCCATCCTCCCAGCTCTCTATCCCACTCCACAAAAGTCTCATTCACTGGCTGGAGTCAATGTGAGACAACAATCCTACACAGAGAATATACCAGCCAAGAGCCCACCTGACCTCTTAAAGCATTCAAGTCCCCCAACCTCATGGAATAAGAACTTGGGAAGGAGGGGGATAAAGTCACACACTCCCACTCCCCTGCGGGCGCGCGCGCGCACACACACACACACACACACTCAAGAAACAGGGAAGGAAGCCAGGTTAGGACCAGAGCTTGGCAACACTAATGGCCCTTTCCAGCATCCCAGTGCCTACCCATGGATGCAGGGTTCTCCCTCCCAAGGCTGTTGTCCTGGTGAAGATGCCTCTAGTGCCAGGAATGCTTTCCTCCTGCAGGCCCCACTCTCTTCTCCATCCCAAGAGCCACTACCCTCCCTACGTTCCCTCCTACCTGGCCCACATCAAGGGCATCCATCCAATCAGAAGCTGGGCTTTGGCACAAACAGGCCCTGCTCTGGGACCTTGTACTCTTCCCTGGGAGATGTGCAGGCGTGCGAGCAGAGGGAGGGAAAGCATGCTTCCACAGCACCCTCCCCCATGTGCTTTCAGGGGCCAGTCGCATGTCCCTGTGGTCACCCTGCCAGATGCAGGAAGTGGTTAACTCCAGGGGCCACTTGGGAGATGGTGTTCCACTGTGGGGTGTCCTGGTAACTCGTCCTGCAGGAGCCTCCAGGACTGCTGAGGACAGATGGGCAGAGATGGTAAATGGTCAGAGCTAGAGGTGGCTTTCCACATATAGAGATCAATGGAGTAGATCTGAGATGCCAGACATAAACACATCTGTGTGTGGTCACCTGAATTTTCTACAGGAGTGCCAAGACCATTCAATAGTTTTTCAACAAATGGGGCTGAGACAACTAGGTGTCTGCCTACAAAAGAATGAACTTAGACCCTTATTTCATATGTTATTTCATATACAAAAATTAATTCAAAATGGATTGAAGACCTAAATGTAAGAGCTAAAACTATAAACCTCTTGGAAGAAAACATAGGGGTAAAGCTCATAACCTTGGATTTGGCGAAGGACACAAAGCAAGAAAAGAAAACGTAGATAAATTGAACGTCATCAAAATCAAAAGCTTTTGCGCTTCAAAGGACAATATTGAGACAGTGAAAAGACAACCCACAGATCGGGAGAAAATATTTGCAAATCATATATCTAGTAAGGGACTTGTGGCTAGAGTATATAAAGAAATCTTACAAATCACTTGACAATAAGAAGACACATAACCCAACTAAAAAATAGGCAAAGGATCCAAACAGATATCTCTCCAAGGAGGGTAAAAGCAGCTTTCCTCCATTACATTGATGGATATCCAATGTGTACCTACTATATGCCGGGCACTGTGCCAGATGATAAGAACACAAATGGGAGGCAAAGGAGACTCAGCCTCTGTCTTTGTGAGGCTTACATCCAGTGCACGGACAGTGGACACTATGTGTCTGGTGCACCTTTAATTCTCATAATGAGGCAGAAACTCTGAGAGCTCCTGGCATGAGCAAACTGAGACACAGAGAGGTTAGGGAGCTAGCTCAAGAGCACACAGTTAATAAGTGGTGGGGCTGAGATTCCAACCCGGGGCAGTCTTCTCTCCAGAGCCCATATCCTGAACAATTGCATGATATTAAATATTATTAGAAATGATTCATTCTACTAGGAGTCAGAGAGAGCTGTTTGAGGGATGAAATAATGAACTGGTTTTGAACCTCTTCCTTAGGCAAGCAAATGGGGAAGGAGACTTGCGAGGTACAGATGCAAGAATCAAGCGGAGTCTGGGAAATTCGGGGGGAGTCAGAGGTTGTAGAGCAGAAGGCAGAAGTACAAGGTGAGGGCAGAGACAGTGCTGTGGTCCTAGAAGCCAGGAGGCTGGGCCATAGAGCCCCAAAGTCTATGCTAAGTAGTGGGACTCCTCCCTCCCAGAGGGCAATGGGGAACCACAGAAGCAGGAGGGGAATCTGATCCTATTTTAATTTGGAAGTGCCCTGAGTTGGCTGAGAGGAGCTGCCAGGGGAAGACATGGGTCTGGCTGACCAGCTATGGAGGACTGGGAAAGATGATGACTCAGGTGCAGGTGGCAGACAAGAGTGCTGAGAACATCCTCCTCCACGTGGCTCCTACATCTGTAACAAGGATAGGGTGGGCAGGGCAGGCATCTGCTGGCCACCAAGGGACAGAAGGAAAGGTGCTCACTGTGGGGTGTTGTTACCTGCCTCGCGACTGGACAACTCTGGGTCTGAGTCCAATGTGCTCCTCATAAGGACAATAATAGCTGGGGCCGAAGGGGACCCAGTTTAAGACACCCATCCCTACCAGCCAGCACCACAGGGAAGGCATGTATTCTAAGGTGTGCACACTTTGTCACGAGAGAGAGCCCGGGCCTCCAGTTGTAGTGGCTCATGACCAGGGCAGTTCCAAGAAATGAGCTTTTGCTGAAAGGGAACCTTGCCCAGGTGGCTGCTCCCCTCACATAGGTGACAGCGTCCTGAGAGAAAACAAATCTCTTTTTTTTTCTACATCACCTATTCCTCCCATCTCCCCATAACCTGCCCCCGTCCCCTCAGGTAACCATCAGTTTGTTTTCTAGAATCTGTTTCTTGGTTTGTCCCTCTCTCTTTTTTCCCTTTGCTCATTTATTTGTTTTGTGCTTAAATTCCACATGAGTGAGATCATTCAGTATTTGTCTTTCTCGGACTGACTTATTTCACTTAGCATTATATTCTCTAGATCCATCCATGTGGTTGCAAATGACAAGATTTCCTTCTTTTTATGGCTGGGTAATACTCCTCTGGGTGTGTGTGTGTGTGTGTATACACCACATATTTATCCATTCATCTATGAATGGTCCCTTGGGCTGTTTCCATATCTTGGCTATCGTAAATAATTCTGCAATAAACACAGGAGTGCATATACTCCTTTTAATTAGTGGTTTTGTATTTTGGGGGTAAATATCCAGTAATGTGATTCCTAAAAATAAATCTCTTTTCTATTTGTTTTTTTAAGAGCCATCTCCTAAAGTTTTGGCTGGGCAAGCAGGTTGAAGGCAAAGCCAGATGCTGTGCTAAAAGCTTTATGTGCAAGCTCCCTGCATGGAGCCTGCTTCTCCCGCTGCCTAGGTCTGTCTCTCTCTCTAGGTCTGTCTGTCTGTCTGTCTGTCTCTCTCTCTCTCATTCTGTCTCATGAATAAATAAATAAAATATTTTTTTAAAAAAGCTTTATGTGCATTTGCTTATTCAATCCTCTTAATAATTATGTGGCAGGTTCTATTAATGGCCCCATTTTGTAGATGAGTAAGTGGAGACCCAGGAAGGTTAAAAATAATTTGCTCATGGCTACGTGGCTAGTTAGTGGTGGAGCTGAGATCTGAATACAGGCAGTCTGGGTCCAGAACCAGCTCTTCTATCCACCTCCAACTTCTTTTAACGGAGTATTCTAACCTCTTCCCAGTGTAGCCATTGTGTCCAGAAAGATTAACAAAAATGAGATTCCAGACCCTGACACACAATTGGGCTCAGGGACAATAATAAGAGCCTATACTTATACTAACGATTGACCCACTTTATCCTCACTCTGTCCCAATAAGGTGGGTACTCTCAATATTCCATTTTCCAGATGAAGAAACTGAGGCACAGAGAGGCCACATGTCTTGCCCAAGGTCACATAGCTGCAGAGTGGCCAAGCTTGGAACCCAGGGAGTCTGGTCCCAGAAACCACCTTCTCTCTTGCTACCTGACCAAATCGGTAATGCAACAGAGCACACACTTCTAACATGCCCAGGGATTTGGTCTCTCAGGCCACAGCCCATGGGATGGGCTACAGGGGCAAGGCCACAGGTATAAAATGCCCAGTAGGAGTGGGGAGATGCCAATAGTCATGACAGATGGAAGAGTGGGAACCAGCAGGCACAGCGGTCTCATGCCAATGAGTGCATGCGCAGACTGCCCCGGTGAAAGCAGCAGAGCCATGCCCTGTGCCTACCTGCTGGGCACAGAACCACAAGGCCATCAAGCCAGACATACGAGGGGGCACATTCAGTCATCGTAAATTGACCCGTCAGTGCATTATGCAGTCACTCTGGCAGGTCACCTCTTAGGATGGATTAAAAAGGAGCATCTCACAACTAAGAGTAGGTATTGTCTGGTGAAGCTTGTTTCAGATATATATACAGTATGTATGTACGTGTGTGCTGTGTCACAGTGTAAAATGGTTTTCCTACTGTGGATTTTGTCCAAAACTAGAGGAGTACCATTATTACTACTAAATAAGTTATAGTTTATTCATAGAATAGAATTCTATGCAGCTTTGACAATGAATAATCTAAAGCAATAGGCAAGAACAAAGATGAATCTCAGAAATATAATTTTAAGCAGGAAAAGTTAAGCCACAGAAAAATACTTATACTATGATTCTATTTATATAAATCACTGGCAAACCTGCACAGTTATGTTATTTAGGAATACACACCTATGCGGTAAAACTCTGAAGAAAAGGAGGGAATGATTAACACGAAATTCAAGACAGTGGTTACCTCTGTCTGCATTGGGGGTGGGGGAGGGCAGTGAAGGTGAGTGTGATGGGATGAATTGTGTCTTCCCCAAAAAAAGATAAGCTGGAGTCTTAACCCCCAGCACTCAGAAATGTGACTCATTTGGAAACATGGTCTATACAGAGCTAATCGAGTTACAATGACATCATTAGGGTGGGCCCTAATTCAACATGACTCTTTTCTTTTTACAAAGGGGGAACGCAGATGTAGAGACATAGGGAGAATACTACGTGAAGAGGGAAGGCAGAGGTCAATCGAGGTGACGCATCTACAAGCTGTGAAACCCCAAGGACTGCCAGCAAACCAGCAGAAGCGAGGAAGGAGTCATAGAACAGATTCTTCCTCAGAAGGAATCAACCCTTCTGGCACCTTGATATTGGACTTCTGGTCTCCAGAAGCATGAGCCAACACATCTCTATTGTTTAAACACCCCAGTCTGTGGTGCTTTATGTTAGCAAACGAACACAGTGAGGCACACAGTCCCTTCACAGGCCTGGCCAAGGTCTCTCTAAGTTTAATGGAGGACAAATGGAGACTGTCTTGTAAGTCTTTATTAAGCCAAACCCAGACATTTAATCAACTCTTTAGTATATGTGCTATTTCATATAAAGAATAGAAATAAAAATCATGTAGGGATAGCCCCATCATTACAGGTTTTGGTTGAGGACACCGAGAACCTGCCTAGGGTCATGCAGCCAGGGAGCAGCCAGGCTTGGAGAAGACCCCAGGTCTTCTAATTCCCAGTTCATTGAAGGCCACTGTCAGAGAGCCACAGCCCAGAGTCACGCACAGAAGGCTAAATTCCCTCCAGAGGACAGGGAACCTGGAACTTTGAAGTCCCCTGGGAATGAGCAGGGACCCTTCACTCTTTTGTGCCAAGGACCCATGGCAGTCTGGTGAAGTGAATGGATTCTTTTCTTTTCTCTTTTCTTTTCTTTCTTTCTTTTCTTTCTTTTCTTTCTTTTCTTTCTTTCTTTCTTCTTTCTTTCTTTCTTTTCTTTTTCCTTCCTTCCTTCCTTCCTTCCTTCCTTCCTTCCTTCCTTCCTTCCTTCCTTCAATTTTTTTTATTTATTCATGAGACAGAGAAAGGCCGAGACACAGGCAGAGGGAGAAGCAGGTTCCCTGCAGGGACTTGATGTGGGACTCGAGCCCAGAACCCTGGGATCATGACCTGAGCCAAAAGCAGATGCTCAACCGAACCACCCAGGTGCCCTGAATGGATCCTTCTCTGAAGAATGTTTTGAAATGCATAAAGTACATAGGACTACAAGGGAAATCAGTTTCCCTGAAATGCTATGCGAGCTAGCCACAGGGACTCTGGTGAGTCCAAGAGGATGAACTGATGATCAGTGCCTGTGCATAGTAAGGACTCAAAAAAAGTCAGCCATGGTTATTGTCAATATTAGGAGTTGCTTCTGTGGCCTTGGGCCTGAGTCAGTGATGCTAAGGAGAGATACTGGGGTCCCACGTCTTGGAGCCTGGGGACCACAGTAGGGCCTAGATTCAGCTGAAGGATGAGGGATGCTACCCTGAACTCGGGCCCCTGGAAGTGATGGCACCCCCAGGGAGGGGGTGCTTGCCCAGAGAGAACAGGTCCCTTAGGACTGAAAGGAGAGGGACCCACAGCAGGCCTTGCCTGGGGACAGGGAGGCAGGCCCTCCAGGAAACAGAGCCCTGCGAGGGATCCACAGAGGACCTGTGTCCACAGTGCCTGTGGTCTCGTGTATTGCTAAAGGGCAAAAAGTGACATTCAGTGGGTGCATCCATGGGCCTGGCATCTCTGTGCATTACATAACCAAATTTCATCAAATGTCAGCTTTGCAACCTCACCATAAACATGAATCATACAGCGAATTCACAGATGAGGAAGCCAAGGGTTAAAGATGTAACTACTCCATAGAACCCACATTCACATCTAAGCCTCCCAGGTAAAGGAGAACCTTTACTGCAGACTAACAATCCTTCATTCATGTGTTCATTCATTCCTTTGTTCACTCAATAAATCTTTAGTTATGTGGAAGTCTCCCAAGGTGGGACACTTACCCAGTGAAGACACTGGCTTGACGTGCTTGTTGTTCTTGACTCTTTCAGCCTCTAGGGAGTGCTGCTGACAAGTGCTGTGGCTGAGAGAAGCAAGCAGGCAGCAGCGGTGCCTCACCATCTACTAGCCCAGCCAGAGAACCCTGCAGACTCCCAGCCCACGGACACCACGAAGGCTGGGACCTCAGCACCCATCTTGGGCCTTTCAGAAACACCACCCATCTGGAAGTTAAGTCTTTCCTACTGGGTCAAGGTCGCCTGTTAGGTCTTCTAACCTACCCCACCCCCCGCAGGGCTGACTAATAGTCATGACAGCATCCATGCTCCCCTGAACCCCAAACCAGCCCAGTGAGGTACTTCCACTGCAGAGAGGCTCATTGACAACCTGCCCAATGCCACACAAACATTTTCATTTTCAACAGGGCTCGAGAATTCAGATCCAGGCTCTTGCAACTTTGCATTTTTTGTTTCCTTTATCCACATATCCTTTGGAGATTAGAGGATCCCCAGCAGAAGTAAGAATGTAGAACCCTCATTTCACGGGGGGGGGGGTACCCAGTGAGTGTTAATTAATGATAACAATCACTCCTTATTCTGGTATAAAACAGTATGCTAAACACATGTTGTCACCACTCATCATCTTAGCTGATTTTTCCAGTGACCTCACAACACACACAGGACAGATTTTATAACCCTCACTTTGCAGATGAGGAAAGATTCAGACAGAATGATTTTCCCTGGACACGGGCTAGTTTCCTGGAGTGTGCCCCTCCAGTCCATTCTCCCTGCTTCTCCACCCTGGTTTCTGCCCCCAGAGAAATCAGAGGAAGAGAGGGCATGAGGTGGGACATTTCTCCCCCTGCCCTTCCCTGTGGGCCACTAAGGGTATATGCTTCCTCTGAAGGTTGCAGCTCCTGCCAAGCCTCAACACATGGCCTCCGTGCCTCCAGGTATGAGAACCAGAGCCTCCCCTTCCCCTGCTCACATTTTGGTCATAGTTCTGTTTAAGCTCTCCCCAAACTCCCCAGCCCGAGTGTGCCACCTGTTTCCTGCTGGACCCTAATGGATGCTGCAGTAAAGCAACTGACTGGGGACTCCGGTCTCCAGATGGCTGAGCCAGGGCATCTCGGAACCTGCCAACAAGCACTTATTGAACAGTCCCTCGGGTGCTGGGGGAAGAGGATGCAGAGAAAGGAAGAAGATGGCAGACAACTGGAAGAAACTAGTAGCAGAGACATCAGACAAAGCTCTTGGTCTCGGATTTCTCTTTAAATTAACTGGAGTTAACCTTTGGAAAATGAAGAAAGACCACAACACTGAGAAACTGGACCTGGGGGAGGCACGTGGTAGAAAAAGAGGTAGGGGACGCTTGGATCTAGGCTTCCAGCCAAACAGAGCCACTAATGCTACCTACATGAGAGTTCTCGAAACTGGTCTCCAGTGACAAGCTGGGACAGAGCCAGGGCAGCCCCTCATAGCAGCAGGTACTTCCACACTGTGCCCCTGGGATGGGCTTGAGAGAGAAGCTGCGGGCACTTGATCCTCACCCCGTCTGAAAGAGCCAGCTGGAGAAGGGGAGATGCCACCTGTTGGTTTGCAGATCCTCTTTCCTTGGCACAAGCATCCAAGGCTGGTGCTGGGACATGGGGCTGTTAGAGGTTTCGATCATGCCCTGGCCTCCAGCCTCACCTCTGCCAGGAGCACACAGTTCGGCTACATGCCCAGACCTGAGGTGACAAAGAAGAGCAAAGAGGAAGAAAGCTCTTCTCAGGGGGTAGGATGGTGGAACGTGGATTTTTCTCCCCTCTATTTTTGGGTATTTTTCTCATCTTCAAGAACTGCATGCATTCCTTATACAAAGGGAAAAAATTCTATCCTGGAGAATCATGAAGATTCTTAAGAAGGAAGTTATCACATTGTAACACAATTATTTGTGAGTTAATAAATCTGAAGGGGATCTGGAATTAGGATTTACAGTCATCGACCTCAGACAGGCCTGGGGCCCAGGCCAGTTAAGGACACTCACTTTCTACAACCTCTCAGCAAATACAGAGATGAATCTCTTGCACCTGGTGACAGGCTGGCATGTGGCCAGTGTCTCCACAACATGATGGGGAGGGGGGGTGCAGGTGAGTATAGACCCTACTGTGAGGTCTTCATGCCTGCCTAAACCTTCTTTCCATCCAGGGATCTCAAGGGAAACCATGAAGTCACACCTCCCTCTGGGAGCAGGCTGTGTTATCACCTGCTCTGTGAAACCATCCCTGGAGGTTTCTATGTCCTTGACCTTAAAGAAACTTTACATCTTTAACTGTGGTAGTTGCTACCAACTGCAAGATGTAGCCTCATGTCCTGTTAAAGACCAAGAACACAGGGGTCCAACTGCTTGGGTTCATATTCCAGCTCATCACTGACTATGCGTCTTTGAGCAAGTTACTTGCCTAATTTATGCATCTGTGTTCTCATTTATAAAGTGAACATATGTGTCTTCTTCATAGGATTGTTGTCAAGAATAAGAGAATTTATATGCATAAAGTGCTTAGAACAATGTAGGACATATAGCAAGTGCTAGATACATGATAGCTATTATCACTGGCATTTTCCCATTAATCATATCATTATTTTTTTGTGTCAAGTCTATAAAAACAGTATCAGTATTTCTGTGTCAAGTCTACAGAAGCTTCTCATCAGCTTAGCCTCTAGGAATCAGGGGGTGGCCCAGAGGAGAGAAGAGAGTAATGAAATCAACAAGGAACATCTAGATGGGTCCCTGGCTAAGTGTTACATACATGCCATTTAATCTGGGGTAGAGACACCAGATAAAAAGCAAGACACCCAGGAAAATGTGAACTTCAGATGAGTAAGGAATAAGTTTTAGTACAAATATATCCCAAATAGGGGGATCCCTGGGTGGCTCAGCGGTTTGACGCCTGCCTTTGGCCCAGGGCGAGATCCTGGAGTCCCAGGATCGAGTCCCGCATCGGGCTCCCAGCATGGAGCCTGCTTCTCCCTCTGCCTATGTCTCTGCCTCTCTCTCTCTCTCTCTCTCTCTCTCTCTGTCTATCATAAATAAATAAATAAATCTTTAAAAAAATATCCCAAATATGGGATATACTTACATTTACATTTTTTCATTCTTTATCTAAAATTCACATTTAACTGGACATCCTCTATTTTTCTTTGCTGAAAACTTTGGCAGCCGTATCATTATGGGTCGTAACATTCTCATCTTATAGGTGACTAAACAAAGCTCAACGAGGTTAAGTAAATCACCCGAGATCATTGTTGGAGCAAGTACTTAAAGGCTATGTTCTGTCAGCCACACATTGGTTCCCTCCAGCTGCTCCTCTCAGAAGAAACAAGCCAGAAGCCCAAGAAGTCAAGCCCTCAATTACCTGCCTACAGCAGCACGCTCCTCAGCCCCTGGACAGGAAGTGTACACATGAGAAGAGCCAATTTTTCTGCAGAGTGGGAGCTATTGCTCCACCAAAACCAGTGCCCCAGAGAGCCTTCCTGCAGGAGAGGAAGGGTGGGTGACCAGCAGGTAGGAGGTCCCCAAGAGGGCTGCCGGCAGCCAGGGCAGCAGCCCCAGCCCTTCCGGAAGCTGCTCTTGCCTATGGCTGGATTCTGGAGGCAAAGAGCCCAGGGGAAAACTCTGGAAGCACCAAAGGAAACCCCTCCGGAAGTCCTGAAATGTTTCCACAGCCCAGGGAGAAAACGTTAAAGTGAAAGCAGCTGTAAGAACACTGACAGGAGGGCCAGGCTGGCCTCTCAGAGTCCCAGGCATGACCACAGTGCCCCAGCAGCCCTGGCCCAGGTCACAAGGCCCCCTCCGCAGAGTTCACACAGATGGCTTCGGGCCTCCCTGGGCTCCAAAGAACACCTCCATGCCTTTCCAGGGAGGGGCCCCATCTCTGCCTTTCTGGACTCCAAGGCAGGTTTCACTTCAGTCATTCTCAGCTCTATTTTTACTCAAAGGTGGCAAGAAACAATGAAGGTTAGAAGCAGGACAATTAAGTCACCTGATTCCAACTCTGCAAAGCCAGGGACCATGGCTAACCTTTGCTGAGAGCAGGACAGGGAAGGGTTCTAAAAACCTCTGGGGGACTTCTCTTCAGGGCTAGAAGCTTAGGTCTAAAGCCCACTCCCCAGTCCATGACTTCCCAAGGAGGTGACATTCAGCCTCATCATCATCTAGTTAAGAAAGGTCAACGGGTGCTTCTCTAGGGAAAGGAACAGCGAACAGCATGCAGAAAATACCAAACCACGATGGGGCATGGTGTGTCTGAGGACTTGAAGAATTCAGTTTGGCTGGAGGGTCGGGAGTGTGGTAGGGAACACCAGGAAGTGAAGCGAGAGGTGGGCTGGGGACAGTGTCTGAAAAGGCTCCCCACACTATGCTAAGGGGTTTAGAAGGGAGGTAGGAAGGTGCCAGACTGGCAAGTGGTTGAATCAGATCCTCTAGAACGGCTTCGAAGAGCCTAGGTCCTTCCTACTCAGAATGGGCATCACCGGGGGCTTGCTAGAAATGCCAAATGAAGGCACCTGGATGGCTCAGGCAGTTAAGTGTCTGCCTTCGAGTCAAGTCATGATCTCAGGGTCCTGGGATCCAGTCCTGCATTGGGCTCCCTGCTCAGTGGGGAGTATGCTTCTCTCTCTTCCTTTGATCTTCCCCCACTGTTTGTGCTCTTTCTCTGAAATAAAAAATAAAATCTTAAAAAAAAAAAAAAAAAAAAAAGCTAAGTGGGAGACTCTGCTCTGGACTTACTGGATCAGAATCTATTTTCACGGGCAGCCCCGGTGGCTGAGCGGTTTGGTACCTGCCTTTGGCCCAGGGCCTGATCCTGGAGACTGGGGATCAAGTCCCATGTCGGGCTCCCTGCATGGAGCCTGCTTCTCCCTCTGCCTGTGTCTCTGCCTCTCTCTCTGTGTGTGTCTCTCATGCATAAATAAATAAAATCTTTAAAAAATAAAATAAAAAGAATCTATTTTCACAAGATGCCCCTGCTGATTCACAGACCTGATGTGAGTGAGGCCCTGAATTATAGGTGGGACTGAGAGAGGATCACTGACTGACTTAGCCTCTCCAATATCCTTTTTTGACTGGCCTTCTGCCCTCCTTAGGCCCAGCCCTACTGCCTCCTTGCATCTCTCCTGCTCCATGATTCTCTTAGGTGGTCCTTGTATGATGGACCTGGGCCCCTCAGAACACTGTTTCTTTATACCTTCTCCACCAATCACCAAACGTCACCAAGCGTTTCCAAGCTACCACGTGGTTAGGGCACAGCTGGGTATGTGGGAACAGGAGAAGCACGTGGTGGTTAAGAGCCAGTCCCCAAACTGGAAGAGGCATGCAGAGGAGTTTTTCAAACATACAGTTCTCATTCAGAGGACCCTGGCACTTGGGCCTTTCTGGTGCAGACCACAGGCTGGGGGAACTGACATACATCCGGGTTTAGAGTCCAGCTCAGCCCTTTATAAGAAAACTGTTTAATGTCTCTAGAATCCTTTTTTAAAGTTTCCTCATCTATAAAACTGGATAAAAATAGGTGCGACCTCCACAGGAGGTTGAAGCTTAAATGGAACATTGTTTGTAAAGTACTTAAGGACAGTGTCTGGCACTCTATAAATGGCAGCCTTTGTTATTTTTCTTCATGTCTCTAGGGAGTGTAGTCTGACAGAGAAGAAATGACAACAGACTGGAAACACCATATAGGAAAACACTACAGAACAACAGGTAAGAAAGTGCTCCATGATGGGGCCCAGAAAAAAAAAAAAAAAAAAAAAAATGATGGGGCCCAGAGCAAGCAAGAGCTCTGAGCTGGGGCCCTCAACCAGGGGAGCACTACAATCAGGCATGGGAGGCTTCCTAGAGCTGGTGGGCATCAAGCTGAGGTTTGAGGTTGGAAGGGAGTTCAACAGAGCATGGAGGTTGGCTGCGGGATGCTGGGAAACCTGAAAGGAAAGTGTGAGGATCCCCTAACGTGGAGGATCTTGAAGGCAGTTTGGATCTCATCTGGAAATAAAATGTGGCCCCATGGAAGGTTTCTGGGCAAAGGAGTGGCAGATGGAAGTGGGTTTACCATAACTCCGGCTACAGGGAAAGGTGGGGTGGCATCAGAAAGCATCAGAAAAGGGAGCCCCGGTGGCCCAGTGGTTTAGCGCCACCTTCGGCCCGGGGTGTGATCCTGGAAACCCGGAATCAAGTCCCACGTCAGGCTCCCTGCATGGAGCCTGCTTCTCTCTCTGCCTGTGTCTCTGCCCCCCCCCCTCTCTCTCTGCTGTCATGAATAAATAAATAAAAGCTTTAAAAAAATAATAAAAAGAAAAGGGGCTTCCAGGTGCTCAGCCATCTGCTGCAAGGGCCCTGCCTGTGGTGGCAGCAATCAGCCAGGACAGGGTTCCCAGGCCAGAAACGGCATTCAGACATCAAATTTGTGTCCCATCCTTCCTTTCCAGGGAGGAGACAGAACCAGCTCCTGCTTTTGGCCTCTAAAGTTTCTACAACCAAAGATGGCACACAATGCCCATTGACATCTAGGTAGGCACCATCCAGGCCCAAAAGGGGAACATTTAGTCAGGAGCTGCCATGGGGCCTGCAAATGTTTGCCCACCTAAATCAAGGGGAAATGGTGTTTCCACATGGCTGAGCGGCACACCAGCTGGTCCCTCATTAACCCTCTCAATCATGCACTAGAAAATGAACAACAAAGGCATTTTGCTCCATTAACACTGGCGTTTGCCCTGCAGGGGAAAGGAGGTAGGGAGGATACCAGTGTTGTCTAGACAGAGGCACTCAAAAAGGCAGATGCCTGAATTTCTGCCACTCAGGGAAGGGGTGAACACAGAGGTCTGGTGTGCCTGCCATGCCAGAAATCCCCAGCAGAGGCCAACCACAATGGCCATTCTCTCTTCTCATCCTTGCATGAGGGTAACAACCTTTCACAGGTTTACTGTGAGGATTAAATGAGATCATGAATGTGAGAACACTAGCCCACATCTGGTACCCACTAGATATCCAATCAACCGCTTCGTTCTTTTTGCTTTTATTGAAAAGTGAGCTCAAAAGAGGTATGTGTCATGGGTGGCTCTTCACCTGTCTAGAATCCAGTTACAGTCTGACTTGGTTCCTGGTCTGTAGTCATCCTCCTAGGGATGGGAATAAAGGACCCTGGAGTTATGCTACCCAAACTGTGATCCCCAGACTGTTCAGTAGCACTGGCATTACTTGGGAGCTTGCTAGAATGCAGAACCTTGGGCCTCAGATCTGTTAAGATGCAGATGAGAATTTGCATCTTAACAAGATCCCCAGGCGATTCAAATACACAGCAGAGTTTGAGATTCTGCTCTAGTATATTTGTCCCTAGGAGAAAACCATCTTCTCTCCTCTCCTCTCCTCTCCTCTCCTCTCCTCTCCTCTCCTCTCCTCTCCTCTCCTCTCCCACCACAGGAAATAGGGGTCCTGGGTAGACAGAAGTAGAGAATGTCAACACAGAAGGGCCCTTTGATTAGCACCTACTTGCTAGCCACACTGCATTAAAGCACACTCAGGCACATGTTGAGAAAATTATTCCCATCTTGATTCCTTTCAATCTCCCTGTTAGTGAAGAAGAAAGACTCTGTTTGATGCCAGTATGTCTTTAACATCCCTGTATCTTCTATTCCTTTTTCTTTAAACAAGGACACAGGAGGTTCAGATCTAGATCCTTCCAAGGGCAACAGTGCATAATTAGAATTAATAACACTGTTTAATTTTTAGTGCATTTATTTGTAAGGTAACTTTTGGTTTATTCCAAGTGGTACAGATTTTCCACTAGTTCCCTTTCTAAGTAAGTTATATTTTAAACTGAATCAAATTGAAGAAAAACATTAAGTCCATAGGAATAAAACTGTGTGAATCTGGCAAAAACCACAACACAGGTATATAAATGACTATAGTTCAGTAAATTATTATTCCTTACAGTTTATAAAAGCCCTTTTGAGATAATCTTGTCTGCTGTTTTCATACTGTAGGTCATGAAATCAATGTAGCGGGTCATGACCAGCACTTTCTGGGTTTGCTTTGAATGCAATGAAATGGCATGGAATAGAAGAGTATAAAAATTTAAGTACATTGCAAATATTATAGAAAAGTTAAGTACAGTCCAATGAAACTTTTGTTTTACTTTGTGTATCTACTGGTTTATAACATAAAATATACGTATTATGTTTAGGTTGTAAGAGTTAGCAAGAGTTAGCATCTAGCTTAATCTCCCAGCCACTGCTAAGTTAATTTCAATGGTGAGGAGCTAACTCCTTTGACCAGGCCACCTGTGAGCAGGCCCTTAATGGTATACACTGGAGGTCCCCACCTTAGCCCTCTGGCTCCTGTCTCATGACACAGAGCTGACAGTAGTAGCTACTGCAGCAGGTCATGAAACGGGCACTCCCCAGCCCTGCTCAGGTGAAGGAGGATTTGGGCACTTTGCAATGAGGCATCATTTCAACCTGCACAAAAAGAATTGTGGAGAAGCACTAGAGTGGAGCCATGTCCTTTTTGGAGGGACAGGATCCCCATCACCAGGACATGCTCTCCCAGCCCTCTCAATTCTTTGGCTCGGGCAGCCCCATTTCAGCTGTCTTCCCTTAGTGGTGTCTCTTCCCTTGAAAGGCTGGGGGGGAAGGGCAAGAAGAACAGGAGACAGCTGGGGGTAAGGATGAGGGGTGCAGGGAGGGGGGTGGGATAGAGAGCACCACAGGGTGGCACCTAGAGGCTAGACCTGGTCAAGGCCGAACCCCTGGTCTGACTGCATCCTGGAACCACAGGGAGGGCAGTAGCATGGGAGGGTCAGGTCATGGGTCCCTACACCCAACTCAACAGGAATTCCTAAAAATGCCTGCAGACTCAATGAGGGAAGTACGCTGCCAGTGAATTTTCAGGCAGGGAAGAGAATGGAGTTGTGGAATGCCCCTCTCTCCTCCCCACTTACACCTTCAGGCTTTGGTTCTCAGCTCAGGGAAGGCAATCCTCTGTTTTATCACATCCAGAACACTTAGCACACACAAACCCTTTCTGCAACGATCCTGAAAGAGGGGTCTGGTAAGGTGAACAACGTAGGGTACAGGCCATACCCAGCCCCAGCAGACTGACCCCTTGGCAGGGGGCTCTGGGCTCTGGGGCCCTTGGGGGGATGGGGAGAGGGGCTGGAGGGGCTGTATGGAACCACCCCATCATTAGCATGCTGTGCCTGCGCGAGTTCAAAAGCAGAACCTGGAACTGCAGCACAACTGGCCCTGGGCAAAGGACCTTGGTGTGCAGTGGCCTGATTTAGGGCTGAGGGCCCTTTATTCTCCTCTGGAAACTGTGGAGGTGAATTTTAAAAGGCCGAGGAGTGAGACCAGCACGCCTTGGCTGTGCCAAGTCCCCTCCTCCAGTCCCCATCTCCTTGCCTCTCGCCTTCCTCTGCTCTAGAAACTGGGCACTAGCTGTACCTCATTTCTACCCCCCAAAGCCTATTTTCTCTCTTTCCCTTAAAACTTGTTTTGTTGTTGTTAATCATCAGTGTTTCTAGCCAATAATCCCAGGGAGAAGGTAATCTCACTCTCCAAGTGCCTATGGGGAGATCTCCTTGGGATCACTCCTTAGGAAGAGGTAGTCCAGTTAGTAGGCACCTACAGGCCACCTGTAGGCCAAGAGCTCCTTGAACACCATGGGGGAGCCAAGACAGTTTTTACAGTTGTCATTTTAGCTAGAGAGGTGAACAGATCAATCAACGTCCATGAACCCCCAGCTGCCAAGGGGCCTTCACTGACCCGGCTATGAGAGGCAAAGGGTGTAGGAGAAAGCAAGTTTCGAATCCAGCCAACCTCATGTTCAAAGCCTGGCTTGTGCTCTAGCTCTAGAAACTTGAATTAATTACTTAACTTCCCTGGGCTTGTTTCTTTCCTTTCTATAAAGTAGAGATAATAACTCCTGCCTCACAAAGTAGGGCCTAATGGGGATTGGTGATAAAACAGGGTAGGTGCCCAGGACAGTGTTGACACGTTGTAGGTACTCAACAGGATTGGCTATAACCATTATTGCTGTTGGAAGCTACACAGAGAGTCCGAGCAATCTGAAATCTGATCCAGTTCAAACTGGAGACCTTTGCCAATAACCTAACTTCCCTGTTCTCTCATCTCTATAAAACAGGGGGCTGGTAACAGGTACTTTGTTGGGGTGTTAGGATAACATAAGGAAAGTGTATAGCACAGCACAGCATCTGGCACATAGTAGGGCTGGTTATAGGTCATGTCCATTCTTCCCAAACCAAATGGAAAAACTAATTTCTACAAACCCAGCAGGACTGACAAGCTTTCTTTTTACTGGGCCCAGTGAGAGACCCAAGGGTGAGGTTTTTATGTACCTTTGAGGCACCCAGACACATTTCCCAAAGAGGTTCCCATCGTGCAACTCCAAGGTGTGCCATCATATGGAACGCACTGCCACTCTGACTCCAGAATTCCCAGAAAAGGGTTTTTCACCTAAAATTTCACCTTCAAAGGAGAAACTCATTCACAAAGACAGCCCCTCCGCTCTTTAGGCCCAGGGTAATTTGCAGCTGAACAAGGCAACCACAAATGAGGAAATAAATTGTTGCTGTGGAGAAAAGATAAAGAACTGGGCTTAATTACACAAAATCTGGGCAGCCTGGGTAGCTCAGTGGTTTAGCACCGCCTTCGGCCCAGGGTGTGATCCTGGAGACCTGGGATCGAGTCCCATGTTCGGCTCCCTGCATGGAGCCTGCTTCTCCCTCTGCCTGTGTCTCTGCCCCGCCCCCCCGCCCTCTCTCTCATGAATAAATAAATAAAATCTTAAAAAAAAATTACACAAAAATCTTTGGTCTCCATAATCTTGGTTCATTAAACCCTTGCTGCTGGCCAGGAGGCAATGCCCAGGAGGAAGGGGTTAGCCCGAGTATTAATAGGATCAGCCCTTCAATCCCATGAAGGCAATTATGGACACATCCTTTCCGAACAGCCCCAAGTAAACCCACAGATCCCCAGCCAATATGGGGCTTTTCTAGGCAGCACTGGCTCTGCCGACACATCAGTGAGGCAAAAGGCCATGTTGCCCAGAGTGACAAGGACTCTGAGCTCCAGCACCACTGGCCCACTCAAGGCCTTCTAGGCACTCATCCCTTTCTGGAGACCTTGCTCACCTTATGCAAAATGCCTGACCACATCCTCATGTCTGCCTACGGTCTAGAAGGAGGGACATGCAGGCTTCAGAAGTAAGGGTGGAGAAAAGAGAAAAATGGCACTTGACAAATTAGGCCATCACAGAGCCCACCCCACCTGCCCCATCTCCTGAAGACCACACTGACCCTGGTAGTTTCTACATGGCTACTAAACCCACATTCATTTTTCATTCTGGTGTGTGCCAGGGAAGAAAGGGCAGAAGAGAAGATAGAAAACATCTATTCCTCATCCATTCAGTCATGGTTCCAGTTGGCTCCACCTCGAAAAGCTCTTTGCCAAATGCCTTGGGCAGGGGGTTGGACTGGGCATCTATTCCCAATCCCCATATGGGGACATTTCTATAGTCTGCCTATTGCCCTGATTTCTTCCTTCCCATTTACAGGGTCTGGACAGGTTCCCTTCAAGCTGCAGGAACAAGTGGGACACTCCTACTGCCAGTCAGGAGTATCCATGGCTCCAACTGAGCCTTTCTTGTCCAAAGAAATGCAAACTAAGGCAGACTCAGGCCACAAATCAAAATCCACCTCTTCTATCCTGCTCTCAAGACAGGTGAGCTCCAGGCCTCTTCCTACTGGTGCTCAGCGGAAAGTGCTAAGAGCGTGTAGGTAGAATGTGATGGGTACTGGAGCTCCATGGATTGCCTCCACCTATCACAGCCAGGGGCCTGGCAGAAGCAAAGAAGGAAGGACGTGGAGTTGACTGTGAGGCCAACTGTGAAGCTGCCTAGTTCCTGGTTTGCCCCTACGGGGCTCAAGCTGAGCCAAACAGCTGCAGCACCAACCCTGGCAGTAAAGTCTTCCAATTGCACAATCACAAGCCCTAGCAGCGCGTGGGACTCCCTTGGGGGGTCTCCGACTCCACTACAAATGCTACAATTACCAAATCCACACAGCTGGAAACTTGTGAATGGGCCAATGAATGGGTTCCTGGGATTTCTGGTGGAGTAAGGAGTTAAAGGAGCCAAGAACCCAGTTTTCTTTTCCCTCTTATGCTACCAAAAATTACTGAAGGCTTATTAGGAATGAGGAGCTGGCCAAGGCACCACCTAAGGACCACGTCCAGCACTCTGCACCAGCCAGCACCCTCACCGCCTTTACGGCCCTTTCTACGCATCAGCAAACCTTTCACGGACCCCCGTTTGTGATGAGGACCATGATGAGCTGGACAGCTGAGCAGCAGTCCCGTAGCGCTCCACACCTTCAAAACACCTTATAAACATTAATTAATCCATATGGGATCTACAAGAAACGTCATGGCCTGGCATTACAGAGGGGTATGCACAGGGTACCCAGGAATCAGACCACACCTCAGGGAACAGCCCAAGTCTTCCATCCCACCTGCAAGAGTGAGGCAGGATGGGTTTTCTCACTATTCCTCTGTCTTCTACCCACTTAGCTAATTCTTCACAAATGTTCCTGTCATCTCTTCTGTTTCCTAAAGAACAACAGCAACAATCACAATAACAAAAATTTTCTCTGAGTAGATGACTTCTTCTCCCATCAGCCCCACCTCTGAGACTCCAGCAGCCATGACAATAATTGGCTGGTGTTAAAAAAAGGAATGAATGCTGGGGCTTTTCAGAGGATAAGAAAGCATCAATCTGCAGGTGCAGGTGTCTACCAGCACATCTGGGGTGGTCTGATGCGGCCTGGGTGAGACAGCTGCTCTGATCAGACCCACAGTCTGCCTGGCCCTTGGTGTGGCCAATATAGGAATAAGATGGGAAACTGAGGCTGGTTCATGATGATCTGGAGATGGGTTTGTATCCCTACAGCCCCAAATGCTTTCTTGGCTCTTGGAGAGGGTACTGAGTCTATAAGGGACATGTAAATATCACGAGCAACTGAAATATCCCTTGGAAATGTTTCCTGGAGTAAAAGAAGAAAGACTTTACATTTGAAGAAGTACCAAATTATTGCCTGCCTGGGGTACATACATTTCTCAGTTCAGATATGTGTGGAGGGTGGTATCCACTCAGAGGGACAGGCTCAGAGCACCTCCCATTTTGCTATTCCACAGAGCTTAATATAATCTAACCTAACCCCATGGTATAGAAGAGAACCAAGAGAAAGTGGTGTTTAGTGGAGAAGATGATGAGACAAAGACACGGGGAAGATAAAATGAAGAACATAGCCCTTTATGGAAAGAATCATACCAGCTCTGGGGAGAGGGTCAAGGCAAGGCACTGAAGGGCAAAGCTGATTTATTACATGAACGTAGGAAAATGAGTGGTAGAGAGACAAGAAGTAGGATGGCTGGAAGCCTCATCTGCCACTCCAGCTTATCAGAAGCAAAGACCCTGCTCCAATCAGTCCTATATTAACTGGTAGCTGGGAGTCAACCCATCTCCTTGGGTCAGACAAATCGCCATCACAGTAGCCCTTCAGTACTTCTACCACAGGAGGAAAAGGGGGGTCTGCTGCCTACCCATTATCAAATGACCATCAGCTTGCAATGAAAATACACACACTCCTCCTGGCATAGATGCTGAAGCCAGAAGGAATGAGCTGACAACTCCAAAGGCAAGAAGTCAGTCAGAGGAGGGGCTGGCTGGCAGTCTGGCACCCTAAGAGTAGAAAATCACCAAGCTCAGTGAGTTCAGAGCCTCAACCACCCCTGCCTTAGCTCCAGGACCAGCCCCAAGTTCCTACAAGAGACCCATGGACAGGTTGGGCTCAGAATCATTGAGGCCACTTATCCTGCTGGACCATTTCAAGAACACAGAGGACCAAAGAGACAGATGCTCCCCATTCCATGACATTCCAAAGCCTTGAGGAAGCTCAGACATATCTAGGTGACACTCAGAGTCTTCCTTACCAACCTAGGGTATGAACTGAATTCTAGCTTTGTCACTTACCAGTTACGTGACTCTGGATAAGGATTTGAGCTTACCACATCTCTCTTCCTGCCAAATGGAAATAAGACTACGTATCTTGCATAGTCGTGTGGTCTGGAGAGGATGGATGGAGACAGCCCAGCATCATGCCTGGCATATACTGGATCCTTAGGATATGCTATTATCACTGCTACCAGGAGCGGCACTTAGGAAGGGCCTCTATCACTGGCTCATTCCCATATCTAAGACATATGTGGGCCACCCTGTGCCCTGGAGGCATCCACTTTACTACTCCTGCTGGACTTAGCTTTTGTGGGGACTTGCCACCCCAGTAAGCCTTGTAAGCAAACAGCTGAGAGCCAGAGGAACTTCCTCTGGGAGCCACGAAACCAGGCTGCCAGGCAAATGACAGCCCGGGTATTTGTTTTAATTTAGGCTCTTGTCAAGAGGAAACTTCATGGCTAACAGCCCAAACATGACTGCACAGCACCTCCCCAGGAAGCCTCATTCTATGGCTCTCAAATAAGCCATTCTGAGGAAGGAGGGAGGCAAGGACTCCTCACATTGCTGCCAAGTCAGCGCCTCTCCCACCCCCCCATCCAGGCTCCTAGAAGCCCAGGGGCCAGGGCAGCAGCAGCAGCAGCAGACAAGACAGCTCAGATGCTAGCTTGCTTCACTCAGGGTTGGTTAACAGGTACTCCCAAAGAAGGTCTCAGTCTAATTTCTCTTTTCAGGTCCCATCTTCCTCTGGGCAGAAATTTTCAAGGAGACCTCAGACAATTTTACTTCCCTACTCCAAGAGGTGGGGGTGAGGGAGAGATAGGAAAACTTGGAAAGAATTACGTTGGGGAGTCTTCGTCAGGGCAACAGAGAGAAACCTAGACAGAGATTTCCATGGGATTCTATGTTTTGAGAAATACGGAAACCACTACTGGATTTTGCAAGGAGCCAGAAAATATTCAGGAACATAAGTAGCATGTGAATATGAGGCATTGTTATTACTGTTATTTGCAAGAGCGCGGCTAAGAGGTCACTAATCCTTCCTTCAGGTCAGGGGCTGATCTGCAGCAGGGCTCTGAACAGATGTATGCCTCTATTCACGCAGACACATGTGTGCACACACACTCCATACAGCCATGGGCCCTGACCTTCACCCAACGTTGCTGGCGTCTGTGGGAGAAGGAGCAGATGGAGTGGCTGGGCTCGGTGCAAGACTGATACCCAGGGGATCCGGCTTTGCCCCTTTGATGTTGAAAAACCAAAGCGGAATGAACCATCATAAGGGGAGCTGGGGGTGGGGGGGGGGGGAGGAAAAGGAATAGAAGTGGTGGAGGAGGGAGAAGAGGGAAGAGAAGCAGGTATGGGGAATGAGAGGCACCCAAGGGGATATAGAGGTCAGAGGCTGGATGCTGAGCACTGAGGAGCCTCCAGGGCAAGACCTTGGGGTTCAAAGCACTATCCTTGTTCATTCCTGTCCTCCCCGATATAACTGTCACCAAGGAATCTGAGCCAGCTTAACCCTTAAAAATGTCCTTGTCCCATGGCATGCAGTGTCCAGAAACTGAACTTGGCACCACCTGCCTCCCCAACCCTTACCCCCTGCCCCAGGACTCTGGGCTAGGAGACATAGCAAGAGAGTGGGAGGGTCCCACCAAAGTGCTCAGAGGGCAAAATCCACTTACTAGCTCCTTCAGGGGCCAGGACCCTCTTCCTACTCCCCTGAAAGCTTTGGGGAAGGTGTTTCAAGGGAGAGGTGGAGAGAAGTGCAGGGCTAGAGTCACCTAAGAGAGGAAGGGTGTATGGTGGGGGTGCTTGCCGCCTGGAAGGAGCCCCTGGAATGTACGAGTGAGTGATCAGTTACACATCCCCAGCGGCAGTGCAAGAGCAATCACATGATTGAGGCAGATTTGGGAGCGAGGGGGTGGAGAAGCCGAGGGGTTTTTTTTGTTGTTGTTGTTGTTGTTGTTTTCTTTTTTCTTCTTTTTTGGGGGGTGGTGAGGGTGGGGGTGGTGATGAGGCTGGCAGGAAAGACTGCTGAGCCGGAGGTTTCCAGCTCCTTCAATCCAAATGGCCCCCGCGGAGATCTGCGCCTACGGTCCCTCCCACCCGACCCCACCTCCACCCTAAAACACACAATGGCCCCAGGATGTCCCTGAGGCGACAAACTCGGGGGCCAAGGACTTGGCCAAAATGGCCTTTCTGCTCCAGCGTGGACAGAGCAGTCAGTCGGGAAGCGCAGGGAGCACCCTACTAGGGCTCTGCTTCCTGAGGGCTGGGGAGTGCTCGGTTACACAACAGGTGGGAACGGGGGGACACAGCTCTCCCGCCCCGTCGGGCCCGCGGCCCCCCGCCCGCTGGAAGTCCGCTCCGGGGACCCGGTCTGCGGCAGAGCGGGGGGGACCCCCCGTGTGTCCCCCACGTCCCGCGCCCTCCGCCCGCAGCCCCGCAGGTCGCGCCCCGGGGCCGTCGGGGCGCCGCGGCCCCCTCCCGCCCGGCCTCCCGGGCCCGAGCGCGCACGTACTGCTGTAGAGGGTGTCGATCCAGGAGAGACGCGGCAGGCCCCGGTGGCTGAGCGGCTCCATGCCCGCGGCTCCGCGCGGCGGCGGCGGCGGCGGCGGCGGCGGCGGCGGCGGCTCCGTCAGATCGGAAACCCGAGCCTCATCGCACAACAAAGGAGGGAGGGCTCGGGCCGCGGGCGGGCGGGCGGGCGGGCCGGCGGGGCGCCGGGAGGGGCGGTCAGCCCGGGAGGCCGGAGTTGCCGGGCGCGGGCCGGAGGCGAGGGGAGGCAGGCAAACAGGTAGCTGGGAGGAGCGAGCCGGGGCTGCGGCGCGGGTGCGGGAGGGCGGGCGAGGGCAGGCGGGCGCCCCTGGGAGCCCTTCCGGCTGCTGCGGCCCCGGCCGGCCCCGCTGCGGATCCCGGAGCCGCGGCCCCGCAGCCCGCCCGCAGACTAGCAACTTCCCGGGGCTGCGCGGCGGCCGGGGCCGGGGCCGGGGCCGGGGGCGGGGGCGGGGGCGGGGGCGGGGCCGCCACCAATCCGCGCGAGCCTCGCGCCCCCTCCCCCCGCCGCGCGCCGCCAGACCCTCGCGGGAGTGGGGGGCAGCCCCGGTCCCTCCGGACCCCGGGGCGAGACGGGCTCTGGCCGGTGGCGGAGTGGTGGTCCCGCGGGGGGCTCCCGGCCGCGGCGCAGGCGCAGGCGCAGGCTCCTCTTCCTCCCCTCGCTGGGCTCGGCCGAATTCTGGCAACCCGCAGACTAAGTGCCGCGGGGAGCCCTACGGGCCCCGCAGGGGTGACATCACCTGCCGCCCCAGGATCTCTAAGCGCAGTTTCTGGGGCCGGTGCAGCCGTCAGGCCCCTCCCCTAGGCAAGCCTGGGGGGCGGCGCTGACGGGGTTAAGGTCCTGCCCGCCCGAGGAAAGCCTTGGCCGCTGGGCCACTCTTTCCTTCCAAACCTTAACAACCTCATCTGTTTAAACACCCTTGACCTAAAAGCCGGGCGCTTCTGCCCTACACACCCGAAGGCGGAGGCTGGAGAGAGGCAGGGGGCTGGGGGGGTCCAGGAGGGGCAGTGAAGGAAAAACGGGAGACAGGACACACTCCGGGGTCTCCACTGGGTTCCCCAAGAGACTTGTTTGGGGATCTACAGTCGCAGCCCAGGAGGCATACCTTGTAGGCATGATCACATACAAGTTCAGGGAAGTCTGGGGTCAAGACGCCTCTGAAAACAAAACCTTTAGAAATAAAATTGCTGGGACGCCTGGGTGGTTCAGTGGTTGAGCATCTGCCTTCTGCTCAGGGCGTGATGTCAGGGTGCCGGGATAGAGTCCCACATCCAGCTCCCTGGAGGGAGCCTGCTTCTCCCTCTACCTATGATCTCAGCCTCTCTGTGTCTCCTGAATAAATAAATAAAATCTTAAAAAGAAAGTAAGTTTCTGGTAAGACCTCCCAAGAACAGTGAAGGGGGGGCTTTATGCCCATCTCCTGGGTGCTGGTTCTAGGGAAGCCAAGGCAACTTTGCTGCAGATTCGGTCCTGTAGGCCTCCTATGGCCAAGGACTCTGAAGGACCTGAGAGGGAGGGGAGTCAGGCTACAGGCTGTGGGGGAGGGAGGAAGAGGGCAAGGGGCACTGAAGCTCCTCTCTTGAAACCAAGAGAAGGGAAGCAGAAAACTTCAAGGGACTCAGCTCCACTGGGACCCACCCACATGGGGGCTATGCTCCTCATCCTTCCAAATAACTGCAAATTTAGTTCTTCTTGCAGACCCTCCTCACCCACAATGCTGAAAGGAAGCCTGCACCCAACCCCTTGCTGCTGCTTGGGTGGAGGCCTCCAACCCATACCAGGTCAGGCAAGCCCTTGGGAGGTGCAAGGTAAATGAGCAGAAAGCCTCTACAGGTGGCTATGGTGGGTGTTTTTTAACTGCAGGTAACACTGGGCCCTCCCCAAATCCACTCAGCTCTCCCCCACCCCAACTCTCCTGGCTCAGACTCTGGCTCTGGCTCTTGTGGCCCCTCCCTGCTCAGCTGTCACCCTCCCACCAGCCCTGACTTGCACACAAGACTGGGAGGACCAAGCAGGCACCTGGAGCTTGGCAGAGAGGGGGGTGTGCATCTCCAATGAGATGCTCCAGAAATAGAGCCAGGATGGGAGAGGAAGCAAATGGGCTCTCAGAGGAACCAGAGGGAGGATGGTGAGAGTGGAGGAGTGGAGATGGGCCCAAGAGCCTCTCTTCTTCCCACATGGAACTCTCAGAAGGCACGGAACCCAGAAGAAAGGTAAAGGGGAATGTGGACCAGGGAGGCAGCAGAACTGCCCCCTACCCAATATCTACCTCCACCACCAAGGCAGCCTGGGCCCCCTCTGTATGCTGCAGGGATTTTTCTGATGGCCACATCCGGGTGCTGTCAGGAGGCCACAGATGTATGTTTCTCTGCGTGAGACACATACATTTGCATACATTTTACATTTTTATCTACAAAGGCTTGAACATGCTATTTTCAGCATTTCCAAGCTAAAACGTTACAGTTGCTCTCCTTAACATTGCCACAGTTTGCTTTTTTCCCTACATTCTGTCCAATCCTGTCCTGGATCTCCCACTCCAGAACACTATACAGGGTACAGGGAGAGAGAGGAGTCTTGGAGGCAGTAAGGAGGGACACTTGTAGTAATTAATGGAGAATGTCTGTGGTGCACCTGCCTAGGACCCCAGTGCTTTGCTTATAAGATCATCTCACTGCGAACCTCATTGCCATCTTCAGCTCCCTGTGTTTTCTAGATGAGAAAACGGAGGCACTGAGTTAACCCTCCCAGCCCTCCTCCATCTCCACACACCCATCTCCATGCACACGTCCCAGGAAAGGGCAGTTACTTCAAGATGCCCTTGATGCCATTTCTAGTAGCATCCAGTAGGTGGTAACACCACACAGCCTGATTCTAGTCTTGGCTTAGAGACAAGTGTGTGGGCCTTTGAACACCAGAGCGATTTGAGACTGGAACAGAAGCCTCCAGATTCCTGGCACTGAGCATAGGGAGGAGTTTGGGGGGGGACCCAATACATTCTAGGAAGGAAGGAGTTAAAGAATCATTCTCATCTGTATTCTGCCAAAGGTTAAGTGCTCTGCCCAAACCCCAGTCTGTCAGAGCAGGGGAGGGGCTTTCCTGTGGACAGAGTGCCCTGATTCAGCTAAGTGCAGATCTGCCTGCGAACCCCCAAGGCACTGAATCAGCACCCAACCCACTTCATCCTCCAGGCCCACAAGAACCATTCCCTGTCCAGGCTTTTGAGCAAACCCTCTCCACCTTTGCCAGTGCTCCCTCTGGCCTGTGCACATAGCCTGTCCTCAGCTCCCTACCAGCCTTGGTGACTACCTGCTCCTGCCAAACCACCCATCAATGTAAGGGAGACTTAAGGGTTGGTCGCCTTGCCCGTAGTGCTGGGCCAACGATGAGACGCTGAGCGGGAAGGAGATATAGCCTATCCTTTTTTTTTTTTTTTTTAGATATATCCTATCCTGAAGGTCAGTGGGCTTGCCCTTAATTCCCAGGTCTGCTACTCACTCACTACCTTCCCAACAACCAACTCTTGCTTCCACAGCCACTTACTCAGATGGAAAAACGGTAACTATGCTTACAACCTCAGTACCTCCACTTTTCTTCCATCCTCACTGTGAGCAACCCACCTCCACTGTGCACAAGAGGAAGGCCAGGGAGTCCCAGCTTCCTTGATCACCTGGAGGTCACTGCTCCTGGAAAGGATGTCCGTTCACCTCTCCCCATGCTGGGGCTGGCAGGGGGCACCAGTGTGCAGAGAGACTGGATGTGCATGTAGGGGTGGAGGGCCTCCACATTCAAATTAGGAAACAAAAACCAAAACCAGGGGATTCCTGGGTGGCGCAGTGGTTTGGTGCCTGCCTTTGGCCCAGGGCGTGATCCTGGAGACCCGGGATCGAATTCCATGTCGGTCTCCCGGTGCATGGAGCCTGCTTCTCCCTCTGCCTGTGTCTCTGCCTCTCTCTCTCTCTCTCTGACTATCATAAATAAATAAAGAAAAAAATAATTAAAAAAAAAACAGACTATGATAGCCCCCCCTCAAAAAAAAGACTCTGTACCCTTCCTGCCAGATCTGCTCTTTAAAAGCTGGGACTGCATCTTTTTTTTTCACTGGGGTATCCACAGCACTCAGCCCCATGGATGAATGAGGCTCAGGTAGACTCGAAAACAGCCATAACCACATTGTGCCCCCAGACCAGACTCTCTGCCCAAAGCCCAGCAGGCTGGCATTCAACAGCACAGGCTGAATAAGTAAGATGAATGACGGCTGACGTTTGCAGAGTGCTTCTTAAGTGTGGGACACTGCTCACTTAACCCTCATAATAAGCCAACGAGATAGGCACTGCTCTTCTCTCCATTCCCCAGAAACAGACAGGGTAAGCATTGGCCAGCTAGCAGCTGGTGACACTTGAGAATGAACTAAGATGCTGAATCCAGAGTCCACATGTATAATCTCTGAATTGGGCTGCGATGAGTGAACAAATGAATGAATAGAATGAAGTTAAACTCAGGGAGAAAGACATTGGAGCCATAGGAGGAAGGCAAGACTGGAATTCCAGAACCACCCCCACCCCCATCCCCACCCCATCCCCAAGCCCATCAATGGTTAAGCAAAATGAGAACTGGTACTCAACACCACATCTACCACAACAGGGCAGATGACTATGGACACAAGCTGGATGCAATCAATTCTGTGACAGTTTCTGGAATTCCAGTCCCCACTGAACTCTACTGCTTCTATCCTTGGGCCTATCTCAAGCCTTTCCCAGCTCAGTTTTCAAATCTGTAGCATACGCAGGTAGCTCAGGCAGACGACTGTATTCTGTTTCTGGATTCTTGCTTTGTTTTCTTTACCGGTACGGGAAAATAGTATTTACTGTTCTGAGATGCACCTTCACCCCTTGGGCCTAGAAATTCCCTAGGCCTCTGCTGGGTCACATCTCAAGGAGAAGTCTTGGCCTGATAGTTCTATCCTTGGTCCTCTTCCGACCTGTCTTGTCCCAGCCTCCTTGCTTTTCCAGAGACAGTGAGATCTACAGATAGCACAGATTAACTCAAAGCCCTCCCCAATTATTTATTTCTCTACCAAAGTTTTGTGTCAGCTTGAGTCATAAATATCTGCAGCCCTGGCAAGATGTAAACCAGAGAACTGCATTCACGCCCCTTGCTGCCTCCCTCAGCACCATGGCCAGGAGAAGGCACAGTGACATCCAACTCACTGTAGCCATGAAGCTCCCCACACATACCCACACATTTCCAATGTGGGGGAAGCCTAGCTCCCCCCCACTGGCCACAGTGAGTTCAGCTTCCTGGACAGACTAGCTGCCCTAGATTATACTAGGTAAATACAATTTCAGGAGGATCTTCGTGCCAAGCCCCTAAAGTGGCCCTCACTCAACTTGGCTCAGATTGCACACACATACCCCCTCCCCCTGCCAGGGGTCATTGTGAGAGGTTTCCTACAGAGTGGATCAGAGGGCTCAACAATAGCGGTGGAGCCCCCTGCCTGATTTACTCACCACAGCATCCTCGTCAGCATTTGGAAAGAGTCCAGCAGAAGAGATTGAAGGATTCTCTGAGTCCCAAAAACACAGAGACCAAGTTCAGTGGTTCCAACCTTATCAGATCCAGAATGCAGCAGAGGCATGCCCACCTGGGGTCAGAGCTCACAGGCTGGCCCTCTGCTCTCCTGTGGCTGCCATTCCCCTGAAACTGGCCATGCGTCTTGTTCTTTCAGCCAGTGTTCTGCAGATGCACCCCAGCCCTGTGCTGCTCTGCCAGGAGCTGTGACGCTACCAGCCAGACCTGGCCCCCGTCCCTGTCAGACCCAGGAATGGCCGCAGGGGCTGAGGATAGGCTGTCAAGGAGATTGGCTCCAAGAGGTGGCGGCTCAACATTCAGGAAGGCAAGGACAAAGGAGCATCAGAGCCTAAACAGTGGTGCTTGTCAGCAGTAGAAGCTTGTTTTGGGGTTACCGTGCAAGTTTGCGGTGTGCAGCCATATCTGTTTAAGGGCCAGGCCTCTTTAAGGCAAGTTCCCTCTGCAGACACTTCCAGCCACCAGCAGTCCTGCGGCGGATTGGGGGGGGGGGGGGGGAGCTCCCGAGTGCCATCTGGTGGCCCAACAGAGCAGCACATCAGCCACTAGAGGTGGTCCTGCCACAGTTCAGCCAAGAGGCCTGGAAAGCCTGTACTAAAACCTCAGCTTTTGGGATGCCTGGGTGGTTGAGCATCTGCCTTTGCCTCAAGGCTTGATCCCAAGATCCAGGATTGAGTCCCACATCGGGCTCCCTGCGGGGAGCCTACTTCTCCCTCTGCCTGTGTCTCTGCCTCTCTCATGAATAAATAAATAAATAAATCTTAAAAAAAAAAATCTCAGCTTTGCCCACTAGATTCTGCACAGAACTGCAGGTGACCATTGTGAGTAAAGAGGCTAGGGAAGGCAGGAGGAACTCCGTGTGGAGTCAGGAGAGAGCAGGAATCTGGGAAGAATAACCAGCCACCCCACTGAACAAAATCTTCTCTAAGATATTCTCCAATGGGCTTTTTTTTTTCCAGTTTCCAAGCTTGCCTCCTTCAGGACCTAAAGCACAGCTATGCATATCCGGTGCCTATAAACATGTAACAGTGTCTCTCAGTGAGGGAAGGGCAGTTGGTACTCCCCCACAGGAAGTATTTGCAAATATGTAGGAGCATTTCGTTTAATTTAATTAATTTAATTTATAGGAACATTTTAAAGCCAGAGATGTTAAAGTGTCCTGCAAAATGCAGAACTCTCCCAAAGAATGTCTGTCCCCAGGTGTCAACAGTGCTGCAAACACTACTTGGTTAGGGGCACATGTGGAAGTTCACACCTCCTGTTTTTTTTTTTTTTTTTTTTTTTTAAGATTTTTATTTATTTATTCATGAGAGACACAGAGAGAGAAGAGGCAGAGACAGGCAGAGGGAGAGTCAGGCTCCATGCAGGGAGCCCGATGTGGGACTCGATCCCAGGACTTTAGGATCACACCCTGGGCTGAAAGCAGGCGCTAAACTGCTAAGCCACCCAGGGATACCCACACCTCCTGTTCTTTTCCCCATCATTTTGCCTCTGATGTCCTCCCAAAATTTCACCTTTATAATCTTAGAGGTGGAGAGAGGAAGTGGTCTGGCCTAGGCCACCTTCACAAAGGGTGCCCCTACCCAGAAGCTAGGTACACCTGTACTCATTCATGACCCTTGGGCAGCAGCAGGGTGGGTGGCCTAGAACAGACCCTTAGGAACAGCAGATGGTGTCTGACCAGAATCACAGAAGACCAAGGGACCACCCCGCCATCCTTCCCACATGAATGATTCAATCTACCACTGGCTTTCTCTCCCCAAACCGTCCCAGGACACCCATCTTTTACAAAAGGCACTTTCAAGTTCTAGTCATGAAACCTTGTGACTCCTTATTTCCCCTTCCCCAAGTTCACTGCACTCTGTCCTGAGCTAATCACTTCTGTCTCAGGAACAGTCTGGTACCAGCAGCTGACTTAGGAAATCAACACATGTGACATGTATTCTAATGAAGGGAGAGTGGAAAGGAATAAAATTCTGGCCGTGGTGGCTAAAGAAAGCAGCGCAGTGGTCACATTTGACCTGAGTCTCAACCTGAGTTGGTTTGAGCAGTCCCAGACTCCGGAGGCTGACATCATCACACGATGATACAGTTGGAGGAAAAACCTTCCCAGCATCCCTCAGCAACTAGAGCACTTCCCATTGCTGTCAGAATAAAGACCCACATCCTCTTGGTGGCACACAAGGACCTGTGGCCTGGCTCCTTACTTCCTTTCAGCTTTGTCTGGCACAGTCCCCTAGCTCTCTTGCTTTTTCCAAACTTTTGGATAGGACGATATTTCTAGCTAAAATGCCTGGATATCTCTTCATCTTCCCTCCCATCTTAACTTGAATGTCACTTCTGCTAGGAAGCTTTCCCCAGGAAGGCCTGCATTTCAGATTACTCAGTGCTTTTGTAAACCACTCAATGCCTGTGTCTCCTGCTAAATGGAACCCTCCAAGAGGATTCAAACCGCCATCTCTCTTGTTCACCACTATAACCCCAGCACCTTGAAATAGTGGTTTCAGTAAATGAATGAATGGATGGCTAAATATGTTCCTGGTCACAAAGACCCTTGAATGAGGGAGTACAGACACTTCAGCCAGCCTAAGTCCACCAGCTGAAAAAAAAAACCCAAAACTGTCTAGATCAGCTGGGATATCATGACAAGAGGGGTCATGCTCTCTGGAAAGACTCAGAAAAAAACAAAAAAACAAAAACAAAAAACAGGATCCTAGAATCAGATTTGGGGCAAGAGGATTGCTGCTCTAATTAATTCCTAACTGTTCACACAAAATCCCAGCTAAAAACTCCCCAATGCACAGGGCTCCCTCACTAAGCAGCCAGTATTCAATGCTGTACTCTTTTTTGCCCAATCAGACTCCAACATGGAAATGAAATAGAAACCAAGAAATGGTTCAGCCCACCAAGGGAACTTTGGTCTCAATTCTCAGAGTCCTTCTCCTGGACCCGTCCCAAATTTGCAATTACATTTGTTTTTAGAGGAAGGGGGCAAATTGTAGGCCTCCTGTGGGAAAAAGCAGTCCCTGAGAATGCACCTGTCCAGTCCCTCCTCCCATTGTCTGGCAGGGGACAGAAGTTGGGAGTCTGAGAAATAAGATGCTGCTGGCCTGCAGCAATGCTGAACTCCCCAGTCCCAGGGGCTGTAAGCTGAAGCTGTCACCCACTGGGTTCCAGTGATGACTTTGGTGCCCCTTCAAACAGACAGATGGGAAATCTTCCTTTCAGCTCAATGATGGGAGAAGTATATGGGAACTGATTCTGGGTACCCTGTCTTCCTGAAGACCTTGCTCAAGAGGGTCTTCAGGTTGCCTCACAAGGGCAGGCAGACAGGGCTTGTAGACTCTCTGTGGCTGCTGCTTGCACTGAGCTATGGGGCTCCTGGGCCGGCCAGAGAACAATGGAGGTACTGTGCCAGACTCACCCAGTCTGCTGGGTACCTGCAAAAAAGGAAGAAGATTCCTTTTCATTTTTCTTTCACCAAAAGAAAGAGACAAAACACCCAATTTTTAGTCAAGGTCTCATTTGCTGGGACTTGGGTCTATAGTCCAGAAATCACCCTAGGCACCTAGAGTCAATAAACCAGATGGTTAGTCCTCTAAAGCTACCCACCAGCTTCTCACCTGCTGCCTAGGAAGGGTATTCTGGCATAGTTAATATTCCCAGGGTTCTTCTCTCCCCTGAAATGATGGGATCTGAGGGGAGGAGATAGTAGTTGTCAATGATGGGCAGAGGAATGATAATAAAGGTGATGGTAACAAACACTTATATTGTGCTTACTGGGCCAGGGCTGATCTCAGGACTCTGCATGTATGAAATCATTGAATTATCAAAGTAATCCCTGACTGCCCTAAAATTTATGTCTACTACCTCCCCAACAGAAGGGAAAGAGCAGTAAACTGAGCACATCATGAGTCTAAGCCCTGACTCTGCCACTAACTTGCTTTTACTCTCTGGACCTTGGTTTCCTTACCTTGATATGCAGGGATCAAAATTGTCCAGTCTATGATTCCTTGAGAGATAGATGACTAGGAAATAGCTGATAAGGGAGGGGAAAAACTTTCTTCTTTCCCATCCCTCAGTTCCCCAATATTTCAGGAGGCCCCAGAGGTTTCGAGGCTAGAAAAGCTATTCATTAGCCCACTGAATATTCCCTGAGCTCTATATAAGGCTGGGTTCCTTTGTCAGGCTTGTGATAGTAGATTTGAGACATGTCTAGAAGTCCCCAAGAGGCAAGGCAGTGTCTGGTGGGTCCAGAGGATGGTGTGGACAGAACATTAGAGAGGGGATGGAGGGGTCACCACTTCGAAATGAGCTGATTAGGGGCACCTGGATGGCTGAGTGGCTAAGCATCTGCCTTTGGCTCGGACATGATCCTGGGGTCCTGGGATTGAGTCCCGCATCGGGCTCTCTTCAGGGAGCATGCTTCTCCCTCTGCCTATCTCTGCCTCTCTCTATGTGTGTCTCTCATGAATAAATAACTAATCTTAAAAAAGAAAAAAAGAAATGAGCTGATAACTAAACACTTCTTGGAGGAAGTATCATTTCCAGGCCTTGGAAGGACACCTCATATTTCACTGACAAAAATGGTGGGGTAGGGAGACAGGGCATTCAGAGGGAAGGAAAAGCATAAGCAATTATGCAGAAATGTAATTAGGCAGAAATAGGAGGTGAAGAGGGAAACCAGAATGGATGCCTGGAAGAGAAGATTCTTCTGGAAACTGGGGAAGAACATAGGCACTTGCTAATAAAACGTCTGGCCTCAGCACAAATTCAAGGACACAACAGAATTTACAGCTTTTCTCAAGCCTGTCTTTAGAAAGAAGGGACAGCTCTTCCCTGCAACACCACCAACAAAAGTTGGACTTACATGCTGTCCCTGTGAGTTTGTGGGGAAAGGCACCCAGTTACTGCAAGTCTTCAGTCAATGTGCCTCCAGCTTCACTGATAGTTGTTCTAGGCACTGTGTTAAGCACATCACTTTCACCCTTTCTTCTTTCCAGGCTTATTGAGGTGTAACTGACAGCACAGTGTGAGTTTAAGGCATACAATGTGATGATTTACTGCATGTATCATGAAATGACAAATGTAACGAGGTAGAGAAAACTGAGGTGTCAGCTCTACATCCAGCCCCATCCAAATGTTTACGTCTGCACTGCCCTGGCCCCAAATAAGAGAACCAGTACACTCAGAACTTTCTCAAAAATGTTTTGTACTTTGAACAAAGCCAGAGGCCATGGGGGAAGATAGTACCACATAGTGAGCTATGAGAGATTCACCTTCCTAAGGAAGGACCCTATCTTTTTGAGAAACCTTTTCACAGAACCTCAAAGGGCAAAGGCTCTGAGGAATTGTAGTTCCCCTGCAGTGCCATCTTGGGGGAGCACTTTGCAATGCTGCAGGCCCCACCTCATCTCTGAGGCATCTCTCCCACAAGGGCATCCCCCCAGACCAGGCCCAGCTAAGTATTTATAAGGAGCACTTCAAGAGAATCGTTCCTATTCCAATGCCACCAGGAAAGAGGGCCTGAGCTCATGGTCTGGGCTAGAGAGGGTCATGGCCGAGGACTTGAAGCTGCAGCAGCCTCACACTAAGTGATTTCAAATTCCCGTCATGGCCACCCCTCCAGGGTGAGACTGTGCTCAGCTTCTAGGCTGGCAGGTTGCAGATAGGAAGACACTGTCCCTCTGCCTCCTGACCCCTTGGACGTTTCCCACTCTAGGGACCTCCTTAGATCTCAGCCAGGACTCACACGAAACCTGGCTCCTCACCCTGACGCCCCCCTCATGGCCCAGAGTCTTCTAGACAAGTCATTGCCCAATCCCTTCCATGGCCCACTGAGTTATTTTCCAGGTTCCTATTTCTATCTGATTATGCAAGTTTCTTTCCTCCAGGAAGCCACATGCTCATCACATGAGGGTGGCCACAGGTCACCAGCAAATGGGAGAAGGGTACCCAGAAGGGCCTCTTTCCAGGACCCCAGGGCTGTGGATGGTGGTTCCCTGCTCTCACAGGGGCCTGAGACCACCAGAAGGAGACCAGTGCAACCCCAGATAAGATAAGATCATGATAAGATCATGACTTGGTTTTCAGTTTCACCAGATAAGATCATGACTTGGTTTTCAGTTTCACCAGAGAGCAAACCCCAGAGGTGCCCCTGTCCATGGGTTTTGTGCCTGGCAGCCTGAACGGGAGATAAGAGCAACCACTCCACACAAGTGGGGAACGACATGGCACCTCCCCTTAACACCAGATGGACCTGGCTCCAGGCCTGCTCTGCCCCCCAGATCCCTGGTTCTTGGAGCAAATGTAGCCTACTGACTGTTGGAGCAAAGTCCTGCTAGAGGCTGCTGAGATAGGAGCCTTTGCTGTTCCTCGCTGGCCAGAGCCTCCACACTGGAAGTTAGTTTTGGAGAGGCCCTTAGGAAAGCCAAGCCGTTGTTTTCTTCTTTTTCTGGAGGTAAAAAAGACCGCTTTTGTAAAAGAAATCCAATTTGCCTCCCACCACGACTAACCACAGATGAGGAAGCAGTCACAGAGAAGCTCTGGCCCCTACAGCCCCTGGTTTCCTGCTGTTCTCTCTGGGAGACCACACATGGAGCTGTACACGCAAGCAGGCCACATTTCCTTCCAGGCCTACAAGGAACCTTGACTTCCTACAAAGACCACCAACGCCAACAGTAGTCCATGTGGCCGCATCTGTCCACAGCAGCACTTCTGCTGATTTCAAAAGGAAGAGGTCTGTTCTGTGGAGGACAACACAGCCCGAGACACCGACAGAAGCTGACTTCCCGTCTGGCTTGCCTGATCCTGAAAGCAAAGGTGCCTGATTCCAGGGTCAGTGCTCTATCTCCCATGAAGACCCTCATTCTCAGGGAGCTGACGAAGGTGCGAAGCTTTGCTCAGGAGCGGTCAGGGTCACAGACACTTTGGCAAACCAGTTCTCTCTAGGTCTGTAGGAGGCAGGGAAGAATGGGGAAACGAACTGTGGCAGGGTCCTGCTATGGAGAACACCCAGGCTGCTGGCTCAGAGGCGACACTGCAATTAGCACTCTGTAATTTGCTTACTTGTATGCATCTCACATGTCACCAAAAGACAATGTAAAAGGTGTGCTGCATATAAGCTAGTGTTTTTTTTTTGTTTGTTTGTTTGTTTTTTAAGATTGATTTACTTGAGAGAAAGAGCAAGCAGTGGGGAGAGGCAGAGGGGGAGAGAGAGAAATTCAACGGCACTCCACACTGAGTGGAGTTGACAACCCTGAGATCACACCTGAGCTGAAACTAAGACTCGGAGGGAAGCTTTAACTGACTGTGCCACCCAGGGGCCTCTAAGCTGTTTAGTGAGTTTATTCAGGTTTTTGTTTCCTGTTCTAACAGTAATAAAGCCATAAACACATTTTTTAGACAATAAAAGAGTAAAATGTGCATTAGCATTTTCCAGTCTACTTTGGTATGCATACAGTAGGGGGTCTTTGCGTAGTTATCATCAACAGCTCTCTAGACTATGCTCAGGCATTTCTCAGCCACTGAGCCATGGCCAGTCCAGCTTTTATTCTCTCCTGGGTCCAGAAGTTTTACCTAGATGAACTATAACCTCACTTTGCTCTGCGCCACCTTGGGCCCAAACACGAAGATGAGCCCCCAGGAGGAAACTCTAATTCATCATCGAATTTTGTTCTCAGTACATGGGAGATGTCTCTGCTTCCTTGTGGGAGGGAGGAACATCACCCACTTGTCAGCACTGCCCAGGAAATACTGAAGATGAAGCCTCATCTGTAGTATCCTCAGTAGAATCTGAGAACTGCTACTGACCGGGCCTTGGGACTCTTCCTTCCTTGGGGATGGACCACAGTTTTGAGATTAGAAGGAAGTCTTGGGATTGGCCAGGGCTATATTAGCAACATCAGCCCTTTAGCAATGGAAACTGAGGAGGAGGAGGGAGGGCGGTGGTGCGGGGAGATCTCTAAAGAAAAGTTCAGTTTGAATTCACCACCCAAACCCCAACCTATGATAGGGACAAAGTAAGTTGGAGGGTTGGGTTTGCTATTGCAATCTCAGGAGAACAGGAGAGAGATGTGCTTACCAAACTTTTTCACAATGTGCCACAGGCAGGAAATGCCCATGTCTGCATAGCACACTGGGACCAGTAGACCAAGAGTCTGAAACATCAGTATTTCCTCATACCTTCAACACATTCTAGGTATACTGATTTGCAAGCTCTGGGAGAAGGAATGGGAAGAGATAGCCCTTCTACTTTCAATAAACCTTCCAAGTGGCCATAGGGTTCATAAGCATTTCTGACTTTATAAGCGTCCCACACACACACACTGCCAATATAAAATCAATGACACTCCCTGGAAGGCAGCAATCCTGGCCCCCACAGCTGATAAGATGACGCAGTGCCCAGGGGAGTTCCCTTGTACACTCAATGGGGCTGAGGCATGCTTCCCAGGAGGATACTTTATCTGCTGGGAATGGCTGCTGATAAAGCATAATTTGATACTTTAGAGGAGAATGCCATGGCTTGGGCCAGTCTTGGTAAAAGGTTCCTATTTCCTTGTTCAGGAGTTTGTAGGCCTGCCGGCCAAGGCAGAAACAGATAATTACTTTACAAAAGCAGAACCATCAGCACAAGAGTGGCTCTTCTCTGGGCTGGGTTAGCCCATCTTCTCATCCCCGGTGCAGGGGGAGGAAGGGGACACCTACTAATTCCCCTGGGCACTGCTGCTCAAAGCTTCCGTCCCCTGCATGCAGCAGCATCACCCAAAGCCACTCACATCAGCCATAGCTTCATGGGGCCAGTTTCTGGGCCACTGCTGGTCCGGATGCAGTTTAATGGTCAGGATGTGGGTTCCAGAGACAGAACAGACTTGGGTTTAAGACCTGGTGTCCTTAATTCAATCTTTCTAGGCTTCAATTTCTTTCATTGTAAAATGAGGATAATGATGGTATCTGAGACAGCTGAAATGGGATAACAGATGTAAGACACCCGGCTGGGTGCCTGCTCCGTCTACATACTCAGCATCATTAGCTATCACTGTTATGCTGCTTGAGCTTTGCATGCACATGCACACACACACTACACACACTACACCCACTGCTCTCCAGAGGGCCAAAACAAGGCAAAAAGTGAAACAGCCTCCCACCCCCACCCAACTTACAGAAACCTAGTGAAGAGATACTGTGAGATGTGCTGAGGTTTCTAAGCCAAACCACACCCTATGTCCTTTGTAGATGTCTCATCTTTATTGCAGAGTTAACTCATTAGCATTTTGTAAAGAGTCAAAGTAGCCCTATTCCCTCTTTAGAAGTGTGCGCACCCTCCATACTTTGCTATTCAACAGCTGCTAGAGCAAGAAAAGGAAGATCCATCTAGAAAAATATAATCCCTTCGCCTTAAAGTCAGGGCTGTCAGATTTGAGAGAGCCAGGAGCTTCTAGATTGGTAAAGATCCTTTAAAGACTTCCAAAACAGTGGAAGCTGAAAAATTCAGTTCAGTATAGAATTTCTTGACAAACAGAATTTTCTCCAGGACACCAAGTAGAGCACCTTCCTTGGGCAAAAGGGAAGTTGGTCTGAATGAAGTATCTAAGTGTGTTCAAAGTAAATAAGATATAAGTGTAATTTTATGTTAAAATTGTAAACTTTGCAGGGCGCCTGGGTGGCCCAGTTGGTTAGTTAAGTGCTGCCTTCTGCTCAGGTCATGATCCCGGGGGTCCTGGGATCAAGAGCCTCATCGGTTCCCTGCTCAGCAGGGGAGTCTCCTTCTCCCTCTCCCTCTACCCTTGCTCATATGCTCTCTCTCCTGCTCACTCTTTCTCAAATAAATAAAGTCTTTCAAAAAATTGCAAACCTTGGGCATCCCAGGTGGCTCAGCGGTTTAGTGCCACCTACAGCCCAGGGCATGATCCTGGAGACCCGGAATCCAGTCCCATGTCGGGCTTCCTGCATGGAGCCTGCTTCTCCCTCTGCTTGTGTCTGCCTCTCTCTGCATCTCTCTGTGTCTCTCGTGGATAAATAAATAAAATCTTTTTTAAATAAATTGTAAACCTTGTATTATCCAGAGTAAACACTAGATCAGAATGTTGGACTAAGAAAAAAAAATTCTTAGAAATCAGTATACACCAATATATATACACACATACACACACACACAAATGATGAGGCCATATTTAAGGGCATTTCCTCTGTGGACAAAGAGCCCAACTTCCCAACCCTCTTCTGAAGGACCTCCTGCTATGATATGCCCATTAGAGTGTATAACACCCTTTTCATGTCTCACATATTAGCCCTTGGTAAATGTTGCATGAAATTTGATGAGCCTGCTAGGAAAGGGAAGATGATTCATAATCATCTATTCCTAATCCACAGACCCTTGATGAAAGCCTGCTAGGTTTAGGGTTTGAAACACTGGGGCTGGAAACAGTTGGTTTGAAGACAAATGGCCCTCTTACTTAAAGGAGGAGGCTCCAGGCGCCTACAGAATGGTAAATTCAGCTCTTCCTTGACCCCTACTAGTTCCTCCATTAGTCTGTGTGCATAGCGGATCCTGGGGAGGCCCCCCTTGCGTGGGGCTTCTGACCCCAGTGGGGCTTCTGGACAGCTGGGGGGCGGGGCCTCAGGGCAGGATGGGGGCGGGACCGCAGGCTCTTAGTCACAGGACAGGGCCCTTCAGCGTTTAAATGTGAAATGGAGCACCGGGGCTAAACCTCGCAGGCTGCTCCCATGATTAATCCAATATCAAATCACAAGTCGCGGGGCGGCCCGCTGCTCGACCACCCCCCCTCTTCGGTGGGGGAGGCGGCCTCGGTTTCTGAGGTTTACGCAGTTGTTGCGATGCAAATGTACTCAGGGCCTGGGGCCTCTTTTTCTCTGACTCGCGCAGGAAGGCAGATGCCCAAACCCTTCGGGATCTGCCTACCCCTCAGCACCCTGCGGGGTGAAGGGAGGCCCAAGCTCACCCTGCTGCGGTGGGAAGGGACCTGCCATGGGATGTGGCATTTGTGTGGGTCCCGCCGCGCTGCAACCAAACAGCCCCAAGCGGCGGACAAGTCAGGAGGCTGGCTGAAGCAGGAGGAACTAGCTCCAATCTTTTATTCAAGCTTTAAAACAAACAAATAGATCAAAGAGTTTCCGTTTCCTGGCCTTGGTGTCAGATCCACTGGGGAAGTCCCTGGAGTAGAGGGGGAATGAGTGAGAAAGCACAAGCGCATCTGTCCTAGGCTCCCGGCCAACCTACTTCCTCTTGGCTTCTCCTCCAGCTCATCCTGGCAGGAGCCACTGTCAGGGGCTCTGGGATTCCCCCTCGGGCGCTTGGGAGAACCGTTAGAGTCCCTAGCACCTGAAAACCTTTCTTGGAAGCACTTGTACGATGTCTTTTCACAGGGCATAAAACGTCTAGCAAAATGCAAGATCTGAAATCCAGGTAAGAGTCACCTCAAATTATTAGGCAAGGGCTTGCTCATTCAGGTCTCCAAAAGGACAACTGCGAAAGGAGAATGCAGCTGAGTGGGAGACCCCAGTGTCCCTCAGACTCCTTCAGACCTTTTTGGGTAAGAAATACACCACTGAGCAAGGTTCATTCATTAATTATTTTCAAGACTAGTGCCTCCCTCTCCTGAAAAAGAGGCACTGGCTCTTTTCAAAATAAGAACCATGAGTTCAAACTAATCAGCTGAAGCCCCTTGGCACATTATCCAACTTTCTTAGGCCTCTGTTTTGTCATCCAGAAAATAAATTAATAATACTAATCTCTTTTGGTTGTGAGAACAAATGAGACAATGCACAAATTAGATATGATATTTGTATGTGTGCCATAAAAGGACTGGAAAGATATATTGTCTACAACAAGCTGTTAACTGAGGGTTCTTTCAAGAGAGAGGAGTGAAAGTGGTGGGGATAGGTGCCTAGAACTGATATGTTTTCTTCCAAAGACTTCCCTACTGTTTTCATCTTGTATAATAAAAATACTCTTATGCATAATACAGGGACTGCTTCATGGTAGATACTCATGTTAATTTTTATTATTTTTATTTTAAGATTTTTATTTATTTATTCATGAGAGACACAGAGAGAGAAAGAGGCAGAGACATAGGCAGAGGGAGAAGCAGGCTATGTATGTCTCTGCCTCTTTCTCTTTGTCTCTCATGAATAAATAAATAAAATCTTTTAATAAATAAATAAAAAAAACTGAGATATCAATTCTAACTTAATTTTCCTTTGAGGCTTCTGGTTCAAGGTGGAAGACTGAGCACATGGAGGTTTTTTGTATGTTTTACACTATTATAATAAACTTGTTATATGCCTCCCCCTCTTAACCCAAATCTCTTGACATGATCTAAATCATGTATTAACACAAAACCTGTAACAACGTACTCCAACACAGGGTACTCTCGACCATGAATTCTAAGTAATCCCAGTTAGAAGGAATTGGGAGTATCAGGTGGAAAGAAGAAACCACAGGCCACAACACACCCAGGAAAGGACTGCTGCCAGAACAGTGGGTAAGATGGGGTGCAGGGAAGAAGTAGATCCTGGAGCAGGAAAGCATCAGGAGCAGCTATGTGGGAGACTAGTAGTAGAGAGGAAGTAGGAGGAGCGCCCAGGCAGTTTAGCTCCCAATCCCCCTCTTGTCCCAACCTCCCTTCCCCAAGACCCAGAGCCCAGCAGGCTCTGGCTTCAGCTGCCTTTCTCACATTCCATTTCTGGTTCATAGAAATGTATATCTTATTTTTGAGAACAGCTATATGTTAAAAAAAAAAAAAAGTTTTGTGATACCTGGGTGGCTCAGCGGTTGAGGTCTGCCTTTGGCTCAGGGCATGATCGCGGGGTCCCTGAATCGAGTCCCACATCGGGCTTTCTGCATGGAGCCTGCTTCTCCCTCTGCCTATGTCTCTGCCTCTGTGTCTCTCATGAATAAATAAATAAAATCTTTTTTTAAAAATAATAAGTAAGTTTTATCTATGGTTTTTAGAGCAGAGGGATAAGCTTAAAGCATGAATTCACAACATGAACTTGATTTGCAGTTTGAAATTACTGATTTTCAAAAAAAAAGTCCAAATATTGGTTTGAGAGAAAAACCGCAACAAATTACTAACCTTAAAAAAAAAAAAAAAAAAGCTGCTTAGGTCACCCTGGTGGCTCAGCCAGTTAAGCATCTAACTCCACTCAGGTCATAATCTCAGGGTCCTGGGATCGAGCCCCACCTTAGTCTTAGTCTCTGCTCAGGGCAGTCTGCTTGAGATTCTTTCCCTCTCCTTTTCCTTCCCCCTCTGCTCCTCCCCACCCCATCACTCTTTCATACATACATACATACATACATACATACATACATACATACATACATAAATAGGTGCCTAGGTGGCTCAGTCGGTTGAGTGTCTGCCTTCAGCTCAGGTTGTGATCCTGGTATGAAGCCCCGCATCAGGCTCCCTGCTCAGTGGTAAGCCTGCTTCCCCCTCTGCCCCTTCCCCTGCTCAAGCTCTCTCTCTCTCAAATAAATAAATAAAATCTTTAAAAAATAAATCAATAAGTAAATGAAAATGGGCAAAGAATATCACAAAGAAGAGAAAATAGGAATTGCCAAAGAATAAAAGATACTGTACCTTATTAGTAACTGGGGCCATATGTACATTGAGATGCCATTTCTGTCCCTGAGATTGGCACAAACGAAAAATAGTAACAAATGTTGGTGCTTTACCCTCCAAAAGTGTGATGAAGAGTCTAAGCTGGAACAGCATTTTTGGAGGACAACTTGACAATATCGATAAACATTTAAAATGCACATAGTCTTCAACTTTTTGAGTCCATGTCTAGATCTTCTCTAGAGAAATATTCACACATATGCACACATGGGTCATGTACATGGTTTTAATTTTGGTGTTGCTTAGAATAGCAGAAACTGGACACTCTACCAGGAATTAGATTTGTCCCTTTGCCTTTTCTATAGAAAAGAGAAGTGCCTCTTGCCACCACCACCACCACCCCCTGCAGAAAATGCTCTTGGAGTCACAGATCTTATAGCCTTATAATTCCTTAGGCATTCTGTCTTAAATCAACCACTTTGGAACTGCCTGACATCAGAGGCAGCCTCCCTGCTCTAGTTTAGGAAAGATGGTATAAGAAGATCCACTGAGTTTGGAGGGTTTAAAAAGAGTTTTCCAGTTCCCCCAGATGGGTTGTCCAGGGAAAAGAAATAGTGGCAGATGCTAGAACTTGTCCTCTTGGCTTCCTGGGCAAATGAACACATGGTAAGCCATTCTGTCTATGGCCTAAAGGAATGGGTATCAGGAGCAGGTGCCGTTGGCTGAGCTTAAGACCAAGGAATTAACGTTTTCCTGTCTCAAGGACGACAGCAGGCTGTGCTGGGTCTTGATTGGTGCGTTCCCATACCACTTTCGTGTTCCAGGGTCACCTGTTGGCCTGTGCAGTGAGAAATCCTTATTACTAATGAGACTCAAATTTTCTGCCAATTTGGGTGTAGCAGCACTGACCACTGCTCCCTCTGGCTCTAAGGGAAAGCTTCAAGAGGGAACTGCTGGGATTTTTGCTGGTAGGCATGTGGGCACTGGAGCTGAATAAACAAAAAAATACCGAAGGATGCGTCCTCAAGATTGTGAAGAGGGACTACCACTCCTGTAACATTGGTCAATCTGCAAAGATGTGGTTGTTACCGTTCCGGTATTTGAACACAGTGGTTACTGACGGTTTTACAAAAACCTTTGTGTCAAAAAAAAACAAAAACAAAAATAAAAACAAAACAAAACAAAACGAAACAAACAAAGAAGACAAAAACCTTTGTGTCTTGGGAGACAGTTAAAGATGGCAAGCCCTTAGCATGGGTCTCTATTGTATTCACATTCGTGCAGTGAAAACCTGTTTGCTAGCCTGTTCCCACAGTGAAACTGAAGGGTCTTGAAGCATAGGTTTGAACTCTTTCCCCAGACACGTTTGCACAATTCAGGTATAAATGAAGTTGATTTAATAGTGGCTGCATCCCTTTCTCCTAGAAAGAAGAAATTTATATGATAGCCCAGAATTTATCTCACATGGTCACAAAATCAGATACACAATGCTTTACTCTCTGCAACCTGCTTTGAAACGGATGATGTTTTGGTTTTTTAAAAAGATTTATTTTTAGAGAGGTGGGGGAGGTGCAGAGGGAGAGGGAGAGAGAAAGAATCTCATGGAGGCTCCACCCTGAGCACAGAGCCTAACTTGGGGCTTGATCTCACAACCCTAAGATCATGACCTGAGCCGAAACCAAGAATCAGACACTTAACCAATTAAGCTACCCAGGTGCCCTGTGGATGATGTTTTATTGTCCAAATCCTCCTCTTTTAACCCTCTAATACTTGGTAATTTAGATACTCTATGAACATTGAGAAATATAGTAAAGGTATTTGTCAACCTTTTTTTTTTTTTAAGATTTTATTTATTTATTCATGAGAGACACAGAAGAGAGGAAGAGACACAGGCAGAGGGAGAAGCAGGCTCCCTGCAGGAAGCCTGATGAAGGATTTGCTTCCAGGACCCCAGGATCATGACCTGAGCCAAAGGCAGAGACACTCAACTACTGAGCCACCCAGGTGCCCCTGTTGACCTTTTTTTATTGATCAGCTTGGAGGTTATAAACAGTCCATGTTATCTAATGACTTTTTAAAATCTGAAAATAAATAAATAAATAAATAAATAAATAAATAAATAAATCTGAAAAAAAGGGACGCCTGGGTGGCTCAGCAGTTGGGCACCTGCCTTCGGCTCAGGTCGTGATCCTGGGATCCCAGATCAAGTCCCGCATCGGGCTCCCTATGGGGAACCTGCTTCTCCCTCTGCCTGTGTCTCTGCCTCTGTTTCTCTCTGTGTCTCTCATGAATAAATAAATAAATCTTTTAAAAAATAAATAAATAAGGGCATCCCGGGCAGCTCAGTGGTTTAAGCGCCACCTTTAGCCCAGGGCTTGATCCTGGAGACCCAGGATTGAGTCCCACGTCAGGCTCCCTGCATGGAGCCTGCTTCTCCCTCTGCCTGTGTCTCTGCCTCTCTTTCTCTCTCTCTCTTTCTCTGTCTCTCATGAATGAATAAATAAAATATTTTTTTAAAAATAAAAATAAAAATAAATAAATAAAATCTAAAAAAAGTTCCATCTATTTAAGTCCAGCAGGTTTGCTTAACTATTTACACACCAGCAAATTTATAAATTGCAGCGAAGTGGTTATCTTAACTTTCATTAATCTCTGCTCCCAAAGAAAATATTCACACAAGTATTTCATGCTGCCCACCTCTAAGCTAGTGGAGGCTGATCTCCTTGAGACAGAGAGAAAGGAGAGGCAGAAAGTAATGAAATTCAGAGAGGTATAAGCGTAGCCTGTGTTGGGACTCTGGGGCTATCACTTGTAATGTGGGTGGGAAGATATTACCCCACCCCACTGCCTACCTTCCCCAAAGCTCAGCAGGAGGAATGAATGTGGGTGAACATTCCAACTTGGAACCCAACACCTTCCAACACCATGATGGTAATCTAGGGGCAGCAAGAGGGTGACCTACATGATTCAAACCACAATCAGCCAAGTGTTCTGAAATAGCAGATCACAATGGACTTCTCTGTATCACCATCTAAGTGTCACTCAGCTTGCTGACGCTGTGTTTGCTCTCAGGCCAAAGGTCACCCTGGGCTGCTTCCTCCCTCTGACTGCTTGCTGGCTCCTAACACAAATGGATTACTTTATCAACTGTCTGGCAACTCCTTATCTACTCACACATAAACTCAAAAGGCTTTTCCCCCCACATTTTTTTTAGCAGCACCTAAAGTTCTTAAGTTACCTGGGGACATTTTTTTATGGCTTCCTTTAAAAAAAAAAAAAAAGATTTTGTTTATTTGAGAGAGACAGAGAGAGAGCACAAGCAGGGAGAATGGCAGAGGGAAAAGAAGCAGGCTCCCCACTGATCAGTGAGCCCCATGCAGGGCTCAATTCCAGGACCCTGGGATCATGACCTGAGCCAAAGGCAGATGTTTAACCGACTGAGCCACAAAGTTATTCCTTTATGGCTTCCTTTTAATGTCAATCTTTGGGGCTATCTGGGCAGAAAGGGCCTTACTAGACATGCTCTAGCAATTCCACTTTTGGGTATTTACCCAAAAGAACCGAAAGCAGAGTCTCAAAAAGATATTTGTACTCCAAGTTTATAGCAGCATTATTCACAAGAGCTAAAAAGTGGAAGCAACCCAAGTGTCCTTGGCAAAATGTGGTATAGACATAGAGTGGAATATTATTCAGCCTTTAAAAAGAGGGAAATTCTGGAGTGCCTGGGTAGTTCAGTTAGTTAAGTGTCTGCCTTCAGCTCAGGTCATGATCCTGGGGTTCAGGGATCAAGCCCCACATCAGGATCCCTGCTCTTTGAAGAGCCTGCTTCTCCCTCTCCCCTCATGCGCTCTCTCTCTCTTTTTCTCTCTCTCTTTCTCAATCTCTCTCAAATAAATAAAATCTTTTTAAAAATTAAAATAAAATAAGGAAATCGTGACATATGCTATAGCATGGAAAAATTTGAGGACATTATGCTAAGTAAGGCAGTTACATATAATATATATTATATAATTCCAGTTACATGAGGTACTTACAGAGTAATTAAATTCATAGAGACAGAAAAAATGGTGGTTGCCAGAGGCTACAGTGGGGAAGTGGAGGTTGGGGCGCTATTGTTTTATGGGTAGAGTTTCAGTTTTGCAAGATAAAAAGAGGAGGATGATGGTGGTGATAGTTGTACAGTATTATAAATGTATTTAATATCACTGAACTGTACACTTGAAAATGGTTAAGATGATAAACTTTGTTATGTGTATTTCACCACAATAAAATTTTTTTTTTAAAAAAAGAGAGGATGTAATGTACATAGCCTCACCCTGTTTTCCATATTTGATGGCAATTGTAATAAAATTTCCTTTTAAAAAAAATTTCCTTTTTGATAAAACAAACTATAAAAGTGCATGTGAGGGGCACCTGGCTGGCTCAATTGGTGGAACGATCAACTCTTGATCTCGGGGGTTGTGGGTTCAAGCCCCATGCTGGGTGTAGAAATTACTTAAAAATAAAATCTCTATTTAAAAAAAAATAAAGGAGAGGCACCTGGGTGGCTCAGTGGTTGAAAGTCTGCCTTTGGCTCAGGTTATGATCCCAGAGTCCTGGAATGGAGCCCCACTTTTTTTTTTAAAGATTTATTTATTTATTCATGAGAGACACAGACTGAGAGAGAGAGGCAAAGACATAGGCAGAGGGAGAAGCAGGCTCCTCGCAGGGAGCCTGACCAGGACTCAATCCTGGATCCCGGGAACATGACCTGAGCCTAAGGCAGGTGTCCAACCACTGAGGCACCCAGGCATCCCAGGAGCCTCACTTCACTTAATTCTTACAACATTTCAGGGACACCTGGGTGGCTCAGCGGTTGAGCATCTGCCTTCTGTCCACAGGCGTGGTCCTGGAGTCCCGGGATGGAGTCTCACATCGGGCTTCCTATGAAGAGCCTGCTCCTCCCTCTGCCTGTGTCTCTGCCTCTCTGTGTGTGTCTCTCATGAATAAATAAATAAAATCTTAAAAAAAAATTCTTACATTTAGGAGGTATATGCTACTAACACATCCATTTTACAGATGAGAAAATCAAGGCACAGAGAGGTGAAATAGCTTTTTTAAGTCCTCACAGCTAGTAAATGTGGCTCCAGGATCTGCCTTCTTGACCACCATAAGCTCGCACCTGACTTCAACAAGGCTTGTAAAGTATGGTCATTGAAATGACCATAACAAGAGGCAGAATGGGACACCTGGGTGGCTCTGCAGTTTGGTGCCTGCCTTGGGCCCAGAGTGTGATCCTGGAGACCCGGGATCAAGTCCCACATCGGGCTACCTGCATGGAGCCTACTTCTCTCTCTGCCTATGTCTCTGCCTCTCTCTCTGTGTTTCTCATTTAAATAAAATCTTTAAACAAACAAACAAAAAACAAGAGGCAGAATGAAGCAAGTTCTAAATTGAGACATAAAGACAAATGCTGGGGGAGGAGCCTGAGCTGGGATGACAGGTTTGGACTCAAGTGATTTTTCACCTTTTTGCCAATCAACTAAAGTCATGTGAAATTCCCCAGCAAATCCTTGAATGGAGCCAAAAAGAATTAGTAAGAGTCAACTCATCTGACCACATCAGAGATCCAGAGTTTGTTCTAATATAGATCTTTCTTTGACATATGACATTAAACAAGCTCTAGCCCAGGGACCAGGGAAGAGAGTGGTCTATTTCCACCTTTCAGTGTCCTAAAACCCTATGCTTTAGAAATGTGCTCGGGATGTGAGTCACGTAAGCCTGGGAAGTAGTCAAAAACCTTCAGATCCTGTGTTTCCTTCCCATTCTGCGATTCACCTAAAGACTGATTTGCAGGGACGGAAAAAGCTATCTGTAAATTTGGGAGCCAGAGAGCCAACTAATTAAGTCTGAATTAAGATCGCTGAGGTCATTGTCCTAGGTCATAAAACCTTCTCAGAGATTGTGTGCAAACTGCGATGAAGACACTATCTTCACCCCACAGTGATCTCTCTTCTTCAAAGATGTGACAGGCCCTGTGGTTCCAAAGAAACAAACTGGAGAAAAGAAAGGAAAGAAAGGAAAGAAAGGAAGAAAAGAAAGAAAGAAAGAAAGAAAGAAAGAAAGAAAGAAAGAAAGAAAGAAAGAAAGAAAGAAAGAAAGAAAGAAAGAAAGAGAGAAAGAGAGAAAGAGAGAAAGAGAGAAAGAGAGAAAGAGAGAAAGAGAAAGAGAGAAAGAGAGAAAGAAAAGAAAAGAAAAAAGAAAGAAAAGAAAAAAAGAAAGAAAAGAAAAGAAAAGAAAGAAAAGAAAAGAAAAAAGAAAAGAAAAGAAAAAAGAAAAGAAAAGAAAAGAAAAGAAAAGAAAAGAAAAGAAAAGAAAAGAAAAAAAGAAATTGGTTAAAAGCAGGCAGTGTGCAACAATTTCTATTTTGAAGAGATGTGAAATGCTGTTTAGGACATCTTTTCATTTCTTTATTCCCTTAATCCTAAAGATTAGCTTTTATAAAGTCCCTTCTAAAAATGTACTTTGGGGACACCTGAGTGGTTCAGTGGTTGAGCATCTGCCTTCAGCTCAGGGGGTGATCCTGGAGTCTCAGGATCGAGTCCTACATCGGGCTCCCTGCAAGAAGCCTGCTTCTCCCTCTGCCTATGTCTCTGCCTCTCTCTCTGTGTCTCATGAATAAATAAATAAAATCTTTTTTAAAAATGTACTTTAGGGATCCCTGGGTGGTGCAGCGGTTTGGCGCCTGCCTTTGGCCCAGGGCGCAATCCTCGAGACCCGCGATCGAATCCCACGTCGGGCTCCCGGTGCATGGAGCCTGCTTCTCCCTCTGCCTGTGTCTCTGCCTCTCTCTCTCACTGTGTGCCTATCATAAATAAATAAAAATTAAAAAAAAAAAATAAAAAAAAATAAAATAAAGTAAAAATAAAAATTAAAAAATGTACTTTGGCTTTCATCAATTTTTAAAATTTATGATACATATATTTGATTGTATTATATATACATATATCTCCTCCATGTAACAAGTTTAAATTACCTACTTTAACCCAACTTAAAGGAAGAAAAAAGGAGAGATTTAAGATTTGAATATAAAAATTCTGCTTGTAAATGTCTTTTTTCCTCTAAGTTGGCAGCTATCTCAATGTATATATAAGCACAATGACTAAGTTGTATTTCTCTCCAAATAAGTAACTTGGGTGAGATGCTATTGCCTAAATCTAATTTTGATATCTTAAATCAATGCTTTTATGGTATATAGGAATTTGAAGCATGAAGTTAAAAATAAAAAGGTTGTTTTGGTCCCTCCCCCTGCAGTAAACCAGACAAAAAACAAAAACAAGGCAGTCACTCTTCACAAGCTAAAAGTAGCAACAAGAAAATAAGCCAGAGGAGATGTCAGCTTGAGGCTTCTTTAACTGGTAGCAAAGACTGCTGAGTGTCCACCAAAGATTCCTGCCCCAGGTCCCCTCCCAGGGTAGACTGTAGCTGGGAAGTAGCTGCCAGTTAGGGGCTACCCTTGCCAGGATGCCTGAGGGCTAAAAGGGGACACAGGCCTTATCTTTGCCAATACAATGTGAGTGAAAGAAATGGCTATCATTTCTGGGCTAAGAGGAGTTAAGAAGCATGTGTGTCTTCACTCTCTTGTTTGCCTAATGCCCTCTGGAAACTGAGAACTACCAGGACCTGGACGAGGGCCCATGCACAAGAGCACGGGAGCCTGGGTTCCAAATACATCCACTGTCATGGGATCCAGAAGAAACTTCACCTGTTAAACCACCACCATGTTGAAGCTGGTTTGTTGCAGAGGGTAGCACTACTCTGATGGCTTATTCCAAGGTGCTGGGATTAGGGGCTGGAGGAGGGAGTAAAGATTTATTAGTGAGTGAAGAAGCACACTAGGAAAGAAATATATTCTCTTCTTCTGTGGAAAAGTCTTTAGCACAAGAGAAGGATTCTCTTCTTCTGTGGAAAAGTCTTTAGCATTTAATCTCAGATGCCTAAAACACTAGGCCAGTAGTATGATACTAGTAGCTAATAACACCCAAGCAGCACTTATCATTTAACAGGCTGCTGTAAAAATACTTACACTAACCTACTCATTTCTCACACATTTATTGGGTAAGCTATTAATATCACCCCCATTTTGCAGATGAGGAAACCGAGGCCCACAGGAGTTAAGTAATTTGCTTACAGTCATACAGCTCGTAAGAGGCAGAGGTGATGCAAGCCCAGGCAGCCCAGCTCCAGAATCTTGCTCGTTTACTGCTCTATACACACACCCCTCACAATGTAAGCAGCACACAGGGCCAGACGAAAGCTGAAGCAATGAGGGAAATCATGCCCGGTCTGAAGGGGTCAGCTGTTCAGCACTACCTGATGATTTTCACATGTACTCAAGATCTTCTCATCTTTCAATAAAAGCCAGAAATCCAGATTTTTATGTCAAGTTTCCAGATTTTAAATTGTCTCCATTTTGTTTTAACCCTCTGTGGCCCAAAAAAAGCACATCAGCAGACTGCAGGTAGCAAAGGGCCAGCCCCCTGCCACCCCTGCTCTTGGGGCAGCTGTACCCTAGGACTGTGTGGTCTCCTGCTTGCCCAAAGGCCCTGGGGAGTTCTGAGTCTGGTGGCCAGAAGAGGAGTCAACTCTGCAAACAACAGCTCCTTTAGGCCCACTGATATGAATAATTAATTTCTGTTTTCTCACTTGCCAGTCCACAAAGGTTACCAAGAAGCCCGGCATTCAGGAAGCAACTAGGTCCCCTTCTGAGACAATGAGGACAGGCATGGAGGCTCCTGGGGGTACTCAGGGAGCCCCATAATGAAGTCTGGAGTAGTGGCCTATGCTCAAAGGGAGCCGGTGGATACCGGCCAGGGCCTGTGTGTGTGCTCCCTGCCTGGCTGCCTTGGTAGAGCCATCAGAGCATCGAGGCTCATTAGAGACTGACACTCTGTGGCTTTTACTGCTATCAGCGGGAGGGGGCTCTGAATTCTTCAAGACGCTTTATAATAAAACAAAAAGGCACAATTATGCAGTCAAACGGAAGACAAGGCAGCTGCATACAAAGCAGAACTTTCTCCCTAATAGGACCAACCTCAGCTAGACATTGCTGAGGCCTTACCTTCCTCCCCAGGCTGCAGCTGTGAGGCATCCGTAATTGGATGCTCCACTGCTCCAGCTCTTGGATTATTCAAACTGCAGGATTTCCAGATGCGTTGGGTTTCAATTAAGGATATGCCCAGGCAACAAGATGAGCCACGTACCATTTTTCACCCTTACTGTCAGCAAAACTGAAACTGATAACTATAATAATAAAATTAACCAGCATACATTATATACTGTGTGTCAGGTGCTTTTCTAAGTGCTTTATATATTAAGTTACTTAATCTTTACACCTACTTAATTTGGCATTGATATTGTTATTATCACCTTCAGTCTACAGCTATGGAAACTGAGGCACAAAAAAATTAACAGTGAAGTGGCAGAGCTGGGCTTTGAACCCAAGCAATGTGGTTCATTGCTATACTCATACTAGACAGTATGCTCTTGACCATCATACCAGTGGCTGTTTGCATTTTACACAGAGCTTATTGTATGCCAGGCCCTGTCCCACATATTTTCTATACTTTATTTCATTTAATCTTCACAACTCCAGTTGAGGTATAATCATCTCCATTGAACAGAAAAGAAAATAGGTTTTATAGAAGGAGGAAGTAATTTGGTTAAAGGCACAAAATAATAAGTGGCCTACAGACTAGATCCAAATCCAGGTTGCTCTGATTCAAAGCCAGGCTCTTGGGCAGCCCGGGTGGCTCAGCGTGGGGCAGCCTGGGTGGCCCAGAGGTTTAGTGCCGCCTTCAGCCCAGGGTATGATCCTGGAGACCTAGGATCGAATCCCATGTCGGGCTCCCTGCATGGGAGCCTCCTTCTCCCTCTGCCTGTGTCTCTGCCTCTCTCTCTCTCTGTGTCTCTCATGATTAAATAAATAAATCTTTAAAAAAAAACAAAAACAAAGCCAGGCTCTTAACTATTACTTGGCACACAGTACCAGTCCATCTAACTTACTGGTATTCACAAAGTTTAGGCCTGAAAAATCTCTAGTCCAATCATCTTTTTTCAGGTGAGGAGATATAGCCCAGAGAGATTAAGAATTAGTGGTTTGGTTGGTAAGCATGCAACTCTTGATCTTGGTGTTGTAAGTTCAAGCCCCATGATGGGTACAGAGTTCACTTAAAAAAAAAAAGAGGGGTGCCTGAGTGGCTCAGTCAGTTAAGAATCTGCCTTCTGCTCAGGTCATGATCTGGGGGTCCGGGAATTAATAAGCCCATCTCCGTTGGGCTCTCTGCTCAGCGAGCAATCTGCTTCTCCCTCTGCCCCTCCCCTGTTCATGCTCTCTCTTTCTCTCACAAATAAATAAATAAAATCTTTTTTAAAAAAAAGAATTAGTGGTGGGTTTTACTAGAGTAACATTGGCCCCAAAAAGAGCTGGGTTCCAATCCTAGCTCTGTCCTTTATTAGCTATGTGACTTCGGCAAGTGACTCAGTGTTTCCAGACTTATTAGTATAGTACAGAAGTAATAATAGTCTCGTGGACAGTAAAGTATGTGTGTACATAAACTTCTAATAAACACTCAGCATGGCAAAGCCATTTCATTATAGTCAGGTGGTCCCCAAATTACAGATTAATAATTTCAAACTTCTGCTTACAAATCTGTTCTTTATGATTTGAAATAATGTGTAAGTGGTAAGTAGGTTGCCAGAATTGGCCCCTAAAGTCAAATAAACAGACAACGATTTTGGAAAATTATACTGTACTTCTAAAACTTTTCTGGTTGGCACTCTTCTTGTGCAAAATCCCAAGGAAATCACATTTATCAAAGATCTGAGCGATTAGACATTTAGGCCTTCTACTCTCACAAATAAAGTTAATCTACTACCAGATCAGTGGAATTCTGGAGAAGATAGGTTTTGTTTGTTTTTAAGATCTTATTTATTTATTTATTTGACAGAGAAAGAGCACAAACGGGGAGTGGCAGGCAGAGAGAGAGGGAGAAGCAGATTCCCCATTGAGTAGGGAGCCCAACGAGGGACTCGAACCCAGGACCCTGGAATCATTACCTGAACCAATGGCAGATGCTTAACTGACTAAGCCCCCCAGGGCTCATGGTTTTTAATTCCAATATCCTTTTCACTATGTAGTGATTTCATGATTCTGTACCTGGAACTATGGACCATGCTGTGATGCCATGTTTGGTCCTTTGGCACAAACATCAAGATTGGTGATTGCATTTGGTTTCGTTTTGGGGTTCCTATTTTTAGTTGCTGTACCTGGTTGTTTATCAGGACATGCTCATGTGACCAGCACCCAGTAATAGTTTCAAACCTTAAGACTCAAACAGACTTCATTGGGAGTAGATATTCTACGCATGTCTTTGTAGTTTGCTTTTAGAGGGACAGCACTCCTACATGGCCTCAGACAGGGAAAGACATCAAAGCCTATGCTGGACCTCTCCTGTGTCTGTGTCTGTATATTTTTCTTGCTGCTTTTTGCTCTGTATCCTCTGTAAAAAAATCTTAGCCATGAGTCTAATCTGCTAGTGAGGCTTATATACCCTTCTAGCAAATCCTTCAATAAAACAATGGTAAAACAAATTGAGCCATTTCTGACATTGTTTTTCACATTTCTGAGACCGACTCTCTCATATATATCTGCAAACAGCTACGGTTACCATTTGGTCTTAGTGAGAAGGGAACTTAGAGGTTTGTTTTGTTTTTTAAAGATTTTATTTATTTATTTGTTTGTTTGTTTGTTTGTTTGTGAGAGAAAGAGAGAGAGCAAGAGAGCACAAGGAGGGAGAGCTGAAGAAGGAGAGGGAGAAGTAGATTTCTCCACTGAGCAGGGAGCCTGACAGAGGGCTCAATCCCAGGACCCTGAGATCATAACCTGAGCTGAAGGCAGACACCCAACAGACTGAGCCACCCAGGTGCCTCTGTTTTGTTTTGTTTTAATGCAGATTCAGGTTGGGCCTGAGATCCTGCATTTCTTTCTTTCTTCTCCTTTTTTTTTTTCTACTCTTTTTTTTTTTTTTTAAAGAGGCTCCAAGCCCAACACGAGGCTTGAACTCATGACCTTTACATCAAGAGTCACATGCTCTACTGAAACTTAGAGGTTTTGAGGAAAATACTTTGATTTCTGAAGCTCCAAACAGCCATTCTTCTTTATGAATTTACATCAGATATTTGTATCAGTCAGGATAACCTAGGTAATGCTGCAGTAACAAAGAGCACCAAACATTTCAGTGGCTGAAAATAAAAACAGTTTGTTTTTCACTCTAGTACATGTCTATTAAGGATTAACTGGGAGCTCTGCTGTGTTTTGCCATCCCACTAGGACCCACACTGACTGAACAATCACTATCTAAATCACACTGTACATATCAGCAGCAAAGGGAAAAGAGGTCTCATAACAGCATTAAATGCTCTAATGCGGAAGTTGCACATATCACTTCTATTCAAACACACTGGTTAGAACTAGGCAATGGTCCCTACCTAATTTCAAGGGAACCAGGAATGTAATCCTACTTACCATGTTCCTGGAAAGCAAGGGGGAATCAAAATACTTAGTTTAACTGTCCTAAGGACTAGCACAGGTCTCCATTAGTTGGGGAGGGCCTAGTTAGCTGAGTTTGAAGTATTATCCTTTTTCTGTATCATCCACCTTTAGGACACAGCATGCTCCCATGAGGAAAAGGGGCACATGGGGATGCCTGGGTGGCTCAGTGGTTGAGTATCTGCCTTCAGCTCAAGTCATGATCCCAGGGTTCTGAGATCAAGTCCTGCATCAGGCCCCCCATGGGGAGCCTGCTTCTCCCTCTGCCTATGTCTCTGCCTCTCTCTCTCTGTCTCTAAAATAAATAAATAAAATCTTAAAAAAAAAAAAAAAAAGGAAAAGAGGCACAATGTGGCAGATTCTGAACTGGTGAGCAGACAAACAGGGTAGTAAGGTAGAAGGTCACATGTCAAAGTCTTCTTGGGGGCAGACAAAGCTTGAAAATAACTTCAGGAAGAAAAACCACAGCCCTGAGAATAATGGTTCTAGAATATGTCTTATCAATGGGTCCTTATGGGCCCCCAAAAAAGAGGAGAAGGGACAGAGAGGATGAAGATAAAAGCAAAGAAGGGGTGCCTGGGTGGCTCAGTCAGTTAAACATTTGACTCTTGATTTAGGCTCAGGTCATGATCTCAGGGTCATGAGATGAAACCCTGTGTCCTGGGCTCTGTGGGAAATCTGCCTGAGATTCTCTCCCTCTCCCTCTGTCTCTCCTCCTATTTGCACAAGTGCACACATTCTCTCTCTCTCTAAAAATAAATAAATAAATCTAAAAGAAAAAAAAGTAAGAGGAGGAGAAAAAAGTAAAAGCTCCTTAAATGCTTAGCAACCCCAGCAGTCTGCTCAGGTAGTCTAAATCCCACAAAATTCTTGAAAATGCAATAATTCTTTTATTTGTTTAATAAATACAATACACCAGCATTGTGCTAGGGTCAGGAAGACCAGAATTTTAAAAAGTAGTCCCTTGGGGATCCCTGGGTGGCTCAGCGGTTTAGTGCCTGCCTTCAGCCCAGGGTGTGATCCTGGAGTCACGGGATAGAGTCCCATGTCGGGCTTATGCATGGAGCCTGCTTTTCCCTCTGCCCCCCCTCTCTCTGTCTCTCATGAATAAATAAATAAAATCTTTTTTTAAAAAAGTCCTTTTCTAACATACATACACTTTAAGGGTTTAGAATCCAGTGGGGGGGGTGGGGGGGCAGCCTGGGTGACTCAGTGGTTTAGTGCCACCTTCAGTCCAAGGTGTGATCTTGGAGACTCAGGATCAAGTCCCACATCAGGTTCCCTGCATGGAGCCTGCTTGTGTCTCTGCCTCTCTCTTTCTCTCTGTGTCTCTCATGAATAAATCAATCTTAAAAAAAAAAAATCCAGTGGGGGAAGACAGAGAGGCAAACCTTTTTAAACCAAATTATAATTGCTCAAAAGAGTGAAATGTGCAAAGTGAAGGGAAGAACTATGTGGCTAGCACTAGGCTGGTTTTCCAAAAGCCAACCAGTCTCTTTCTCTCTTTAAGGATCTTTACAACAGAGGCTGAAGAGCTGAAATCCCTGATCCCAAGCCCTCCTTGCAGCTAAGGATGGCCATGTAATGTTGACCAATAGCATGAAGGCAGCAGTTGCTAGGTAGGACTTGGGGGGAAAGCTTTTTAAAGCAACAGCCAGTATGATCACTACAGTCCTTTGCACTCTACTCCCTTTCTGAAACATGAGCACACATCTCGTGATGCAGCAGATTTTTTTTAACTGTGAGACAACAATCAAGAAGACAAACACTTCTCTGCTCCATAATGGGGAAAGTCTGGGCCCCTGAATGTACTGCTGAGCCATCCCAGAAAGCTTGCCTCTGGGGTTCTTAGACTGGAGGAAAACAAATCTGTACCTGGTCAAGTCACTGCAGTAGTCTCTATTGCTGTTAACAAAACATCACAAGTTTTGTGGCTTAAAACAATACCAATTTATTATCTATTAGGAGAGAAATCTGACAGGGTCTGTCACTGGGCTAAAATCAAAGTGCAGGGCTGGGTTCCTTTCCAGAGGCTCTGGAAGATAATTAGTTTCCTTGCTTTTTCCAGCTTCTAGAGGCTGCTCATAATGCTTGACTCAGGCCCCATTCCTTCTTCAAAGCTAGCAACAGTGGGTTGAGTCCTTATGTCACTGTATCACTCTGATCTATCTCCTTCTTCCAGTTTTTTTTTTGAGATTTTAATTTATTGGGGCAGCCCGGTGGCTCAGTGCTTTAGTGCTGCCTTCAGCCCAGGGCATGATCCTAGAGACCCGGGATTGAGTCCCACATCAGGCTCCCTGCATGAAGCTTGCTTCTCCCTCTGCCTGTGTCTCTGCCTCTCCTCTCTTGTGTCTTTCATGAATAAATAAATTCTTTAAAAATATTTTTTAATTTATTTATTCATAAGAGACACAGTGGGGGGACAGAGATATAGGCAGAGGGAGAAGCAGGATCTCCGCAGGGAGCCTGATGTGGGGCTCAAATCCCAGGATCCTGGGATCACGACTTGAGCCAAAGGCAGATGCTCAACGACTGAGCCACCCAGACATCCCTCCTTCTTCCATTTTTAAGACCTATATTACTACATTGGGCCCACCCGGATAATTCAGAATCATCTGTTTCAAGGTCCTTTTTTTTTTTTTTTTTGAGAGAGAGAGAGAGACAGAGTATTCCTGAACAGTGGGAGGGGCAGTCAAACAGATTTCATGCTTGCTGAGTGCAGAGCCAGATCTAGGGCTCAATCCCATGACCCTGAGATCACAGCGATCCAGTTAAGGACCTGGAGGGGCACCTCAGTGGTTCAGTTGGTTAAACGTCTGACTCCTGATTTCAGCTAAGACATTTAACCAACTGAACCACTGAGGTGCCCCTCAAGGTCCTTAACTGGATCACATCTGCAAAGTTCCTTTTGCCATGTAAGATAACATAAGTTCCAGGGATCGGGACGTGGATGCCTTTGGGGACCATTATTCTGCATGCCACAGCCATTATGGCAGCTTTCTCTGCAGCCAAATGCACTCCTAACTGACACCCAGCTCTTGGGTCTACCTAGGAAAGCAGGGGAGGCTTTACAGATGAAGTAGCCTCCTAGCTGAGACCTGAGGGATGAACAGTAATTTGTCACATAAGCAAATATGGAAGGGGCATTCCAGGGAAAGGGTATAGCACATTCAGAGGAATAAGTACACAGGATATGTTTGGAAATTACAAGCAGCTCAGTATTGCTAGAGCATTAAGTGTATGCACATATGGATTAGGAGAGGACAGTGATGAGGGTGGGCTGGAGCACAAACAGCTGGATACATGTGTATCTTAGAAGCTCCGAGTTTACTTTATAGGTGGCAGAGAGTCATTGAAGAATGCAAGCAGGGGGCGCATAATTAAATTTAGGGGCAAGAGCAATCACTTTGGCTTTAGTGTGGAAGATAACCAGGGGCTGGAGTAGAAAGGCTGAGGCTGTAGGCAGAACAATAGGTTATTGCAGTGGTTTACATCAGGGGCAATGAAATGAAAGCCCAGGTATTCATGAACTTTGTTTGAGCACCTCCTCTATGTGCTGTGACATTCTGGGGCTACAAGGACAAATCAGACCCAGGTCAGAATAAGAGTGCCTCTCACCACACCAACCACAGTCCCAGGGCAAGAGTGATGGGTGCTCGTGAACTTAGGTTTGGGATGTTCTGCTCCCCTACCCCAAGTCCAGAAAACACAGACAGGGTGGGGTGCAGCCCAGAGGAACGCAAAGGGGCACCAGGACCATCACAATGATGGGAAAGCAACTGAAGAACTGGATGGTCCTTTCCTGCACATATCTCACCCAAACAAGCTTAATGTCCCCCCACAAATCTGGTCTAATTATATTTTTTGAGATTTTATTTATTTATTCATGAGAGACACAGAAAGAGAGAAGCAGAGACACAGGCAGAAGGAGAAGCAGGCTCCCTGAGGGGAGCCCGATGTGGGACTCGATCCCAGAACCCCGGGATCACGCCCTGAGCCGAAGGCAGATGCTTAACCGCTGAGCCACCTAGGCATCCCTGGCCTAGTTATTTTAAATCACTGCATGTGGTGATTTAGAAGAGGAAATGGTGTGGTCACAGGAGAAGCCTAGAATTCACTGTCCTCCCTTCCCCCTACCCCCACCACGGATGGAAATGGTCTGGACTTAGAGACGAGGGATGGTTGCACAAGTTTGTGAATATACTAAAACCTCAAGACTGGGGGCCTCTGGGTGGCTCAGTCAGTTAAGCATCTACCTTCAGCCCAGGTCATGATCTCAGGATTCTGGGATCAAGCTGGCATTGGGCTCCCTGCTTGGTGGGGAGCCTGCTTCTCCCCATCCCTCTGCCACTCTTCCTGCTTGTGCTCTCTCTCTCATTCTTTCTCTCTCAAATAAATAAACCTTTAAAAAAGAAATAAACCAAAAACTTCATGGCCGTATACTTTATTTATTTATTATTTATTTTTTAAGATTTTATTTATTTATTCATGAGAGAAACACAGAGAGAGAGGCAGAGACACAGGCAGAGGGAGAAGCAGGCTCCATGCAGGGAGCCCAACATGGGACTCGATCTCTGGTCTCCAGGATCACACCCTGAGCTGAAGGTAGCGCTAAACCACTGAGCCACCCGGGCTGCCCAGACCGTATACTTTAAAGGGGTGAGTTTTATACTATGTGAATTACCTCTCAGTAAAAAATAATGAATTTTTTAAACAGGAGAGCAAATAACCCAACGCTGAGCCCTAAGGGAACCTGGGCTTGTTAGATAACTGGTTAGAGCCTCAGTGTGCTCATCTGCAAAATGAGAAGAGTGGTATTCACAGGAGGATTATACACAATCATGCAGGTTAAACACTAAACATAGTGCTTTGAACGTAGTAGTTGCTAAATATATTCAAGTTCGCCTCCTAAGTGCCAATAAAAATTTTAAAACAATCATTTTCTCAGCAGCCACAAGATGTGACATAAGCTCTAGGCAAGCTCCCTTCAGACAGTCTCGTCTCAGGCAGACTAGAGCAAGGATCAAACGGGAAGGCAGCAACGTGAACCAGAGCCCACGCTCACTGCAGAAAGACTGCAGATTTACTCTGCAGCTAAGCAGTGCAGAAATAACAGGCGAGATTCGCATGGTGTAAATACAGCTATGCAGAGCGGTGGTAAAGAAAGTCAGGTAGGCAGAGATTTCCGCTTATAATTCTAGCTTGGTATACAAACAAGTCCAGTTTCCAAAATAGCCTAAGTCTGCCCTAACACCTGGACAAGTGCATGTGGCTACAGCGCAGCCCTGATGTTTAGAGATGTCCCATGCCTCACTCTCCTTATTCTGGCTCCTCAAAACCACAATGAGACAAAAACAAGCCTTACACAACCAGAATTTGCTAGCATAGTACCAAGGCAGGGGATTTACATTTTCACTGTAATTCCCATTTGTGACATTCCAAAATCAACCAGGTACTTATCAAGCACCTACCACATGCCCAGCCCTGCGAAGGATACTGTGAGGGAGAAAAAGAAGCATAAGCCATGGTCCTGCTCTCAAGGAGCCAAGCTAACTTCTGAGTTTGAAAGCAACACTTCACAGTAAACATATAAAAGGCATTGTGCCTTGCACAGAGCAGTGGTTCAGTCATCATTTGTTCTTTGGGTCAATGAATTAATAGAGGGCACAATAATAAGACAATTGTGTGAGTGTGGGGCTCACTCTAAGAACCACAAGATGGGTTGGAGTAGCTGGAAGAGGCTTGTGCCAGAGGCTGCTAGCTGCCTACTCAATATCAATTCTTCCATTTTTCCTTGTAACAGAGCCCCTATTTTATTTGAGGTGGCCATGTGCCCAGATAAAATACTACATTTCCCAGCTTCCCTTGTAGCTAGAGGTGGCTAATGAGATCTAAACAGAAATTGTTAGGAGCGGCTACCAGGAAAGGGCCTTAAAAGGCAGACCAACAACTGCTACTCACTCCTGTGTCCTTCCTCTCTTTCTTCTAATTCTCCTCTGAAACTTGAGTGTGATGGCCGGATTTCCAGCAGATATTTTGGATCATGAGGCAACCTTAAAGCAGAAAAGCACGAATACAAAAGAAGCCCAAATTCTTGATGATCACGGAGTCACCATCCTCTCCCTGGACTGCTTACTTCTGGCATCCTTTTACTTGAGAGGGAAATAAACCTCTATCTGGCTTACACTACTTTTGGGGGGTTTTGTTATATACAGCAAAGCTGTATCGTAACTAACACAAGTTTCCATGAAAAAGCCAGCCATTATAGGAAGAGTTGGCTTTGTGACTGGGTAGATGGGGATAGGAGGGCATCTTGAATGCCAGAAAGAACACAGGAAAAGACACCGGCAGGAATGAGCATTGACTGAAAACAAGTGGGTAGAAAGTAGGAAATAGAGAAGCCAGATGATAGTTTTGTAGATGTCATGGAAAACAGGGATTGATGGGGGAGGGACTAGGGACCAAAAAGGAACAAGAAAGCTTGGGGCACCTGGGTGGTTCAGTTGGTTGGGTGTCCAACTCTTGGTTCCAGTTCAGGTCATGATCCCGGTGTCATGAGATCTAGCCTCATGGCTAGCTTTCACTCAGCAGGGAGTCAGCTTCTCTCCTTTTTTTTTCTCTCTCTGCCCCTCCCCTCCCCATGCATTCTTTCCCCTTCTCTCCAAAATAAATAGCTAAGTCTTTAAAAAAAAAAAAAAAAAAAGAGGAAGAAGAAAGCTTGTCTTCCTCCAAAGGAGTAAACACCAATAGACCTGGAGGGAGTAAGAAAGGAGAGAAAGAGGGAGAAGAAGAGACTTGGGGACCTTCATTATATGAGGAGACAGGAGTGTGAGCTATGGCCTAGACTTAGAACAATAATAACACCACCATCTAAGCTTTATTAAATGCTTATGTGCCTGGCTCTGTGCTATGCACTCTCCTCACACTCATCTCATTTATACTTCACAACATGTCTATGACATGGTGCTATCATCACCCACGTTTGGTAGACAAGCAACCTGGAGCTTAGAGACAGTAAGCAACTTATCCAATATAAGCCTCACAACCTTGTAGGCTGGCGCACATCAACCCTGTTTTTCAGATGAGGAATGTGTACCATTATTTCAAAGCCAGGAAAATATGTCAAGATCCTGATTTTCAAACATAAAGATCCAGAGCCAAGTACAGAGCCAATTGCTTTGTGAACAGCCTCTTAACCAGAAGAACAACAAACAGATGAGGAATAGAAAAGTTTTTAAGTCTTGGTTGTATTTACTATGTGTAGAGGAGGAAGGATTTCTTAAACCCACCCACACCCCCTGGCTGGCTGGTAGAGTGCCCCTGAGGCGTAGATAGTGCTAAGATGGTGGGGGTGAGGGGTGGAGGGAAGTAAGCATTGAGAAACCAAGCAAATAGTGATGCAATGCCAACTTCAGTTACAAATGAATCACAGCCAACCGGCAGATCATGGGTCTCAGGTAGTGTTTTAATATCTCTCTGCACCAGGGAATGGGGGGAAAAATTACTCTATCACCACTAAGGCAGAAAACACAGTACTTTGAGTTAAGTTATTCAGATACATCCACCGAACACAAGGAATTCTTCCTAGAGCAAAAATCCTATTAGTCACTCACAGGAAGGGGAAAAAACCTATTAGGTTACAAACAATTTAGGTAACATGAGTACCTAATAGGAAATGCATTTCCTATGCAGATTAAAAATACAAAATCTGGGACACCTAGGTGGCTCAGCATTTGAGCATCTGCCTTCAGCCCAGGGCGTGATCCTGGAGTCCTGGGATTGAGTCCCACATCGGGCTCCCTGCATGGAGCCTGCTTATCCCTCTGCCTGTGTCTCTGCCTCTCTCTGTGTGTGTCTCATGAATAAATAAAATCTTTAAAAATAAATAAATAAATAAAAATAAAAACACAAAATCTTTGGCACCTTGGCAGAATCCAATGGCAGGACCTCCCAAGTACAGAAATCTGGAATTCTATAACTGGCCCAGGACAACACTAAATTAAAATTATAGAGTGTCATCTTTGTAAGACTGACCTGAGTTCAAGATGATTCCATCACAAGCTGTTTGACTCCAAGTATATTACTTTACTTCTCATAGCCTCAGCACTTTACCTATAAAATGGCAGTAGTAATTTCCACCCCCTGAGATGGCTGTAAGGCTAAATGAGGTGTCTTACTGCTCCCATTACCATGACTTTGACAGAACTTCTGTCTTTAGAGTTCTCTGCTTAAAATTCTAGTAAAGAGGGTGCCTGGGTAGCTCAGTGGTTGAGCATCTGCCTTTAGCTCAGGTCATGTGTGATCCTGGGGTCCTGGGATAGAGTCCCACATGGGGCTCCCCAAAGGGAGCCTGCTTCTCAACCTGCCTTTGTCTCTACCTCTCTCTGTGTGTCTCTCAAGAATGAATAAATAAAATCTTTAACAAATTTTTTAAATTAAAAAAAGAAATGAAAAAAATTTTAGGAAAGAAAAGGCCATAGGAAAATGGAAAGAGCCTCATCCTGGCTCGTAGGCCCAGCCTTGAAAGTCATAAGCATGTGACCTTGAGGTTACTTTTAGGTCTTCAGGGTTCTGTCTGGAAGAGGCAGGAGTGGACCTGCTCTAAGATCTCTTCCTGTTCTAGGCTCTTGAATGTCACTAAGATTCAGATGAATGGTCATTCACTGCAGGATTTCCCAAGTTACCTAATGGAAAGTTGTTTCTTTATCTAAAAATGTATGGTTTCTACCCCAGAAGCCAAAGAATCCGTAAGAACCATAGAGGCAGGTCACTGACTTTTGCAGTCTTGGCCCTTAACACAGACCTGGCATGACGTAAGACCTCAATAAATTCTTGTTGAGGGGAAGAGATGAATGGATTTCAAGGGCCAGCAAAAATAGAGACCACTTGTCCTCCACTGAGCGAGTTTAATCCAAGAAGAAAATGCTGCCAATTTAAAATACTAATGATATTTACTTTGTCATCTAAACTATAACCAGAATATCAGATGAATAGTTTACCAGTCAAGGGGATGCCTAACTCTGCAAAGCCACCTTTGGGCTTTGCTAGAAGAATGTACTTTGGTTCACAAGGAGTACAGATGTGGCACAGGGCATGCCACAGGGTACAGAAGGGATGCATAAGCCCTGAGAAGAAAATGTCACCCAACCTCTATGGCAGGAGTGACATGGAAGCATGTCAACTGATCAGGCCTCTGAATGTGGGCATATTGTTGTGTCTGCCCAGTGCCCAGCTGAAGAGGGCAGATCTAAAATCCAGCAGGTGGTTTGCTCACCTGGGAGGCCAAGTCCACACAGGAGCCCCATGGGTGGGCAGCAGCCCTGATGGTTGACCCCAGCAGCAGATGGGCTGGGGTCTGCTGGGAACTTTAGCAATGAAGAAAATAATAATAATGCTCACAGACACAGGTATGCCCTTAACGGTCACTGTGTGCCAGGTGCTTTGTTAAACTCTTTAAATATTTTATTGTATTTAATTTTCATAACTATCCTGAGTGGTAGGTGCTATTATTTGAGGCAGTATAGCTTAGAATTTGAAAAAAAGGACTCAAGAGTCAGACTGCTTAGATTCAAATCCCAAGTGCCACTTAGAAGCTGAGTGACCTCAGCCAGGGTTATGTAAGCTCTCTGGGCCTCATGATACTCAAATGTAAATGGAAATTATAATAGTGCCTGTCTTTTTTTTTTTTTAATAAGAATTCTTTTTTTTTTTTAATTTTTATTTATTTATGATAGGCACACAGTGAGAGAGAGAGAGGCAGAGACATAGGCAGAGGGAGAAGCAGGCTCCATGCACCGGGAACCCGATGTGGGATTCGATCCTGGGTCTCCAGGATCGCACCCTGGGCCAAAGGCAGGCGCCAAACCGCTGCGCCACCCAGGGATCCCTAATAGTGCCTGTCTTATGAAGCTGTTGTGAAGTACAAGTGAGTCTGTACATGTAAAATGCTTAAAACAGGTACTGACACAAAGCAAGCCCTCAGTAAGTTTGGCTATTCCTGTTATTCCTAGCTAATAGAGACTGAGGTGGCTTGCCCGTAGCCTCAGACCTGGTAAGGGGCAGAGCCAGGGCACACAGGTCTGTCTTTAGAGCACCCACGATCAAACACCAGTAATTCTGGTTCTGCAACCCCCACCCCATTCATACCACCACCCTGATCCTTGTCAACAGGGCCTAGTCTTCCTTGGTACCAACCCAGGCTAACAGGTGCCAAAAGGAAGATACTAAAAAAACAGGGATTCTAACTTAAACTCTGGTTTGGCTACTACATGTAGAAACAGATAGATACAGATGTGTCTTTGTATGGGAATCTACCTCATAAGAGAAAATGGTCCTTTTCCAAGGAGGGGGACATCTCTGCCTCTGGGCTTTTTTATGTGGCTCTCATGTAGCTCTTGAGACTCAAGACCTTGAGATTGCATGGCCCAATAAAACTCAACTTTCACTGAGGATCTCTGAATACAAATAAAGGGCATGATTGCTAATAGAGAAGGAGAAACATAAGAAACATGAGGGTCAATACAGCAAGAGGGCCTCATGAGCCAAGACTCAGCCCTGGGTCCTGCTCTGCTCCTGGAAGGTTCTAGAAAGAGCCAGAGCCAAGCTAGAAAAAACGCATGCATTATAGAAAACCAAACCATCTGTGATTCAGAATGGTCTGGGAATAAGAATCTTTGAAGCACTGGGCACCTGGGTGGCTCAGCGATTGAGCGTCTGCCTTCAGCTTATGTGGTGATCCTGAGGTCCTGGGATGGAGTCCTGCATCAGGCTCCCCACAGGGAGTCTGCTTCTCTCTCAGCCTATGTCTCTGCCCCTCTCTCTCTGTGTCTTGCATGAATAAATAAATAAAATCTTTTAAAAAAGAAAAAGAAAGAATCTTTGAAGCATCAACCTAAAAGAAAATGACCTATAGTCATGGATAATTAACACTGTGGGTGCGGATTATGTGTCAAGATGTGTTCAAAGCCCTTCAGAAACAAAAATCCCCATTATTATTACTCGTATCAATGGTATGATGTAAGCAGTGTTTATTAGTCTCATTTTACAGATGAAGTAACTAAGACACAGAAAATTCAAATAACTTCTCCCAAGTTCACACAGTCTAGCTTCAAAGCCCATAGTCTTTATCAGCATTTCCAAACCTTTTTGTCTAATCCACAGAAGAAATAGATTAGGACCCAGTATATACTCCTGCATGTATACATAATCGAAACAAAGTTTTATTTATTTATTCTTATTTTATTTATTTATTCATGAGAGACACAGAGACAGAGGCAGAGACACAGGCAGAGGGAGAAGCAGGTTCCCTGCAGGGACCCCGATGCAGGACCCCATCCCAAGACCCCGGGATCACGGCCTGAGCCAAAGACAGATGCTCAACCACTGAGCCACCCAGGCATCCTGAAACAAAGTTTTAAAACAGAAAATACCATTACCACAGACAATTCACTCCCATGTTTTCTCTTCTATTCCATTTCACTAAAAAATACATCATTCAAACATTTATGTAAAACCTAATACGTATTAGACACTTCTAGGTTTTGAGGTTATGTCAGTAGATGAAAAAGATAACAATCCTTGCTCTCTCGGAACTTGCATTTTACTGGAGAGAGAGTGAAAAAGATCAACATGCAAAATCATAGCATCTGAAGCAGTAATTTGGGGGATGCCTGAGTGGCTCAGCGGTTGAACGTCTGCCTTTGGCTCAGGGCCTGATCCCAGGGTCTGGGATGGAGTCCCGTGTCAGGCTCCCTGCAAGGAGCCTGCTTCTCCCTCTGCCTGTGTCTCTGCCTCCCTTTGTGTGTCTCTTATGAATAAATAAATAAAAATCTTTAAAAAAAAAAAAAAAAGAAGCAGTAATTTGGTGAGTGCTATGGAGAAAAATAAACCAGGGATGGCCAAGAGTGGCCAAGGAAGGCCTCTTGATATTTTCATTCCCCACTACACTGATTTCAGTGGGCTATCACCCACATCATACCCGGCCACAGTGAAAAACTCTGCTATTAATCCCTCTACTCTAGTGACTCTATATGTCTGAAGCTCTTTCTCCTAGACTATGTGCACATGCACACATGCATGGGATTGTGTGCACAGGTGTATGCACGTATAGGCATGCATGTACGTGCGTGCACGCATGTGTGCATGTGCATGTCCACCTCCAGTCACTCCCTCACTGGGGAGGTTTTGGAGGTGTGGCCCTGACAAACAGCTGGGTTCCTTCCACAAGTCTGCCCTGCAGAGGGGTCCTGGAGTGAGGCCTAAAATACAGCCCAGGCACCACAAGCCACAGCCACAAAGTGCCAGACATGTGACCCCACCGGGAGTCTTTTTAACCCAGAGGAATGAGAATCTTTTTATCATGGGTCCACTGAAAGGGGGCACCTTTTGTAATTCATTAGGCCAGAGAGAATGCTAATTCCTAATCTTCATCAAGATGTTCTTTGTGCTAGAATGCCCTCAGGGAGAGAAGAGACAGCACACAGAAATAAAAAGAACTCCCTGGGGAAAACCCAGTGCACTGGGCATACCTGAAGGGGTGATTGATGTGGGTCTCAGGGAAGATGGGATTGGAGCCAGCTCTGAGGCAGCTCTGGTCCACTTGGGTAGCTTCCATGGAGTATTTGGAACTTGGCACTAGAGTGAAATCTTCAGACTCTTTCCTTAAGTTAAAGGGGCACATAAAAATGTTACTAGCATGGACATCAAAAGCATTACCTATGGGAAAAGCAGCCAATCTCTGCTAATGAATAAGTGTAATTGATCACAACAGATGACTTGATGGACCTTCCAAATGTGCTTTTAGCAAAGTGGACAGTTTTTCATTCAAATGCAAACTCACCCAGATAAGATCTAATAATGGAGATTTTGGAACAATCCCAGCATCAGTGATTTCTTTTTTTTTTTTTTTTTTCTCCTTCACCAAGCAAGAAGGCATCTTATGTTCCTGATCACAGCCTGACCCAACGGGACATCAATTTATGCTTTCCCAGTGACTGAGGAGACATTGACAGTTCCAGGGGCAGCAAAGGAGCAATGACAGGTGATCCTCCCATCCATATCTGTCCTTTGCTCCTTAGCCCCATTCCTACTCCCTGACCTATGAGGACTTCGGTGGCTAGGAGACATTCAGTTCAAAGCAATCATCCATTTATTCAAGAAATATTTAGTGAGCACTTACTATGTGCAAGGCACCATACGGACTGCCACAAGAGGACTCAAAGATGGCTAGGACCAGGTCCTGTCCTCAAAATAGTGGCCAAATGTGAGGAGAAACAACAAATGACAAGAAGGCTCGAGTAGAGGTCTCAGCGCACTTCAACAAGCACTTAATCTTTCGGAGCTTAAGCTTTCTCCTTTGTCAAACGAAGATACTGCACTAGACATGATCTCTGGGCACTAGGCCAGCTTGAAAACTATGGTTCTATGCCCTCCCCTTCCCACTCAGGCTCCTGGAAGCTGACAGATCAGATGCAGCCTTCTAGGAAGGGGGCAGCCAGCAAAGGGAGGGGATAGTGAGGATTTGTGTACCTTTCCCTGAGTGAAAGGATGTTTCAGTTTGGCCAGAATACAAGATACAGGCTGGGGAAAGATGGAGAGAGAAGTTCAAAAATTAAGTGAAAGATTTAAACTTTCACATCAAGGAATCTGGGGGAAAAGGGGAACCACTGTAGTTTGTGACGAGAATGGTACCATCATGTAGTGCAAAGGAATCTGACCGACCAGTGGAAGAGGAGTTGGGGGGAGGGAAGGCGGTGATGTTTACAATAGAGCATAAGGGCTGAGGCCTGAAAAGAAAGGTTCCTCCCGTGGTCTAGCCAAGCACACCATTCCATCACCCCCTGGCCCTAGCCATACTGCCTATTTTCACAAACATCCTCGAGGAGAAATCATGTTGCACAATCTTAGTGGGTTTTTTTTTTTTCTTTTTTTTTCAGTTCTACACGTGATTTCAAGATAAACAGAAACATTTTATCTCCCTTCTTCCCAAGCGCCTGAGGATCAACAAGGTGAGCCAGGGAGGGGTGCAGGAAGGGGCCGGGAGCCCCCGGGACGCGCGAGGGGGGCGCCTACCTGCAGAGAAGCCGTCCTCGTGGTCCGAGCTGTTGTGGCTACAGTCACTGCCCCTCTCGGGAGAGCTGTGGCTGGGAGAGTCCCGCTCCGGCACCCGCAGGAACCTCTTGCGCCGCCACGGAGGGAGGTGCTCCCGAGCCCCGCGCCGGGGGCGCTCCTCGGCCGCCAGGGGCGAGCTCCGCCCGTCCTTGGCCTCCGCCTCCAGCTGCTCCAGGTCGCGGCTCCGGCGCTGCTGCTGCTGCTGCTGCTGCTGCTGCTGCTGCTGCCGCCGGCCCCCGTGGATCAGGTGCATCCAGCGATGGGGGCTGCCCGCCCGCGCCGGCTTCTCGGCCTCATCGCGGCCCCCGAGCCGGCAGGGGGCCACGAGTAAGTGGCCGAGGACGAATTTCTCGTTCAAATCCACCATCTCGAAGTCGTGATCACTGCTGTTGCCCCCATCATCCGCGACCGAGGCGTCCGGCTCGCCCTCGTCCGAGCCCCGCCCCGCGCGAGTCCCGGAGGACAACTCGTCTCCCCGGGCGCTGGGGACTGTGCCATCGTGGCCGGGGGGCGCGTGCTCCTCCTGGGGCCTGAAGAGCAGGCGCGGCTGCAACAGCTGCTGGTGGATGGCGGCGGTCAAGCTGCGCACCGCGCCCCCTGCCCCCGCGGGCCCCGGCCAGGAGTGAAGGTCCTGGCCCGCGCAAGGAGGGGTCTCGGCCGTGGCGGCCACCTCCGCGTCCCCGCGCCCGGGGCCTGGGGGGTCCGCGCCGCCGCCGGCCGCGCCGTCCTCCGTGCGCGCTGGCGGCGCCCGCTCCCGCCCGGCCGGCGCCGGCTCCTCGGCCCCAGCGCCCGGGCTGCCGCCGCGTCCGCCCTCCGGGCGCCCGCAGCCGACGTCCCGCTTCTCCCTGGCCAGGGCCGCTTGCAGGTAGGAGACTTTGAACTTCTCCTCAGCCAACACCTGTTGCAGCCGCTTCAGGTTGAGCTTGCAGCGCTCCAGCTCCCGCTCCACGTCCAGCACCGAGTCCAGCCGCATGACGGGCGCCTCCTCCCCGGGGAATTGGGCCCGCCAGTGCCGCTCAAAGTCCCGGGGGTCCCACATGGTGGCCGCCCCCTCGGGCCTCCGGGGCCCGGCTCCCCCGCGCGCAGCGGGCCGGGGTTGTGCCGGGCTCTTCCCGGAAGCCCTCGCGGGCGCAGTCGCCTGCCCTTCACTTCAGCCCTAGAAGAAAATAAGAGAAAAAAATAAAAGTTTTACCCCTTCCGCCCTTGTGCCTTTTTTTTTTTTTTCCCCTTCTTCTGGGTTTCGCCTCCTGACGTCAGCGGCCACCCGCGGCGGAGGCGGGCGTCGGGGGCCCTGGGCCCGCCCTGGGCAGGACGCGCGAAGTCTGCGGCGTGCAGCTCCCGCCGCGGGGCCCGGAGACCCGAGGGCTGCGGCGGCTGGGGAGCCGCGGCGGGGCCGGGGGCGGGCCGGGGGCGGGGCCTCGGGGGCGCCCCCGGAGCCGCGCGGCGGACGCTAGGAGCCGCGGGCGGGAGGCCGGGCTCGCACCTTCCCCGCCGCCGCGCGCCGTCCGCGCGGGCTCCCTGCATCCGAGCGCGGGGCCGCGCGGCCGAGGGAGGCGGGAGCCCCGGCGAGGCAGCGGGCGGGGGCGCACCGGGCTCGCAGCCAGCCCTCCGCCGCCCGGCCCTGCGCAGCCTCGTCCGCCCGGAGTCGGCGCGGCGCCTCGCACCGGGAAGGAGGAGAAGGTGGGGGCGGCGGCGGGGGGAGGCGCGGCGCGCGGCGGCCGGGGCAGGTGTCAGAGGGCGCGGTCGCCGACCAGCGGGGTTGTCCTTCCCCAGGATTTATTGAGCGCCTTGAGCTAATGTGTCCAAGATCACAGAGCTGTTTAATTCAAAACTGGGGAGTGAACTTTGGTTTATGCAAGCGCCTTTTAAAGCATTCTCTCCAGTGCTCACTAGAGCTGTTCCGGCGGAGAAATGGGCAAGGGCGACAGCTTCAAGGGGTTCTGGCTGGAGCCCCCTGTGACTCCAAAGCTGAGAGTACCCGCGCCTGACAAACCATGGCAGCGGGAGCCATAGACACTTGGGCATCTAAGAGGGCCCTCCATTCCACCTCCTCGCTGTGACCTCACACGAGTCCCCTAGGGAGGAAAAGAAAGGAGGAGCTGGGGACAGGTGCCTGGGCTGGCACTGGCGGTGGAGCGAATGGGGGGGGGGGGGCTCCTGCTTCGACTCCCCTCCGCACTCGGCCGCCACGCGCGTTGCCCTTCCTCTTGTCAGGATTTTAGGGAAGGCCCCGGTGTCTGCACAGAGAGATCCGGATAACCTGTCTCGTGCTTGCTGCAATGGGGGACCTTATCGGTGATTCACGTTTCCTTCATTTCAAGGATGAAGAAATTGATATTCTAAGAGACTAAGTGACTTGGCAGCTGCAAACTCTTCCTGCAGACAGTGCCCTTTAGGGCCTAGAGCTAAACTCAGCAACCCTTTCCCTCAAGCCACCTACCACCTAGGTACTTGTCTCTACCTGAACTGTCTGAACAGGCTAGCCTACTCCCACTCTTCAATCCCTTTCAATACAACTCTTAAAAAAAAAAAATACATCCCTTAAGGCTGGCCATTGGAAAGATACCAGGAAGATATTCTTTAGCCACAACTGAGATAGTGCCATGCTTCTGCTCAGAACTCTTCAATGGCTCCTCCTTACCTACAGGATGATGCCTAGACTGTGCGGGATACAGGAGGCCCTCCCATACATGGTCTCTGCCCACTGCTCTGCCTTCCTCCTGTGCTTTGGACTTACCAACTCCACACTGTCGTCAAAGACATCTCCCTCTTTATGGGTGACTTTTCCTCCTACTTGGAACCCTCATCCCTACACACAGGCACAACTTCCTGCTGCCTGGGGAATTCCAACCTCCTTTAGGACCCAGCTAAAGGATCTCCACCTCTGAGAAGTGGCCCCCTTTTCTGGCCCCTCTCCCTCCTCTTTCTACCACCACTCCATCTCCTCCATGTCTTTATCTTTGCCCTTACTCCACTTTATTATAACTGTTAGTGACATCTTTTGTTTCCCCTGCTTTTATAACCCTCAAGGGCAGGGTCTGTGTCTTTTCCACTTTTGTATTCTTGCTGCTTCTTTCAGAGTGTGGCAGAGAGATAACTGATCACTGTTGAATGAAAGAAATGAATGAATGAACAAGCGGGCAGATGAATGAATCTCCACCTTGTGGTTCCTGCTCCTTCTCCAGTTGTGAATCACTCCAGACTAGGAGCAGATGTGCTTCCCACAGAGGCTTCTCAACTCTGGAATTTCCTTCTTTGACAAAGTCTGTGTTACTCATTTTCCCAATATCCTTTCTTCCCTCTCTCTTTTAAAAAAAAATGGTGTGCTAGTGGCATGACTCATCATAGTGTTTGTCTTGTGTCAAACTGATGGAATGGATGTTTTAAGATACATTAATTGAGTAATTCCCCAGTCTGTGTGATTTCTCAGTCCTTCACCTACTTCCTCAAGCTGCTCTCTCTCCCACCTTAGCTTTATATTTTCTCCCTACATCTCCAGAGGCGCCACAATCTCTTGTGGGAAGGATTGAGGATCCCCCAATGCCTACAGACAACCAGTGCAGAGGTATTCCATCAAACAGAGTCCACAAGCATCTTGGCTTCTGTTAAAATTTAAGAATGGGAGAGAAATGCAGCACAGCAAGGATGGATGATCCCAGTCAACAGCATATTGATTAGAAGATGTTTCAATAGGTACATTTAAATGCACAAAGAAAAAAAAAACCCATCAGTTACTACAAGCATCAATTTCTGAATTTGTAAATTCCCTAGGAGGATAGTTTCAACTCTGTCCTTTAATTAAAACAGCAGTATGATTCCCTTTTGGTCCAAGGAAGTTGTTACTAATACCACTAATTTTTTCCGTGAGGACCAATATAGCTGGAAATGCCAGCATACATCTTCTGTAAACAGATCCCAGGAGCAACCTTCATTGTCTCTAGCTGGTGGGTAGTTCAGCTTTATTACTTGGCTTTGGGTCATCATGGGGGCAGAGGTAGAGTGGCTGACATTTATTGAGTCCATACTTCTAGTTGCCATACATCTTTGATCTCATCTAATTCCTCACCAAAACTCTGTAAAGAAGGTATTATATTCAAGGAGGGAGGGAGGGAGGGAGAGAGAGAGAGAGAAAGAGATCAAAGAGGTTAGAAGTCACACAGCTAGTCTGATGGATTCTAAAGCCCAGTAGATTTGCAAAGGTTTGGCCCAGGTGCATCTGTCATCAGCATTCATTCATTCAATAAATATCTACTGAGCACTTGTAGGGGAACCTGGGTAGCACCAACTGTTAAGCGTTGGACTCTTGGTTTTGGCTTAAGTCATGATCTTGGGGTCTTGAGATTGAGCCCAGCATGGGGTTCTGCCTTTGACAGGGAATCTGCTTAAGACTCTTTCCTCTAGGGATGCCAGGGTAGCTCAGTGGTTCAATGGCTGCCTTTGGCTCAGGTCATGATCCCGAGGTGGTGGGATCGAGTCCTACATCCAGCTCCCTGCAGGGAACCTGCTTCTCCCTCTGCCTGTGTCTCTGCCTCTCTCCGTGTCTCTCATGAATAAATAAATAAAATCTTAAAAAAAAAAAAAGACTCTCCTCTCCCTCTGCTCCACCCCCACCTATCCTTCATAAATAAATAGATAAATAAATAAATAAATAAATAAATAAATAAATAAATAAATCTTTTAAAAATATATATTTGTTGAGTACCTGTTAGGTGCCAGAGTTTAGCAAATAAAGTTTAAACAATGCATATAAGACACTTCACAATGGATCTCTGACCCAACCTACTTTTCCAACCCCATTTTCTGAACTTTTTCTTCCACTTGCTGCACGCATTCAGTCTCTTAATCTGAGTCACCCTTTGAGCAGATCCATCTCCCTTTGGCCCATCTCAGATTTCTGCTGCAGCTGGCATGGGTACCTCCCACAGGCTGCTGTGGTCTCAAGCACCTACCTCTATGATTCTCCCACTTTCTGCCCCAGGGTTTTTTTTTTCAAAGTCGTGTCAATGGCATCCCAGACGGAAACTGCTAAAGCGGAAGTTAATATCCATCCCAGGGACAGTGGAAATGGGAGCTGCTTAATAAATGTCCAAGGCTACTATCTTTGAAAGGCATTTCTGAGATATACTCTACATGGTTACTCAGGGGTCCAATAGGAACGAGCCCCAGTTGTTCACAGTGGTAACCAATCCATAATGACATCTCCCTTGGCTTTCTCTTCTTGTCTGTCTCCCTCCCCTCTGCTTTCTGGGATAATCTCCTGACTAAAATACCCGCACCAGGTTGTTGTGTCGTTTCCTGCTCTCCTTCTCTGTTTTACCCACTAAGACACCCTCCAGCCTCCCAGTGCCCTCTCTGATATGGCCGCACAAGGTGCTTCACCATTCCCCCAGTTACTCCTTGGTCTCTCATGTCTTCTTTGGTCATGCTGCTTCCTCTTCTACCTGATAAGATCCTTTGTAATCTATCAAAGCCCAGCTCAACTGGGACTTTCTCTAAAGCCTTCCCTTTCCTGGGTCTAGTTAGATATGCTTATCTGCAGAGGGATTTACCTTGGTTGCAACACCAGTCACCCCACACTGTAATTAATTACAGGGCTCCTGGAGGAAATTCTGGCTCTAGCCAGCTGTCACTTCTTATTCCTCCAACTGTCACAGCACCTAATATGGTGCCAAACAGCCAGAACCCAGGACACATCTGCTGAGGAATGAATAAATGATGACTGAATGAATGATCAATACCCTACCTGGACTTTTAAAACTGTATCCTATGCCACCTTTTATTTTTTTAAGATTCTTATTTTTAAGTAATCTCTATACTCAACATAGCACTCAAACTCACAATCCTGAGTCACATGTTCTATGACTGAGCCAGCCAGGAGTCCCTAAAATGTTCCATCATGTTCTTTTGCAATCAATCCCTTCCCCCAGCTCCCAGTCACAAACAACCACAGTTTTCTGTAATTTTTGTCACTATAGTTTTGCCTTTTCTGTAATTTTATATGAATAAATGCAGTTTGTGGTTTTCGGCTGAGTGCTGAAACTTAGCATAATGTTTTTGAGTCTCATTTATGTTAAGTGTATTTCTATTTCATTCCTCCCTTTCCTCTCTCCCCAGGATTGAGAATAGGCATTTTAATGGTACTTTATCACTTTCAATCTCTATCATAAGTCCTGTGACAGAAGTATTATCATCATCTTGCAGATAAATGGATTATGGTTTGATGAAATTAAGAGAGTTGGTAAAGTTTAGATCATTCCTTCCTTTTTACTGCTGAGGCGTAGTCCATACTATGAATACACCCCTATTTGTTCATCCTTCTCCAGTTGATGGACATTTGGGTTGTCTTTGTGTGGACATACTTTTTCATTTCTCTCAAAAACAAAAACAAAAACAAAAACAAAACCCCACACAGGAATGGGATTGCTGGGTTGTATGACAACTGTATGTTTAACTTGATACGATTATTTTTCTTTTTTTTTTAAAGATTTTATTTATTTATTCATGAGAGACACAGAGAGAGACAGAGAAAGACAGAGACACAGGCAGAGGGAGAAGCAGGCTCCATGTAGGGAGCCCAATGTGGGACTCAATCCCACGACTCCAGGATCACGCCCTGGGCTGAAGGCGGTGCTAAACTGCTGAGCTACCCAGGCTGCCCAACTTGATAAGATTTTGCTTCCAAAAGCGGCCATACCATTTTCTGCTACTACCAACAAGGTATGAGGGTCCCTCCCATTGCTCTACATCCTCTGCAATACTTAGTGTTCTGAGTCTTTTCATTTTAGCCCATCTTAGTTTATATTGCTTTGATTACAAGTGATGTGTAGCATCTTTTCATGTGATTCTCGACCATTTGTATATATTCTTTGTGAAGTATCTGTACATATCTTTTTGCTCATTTTACATTGGACATTTGTCTTCTTATAATTGAGTTGTAATAGTTCTTTATATTCTTTATTCAGGCCTTTTGTCGAACATGTTTTGCAAATAACTGTCTCCTAGTCTATAGCTTGCCTTTTCATTTTTTTAATGAACTTTTTTGGGCAGCCCCGATGGCTCAGCGGTTTAGCGCTTGCCTTCAGCCCAGGGCCTGATCCTGGAGACCTGGGATCAAGTCCCACATCAGGCTCCCTGCATGGAGCCTGCTTCTCCCTCTGCCTGTGTTTCTGCCTCTCTCTGTCTCTCATCAATAAATAAATAAAATCTTAAAAAAAAACATTTTATATTTTGATGAAGTACAGTTTATTAATTTTTACAGCTTATATTAAATTGTATAGTTTACTCTCATAAATAAATTTAAAACTCTCATAAATTAATAAATAAAACTCATAAATAAATAAATAGAATTGTATAGTTTATATATATAAAATTTACAGTTCATAATTTTTTTTGCACTTTCTGTGTCCTGTTCAAGAAATCTTTGCCTAACTCAACATCACAAAGATTTCTTTTACATTTTATTCTAGAATTTGAATACTGTTAGGTCTAGTGTTTGTCTTCAATCCACTTTTAGTTAATTTAGGGCGTGATATAGGGTCAGGGCAGAGGCTATGTCTTTCCATGTGAATATCCAATGTTGCAGCTCCATTTAGTATGAAGACTCTTTTCTTTTTCTTTTTTTTAAGATTTTATTTATTTATTGAGACACAGAGAGAGAGAGAGAGAGAGAGGCAGAGACACAGGCAGAGGGAGAAGCAGGCTCCATGCAGGGAACCCGACGTGGGACTCGATCCCGGGTCTCCAGGATCACACCCCGGGCTGCAGGCGGCACTAAACCGCTGCGCCACAGGGGCCGCCCTGAAGACTCTTTTTTGCACTTAATTACTTTGGGAACTTTGTAAAAAGTCAATTGACCATGTAAATGTGGATCTATTTGTAGACTCCATTCTGTTTTGTTGGTGTATATGTCTATTTTCACAGCAATATCACTGTTTTGTTACCACAGTTTTATAATAGGTCTTGAATCAGGTAGTAAAGCCCTCCAACAGCTCCTTTAAAAATTTGTCTTTGCTATTTCTAGGTCCTTTGACTTTTGGTATAAATCTTAAAATCAGCTTGTAGGGATGCCTGGGTGGCTGGTGGTTAAGCATCTGCCTTTGGCTTGGGGATCCCAGATTCCCAAGATTGAGTCCCACATTGGGCTCCCTGCATGGAGCCTGTTTCTCCCTCTGCCTATGTCTCTGTTTCTCTCTCTCTCTCTCTATCTGTCTGTCTCTCATGAATAAATAAATTAAATATTTTAAAAAATCAGCTTGTGGATTTTTCAGAAAAGTCTATTTGGGCTTTGGGATTATATTGAATGTACAGATACATTTGTGGAGAACTTAACAATACTAAGTCTTCCAAACCATGACTTGGTGTATCTCCCCATACATTACAGTCTTCTTCAATTGCTCATAGCAATGTTGCATGTTTTCAGTGTGTAGATTTGCACATCTTTAGCTCAATTTCTAAGTACTTTATTTTTTAAAGGCTATCATAATGCGATTGTCTTTTATTTCATTTCTAATTGTTCATTATTGGACTATAACATTATAATTGGTTTTTTTGTATATTGACTTTGCATCCTGAGACCTTGCTAAACTTACACATTAGTTCTAGTAATTTTTTATCGTAGAATTATTTGGGGCTTTTATGTTTTTGTTTTGACTTTTTATTGAGATACCATTCACCTGCTATAAATCTTGCCATCTTAAAGTGTACAGTTCAGTGGTTTTAGTATATTTTCTCACTTGTATAACCATCACCATTATTTATTTCCAGAATACTTTCATCACCCTAAAAAGAAATCCTGGGTGGCTCAGCAGTTGAGCACCTGCCTTCAGCCCAGGGCGTGATCCTGGAGCCCTGGAATCGAGTTCTACATCGGGCTCCCTGCATGGAGCCTGCTTCTCCCTCTGCCTGTGTCTCTGCCTCTTTCTCTGTGTCTCTCATGAATAATAGATAAAACTAAAAAAAAAAATCCTGTGCCCATTACCAGTCACTCCCTATATTCCCCCCAACCCACTAGCCACTAGCTCTTTTCCGGACTTTTCTGACTTATTTCACTTAACATAATGTTTTCTAGGTTCATCCATGTTGTAGCATGTATTAGTAAAACATAGGAGGGCAAATATCTCTTCCAGATGGTAATTTCATTTACTTTGGATTTTTACCCAGAGGTGGGATTACTGGATCATATGGCAGTTCTATTTTTAATTTTTTGAGGAACACCCATACTGTTTTCCTTAGTGGCTGCACCAATTTACATTCTTCACAACAGTGCTTGGGGATTCCTTTTCTCCACATCCCTACCAACACTTGTTATTTCTTATCTTTTTTATAACAGACATCCTAACAGGTACAAGCTGATGTCTCCGTTGTGGTTTTGATTTGCATTTCCCTAATGCTTAGTGATGCTGAGCACCTTTTCATGTGCCTATTAGTCATTTGAATGTCTTCTTTGGGAAAATGTCATCATGTCTGGACTTGTCTCTTCTTGTGAAGTTAGTAGCCATTGCTGATGATTGCAAATGGTGTTATACAACCATTCCTTCTTCATTTAGTAGCTAGAAAATGTCTATAAAGGGAAACATTCCCTCATCAACCCTTTGGTTATCCAGAGATACAGTTCATACAGAAAACACATGATACATGCTTGATTTTTCACCTTTATTTCCAATTTTTTTTAATTATTACTTTTTAAGATTTTGTTTATTTGAAAGAGAGCAAGCAAGCACACATGGATGTGAGAGACAGCACAAGTGGGAGGGAGCACTTCCCAAGCAGAAGAAGAGGGAGAAGCAGACTCTCTGCTGAGCAGGGAGCCTGATACAGGGCTGGATCCCAGGACCCTGAGATCATGACCTGAGCCACTTAAGGCACTTAACCAACTGAGCCACCCCAGATACCCCTATTTCCAATTTTTTTTAAGTAATGAGTTGGTTTAGGGATGCCTGGCTGGCTCAGTCAGTGAACTGTACAACTCTTGATCTCAGGGTCGTGGGGTTGAGTTCCACATTGGGTTTAGAGATTACTAGAAAATAAAATATTAAAAAAAAAATGAGTTGGTTTACTAGTGTCCTGAAAGGCAACAATGAGGTTTTATTTTGGTTTGAATTGTTTTTAATATAATAGTTAAATTAGGGATTTAAATATACACTCATGTTTTGTTCTACTGTAGCTATTATCTTTATTGGTATTCAAATTGTCCCATCTTTGGTCAGCAGGAGCCTCTTCAAGCTGGGCTTTCTAGGCTTTTTGACATCAGTCTAGTGGTCTTTGATAGCTTTATTGTTTTCTTGTTTGACAAGATGTTCCAGATGTTTTCCTGTCTGTTGTATTTCCTGTCCCACACCTAAAATCCGCCATTTCTCCAAAGAGCCCAGTTTTGTTTTAGTGGGAAATGGTACTTGGAGATGTCAGTTAAAGTATTCAAAGTGTTTATTTCTATTGCATTAGTCATTATTGATAGGTCCTTTCAGTGGAAAAAGCTAGGGAATATTTATATTTAAACTATATCACGAATGTAGAGGCTGTTTTTAGGCAACCATCATGAGCACCAGAAGCTGTGTGAGGTAGAAAGGCCACAGTGACCACCAGGGTGAGTGCAAACAGAGTCATCAAGCGACTCACCTCAAAATAGCTGCAAGTGCTAGCTGACCAATGGGCAACGTACAACAGGGCATATGTACCAACAAAGGAAAATTCTATGCGTTCCCATGCCTCCTCAGGCCCCGCCTGAACTACAGCCCCCAGCTCTGCCTCCTGGCAGACAGTCTCTCTCTTGCTGTCCTACACGCGGCCCCCTTGCCATGTATTCAATAAACTTCTATCTCTGTTCTGCTTTAGGTGAATCTTTCCACTGCCCCACTCCATCAGCCTCCACCTGAACAGCTCAGCCCACGATGAATTTATAGTGGCTTTTCCAATTAATATTCAGGATGACAGAATTTCTACTTACTCTCCTTCTCCTATTTCCATCTCAAAAAAGAGCTCCTGTTCTCACAAACATCAACTTGATCACTCCTACCACAGCCTCACAGGAGTTGTCATCAATTTGCATGTCATCTGTACCCAGGGACCATGCCAATCCTCTCTGTGTCCTTCCAAATTTAGTATACGTGCTGCTGAAGCGAGAACAAATTTTATAATCTTTATCAATCTGAAAGGTGAAAAATTTTATCTCATTCTAATTTGAGTTTGCATTTCTTTGGTAATTAATGAGGCTGAGACTGTGTCTTTTCACTAGAAGCAAGTGCCTGGTTTAAGCCTCTGTAAAATGGTTGGTATTCTCCACAACAGCACTTCCCAAACTTCGGTCATCTGCGTAGAAGGCTTTTTCCAGTTAACAAATCCCCCCATGCTCCTATTTAGTTGACCGGATTTCTAGTTACTGAGCCCCCTCTTACACAGTCATACACAGGCATGATAAATGTTAATAGATTTGGCATCTACTTGTATACCTCCCTAATGACCATTAACATAAGTACATTACTCTTAAAATAAAAACACAGATACCATCTGAAATCATTTCATGGGCCACCCCCCTGTGGGGTGAGCACCACCATCTGGGAATCACTGCCCTACAGCCCTTGGCATTCTGAGACTGAGAGGCAGAGAGAGATGTCAGTCACTGCCCTGTGTCCACATCTTTTCCATTATGTTCTGAAGAAAGCCAGACCACATGCCTGCCCTCATTTGGTGCTAGAGGCCACTGCACTCTGACAATGATGTGCTTCATCATCTGGGGGTGGAGGGAAGAGGACCTGGGGCTGGACTTGCAAGGCTTCAGTGGGCCAACTGGTGTCTTGGGGAGACCACATCACCCCTGTAGCCCTCAGTTTCCTCATCTGTAAAATGGGGAAATTAGAGCAAATGGTTTGAAATCCCTTCTGTGTTTGAAGGCAAGGTTTGTAAACACTTCTGTGTTTGTACCACAAGACCTCCCAGTGTTGGGATGCCTGGGTGGCTCAGCGGTTGAGCGTCTGCCTTCCACTCAGGAAGGGATCCCAGGATCCGGGATCCAGTCCTGCATCGGGCTTCCTGCATGGAGCCTGCTTCTGCTCCCTCTGCCTATGTCTCTGCCTCTCTCTGTGTGTCTCTCAAGAATAAATAAATAAACCTTTTAAAAAGGGGGAGGGGGCAGCCCCGGTGGCGCAGAGGTTTGGCGCCGCCTTTGGCTGGGGTGTGATCCTGGAGACCGGGGATCGAGTCCCACACCGGGCTCCCTGCATGGAGCCTGCTTCTCCCTCTGCCTGCGTCTCTGCCTCTCTCTCTCTCTGTGTCTCTCATGAATAAATAAATAAAATCTTTAAAAAAGGAAAGGAAAGGAAAGAGAGAAAGAGAGAAAGAGAGAGAAAGAGAAAGACTCCCCAGTGTAGAAGTGAACACGCTGCTCCGGTATAGCCATCCGTTTTTGCCCATCTGGGATCCTGGGTCAGGACTGGGCGGGGCGGGGGGCTCCCAGTCTGAATCAGCAAGCCTCTCTCTAGTGTCACTGATAGAGGACTGACACCTAAAGAGCTTACAAGCTCCTCTGCACAGGGATCCATCGCCAAAGGGTATTGAAGAGTTAAAGCAGGAGGAGCTGAGGATAGGGCAGCAGAGGGGAGGGCTGCGTGATCATCATGGAAAGGTGAGACTTGTTGAATGGGTAAGCAGGAAAGGGCGCTGTGAAGTCCAGGAAAGGCAATGCGCACATCTCAGAAGCCTAAATCATGCCCTGCTTCCGGTGGCTGGGTCCAGATCACAAGAGGATCAGGAGAGTGTGGGTGGTGTGTGTGTGTGTGTGTGTGTGTGTGTGTAGTCTGGAGAAGCAGAAAAGCACAGTGGTTATGAACCAGAGAGAGAGCCTGGGCCTGACCACCACCACCCTTGCCCCTTCCTAGCTGTGTGGCCTTGGACAAGTCAATGACATGTGCCCTACTTCCCTCATCTGCAGAGTAAGGATCATAGTATTACCAACTTCATAAGATAGTGACAAGGCTTAAAAGGACTAACACTTGTGATCATAAGCATTAGTTTCTGTGTCTAAGAGAGAGGAAAACAGGGAGAGGGAGGAGAAAGGACAAGTTAACCAAGGCTACTTCTCCAGTGAGGTGGGGATGATGGGGGTAGGGGAGTGATCTCCAACCCTGAGCTTTGGGAAGAAAATGGGATACACAGGGGTGAGCTTCTCTCACAGAGCTAAGGCGAGAAACAAACAAACAAAAACTGCCTAGGGGTATTTTGTTACTCAGATAGGGCCTAAAACTGAGGCCCCTGACCTCACCCAACAAGGTGTGTCTTGCTAAGAAAAATGACACATTGTTCAGTGGCATATGCGCCTGATGTTATCTGTTTGAGGGAAGACACTGAGTTGCCAGATTCTTCTGTGGAGACCAACATGCAGCTCAGAGGGGTGCAAATTGTATTTATTCTTAGGGACAGTCATAGCGACTCACTGTGGGCTGTACCACCTGACAAAGCAACAGATTAATCTGTGGAGCATACCATTTGCTCAAACAGTTACATGTGTAGAGAAAATATAAATCGCTCCAGACGGTGCGTCGGGTAACCTGCTTGCGGCATTAAGCTCAGTTCCAAATGGCTAGTGCTGGGGCCACCCAGGCGTCCCAAGATCAACTGATACTTATGACCCTGGTGTTGGTAATCCTCTCCAGATACCACGTCCACTAAAAATGCCACCCCGAAAGGAAGTAGCTGCTTCTTCAGAGCAGAACCTGAGACCTATTGCAACATTTACTTTTTTATACTTAAATGAACAAACAAATAAAACACTCTGGTAACTTCCTTGAAGCCATGTGTGTACGTGTGTATGTGTACGTGATGTCTAAAGAGACAACCTATTTCTTCCTCTTCCAGGCAGAGGAGGCTGCTTTTGCAAATGCCATCCCTCTCTTTTCTTTTTGTAGATAAGCACGAGGCTCGGGACGCCTGGGTGGCTCAGCGGTTGAGCATCTGCCTTTGGCTTGGGGCGTGATCCCCATCCCGGGATCAAGTCCCACATCCTCCCATGTCAGGCTCCTTGCAGGGAGCCTGCTTCTCCCTCTGTCTATGTCTCTGCCTCTCTTTGTGTCTCTCATGAATAAATAAATAAAATCTTTTTTTAAAAAAAGGATGAGGCTCATCTGTCATCTGCCTGGCACACAAGCCATGTGAGAATGACACCCAGGGTGAATATGGGGCAGCTGAGCTCCTCATGGGCACTTGTTGGTGGCCAAGTGCACATCTGAAAGTGTGAGTGCTCAACCCACTGGAGAAGGGTTTTGAAATATTCTTTTTATTCCCCCAAATATTTTATTTATTTATTCATAAGAGACACAGAGAGAGAGGCACAGATACAGGCAGAAGCAGGCTCTATGCAGGGAGCCCGGTGCGGGACTCGATCCTGGGTTTCCAGGATCACACCCTGGGCAGAAGGCGGCACTAAACCGCTGAGCCACCTGGGCCGTCCCACGGTTTTGAAATATTCTAAGTAGAGAAAGTAGCTTCAAAAATAGCCTCTCACCCACTGTCCACGGTGAGTAAAAACTGATGCCAGTGGGCAGGGGAGAGCGCTTATTTCACTAATTCAGTGGTGCCTTCGCACAGTTTTGATGCTATTTGGAGTGTCCCTGCCCAGAAGCCCTCTCAGAGGCGGTCAGGAGGCAATCAGCAAATTACTAAGCTTGCAGCCTTTTTCAGAGTTCTCATTAGCAAGTGATACATGAGTGCCACCACAGGCCATCTTTGCCGACTGCCAAAAAAACTGTGACAGTTAGAGGCATAGCCCTGGTTCCAATTTATGAAGAGCAGGTATAAGCTGCAGACCCATCTGTCCTTCCTATGGAGGGGTGCAGAGGAAAGAGTGCTGGGAGTCTTTTAGAATCCTTATGGTCCTGGGATGAAGACCCACATGAGATACCAACACATCTGTGGATCATCTGCACAAACAGAGGGGAAGTATTAGGGTCTGTGGTCTCACATTTCTGTTGCGCCATTTGATTGTGATGCATTTATATACAGGAGGTGCTTGGCTGTCTTACACTGTCTTAACTGTTTGTATTTTAACTTTCTTCCAGCTTTTCCCCACAGTCCACATTCTTAACATCTAGTCCTTAATCTTAATCATAGGAGTGTTTCTCTGATAAGCTCAGTTGGTTAAAAACCAAAACTGAGCCTGAGGGGCTCAGGCAGTGAAGTGTCTGCCTTCAGTTCCGGTCATGATCCCAGGATCCTGGGATCAAGCCCCACACTGGGCTCCCTGCTGAGGGAGTTTTTCCCTCTCCCTCTGCCTGTACCCCTACCTCCCTGTGCTCGCTTATGCTCCTTCTCTCTCTCTCAAATAAATAAAATCTTTTTTAAAAAGCCAAAATTAGGGCAATTCCACTCCCAGATGCTTATTTCCAAGAGAATTGAAAGCAGATCGAACAGATACTTGGACACCAACGTGCACGGTAGCATTATTCACAATAGCCAAAAAGTGGAAACAGCCCAAATATCCATCAACAGATGAATGAATAAATAAAATATAGTCCGTCCATGAAATGGAATGTTATTCAGCCATTAAAAAGAAAGAGATTCAGGATGCCTGGATGGCTCAGCAGTTGAGCGTCTGCCTTTGGCTCAGGGCCTGATCCCAGAATCCGGGATCGAGTCTCACATCAGGCTCACTGTGAGGTGCCTGCTTCTCCCTCTGCCTATGTCTCTGCCTCTCTCTGTGTCTCTCATGAATAAATAACTCAATCTTAAAAAAAAAAAAAGAAAGAAAGAGATTCTGGTACATACTGCAACATAGATGAACCTTGAAAATGTTAGGCTAAGTGAAGTAAGCCAGACTCAAAAGGACAAATATTGTATGGTTCCACTTATATGAGTTATCTAGAACAGGCAAATTTCTTCCTTTTGTAAAGATTTATTTATTTGTTCATGAGAGACTCTGAGAGAGAGAGAGAGAAAGAGAAAGAAAGAGAGAGAGAGGCAGAGACCTAGGCAGAGGGAGAAACAGGCTCCCCACAGGGAGCCCGATGTGGGAGGACTCGGTCCAGGATCCTGAGATCATGCCCTGAGCTGAAGGCAGACACTCAACCACTGAACCACCCAGGGGTCCCGAGAACAGGCAAATTTCTAAAGAGAGAAAGTAGAAAAGAGATTCCCTGGGACTGAGAAAAGGAATAAAGGAGAAGTTATTGTTTAATGGGTACAGAGTTTCTGTTTGGGATGGTGCAAAAGTTCCAGAGATGGATGGTGGTGATGGTTGCACAACTTTGGGAATGTACTTAATGCCACTGAATTGGACACTTGAAATGGTTAAAATGATAAATTTTGTATTATGTATGTTTTACTACAATTAAAAAATTTTAAGTCAAAGTTAGGGGCAAAATCTAAGTAGGGGTCTGTTAGCTTCATTCTGTCTCATAAATCCCCTCAGCCCTTTCCCAAACCCAACTGATATTTAGAAATTAGTGCCTTTAGGGGCCCCTGGATGGCTTAGTTGGTTAAGTGTCTGCCTTTGGCTCAGGTTATGATCTCAGGGTCCTGGGATTGAGCCCCCGTCAGGCTCCCTGCTCAGTAGGGAGTCTGCTTCTCCCTCTCCCTCTGCCTGCCACTCCCCCTGCTTGTTCTCTCTCTCTCTCTCTCTCTCTCTGTCAAATGAATGAATTAGATCTTGAAAAAAAAATCAGTGCCTTTGGCCAGTAGAAAGTTTGACGCAGAGCAATATCTTCCAGTTGATAAGAATACGATTCATCTGGTACTTTACTAGTGGGTTAGGAAAGTTGGCCATGACACTGAAGGTTACACCCAGAGATGTAAAAAAACAAGACATCCATATTATTCAAACATTAAAAATAAAAGGCAGTAAAAAGTCTTCCTCTTACACTTTTCCCATCCACTTAGTTCCTTCCAACTGATGAGTCTGTTTTTAGTTTCTTGTTTATCCTTCTGAAAAGATGTTATGCATACACAAGCTATTATGGATATGTTATTTTTCCCCTCTATTTTTTGTTTATTTCCAGTATAGGGAGGCCTGGGCGGCTCAGTTGGTTATGCATCCTTCTCTTGATTTCAACTTGAGTCAGGATCTCAGAGTTGTGAGATCAAGCCCCAAGCTGGGCTTTGCACTGTGTGTAGAGCTGCTTTGGGATTCTCTCTCTTTCCCTCTGCCCTTCCCCCCCCCCAATTAAAAAAAAAGAATTATAGTATAGTTAGTATACAGTATTATATTAATTTCAGGTGTACAATACATGATTCAACAATTCTATACATTATTCAGTGCTCATCACGATAAGTACCCTGCTTAATCTCCATCACCTACTTCCTCTGTCCCCCTACCCACCTCCCCTTTGATAACCAGTGTGTTCTCTATAATTAAAAATCTGTTTCTTGGTTTCTCTCTCTCTCTCTTTCCTTTGCTTATTTGTCTTGTTTCTTAAATTCCACTTGTAATTGAAATAATATGGTATTTGTCTTTCTCTGATTTACTTATTTGCTTAGCATTGTACTCTCTAGTTCCATCCATGTCATTGCAAATGGCAAGATTTTATTCTTTTTTTCTGGCTGAATAATATTCCATTGCATACAATACATTTATTACTACATATACATATATATTGTATATATAAATATAGTATGTGTATGTACATATTACCTCTTCTTTATTCATTCAACTATCAATGGACACTAGGGCTGCTTTTATAATCTGGCTATTGTAAATAATGCTGCAATAAACATAGGAGTGCACGTATTCTTTTGAATTAATGTTTTTGTATTCTTTGGGCAAATACCAAGTATTGTGATTGCTAGATCATAGGGTAGTTCTATTTTTAATTTTTTGAGGAATCTCCATACTGTTTTCTACACCAACAGTGCATGAGGGTTCCTTTTTCTCCACATCCACATCCAATCCACATCCACATCCACACTTATTGTTTCTTATGTTTTTGATTTTGGCTATTCTGACCAGTGTGAAGTGGAGTCTTTATGGTTTCCCCTCTTTTTTTTTTTTTTTTTTTTCCACACAAATGGTAACACTCTGTTCTGAACCTTGACTTTTTTTTTTTTTTAAGATTTTACTTATTTATTCATGAGAGACACAGAGGCACAGAGGCAGAGACACAGGCAGAGGGTCAATTCCATGCAGGGAGCCCGACATGGGACTCGATCCTGGGTCTCCAGGATCACTCCCTGTACCAAAGGTGGTACGAAACCGCCAAGCCACCCAGGGATCCCCTGAACCTTGACTTTTTAAAATTAGAATGTATCTTGCTGAGATTTCCATAAAATATGTAAGGAGATTCCTTAGTCACTTTTTACAGCTGTATAATATTCCAACATATGAAAGTAACATAATTTATTTAACCAACGTTTTGTTATTGAACATTTAGCTGTTTCTTATCTTTTGCCATTACAATTAGAATGAATAACCTGATATGAATGCTATTTATACACATGTAAGGATATTGGTAGAAAAGAATTCTGAAAGTAGGTACTGGATCAGAGGATATAATGCATTTGTAATTTTGATAAATACTAACAAATTGCCCTTGATATAGGGTGTCAGTTTACCAGGAATGTATGAGAATGTTTGTTTAGTAGTCCACAGAGTGTGATACCAAATGTTGGGATTTTTACTAGCATAATGAGTGAAAGATGACATCTCAGTGTGGTTTTAGTTTGCATTTATCATGACTAGGGTTGAGCATCTTTTCATAATAAGAATCGTGTCTCTTTTCTGTAGACCATCTGTTTATATCCTTTGCCCATTTTTCTCTTGAGCTATAATCTTTTTCCCATCAATTTTCAGGAGCTCTTTAAATATTAGGAAAATTAACCCTTTGCATGTAATATAAGTTGAAAATACATTTCCAAGGTTGTCATTTGTCTTATGACTTTGTTTATGTTTTTTGCCTTGCAGAATTTTTTATACAGCCAGATTTATCAATGTGTTTTTAGTAGCTTTTAGATTTTGTGATATAATGAGAAAAGCCTTACTGCCTTCAGAGTTTATAAGAGAATCCTCATACTTTCTTCTATTACTTTCATGATTTTATTTTTCCCCATTTTAAATTTTAATCCAATTGGAATTTATTCTTATATGAAGTGTAAAGTATGGAACCAACTTTGTTTTTCCAGGGGCTACCCAGTTGTTCCAATACTATATATTGAGAAATGAGTCTACTCCCCCAGAGGTTTTAGATCCTATCCGAATTAAATACTATAGGATTGGGGTGCCTGGGTGACTCCCATCAATTAGGCATCTGCCTTCAGCTCATGATCTTGGGGTCCTGGGATCAAGCCCTGAGTCAGGCTTCCTGCTTAGTGGGGCATCTGCTTCTCCCTTTCTCTCTGCTCCTCCCCCCAGCTTAACAGGTTCTCTCTCTAGCTAAAATAAATAAATAAAATCTTTAAAAAAAAGTTAAAATAAAATAAATACTATACGATGGAGTAGTTTGCCAGAGTCCCTCCTCTAAATGGATTCCATCTTTTGTCCCCCATCCCTGTTGGACTGTCCAGGGTACGCTTTAGACTCTCAGCAAATGTTTCTGGAAAAAGTGACCCCAGTGCTTTGCTCACCAGTCTGCATTCCTGCTTCTCTCAGATCTCATCCAGTAATTATTCCCTACTTTGTTAACTCTTTGATGTTTTTAAAAAATTTTATTGTACTTTGTCCAGCTTACAGTTTTTTCTTTGTGAAGAGGAGTGTTCTAAATTACCCAGTCCACTACTACCCAAAGAGGACATTCTGGGTTTTAGTAGTAGCATTTATATGCTGAACCCGACTTGAATTCCTGGAATAAACCCCATATGGTCATGACATATTGATTTAATATGCTATATTTTATTTACTAAAGTTGCATTTAGACTTTTTGCACTAACATTATTGAGATACATGTATCTATTTAGTGAAGTCTTTTACTGGTTTGGCATCAGTCTTGTGATCATATTTTTTTAAAGATTTTGGAAATTTTTCTTCTTTTTCTATAATATGTAACAGTGTAAACAGCTCTGTGATTATCTTCTTTTTTTAAGGTTTGGTAGGATTCCCCTATGAAACCATGTAGTGCAGTGGTTTTAATTGTAGTCATTGGGACTCTTGCTGAGCAGCTATGGAGGGGACAAGTGTAATCTAAATGACAGACAGTATTTGATTCACACCAGCGCACACAGCTGGAGCTGGAGCAATTGTGTGATTTAAAACATTATAATTCTAGTAAACTTTAATACTATGAAAGTATAAATATTAAAATCTTTGTTTTTGTTGTTGCAAGAGTCAGAAAGCTTTAAAGTTTTTTCTTTTACTCATTTCATGCTCTAGCCTTTTTCAGAGATCAAAATGTATTTAACCACTTCCCAAACATTTATTCTGCTTTTCTTGGCTATCAGAGCTCTAGAGATGCGTCTGGTTGCTCCAGGCCATAATGATAACCCTCCCTCCAATCCCCAAAGTTAATCTCCTATAAAATTTGACATTTGCTCCTCAAAAACCATTCCTCTTTCTGGGCTGCTTATCTGTGCTGTTTTCTCCCAAAGGGAGAGGGTTTCATCTCTTTGATTAATCCGATAAGTGGAGTAAATGTGATAATTAGGAATAAAGATGAAAGCAATATGGAGAGGTGGAGCATCAAATCTACACTCTGAAACAGAATCAGAACAAAATAAACAAAATCCCAATAACAGTAAGAGCTCAAAACCCCTTTAGGAAACAATGTGCTATTTATTAATAGGCTTTTTTCTCATTTCCCCTTCTGAGGGAAAACTCATATAGAGAGACCCTGATGCAGAGCCAAAGGGCCTCAGGTCAAAAGTGACCTTTCTGAGGTGGCCTAGTTTCATAGGAAGTATAGGATGTAGAATGTAATTTAGGGCTTTGAAGTAATAGGAGACTGAGGGCATCTGAATTGGAACCCTGCCCTGCCCTCACAACCCTGGAAAAGAAGGTGGGAGTCCATTCACAAGATCAAGAAGTGCTTGAATTTCAGGATATTGCCATGTTCAGTGAATATGTATATCAACTATGGGACTGATGTGATTTTGCCGGCTAAATGAAGTTAGTTAGCTACTAATTAGAGGAAGCTACAAATTGTTGTTGCCCACTCTCATGTCTATCTTGTGTGCATATTGTAATCTCCTTGAAAACAGGGATTTTATATATATATATATATATATATATATATATATATCATAAAATATATATATATAAAAAAATATATTTTTTATGATAGTCACACAGAGAGAGAGAGAGAAAAGCAAAGACATAGGCAGAGGGAGAAGCAGGCTCCATGCATTGGGAGCCCGACGTGGGATTCGATCCCGGGTCTCCAGGATTGTGCCCTGGGCCAAAGGCAGGCGCTAAACCGCTGCGCCACCCAGGGATCCCTGGATTATATTTTTAATCTCTGATTTCCCAATGCCTGGCAGAGTATATGCTCAGTACATAAAGAGAGAATAAATTTATTTATTTAAAAGGTTTTATTTATCCACTCATGAGAGACAGAGAGGCAGAGACACAGGCAAACTCCATGCAGGGAGCCCGACGCAAGACTCGATCCTAGGTCTCCAGGATTACACCTTGGGCTGAAGGCAGGCTCTAAACCGCTGAGCCACCCAGGCTGCCTGAGAATAAAATAATTTAAATAATGGTTTACATGAATTCATTCATTCGTTCGTTCGTTCATTCTCATTCATTCTTGCGTATGTGGGTGGGTTAGGCCCTATGCTGGGTGTTGGTAACAGATCAGAGGACATCTCTGGTCTCCGCCCTAATGGGGTTTGTGGTCCAATGGCACAAGATGTCCAAGCGCCAGAGATGGTCAGAGGAGGACCGGTGAATGTGGGCTCAACCCATGTTCTAGAAAGGTTTCCCACTCGCTGTCCACGGGATCCGCAGGGCGCAAGGCAAAGGCGTCTTGGGAGAGAGGACTCAGATGCTAGGGGCCTCTCGCTGCCTCCGCCCCTGTGCAGTGAATAGCGATGCTCTCCTAGAGCAGGAAGAAAGGCAGGGCGCCCACCTCGACTGCCGTCACAGCCCGAGGCCATAGGCGCCGAGACCGTAACCTGCACCCGGCTGTTACAGGAAAAGGAAGACCCTGGAAGAAAGACTGCCGCCTTGCGCAGATGGTGGGGGTGCGGTTTCCCGAGGCAAGCTCTCAAATCCGGCGGCGGCGCGCCCCCTGCTGGATCCAAGGCCGTACTGCAACTAGCGCAGGATCAACCCAGCCAGGTGAGAGGAAGGCCGCTCAGACTCAAAGTCAGAACAGGGAACTTTCCTTGTTCCTTCTAAAGGCGGAAAGCAAATCCCCAAAGGGAGAAAATCAAGGCTGATTCAGGGACCCCCATCTCCCCTACCTCCTGGGAGAATCAGAAAGAAATCAGGACTGGACAAGTGGTGGTAAAAAAAAAAACTCCATCTGTAGCCCTGGCTACCCACTCTACCGACCAACTCATTACCCACTTCAATTCCATTTTAGGCTCACCCTGAGAAAAGTTACATGAATTGTTATAAAACATCTGTCCCCCTCCTTTTCTGCAAATAAAAGGACCCTGGGTGTGGGTAATGATACAGATAGCACCACTTGTAAGAGGTATGTGTAGCTTACTGGCATCCCCCGCCAAACCCCCCAACAGTATATAATTTGAGGATTTTCTTAAAAGAAAGACTTTAACGCCCCCAACTAATCTTTTCCAAACAGCGATAATTATAAATTCCAAACAAAATTTCAAGGCATGTGAGCCTCTCTCAGGCTTTTCATTTCAATAGATCTGCTAATTAAAAGCTATAATTTAACAAATAATGACCTAACCATCTCACATTGAAACCAAACAAAAACCTACCACTAAAACGTTGGACTAGATAAAGATAATGATTCCAGGCGCAATTCAGACTCCTGCTGGGCCCATGCTGGCCTCCTTCCAGCAACAGGCCTGACGCCTTTGATTAGAAGCAATAGTTTTCCAAACCATTTGGAGCAAACTCACTACAGGGAGGATAAATGAGCAATTTGTGAGGCTAAGTGTTTTTTTGGACCAACTCCCACTGCTGATAGGGCAGGATGGAATATTTATCCCTTCCTTGCCCTCATTCATTGTCACTTCTCTTCTCCCTGACCCTTCTCCAGCCCTTGGGGGAGAAGGTTGTTTCTGATGTAACAAGCAGGAAGGAATTGGGGGAAATGGAAACCTAGCGGTGAAACCGGGTGATGCTCACTGCACACAGCATCCTCAGTGGTTAATCAAATAATAAACGATGAAAGCAAGATCGCTTCCCACCTACCACGCCCCCTCCCTCGCTGGGAATTGGGCATCTGTGCCAGCCTAAAAATAGCCTACTGTTCTGGAACCTCCCCCGCAGCCCAAGCCCACATCAGTCACCCGCGTGTGCCACGCGTCTGCTCTGGGGAGCGCTCCTTCTCCATCCTTCTCCAGGACAGGAGGGCCACAAACACTGGCCCCTTCCTGGAGTCCCGGAAAAGGGCAAGCTTGGACACTGAATCTATCTGTAGATGTATGGGGGACGGTGTGGTCAGGTGTATGCACATCACACTCCCACCTCCAGGACCTCATCCGGGACTGTTATACCCCTAGGAACTGCTCCTGCTTTGAAACCTTAAACCTAATGTCCCTCTCTCTTGAGCACAACTCCTGTCCATGTTCTCCCTCTCCCATGATTCTACCTGTAGTTCGTGAGCCTTACGTAGACCTGATAACGGCTGTCACCCTCTCCCTCTTCCTCCTCAAGGCTATATCATACATTGAAGGCTTACAATATATCTAGTATTTAGGCCAAGTCCTGTATGTGGATTGATTCAATTAATTCTCACAAAAACCCTATAGCAATAGTAATAGATTGTTTTAATCCTTTATTGCTGCATTTTCTTCCTCTATTGTCTTTCTGTTCAAACCAATGTTATTGAATGAATCAAACAGTTCTGCATGTCAACTACTGCCAGAGTCCTGCTCTGAGGAATGTGGTGACTTTCTGGGGATTTCTTGCTTTGCTCTAGGTCATGTGACTGAACTACTCCTCTGGCACTCATAGGTTGGTTCTGGAAATGGGGCCCAAGCTCAAAGTGGCTATAGACAGGCTGGACACAGAACAACCACCCCCCACATATGAGCCTGTGATAGTCTGTCCAACAGGGATGCTGCATCCCTGCATCATAAGGGGTTGATGCATCGTACATTGATGCATCGTAACAACATCAGCCAATCAGATTTCTCTTGGAACTTGCAATGTCAGGTGCACGCCGGGACAAGGGAGGCTACTTGCTCGGAGGTGACAATAACCACAGTGACAGTGTGTACTCGGATATGTGCTTACCAAGTGCCAGGGGCTCTGCCCAATACTTCTCAAGTTTTACCTGATTTAATCTTCCAGCAGTCTTATAACATAGACACTATGTGCAGCCCCAACTTTAGGATTAGAAAACAGAGGCTTGAGCAGGTTAATCAACTTGCCATGGGTCATCCAGCCCTGGTAGGGAGGAGATTCAAACCCAGACATTATGGCTTAAGAAACTGTGTTCCAGGGGCAGCCCAGGTGGTGCAGTGGTTTAGCACCACCTTCAGCTCAGGGCGTGGTCCTGGAGAACTGGGATCGAGTCCCACGTCAGGCTCCCTGCATGGAGCCTGCTTCTCCCTCTGCCTGTGTCTCTGCCAATCTCTCTCTCTCTCTCTCTCTCTCTCTCTCTCTCTCTCTCCGTTTCTCCCATGAATAAATAAATTCTTTAAAAAAAAAAAAAAGAAACTGTGTTCCATTCTTTAAAATAATGTAAAAATTTTAATGTAGGGGCACCTGGGTAGCTCAGTTGGTTGGACGTCTGCCTTTGGCTTAGGTCATGATCCTGGGGTTCTGGTGCTGAGCTCCAGAGTCAGGCTCCCTGCTCAGCAGGGAACTTGCTTCTCCCTCTTCCTCTCCCTGCTGCTCCCCCTGCTTGTGCTCAATCTCTCTCTGTGTCAAATGAATAAATAAAATCTTTACAATTTTTTTTTAATTTAAAAAAGGTGGTTGCCAGGGGCTGGGGGGTAGGGGATGAATAGGCAGAGCAAAGAGGATTTTTAGGACAATGAGACTGCTCTCTGTGTGATACTATGATGATGGCTACATGTCATTATACGTTTGTCCAAACCTGTAGAATGTACAACACCAAGAATGAACACTAATGTAAATTGTGGACTTCGGGTGATTATTGCTCTATCAGCCTAGGTGCGTTGACTACAACAAATGTTATCGCTTCGGTGAGGGATGGTGTTAATGGGGGAGGCACTGCATATATAGGGGCAGGGGTATATGGAAAATCTCTGTACCTTCTGCTCAATTTTGCTGTGAATCTAAAACTGCTCTAAGAAAATAGTCTGTTAAAAAAAGATAATAGAGTCACATGATCCAAATGTTTTTGATTTTTTAAAAAGATTTTTTAAAAATTTATTCATTTGAGAGAGGGGAGGATTAGAGGGAGAGGGAGAAGCAGACTACCCACTGAGTATGGAGCCCAACACGGGGCTCGATCCCAGGACCCTGGGATCATGACCTGAGCCAAAGGCAGTCACTTGACTGACTGAGCCACCCAGGTGCCCTGATCTGGATGTTTTTTACAAAGCATAAGCAAGGGGGCTCCTGGGTGGCCCGGTGAGTGAGCATCTATCTGCCTTTGGCTCAGGTCCTGATCCTGGGGTCCTAGGATCTAGTCCGCATCAGGCTCCCTGCATGGAGCCCACTTCTCCCTCTGCCTATGTCTCTGCCTCTCTCTCTCTCTGCATCTCCATGAATAAATAAATAAAACCTTTAAAAAAAAAAGCATAAATAAGTATTCAATAAAAGTTTGCCTCCTACCACTGTTTTCCAACCTTCTAGTCCTATCCCATCCCTGCCTCTGAAACCACTCATATTAATTTCTCATGTATCTTTCGAGTACTTCTTTATACTTGCAAATAAATGCAAGTATGTGCAAATATATATTCTTCTTTTCCACCTTTTACACAAAAGGTACATACTCTACACCCTGTTCTGTGCCTTGCTGCTTTCACTTAACAAAATGTCTTGGAGAAACTTCTACATTGGTTTGGTCTTTCTCTTTTTTATTTATTTTTTATTATTTATTTATTTTTATGATAGTCACAGAGAGAGAGAGAGAGAGAGAGGCAGAGACAAAGGCAGAGGGAGAAGCAGGCTCCATGTTCCGGGAGCCTGACGTGGGATTCGATCCCAGGTCTCCAGGATCGCTCCCTGGGCCAAAGGCAGGTGCCAAACCACTGTGCCACCCAGGATCCCTCTTTCTCTTTTTTAAAGTTGCATACTATTCCACTGTGTAGGTGTACCATTTGTTTAAACAGTCCCTTACTGATGGATATTTAGATGGGTTCCAATCTTTTGCTTTTCAACATGGTGCTCTCATGAAGAACAGGGGCAGATGTGTACAGGTATATCTGTAGAATAAATTCCATGAAGCGGATTGCTGGGCTAAAGGGAATATACCTATGTTATTTTGATGACTATGACCAAGTTGCTCTTCATCAGAGTGATTCCAATTTCCCTTCCAGCAGCATGTGTGAAAGGGGTTGGACCCCTGCAGTGGGGCCTGTCTTCTCAACCCTCTGCTAGTTTGCTTTATCTATGGGAGTTTCTTCCATGACTAGAGTGCCAACAAGCTGTTGATCTAGTTCTCCCTGTGTCCGTGAGTCACCATGTGGCTGCCAAGAAAGTGTAACCTTGTGCCTCACTCCCCTGAGGATGGCCCTGACAAAGTCGGTGTTTCTTAGTGTGGCCCTGGGACAGCAGCACCAGCACCACCTGGGAACTTGTGAGAAATGCCCATTCTCAGGCCTGCCACGGACTTCCTGAACCAGAATCTCTGGGAACAGTCCCAGAACTATGTTTTATTTTTACTTTTTTATTTTAATATTTTATTTACTTGAGAGACAGAGAGAACAGGGAGGGGGCAGAGAGAAGCAGACTCTCCATGGAGTAGGGAGCCTGACTTGGGGCTTGATCCCAGGATCTTGGGACCATGACCTGAGTGGAAGGCAGATGCCCAACTGACTGAGCCACCCAGGGGGCCCCCAGAACCATGTTTTAAGCATCTGATGCATGCTCAGGTTTGAGAACCACTGTCCTAAGGAAATTCTTCCTTGCATCCTGGAAAAATACATCCTTGTAATACAGCCAGTACTATAATCCAGCTATCAAGATGGTTGATCATTGTACTTGACTTCTTCAGAGCCTTTGGTTCAGGCCTGTGGCCGCCTTCTCAAAATGTTAGCCACTGGTTTCTGTGAGTCTTCTCTTGTGGTTTTCCTCCCATATCCCTGACCTCCTTCTTCAGCTTCCTTTGAGGGCTCCTCCTCACCCCCAAAACTACTCTGCTGTTAAGAGATCTTTCTGACACCCACAGCTCTCCTCACTCTACATGTTTCCTCAGGCAATTTCATCCACTCACCTGGCGTTAGCAGCTTCCAGCGTCTGCTGCTGACTATACCTCCATGCTAAACTCTCCCCAAGCTTCATGCTTGCATAAACTCTTGCGTGTTTTGAATATCTCCACTTGGATGTCCCACAGTCATCCCAAACTCGACTTTTCAAAAACGAGCTCCTTGTCTTCTCAAGACATGTTCCTTCTCCATGGAGGAGGACTGGAAATTCCAAAACTCTGATCCTATGATTGGTTCCCCCTGGCAACCAGCCCTCATCCTTAGAGATGGTCTGAAAGTCAGCTCATTAATACAACAAAGGACACCTTTATTGCTCTCATCACTTAGGAATTTCCAAGGGTTTTTAGGAGCTCTGTGCTAGGAACAGGGTTGTTTCAACCAGTGGGCCATATGCAATTATGTGATGCTTATACAGAAGTTAAAAACACATCTTACATGGGCGAGGTGGGGGTGGGGATGTGCCAATTGGGTGATAGGCATTAAAGAGGGCACTTGATATAATGAGCACTGGATGTTAGGCAACTGATCAGTAGGCAACTGATGAATCACTAAATTCTATCCCTGAAATTAATAATACACTATATATTAACTAAACTGAATTTCTTTCTTTTTTTAAAGATTTTATTTGAGAGAGAGAGAGAGTGAGTGAAAGAGAGAGAGCACATGCACAAGCTGGGAAAGAGGCAGAGGAAGAGGGAGAAGCAGACTCCCCACTGAGCAGGGAACCCAAATCAGGGCTTGATCCCAGGCCCCTGGGATCATGACCTGAGCTGAAGGCAGATGCTTAACTGACTGAGCCACTTAGGTGCTTCTAAGTTGAATTTAAATTTTTAAAACACACACACACACACACACACACACACACACAGAGCTTATGGGGTGCCTAGGTGGCTCAGTCGGTTAAGCATGTGACTCTTGGTTTTGGCTCAGGTCATAATCTCGGGGTCATGAAATCAAGCCTTGCATCAGGCTCCACACTCAGTGTGAAGTCTGCTTCAAATTCCTTCTCCCTCTCCTCCCCATCAGTCCCTCTATACTCCCCACATCTCTCTCCGTCTCTCTAAAATAAATAAATAAAATATTTGGAAAAAAATCTTACAAGATTTTTCTAAGAATTATTTGAAAGAGGCTTTCAGCAAAGTGTGATTTCAGTGAGTGGAACATATAATCACTCAGTAGTGCTTATAATTGATGTATTTAAGAACACTTTTTACAAGATGTTTCTAAGAAGTGATCTGAAAAATGCATTCAGCACAACGTTGTTTCAGTGAGTGGAACATATGGCCATTCTCTGATGCTTATACAGATAGGTTTAAAAAGACTTATTTTGGGCAGCCTGGGTGGCTCAGCGGTTTAGCGCTGCCTTCAGCCCAGGGCATGATCCTGGAGACCTGGGATCGAGTCCCGCATTGGGCTCCCTGGGTGGAGCCTGCTTCTCCCTCTGCCTGTGTCTCTGCCTCTCTCTCTATCTGTGTGTGACTATCATAAAAATAAAAAATAAAAAATAAAAAAATTAAAAAAAAAATAGTCTAGTTTCAAAAAGTAAAAAAAAAAAAAAAAAAAAAGTCTAGGTTTTGTAAGAGATGGAAGGGCAGGGACTCCCCAGCTCAGCCACAGGTGAGCCTGTGGAGCCCCCACGAGCTGGAGAAGAGGAGACGCAGGTGGGTGCAGAGAGGTATTTTCGTGAGCCCTAGCAGGAAGTTGCGGGTTCACATCTGAGGGCTCTAATTTCTCCTCCTTGACACGGAAGGTGAGGGTAGGTTCCCTGCTGAGAGGCCTATGGAAAAACTGTGGGTTGCAAGTGATGAGATTTGGACAGCCCCTGAGGGGAGAGGAGGAAGAAGCTGACCAGGGCATAGAAAAGAACAATTTCCTGTGCCGTGTCACAGACGGTACCGGTACCGCGCGCACCGTCCTGGAGCAGGGCCTGGAGGCCTGAGCCCAAGGCCTAGATTGAAGGGCTCCTTGGAGTTTCACATCATCACCAGCAGAGAGCGCCAAGACACCACACAATTTTTCTTTCACGTTCTACGTCCCTGGTTTGGTGTGGATTTTCCCAATTTTCTCTTCCAGCAGTTCAAAGCCTTTGGTTGCAGAAGTAAAAAGTTCTTTTCTGAGTGAGCCATGTTTGCAGGATAAGAAACTCTTTGAAATAGCCCAAAGGAACACCTTCGAAGGGAGAGAGTTTGGTTATGCCTCTGGAAGCTTATTTCTTTTGCTTGCTTCCCTCAGGGGAGAGCGGGCAGTGTCCACCACCGCAGGCCATTCCTGAGGGCCTGGAGCGTGTCAGGTGATGTTCTAGGTGCCGCCTCATTTAATCCTCACCTGAGTGGTTAGTATCACCCCCGTTTTACAGCCAAGTAAACAGAGTCGCGGAGAGGCTAAGGGGGTTACTGGAAGATCGTTCCACTGCATTCCTATTTGGTTTGAACCAGTTAACAATTATTCAACAGATGTGTGTGCTGGGAGACGCTTTCTTTTTTAATTTTTTTTTTTTTAATTTATTTATGATAAGCACACAGTGAGAGAGAGAGAGGCAGAGACACAGGCAGAGGGAGAAGCAGGCTCCATGCACCGGGAGCCCGACGTGGGATTCGATCCCGGGTCTCCAGGATCGCGCCCTGGGCCAAAGGCAGGCGCCAAACCGCTGCGCCACCCAGGGATCCCTGGGAGACGCTTTCTGAGGAAAGGATCCTGTGTCAGTAAATTTGGCAAAGCTGCAAGCTATCTCTTTCTGTGCATAGCAAGCGGCATAGAGAGTCCTAGGAGGAAGGTAGCGAACAAACCTGCAATGGTTTTGTTCAAACCCATCATTTTTCAAATTTATTTGTCCAGAGAACTTTTGTTGTGGTGGTAAGCACTGCCCTGGTGGCAGGGAGGGGAGAGACCAGACTCGTTTGGGAATGGTGTTTGGGTAGCTGGGTGGAGGGAGAAATGAAGCATAGATAGACTGAGGCCAGATCAGTGAGAGCAGTTTGGGATCTCTTCTCCCATGGGGCGGTGGCCATGAGGGTGAAGAGGAGGGGACAGATTGGAGAGCAAACCCAGAGGTGAAAGCAACAGGTCAGTGGACCATCGGATTGTGCATTTCTGGGAGGGTACGCAATGAGGGTGGGAAGTATGTAGGATGGCTCTCGGGTTTTCAGTTGGAGTAGTCAGGTAAATGAGAATTTTGTTCATTCACCAAGATGAGAAGCCAGGGAGAAGAGATATGTATTTGGGCTGTGATGTCTACAGAATAGTATTCCAGAAGCAAGGAACATGGATCTGCATGTTGGGAGAGAGCTTGCAGCTGGAAATAGAGATTTGATATTTAAGGGGTTGATGGAAGAAGAGCTAACAGAAAAGACAGAAAAAGACTGGGGAGAGATCCAAAAGAGAGGTGTATATCAAGAAGCAAGGAGCACTGTTTCTGGAAGGAGGTGTCAGCTGCTTCAGAGCTCATTGGTCGAGCAAACAGGGTGGAAACTGAAGGTGAATATCATGTCAGCCATGTAGTAGGTCACTGATTAATGCAGTTTCTGCAGGGTAGAGAGAAGCTAGTCCAGATTATTATGGGATGCATAAATGAGGCAGGTGGGGGGTGGGGAGTGAGCCAGTGAGAGATTTCTAGGGTGAAGCAGGATCTAGGGAAGGTTTTGTTATATTCAAGATCACTTCTGGAAGATAATCTCCCAATGCTGTTGCAAATAATTCATCTAACCCACGGACACACGCGTCAGTCCATCTATCAAGAAGTGGAATCTATTTTCCCTCCCTCTGAGCTGACCTTGGGACTTGTCTGACCAAGAGAGTTGGCAGAAGTGGTGTTTCGGCTCTTCTCACCAAGGACAGTCCTTAAGGGAACCAGCAGTTTCCCTTTTACCCTCTTGGAACCCAGCAGCTGAACTGTAAGGAAGTCCAAGCTATCTTGCTAGAGAGATGGCCCATGTGGAGAAGCCCCTGGACAAGGTGAGAGGGGCCTTCTTGGGCATTCCAGCTTCAGAGAAGATCCCAGATGAATGAAGTCACATCACTGACCCTAGGTGACATCTCGTGAGGCAGAATAACTGCCAAATCAACCCACAGAATCACGAGCAATAACAGATTAGTATTTTAAGCCACTTGGTGGTTGGTCATACAGCAATAGATAACTGAATAGCAGTGTATTTATGGACGGAAGCGAAGGAGCTGGGGGAGAGAGGCTGATTCATGACAGAGGAGGAACAACTGATGGAGTGAGTTTGTCCTGGAGGCTGAAGGCATGGGCCTGGACAGAGGGAAGTCTGCTTCTTTTCCTGACACAAAAGCAAAGGACAGTGTGCACACAGAAGTGTTACAGGTGGGAAGCTGGGGATTTCCCTGCCCCGGCCCCCACATGACTTCTGCTTTCATTGTGGACACAGAGGTTGAGGCCTTGCTAAGAGTGAAGTCCCAGGATGAGGTGGGGGTGTAGGTGAGCCCTGGAAGGTTGGCTCTGTGATAAAACCCATCAACAAATATACCAACCCACACTAGGCACAGAGTATCCAGTAGGTCTCAGCTCACCTGCTCTCTGGGGTAAATGGTGCAGGGAAAAGAGGAATACGGGGGTCTCCGAAATTTTGATTCAAGTCCTGGCTGGTCCTGTGATTTAGGGCTCCCCTTTAGGGTATTGGACTAGATTAGTGATTCTTTTTTTTTTTTTAAGATTTTATTTATTTTTCATGAGAGACACAGAGAGAGAGAGAGGCAGAAACACAGGCAGTGGGAGAAGCAGGCTCCAAGCAGGGAGCCCAATGCGGGACTCGATTCTGGAACTCCAGGATCACACCCTAAGCCAAAGGCAGAGGCTCAACCACTGAATCACCCAGGCATCCCAGATTAGTGATTCTTAAACCTTTTTTTGGGTTATAGATTCCCCTGACAATCTGATAAAAGCCTCCAGATGTAACATTTTTTAAAGAAGATTTTATTTATTTATTTGAGAGAGAAGGAGAGAGAAAGCATATGCCTAAGAGCAGAGGGGAGGGGCAGAGGGAAAGGGAGAATCAGACTCCCCTCCAGAGCAGGGGGCCAAATGTTTGATCCCAAGACCTTGGGATCATAACCTGAGCTGAAGGCAGTTGCTTAACCTACTGAGGCCACCCAGGTGCCCCTACATGTAACATTTTAGATAAACTATATATTTTATTTATTTGTCTGTTTCCACCCAGAAGACAGGGCTCATTGTCTGTTTCATTTACTGCTATCTAGACTAGTACCGTGCCTGATGTGTAGTAGATGTTCTGTAAGAACTGATGAATGGATTTGGGGGGATGCAGAGGCCACCCCTACTCCCACATCTGAAGTTAGCCAAGGTTCAGGATCTTGAAATAAGATGATCTCTTGGTGGCTTGAAATAAGATGATCTCCTGGTGGCTCAGTGGTTGAGTGTCTGCCTTTGGCTCAGGGCGTGATTCTGGAATCCTGGGACTGAGTCCCACATCAGGCTCCTTGCAGGAAGCCTGCTTCTCCCTCTGCCTATATCTCCGCCTCTCTCTCTCTCTCTCTGTCTCTCATGAATAAATAAGTAAAATCTTTTTTAAAAAATAAGATGATATCTTTCTGTCTCAAGATTCTTAGGGTCTATGAAATTCCACCCTGAGTGCTTCTGATGTAGCTCACTCAAACAGAAACAAACTTCTAGCCCTGTACCCTGGGAAGAAATATTTGCTATATAGATCCTTTTTATAGGAGGCCAGAGGTTGTTTTAAATGCATTTTATCTTATTTAACCTTCACACTATCCAATGAGGAGGATTTTATTTTCCTGATTTTTTGAATGAGGAAACCAAGGCTCAGAGAGGTTAAATAACCTACCTATGGTTGCCCAGCTAATCAAAGGTGGAGTAGGATCTGAGTCAGAGTCTGTCTGGCTCAAAATCCATTGAAAGATCTTTATTCCACGTCCTAATGACCCCGAGGTAAAGGTTACACTTATTCCTTCCAGTGTAAATACAATGGTAGGGTTGAGGGGCTGTATATGAAAACAGGCCTACTATCCCACTAGAGGAGGGGCTGGAACTTCACCATGGGCTGTCAGATTCCCAGGAGAGGGAGATCTGGTTGGCCTGTTCATCTGCTGAAGGCCCCTGGAGCCAAAAGCCCCTTTCTTAACCCAAGCCTCCATGAATCCCTGAATAGATGGTGAATTCAGCTGTGCTCCCTTCGGTCCTCATCCAACCCCACAAAGAGAACAGTCCAGATACCTGAACTTCCCAGAACTGCTAATCCTCCAGGAGGCTCTGTTTCCACATCTATGAAAGGGGCTTAAGGATAGTCAAGCAAAGGGCTGTTCTAAAGCTAAGAGAGACATCTGCAGTGCCTGGAGATTGTCTGCTCTCTTTCCCCACTTCCCAGACCCACCTCAAGCTGGTGCCCTTTCTCCACCTGGGCTGTTTCCCTTGGGGGGGGGGGGGATAACATAGCCAAAAGGCCGCGAAAGGGGGTGGGATTATATCAGTCCCCAAGAAGTCATTGAGGATGGTACAACAGACAGCACCAAAGCTTTGGAGTCAGGGCGAATTTCGTTTCCCTGAGACTTCCTTTTCTCTTCTGAAAAACAGGGTAACAGATACCAGAACTCTGCAGGATGTCGTGAAGAATCAGTAATCTCGTAGAACCCCGGCCCCAGAGCCCGGTCCTGGGAGGCTAGGAGAGGGAGACAGCCGGCCCCGGGGTCTGCAAGTCGGGCTTGGACAGGACCTACACGGCCAGCCCACGGGATTTCCGTGGGTGACCACCGGCCTCCCCGGCCTCTGGGCACCCCGCTCCTCGGGCCTCCCGCCAAGAGCCCCTCTCCGGGTCTTGGCTCATAAATCTCCTTCACACAGAGGGCGATAAATCAGGAGGCTGTCCGGGACCCCCCAGCTCCCTGCGCCCTCCCTCCCCCTTCTGCAGGGGACGAGCGCGCAGGAAGCCCCAGGGACACGGTGGGCGGGGCCGCCGCAGCCCCGCCCCGTGCGGCCTGTTAATTACAGGCCCGAGCCTCCCGCGCCTGATTTACTGCGGGGCGGGCTGCGTCCTGCAGCCGGCGCTGGGCACGGCTGGGGGAGCCTGGAGGCCTAGGGACAGGAGACCTGAGAGGCTCCCAGATTCTCAGGGCCTTGTTGAAATGACAATCTTGATAGCAACAAACTGTAATATGTTTGTATATAAATAAAATATAAACAGAATAGCAATAGCTAACATTGATTGAGAGGCTGTGCCAAACCGGGCCAAACATTTTATTAATTCATTCATCAAGCATTTATTGAATGCCTGTTCGGTGCCAGGTATTTTGCATATACTAGCCCATAAACATCCCCAAACAGCCCTGCAAGGTAGTCATTATGGTTCCCATTTTACAAGTGGAGAAATCCCAACAAGAACCAATTAAGGGGCTTCTCCAAGGTCACTATGCTAGTGAGTAGTGGGTCCGGGACTCAGACCCCTGACTATCTGTCCTTGGAACTTAAACTTTTTTGAATAGATAATATTGCATATTTGCTACTACTTGCCTCACTGTCTTTCTGCTCTACTGGGAGCTGTGTGAGCTTGGGAAAATACCTTTGCCTTGCTGAGTCTCATTTGTCTTTGTTGGCAAAAGAGGAACTCTTCCTTCCCTACCTCACAAGGAGTCAGGAGGATCAAACTAAACCAAAGTTTATGGAAATGCTTTTTAAAATTGTCTGGGGGAGTGGGGTGCGCTGGGTGGCTCAAGTGGTTGGGCATCTGCCTTTGGTTTAGGTCATGATCCCAGGGTCCTGGGATTGAGTCCCGCATCAGGCTACCCCCCAGGGAGCCTGCTTATGTCTCTGACTCTCTCTCTCTCTCTGTGTCTCTCATGAATAAATGGATAACATCTTTAAAAAATCAAAAAGAAAAATAAATAAAATAAAAAATAAAAAAGATAAAAAATAAATAACAAATAAAATTGTCTGTAAAGTGAAGAGAATAGATGTGAAGGAGACAGTGAGAAAGTCTACCCTATGTGTAATTAGAGAACCATAAGAAGAGAAAAATAAAAAGCAACAGAGGCAATATTTGAGAAGATAAGTGTGAGGAATTTTACCAGTCTGATAAGAGATAACAAACCACAAACTCAAGAAGCCCAACAGATCCTAGGAACTAAAATTTTTAAAAAACAGACATTTAAATGTGTCATAGTGAACCATCAAAACAATCAAAACCACCAAAAGCAATGCAAGGCTTTCAAAACCAATCTGGGAATAATATTACCTTCAAAGGAGTAACGGTTACTCTGAAGCTGGCATCTCATCAATAGCAATGGAAGTAAAAAGACAACATCATATCTTCAAAGTGATTTTCTAAAAATATAATCATTAACCAAGACTTGTATAGGAGAACCAAAGGTGAGCGAGCCAGCACCAGCAGGCTTTCAGTAGAGAAAATTCTTAACACTGTAATATAATCGAGACAGAAGTAAATGACCCCAGATGGAATGTCTGAGATATAGGAGGTAATGTAGAGCAAAGAAATTCATAAATATATGAGCAAATTTGAATGAACAATGTCTCTTTAAAAAATCCATAAAACACTGTATTGAAAGTATATTAGTTAAGGTGATGTTAGATGCAGCTCTGCTCCAGGCAGGATGAGGAGCCCAGGCTTCTTTTCCCTTTTTATTCTGTGATCTTTAGCTTGTGGTTCCCATGGCTGCCCTCAGTCTTCAAGCCAGGAGGAAGAGGAGGGAGTGTGGAGGCTGCATATGGAAAATTATTATGGACATACTGGGAGTGAGCTGTATCACTTCTGCTCACATTCATAGGAGAACCCAGTCAATTGCAAGAAAGGCTGGAAAATGGTATATCCATTATCTGTTACTTCATGACAAACTACCTCTAGACTTAATGGCTGAAAACAACAATGAACATTATTTCATAGTTCCTGTAGGTCAGGATTTGAATCACTGCCTAGTTGGTGGTTTTCTTGTCCTTTTTTGCATGATGGAGTATGCATGTTACTCCTAGAATTCCTGCAGCTATTTTGCCACCATGAGGAAAGCCACCTTGAGAAAGAAACATACAAAAAAGAGATATTAAAATAATCAGGGACGCCTGGGTGGCTCAGCAGTTGGGTGCCTGCCTTCGGCTCAGGTCGTGATCCCTGGGTCCGGGATCGAGTCCTGCATTGGGCTCCCTGCAGGGAGCCTGCTTCTCCCTCTGCCTATGTCTCTGCCTCTTTCTCTCAGTCTGTCTCTCATGAATACATAGATAAATCTTTAAAAAAATAATAATCATAGAATAATCAGAGGAATGTTTAAACTAGACAAAAGGATTCTAAAATTCCCATGGAAGTATAGAGGGCCAAGAACATCCAAGACAATTCTGAAAATGAACAAGGAGGCCAAGGGATGGCCAGATCTCATGAGGATTATTATTGTGTTTTTAAAGATTTTATTTATTTATTCATGAGAGACACACACACAGAGAGAGAGAGAGAGAGAGAGAGAGGCAGAGACACAGGCAGAGGGAAAAAGCAGGCTCCATGCAGGGAGCCCAACGTGGGACTCGATCCCAGGTCTCCAGGATCAGGCCCTGGGCTGAAGGCAGTGCTAAACCGCTGAGCCACACAGGCTGCCCAGATCACATAAGGATTAAACAGAAATGGTTGGAGGTGGCATTATATAGACACATAGCATTACAAATCACTGGAGACAGAATAAGCTATTTACCAAATGGAGTTGGAAGATTTGGTACCTGGGTTCTGATAATAATAAAAATAGAAATCCAATAATGAAAGCAATAACAACAATAATAATGACTACCACTTATTGACACCTGCAAAGTTGTAGAAATATACATTCAATTTCTCTCCTGTTCTCACACCAGTCCCACAAGGTGGATGTTATCATTTAGCGTTCTCATTTGACAGATGAAAACACTGAACTTCAGGAGGGCAGAGAAGGCTCCTTGAGGCCACACCTGGCTCTTGGCCTCCTAGGCACTGCGGGGGAACCCTGTCCCCCCCCCCCCCCCATAATAGCAGGGCATTGTTCTAGGAATTCCAGGTCAGGGCAGTGGCACAGGGAGACAGAGTCCTCAGTCTATACCAAGCCTGGCCCCAGGATCCAGAATTCCTACCTCACCCCTGACTGACCCTGGGGCAGATCTATGGCTGATTAGAACTGGGCTAAAATTACAGAGGCCCTTTGTCATTGCTTTAATGAGAAGCCAATCACCAGGTCATTAGTGGGTGGAGGTGATAAGGAGTTTGGTGCTAGAGTGGGAGGGGGAGGATGCTCTTAGTTCTTGGATGATTTACAGCAGTAGTGGCCAGACTGGCTGGGAAAGGGAGCAGGGCATCAACAGGAGGAGAAAGTTAACATTCATAGAACACCTTACAAGAGCCAGGTGTTGAAAGCATAACATCTAATCCTCACAACAAATCTGATGAAGCAGTTCTTTTTTTTTTTTTTCATTAAAGATTTTATTTATTTATTCATGAGAGACACAGAGAGGCAGAGACACAGGCAGAGGCAGAGCAGAAGCAGGCTCCATGCAGGGAGCCTGACGTGGGACTTGATTCCAGGTCTCCAGGATCACACCCCGGGCTTAAGGCAGCGCTAAACCACTAAGCCACCCGGGCTGCCCATGATGAAGGGCATGTCTCCACTTTACAGACAAGGAAACTGGGGCTCAGATCGGTTAATTAAGCATCTTGCCCAAGGCTATACAGCTAATAAATGATGGTCTTATTCCAGAGCTCAAACAAGCACTCTGCTGTTAAGCATTACAGACATACCAGAGGTGAGTATAAGTGAAGAATCCAGAAATATTCTAGCTTTAGAGCAAGAAGAAACAAGCTGCCAGCATGTGTTTGGCTGAGTTACTCTGTAGGCTGAACCTAGGGGCAGGGTAGAGGGCCATATGCCTGCATGAGCTTGGAAGAAAGAACTCCTGGGTGGTAAGTCTGCCAGAAAGAGGATAACAATCATAATAACAAAATTGTATTAAGTGCCTATGTGCCACGCACAGCACCAAGGGTATTCTGTGCATGCTGTCATTTACTTATTACAATCTGGTTAGGAGGCAGTTATCAATTCATTTTATAGATGAGGAAACTAAGGATCAGAGAGGCTAAGTGACCTGGCCCAGATTTCAAAGCTGGCACACCATAGGTACAGGGACTGGCTTGGGAATTTGTGTTGTCAGGATTCTTGGTTGTAAACAACAAAACCCAATTTGGTTCACTTAAGCGGAAGAGGAACTTACTGGGTAGCTCTGAGGCAGCTCATAAGGTCAATGGAAAGAAAGACTGGGGATCAAATTAAAGAAACTCATAGGAATTACAGGAGACCGGGTGGCTGGACCCTGCCTAGACAGTAACCTCCTAGGGATGCCCCTGCAGGACACTGGAGGCTACTGGCCCAGGTACTGGCAGAGTAATTTCTCCTGTCTTGCCTGTTTCTTTGCGACACCTGTTCCTACATTCAAATCAAGACCCCTGTCTGTCTCAGCTGGGAGGAATCCCTCCCACCTGAAATCCCACCAGGGAGGTGCCCCTCCCCCCAGGTAAGAAGACTATTGGAATGTTACTTAGCAAACAACAATGATAACAAAAGCAGGCATGGGAATGCCCCAGTCTCCCAGGTCTCCCGGCTACCCCCCAGAGGTGACCATAACGCCATCAGCTCTCTGCCCTACCTGGGCCTTCTCCAGGTAGGTCTACAGTTGGACCCTAGAGAGCCCATCACTAGAGTCTTCTCAGAAATCCCAGGCTTCTGGTTCTTGAAGGAGGATGGGGAGATGCTCATCTGCCACATCCAGTTGGTGGCCCCTGTGCCAGTTCTAGTTTCCAAACAGGTGTTGACTCCAGTTCCCCCATCCCACCAACTTGCATATCTCAGGCCCCTCCCCTGTCACCTGGACCCCTGCAGTAGCCTCTTTTTTTTAAAGTTATTTTTTAATTTAATTTTTTAAAAAAGATTTTATTTATTTATTCATGATAGACATAGAGAGAGAGGCAGAGACACAGGCAGAGGGAGAAGCAGGCTCCATGCAGGGAGCCTGACGTGGGACTCAGTCCTAGGACCCCAGGATCGTGCCCTGGGCCAAAGGCAGGCACCAAACTGCTGAGCCACCCAGGGATCACTTTTTCTTTATTTTAAGATTTTATTATTTTATTCATGAAAGACACACACAGAGAGAGAGAGGCAGAGACATAGGCAGAGGGAGAAGCAGGCTCCATGAAGGAAGCCCGATGTGGGACTCCATCCTGGGACTCGAGGATCACCACCTGAACCAAAGGCAGACACTCAACCATTGAGCCACCCAGGCGTCCCATCCCTGCAGTAGTCTCTTAACTGGAGTTTGCCTTAAATCCATTCTCCATACTGCTCAAGGAGCTATAGCTACAATCTGTATATGACTGTGTCACTCATCAACTTAACTTCCTTCTGTGGTATTCAGGGACCTACAATAACCAAAACCCAAGCTTTGGGGCATGATTCCTAGTAATCCCCAGCCTCCCCTCCCACTTCTTGGTCTCTCATATCATGGTTTGGAAAAGCCAATTTACTGCGTTGTCCTCATCATACTCTGATGGCTTAAACTTCCGGGCCCTGGCACATGTTGTTCCATTGATCTTCAATGTCTTTCTACCCCTTGTCTGCTTGGCAAATTCCTCTTCATCCTTTGAAATCTAGTTGAGGCATCACGTGCCCTGTGAAGCCTTTCCTGACCCCTCAGAGAAACTCATACTCCTCTGCCCTACTTCTAAACCTTGAGTTCTTGTTTTGTGCTATTGAAATAACTTGTTTATGAGATGGTATCCTGCACTAGATGGTGAGCCCTATGAGGATAGGAACCCTGTTCATTTTTTTCATCATTGTATCCTCAGTACCTAAGACAAGACGTGGTAAATAGATGCTCAATAAATGTGTAACTGGGGAGATGAATGAATAAGAAGAGGGTTTTAGAAGACTGGGGGTTGGGGTGGCAAGAGCCAGACTTGGCTTATGAGGAGTGAGAATTGATGCTGGGAGATGAAAGGAAGAAGATAATCATTGCAGTATGTAGAGAAAGACTAGCTCAGAGAAGGCAGCCTGAGCACTTTTCTATTTCCAAGGAAAGAGCCAGTGAAGGGGGGAAGCTATGAAACCAAGGGAGGAGCAACTGATGAGCCAGGAGATGTGGAGGGGAGGCAGGAGAGAAAAGGACACGCCCCAGAGCACTGGTAGGGGAAGGAGGACACTAACATGAAGAAATGAAGTAGGGTGGAGGGAGTCTTCATCCAACAGTCAGGGAAAGAGAAAGCTAATGTTTTTTCTATTTAAGTTTTTTTTTTAAGATTTTATTTATTTATTCATGAGATACACACAGAGACAGATAGAGAGAGGCAGAGACACAGGCAGAGGGAGAAGCAGGCTCCATGCAGGGAGCCTGACGTGGGACTCAATCCCGGGTCTTCAGGATCACACCCTGGGCTGAAATCCATGCTAAACCGCTGAGCCACCCGGGCTGCCCTTTTCTATTTAAGTTTAATTTTTTTTTAATTTTTAAAAATATTATTATTATTTTTAAAGATTTTGTTTATTTATTCATGAGAGACAGGGAGAGACACAGGCAGAGGGAGGAGCAGGCTCCATGCAGGGAGCTGGAGTGGGATTCAATCCCGGGTCTCCAGGATCACGCCCTGGGCCAGAGGCAGGCGCTAAACCGCTGCGCCACCCAGGGGTCCCTGCCCTAACATATTTTTAAAATGTAATTTCTACACCCAACATGGAGCTTGAATTTATAACCCTGAGATCAAGTGTTGCAAGCTCCCTGGACTGAGAGCCAGGCACCCCTGTTGAAAGCTCCATGAAGTGAGGGGAAGGAGATGAATGTTTAATGGCTTCCCTCTGTCGCCCAAGTAAAACTGGAAGATACTGCGGTGGCCTACATGGCCATGTCACCAACACAAACTGGCTTCTTACTCTGCCCCACCCTTACTGGCCACCTTGCTTGTCCATACTCTCCTGCCTTAGGGCCTTTGCCCTGTGCTATTCCTGCGGCCTGGAAGCTCTTCCTCAAGAAAGCCACCATGCTGTCACATTCAAGTCTTTCCTCAGATGTCACTTTCTCAGGTGAGCTCTGCTTTACCCCGCTGCCCGCCCAGCCCCTGAACCTATACACACTCTCTGCGTCCTACCTTTTCTGCTGTTTTTTTTCTTTTCCCCGGGGAGCATTTATTACCTCCTAATGTACTTCTAATAGTGCTTATTTATTTCATAAATTCCTTATTTTCGTTATGATTTGCTCTCCGCACTAGAACGTGACTTCCAGCGCATGGGTGGCTCCGGTGGTTAAGGTCTGCCTTCCACACAGGTCATGGTCTCGGAGTCTTGCGGTTCAGCCCCAGTAGGGCTCCCTGCTCGGCGGGGAGTCTGCTTCCCCCTGCCCCTTTGCCCCTGCTCTTGCTCTCCCTCTCCCTAAAATAAATAAAATCTTAAAAAAAAAAAAATGTGACTTCCATGAGGACAGGTTTTTGTTTTATTACTCTACACCAGTAACGAACTCCTTAGGCAGTCAATGCACTTCAGTTGAATGAATGAATGAATGAATGAATGGGCAGCGCCTGAAACCCAGCCCAAATGTGCCAGGTTCCAAATTATCCCTCCACGATCTCGGAGCGGACCTGGAGAGGGTCCCGCTGCAGGCGAGGGGAGAGGCAGGCCTTCCGGAGGTCGCTTTCGGGCGCTCGTCCGGTTCTCAGGACCCCGCGGGCTCCGTTCTCTCTCGGGTGGGACTTCTGTTCTCCCCTGGGGGGGGCGGGGAGGCGGGGTGGGGGTGGGGGTGGGGGGAGGGGGGGTTGGAGGTGGGGGGGCGGGGGGGGGGACGACGCCGGAACTTCCAGAGGAAGAGCAGGAATTTCTGACATCCCGGCCCAGCCGAGCGGTAATAGGCACCTTCGCGACCGCCGGCGGAACCGCCTGGCCCTAAATCACGGCGGCGGCCCCTCCTCCCTCCGCGCCTCGCGGGCCCGGGACGCGCTGCTCCGAGGCGGGGGCGGATCCAGCCGCGCGGCGGGAGGCCCGGGCGCCCCGCGGGTGCCTCGGAAATACTGGCCCCGCGGCCCGCCTTTGAAGGGCCGGCGCCCCCCGCGCCCCCCGCGCCCCCGCGCCCCCCGCGGAGCAGCACGCCCCGGGGACCGAGCCTCGGCGGACTCCCGCGGTTGGGGGCCGCGCGCCGAGGGAGGCGGGGGCGCTCCTCTTGGGCGGGGCGCCGGGCCATTTGTCGGGAGAGTGTGGCTCAGAATTATGAATGTGGAGCCCGGGGCCATGTCCTGATCTGTGCAGGGGAAGGGCGTGGGGAGCTGGCCTGGAAAAGTCCGGAACGCGGGAAAGAAGAGCCAGAGCTGTATGGGGGACCCCGGGTGGGGAAGGAGGGGTTGGAGGGAGAGCCCCTTCCCGGACCTGGGAATGGTGCTGCTTGGGCATTTTCTTAGCTTTTCCTAACGTCGTCTTAAGGTCGATTAGAGGGTTCATGTTAGGGGACCCGAAGAGAAGTCGGTGGTTCAATCTCATTTATTTTTTTCCTTGCTGATTTTCTATGGCCACTTTGTTCCTTTTGAGACCTACAGTTGTCTCTTGTCATAAACTTTCCCTCCAACCAACGCAGGGGTAGGGTTTTCTAAAGTTAACGTGCAAGAAGAAAATTGCGTGTAATCAAAACCATCCTTGAATAAACCCTACGATATAGCATGCAAGTATGATGTAAATAACCTCAACAGTCATTCCTATGCACGCTAGGATTTATTTATTTATTTATTTATTTATTTATTTATTTATTTATTTATTATTTATTTTCAAACTAGAATTTAATAGCCACTGAGTGAGACTCTGGAGAATCAGATACGTCTTTCTGAGCATTCCAACTACTTTGCTGTTAAGACAGAATTTTGAATTCAGTGGATCTGGGATAAGGTCAGAGGTACTGCTGCCATTAAAACACAATATGAGAACCACAGCTTTTTCTTTTTTTTATAAGATTTTATTTTTATGGGATCCCTGGGTGGCGCAGCGGTTTAGCGCCTGCCTTTGGCCCAGGGTGTGATCCTGGAGACCCGGGATCGAATCCCACTCGAGCTCCCTGCATGGAGCCTGCTTCTCCCTCTGCCTGTGTCTCTCCCTGTCTCTCATGAATAAATAAATAAAATCTTTAAAAATAATAATAATATTTTTAAAAATTAAAAAAAATTAAACTTAAATAGAAAAGGGCAGCCCGGGTGGCTCAGCGGTTTAGCATGGATTTCAGCCCAGGGTGTGATCCTGAAGACCCGGGATTGAGTCCCACGTCGGGCTTCCGGCATGGAGCCTGCTTCTCCCTCTGCCTGTGTCTCTGCCTCTCTCTCTGTGTGTGACTATCATAAATAAATAAAAATTTAAAAAAATTTATTTTTATGTAATCTCTACACCCAACACAAGGCTTGAACTTACAACCCAAAAATCAAGAGTCCTGTGCCCTACAAACTGAGCCAGCCAGGCATGCAGAGAACCAGGTTTTGACAACTGTCAAATTACCCCCAGGGAACGAGGTGGGTGGGGGATTCTAAAGTATTTCTATTTGGCTGCTGGGTTTTATATCCTTCTATTTTAATCCTGAGCTTCTAGACTTAAGTTAATACAGGTTTGCAGCTTCAACACACATGAGAGCCTATAGCACTGGGCCTGGTATTTGTAGATGCTCAATAAAGGTTTCCTGGATTTGAATATAGAGTTTGTTTCATCAGACCAGTGTGGAGTTTCCAATGTTTCATGAAATTCTTTTTTTTTTTTTTTAATTTATGATAGTCACACAGAGAGAAAGAGAGAGAGGCGGAGACACAGGCAGAGGGAGAAGCAGGCTCCACGCACCAGGAGCCCGATGTGGGATTCCATCCCGGGTCTCCAGGATCGCGCCCTGGGCCAAAGGCAGGCGCCAAACCGCTGCGCCACCCAGGGATCCCCATGAAATTCTTAATATCAGGAATCACACCATCTATTCAACATTCAGGAAATATTTCCTTGCACCTGCTATGTACCAGACACTGTGGTAGGACTGGGACCTAAATGTGAACCCAGCATGAACACAAGAATACAATATGATCTGCTAAATTCTGAGTTGGAGTTTAATAAGGAGAGCCCTCTAGTTCCTTTTTTTTTTAAGATTTTATTTATTTATTCATGATATATATATATAGAGAGAAGCAGAGACACAAACAGAGGGAGAAGCAGGCTCCATGCCGGGAGCCTGATGCGGGACTCAATCCCGGGACTCCAGGATCACGTCCTGGGCCAAAGGCAGGCGCTAAACCGCTGAGCCACCCAGGGATCTGAGCCCTCTAGTTCCATTAACGTAGTTGCAAATGTTAAGATTTCATTCACGGTTTCCATATATGTTACATGGAATATATATATATATTCCATATATATATATATTCCATATATATATTCCATATATATATATATATATATATATATGTAACATCTTCTTTATCCATTCATCTGTCGATGGACATCTGGGCTCTTTCCATATTTTGGCTATTGTGGACATCGCTGTTATAAACATTGGGGTGCAAGTGCCCCTTTGGATCACTATGAGGGTATTATGCTAAATGAAATAAGCCAATCAGAGAAAGACAAATATATGACTTCACTCATATGTAGAATTTAAGAAACAAAACAGAAAGGAAGGGAAGGGAGGGAAAAATAAAATACGACGAAATCAGAGAGGGAGACAAACCATAAAAGGTTTGTCTTTTATAGTTAAGGTTATCTTAACTATAGGAAACAAACTGAGGGTCACTGGAGGGAAGATGGATGGCGGGATGGGGTAACTGTGTGATGGGCATTAAGGAGGGCATGTGATGTGATGAGCACTGGGTATTATACGCAATTGATGAATCACTAAATGCTGTCTGTGAAACTAAAAATACACTATATGTTCATTGATTTTAAATAAAATTAAAATTTAAAAAAAGAAGGGGAGCCCTGCAGGGAAGGGCTCAGGGCTGGCTTCACAGAGGAAAGGTTAGCAAGCTGTGGCAGAGCCTAGTGACTCCCTGCAGTCCACTGAACTCCATCCAGAACTCCGGCCTAGAGCCTTCCCAACCTGTGTACCTAGGAGGCTACAGGCTGACCTTGAATCCCCTCAAGCTATACCTGGGTTGCTGGGCCCTTGCTCACCTGCGGTAGGGTAAGCAGGTGGGCACCGGTTTGTCACTTCTGCTCTCTGTGCTCTCCCTGGGGTCCCAGCATTCATCAGTTCGGCTGGTATTGGAAATAGGATTAGCCAAGGAAACTCTAGGTAACAAATGTCAGCCCAGGAGGAGGGCAGTTGGGCTTATTGGGACTTTTCCTGGCTTCCAGCCTATAATCTCTATTCTTTCCTGCTTGTCCTTCTTCATTTAGGGGACCTTCCCTCCTTACCCCAACCCTTCTCTATGTCAGCCAAGCTCTTTTTAATTTTTATACTTGGTTGAAACTATTTGAGTATCTTTTTCTTTAAAAGATTTTATTTATTTATTTATGGTAGACATAGAGAGAGAGAAAGAGAGAGAGAGAGAGAGAGGCAGAGACACAGGCAGAGGGAGAAGCAGGCTCCATGCAGGGAGCCTGATGTGGGACTCGATCCTGGGACTTCAGGATCACGCCCTGAGCAGAAGGCAGATGCTCAACCACTGAGCCACCCAGGCATCCCTAAGTATGTTTATCACCTGACTGGCACCCTCCCTTTAGCTCCTACACTGCCCCAGGCAGACTGTCCCCTCTGTGAGGCTGCCCTGGGGATCAGTGGGAAGGGAAGGATTCCTCGGGGAACTCATGTCTATCCTTCATGAGGGGGGCTCTGGGCTTGCCCATCCCTTTCCTCCTGATCATGTGTTATGCGCTCCCTGGAGACAACATGGGGGAGAGGAAACCTGTTAATGGTCATACTCAGACTGAGGTTACCCTCAAGATAACCAGGCATGGTGTTTCTTGAGGCCGACTCTTCACCGGGTTCCACCTCGCTGAGTCCTCTGAGGCAGGTAGAGGACTGAGGTTCCGAGCCTTTCCTGAGGTTTTTATGAAAGAGAAAAATACCAGGGACACCTGGGTGGCTCTGTCAGTTAAGCATCTGCCTTTGGCTCGGGTTATGATCTCAGAGTCCTGGGATGGAGTCCTGCATTGGGCTCCCTGCTCAGTGGGGAGTCTGCTTCTCCCTCTCCCTTTCCCTCTGCCTCTTCTCCTTACTGTGCTCTCTCTTTCAAATAAATAAAGAAAATTTGTTAAAATATATATATAAAAAAAGGAAGAGGCAAATATTGGATGAGTTTACATCCAAAGCTTGTGCTCTTTACCACTACACTACTGTGTCCTATACTCAAGGCCAGCTTCATGGACTTGGGACCTGTGCACCCTGCCCCCCCTCCCCGCATAGAAGGGCCCCAAGCTCAGTTTAATGCTCTGCTGTCACCATCTTCAAATCTCAATAGTTTTGAATAAGCAGCCCCATATTTCCCTTTTGCACTGGGCCATGCAAATTATGTAGCTGGTCCTGCCTACCTTCTTTTGTAGAAAGGATGTCTTCTTTGCAAAGAAAAGGAAACTGAGGTACCATGACTGGTACAAAGTCATGAAGCAAGTGGGTAGCAGAACTAGACCTGGGTCTCCTGACTCCCTGTCTGGGGGAATTCTCTGGAAACACTCATAGGCCCCAAGGTGCCATGGATGGGGGACATTTCATAAGGGGACACTGGCTGGGGGAAGGCTAGAAGAGGGCTTCCACTTACCAAATCACCTATTCTACCTGGCCCTTCTGGGACTAAAATGTCCACCTGCTATCTCCTGACACTCCCACCTTTGGCCCTAGGGGCCAGGCTTTTCTGAAGGGCTGGGCAAAGCCATGAGCAGGGCAATGACTCCATTCTTTGTAGAGTGACATTGAGGCGCTAAGGGACATGAATTAGGGTGGGAGCAGAGGTGGCCATAGAATGTAACACTCAGGAATCAGAGTCTCTGGTTTGTTTTTGTTTTTTTTTAAGATTTTATTTATTTATGAGAGATACAGAGAGAGGGGAAGAGACACAGGCAAAGGGAGAAGCAGGCTCCTCACTGGAAGCCTGATGCAGGAATCGATCCCAGGACCCCGGGATCACGACCTGAACCAAAGGCAGACACTCAACCACTGAGCTACCCAGGTGTCCCAGATTTCCTGGGTTTTGACTCTCTCTGCCTCTCACTCTGACATCCAGTGAGACTGACATCCTGTGAGACTGACATCCTGTGACTTGAGCTGGATGGGTGGACTTGGGCGCTCAGACATCTGTGGCCTATGCTCTGTGTAGAATCCTCCTGGAGGTGTATATTTTTGTGTGATCATGTGTGCATATGTGTGTATTTGTGGGGTGATGGGAAAGAGATTGAGAGGAGAAAACATCCAGTTCTATCTGCTTTCATTCACTTTTTATTTTCATAGATATTGCAGATTTGGGGAACAGAGCCCTAGGAATACAAATATCCTTAAGGATGCTTACAGTCTAGTGAGCAAGACTGACAATAAAACAAATTATCACACAGATACATATATAATTTGTTTCCTAGTGCCCTGTTCTCTTTCACCATGGAGCAATTAACAGTTTGAAATAATGGGATTGTTGGTATGGTCTTTGGTGAGATGAATGTGAACCCCATGGCCATCCCAGCTGATGCCAGAGCAAGCCTTTCCATTTTGAGGCATTTGGACTATGGCTGAGAATGAGATTGACCTTGGTACTCCAAATAACTCACTTGTGGATGCCTGAAATTCCATTGAGGGTCTTCCTCTAGGACTAGTATTATTCTATTTCTGAGACTATTACAAATTCAAATCCCCAGGAATGGGTGGGTGGGGTGGGTTCTCTGAGTTCACAACATGGCAGCTCTGTGTCATGGGACACAAGGGCCCCGAATACCAAGAGATGCCCCTGATGGGTACCACAAGGGGAGCCAGAGAGACATCACCCTCTGCTGCTGACTCAGTCCAGCTCTGCCTTCAGAAGTAGGAGCCAAAGGCAAGGGAGAGGGAGAGTAAGGCCCATTAAAAGCCCAAATCCAGATCCCAGCCAGCCTCACTCAAGTAGCTGAAAAAGCAAGAAGCTCCAGGTCCCCTTTACCTGCAGGGCCCTTCTGTATGGTCCCCCTGGGACAGTCATGCTTTCCTCAAGGACAGCTCTGTGGTTGTCCACAGGCCTGGACAAGAACTTTCCAGGTTCTTGAAACACACTCAACTACCATTGTGACCCTTCTGTGCACCTACCAGCACTCCCGCCCAGAGGCCAAATTTGGCGGTGTATTTGGGGGCTGCAGGTGTAGAAGGTTCAACCTGGTCACCCGAGAGAGGCCCCCCAGTGAGGCAGGGCGGGTTCCCCCTGGCGGCTGGAGCACTGCCCCGGGCGTGGCCGGGCCGCCCCGTCTGGTCCCCTAGTACAAGAATCTGCATGCTTCCTCCCCTCGTCGTTTCCTTCCTCTCGGTTCCTCCCTCGCCAGCCTACCTGGAGGCAGGTAATAAAGCAGGAGGAGGGAGATGGATGGATGGGGAGGGTGGAGAGCCACGTGGTGCCATAAAGCCCAGCTAGAGAGGGCCCGTCCGGGGAGTGTCCAGCCCGCAGGAGTCGAGGCTCCGGAGGTGGCCTGCCAGCCCAGTGGGCTGGAGCGGGGGGCAGCGAGGCCCGGGGAAGGCCATGCACCGACGCGTGCCGGGACCAGGCCTCAGGGGCCTCCAGGGGGCCGAGGGCTCCTCCGAGGACTCGGGGGGCTCTCGCCCGGAGGCCGGGAGGCGTTTGGGGGTGCTGAGGGAGAAGGGCGAGGCCGAGGAGGCGGCGGGCGGCCGGAAGCGCGCTCGGCCGGTGCGCTCCAAGGCGCGGCGCATGGCGGCCAACGTGCGGGAGCGCAAGCGCATCCTGGACTACAACGAGGCGTTCAACGCGCTGCGCCGGGCGCTGCGGCACGACCTGGGCGGCAAGAGGCTCTCCAAGATCGCCACGCTGCGCAGGGCCATCCACCGCATCGCGGCGCTCTCCCTGGTGCTGCGCGCCAGCCCCGCGCCCCGCTGGCCCTGCGGGCACCTGGAGTGCCACGGGCAGGCCGCGCGCGCCGCCGCGGGGGGCAGCGGGGAAGCGGGCTCCAGCCCCCCGCCGCCCGCGCCGCCGCCCGTCGGGCCCTTCGCGCCGCGCTGCGCCTCGTGCTCCCCGCGCACGCCCCCCGGACGGCCCCGGGCGGCGGCCGAGGCTCAGGGCGCGGCCCAGGCGTCCGCGGGAAGCTGGCGCCGGGTCCCAGCGGCTCCCTCGGCCTGGCCGCGGGCCCACCTGCGAGCGGGCCCCGGGCTGGGCTCCCAGCGCTCCTGACTGGCTCCCGGGAGCTACCGGAGGCCTGGAGGGAGGAGCCAGTGGCCACGGCTGCAAACGGGCAGACTGCCCCAAACCCCCGGGCCACAACGGAGTGGCTGAGGCCTGAGAGAGAGAGGAGGCAGCCTGGCCAGTGGGAAGGAACTCGAGCCCAGGGCCGCACTGCCCGGCACCCCTCTCGCCGCCCGGATCCCAAGCAGGGGTGGCGGCTCCAAGAAAGGTGCAGGATCCTTCCGTTTGGACTTGAACTCTTCTCTCAAAGTGATCTTTGCAGTCCTGTGCCTCTGAGTCCTGTGTTCTCTTGCTGCTCTATAGGAGAAAGGGGGCTTTTGGACAGGGGGACTTGAATGTGGGAGGGCGGGTGACCCCTGGTGTGGTCGGATGACAGTGTGCTGTCCACATCCCCTGCCTGTGCTGATACCCCAAGTCTGTGAGCTGAGAGAGCCAACAGAAGGAGCCAAATAAAAAGGAAAAAGTTGCCATCTCTGTCTGCTATAAGGTGTCCACTGGGCTTAGTGGCCCAGGGTGGCAGGAAAGCCTGAGGACTGGGAGCTCACTGCGGAATGTGGGGACCCGGGCCTGATGCCTGGAGGTAGGTACCTGGGGCATTGATTCCTGGCAAGCCCCCAGGTGTGGCTGAGCACTGTGAGGAGCACTGTGGGAGAGGACATTATTTGAAGAGGGGGAGCAGCACCAAGAGACTCAAGCTGGGGTCAGCCTCACCTCTGGACGGGATACCCTGCAGAGCCGCTGTCTGCAGTGACCCACTGCCAGGGCTGCATCAGAAGCAAAGTCTGGGCTAGTCCCAGGAAAGGAAGCCTACAGCAGACCACGGACTGGGGGGTCAGTAAGTCCTGCCTGTACCCTCAGTGTGGGTGCATGGAGCTCCCAGGAAAAGTGGTCTGGTGCAGCCAGAGCCTCTCTGATGAGGGGCAGAGGTGGAATCAAAAGATTACAGGGAAGAGGCTAAGGGAATTAGGGCCTGAGGCCGAGTCTGCTGAGAAAGTGGGAGGCATGACTGGCCCTCCCAGAGAGGTCTGGAGAGCTTTGGGATCTAAGGTGAGCACTCCCGAGCTAGTGTCTGGCCCCACTCCTGCTGACCAGGCTGCTGCTGCAGTTGCTGCTGGCGGGGGTGAGAACCCAGGTGTGCCAGGGGAGGGGCTGGGGGCTCTCTGGTCTCCTTGGAGAGCTGGACACTCTCCAGCTGGGGGAAGAAAAGTTACACAACTCAGAATTGGGGGAGCATCACAGATGAAGTTGGAGCTATAGACCCAGAGATGAGTGAGAGATCCCCCAGATAGTCAAGGTGAGGCTCACTGCTGTAATTAAAGATATCTTTGCTTTCTGCAAGCAAGACACTGGCTGGCACACTCAGCACCCTGTCCCGAGCCCACAGGTATTAGGACTCCCAATTTTACAGGGCAGGTGGCTGCAGCACAGATCACAAAAAGGCTTTGACTCTGGGCAGAGGAATCATGGGATCCAATCAGGAACCAAATGTGGGAATCTGGCCCCAGGCTTGCCCACTGAGCCTTCCATCTGTGGAGAGGTGGTGCCACCGTCTGATAGTGGAAAGGAAAGAGCCAGACCTACGTGTGTTCTGCCACTTACTACGTGTGTGACCCATGGCATCACTTACCCTCTCTAAACCTCTAGTTCCTCACCACTGACACAGATGATTCCACCTCAGGGTGGCTGTGAGGGTTAACACTGGTTCATTATGTGCAGTTTCTGGCGATTAGAAGGTGTTCCATAAATTGTTACTGTTTGTATATTCTTATAAATCTTATGATAAGTTTGGACAATGCTTCTGCCTTGCTTCGGCTCCAGGTTTTTATGCCCTGGAAACATAATAAAATGACCAGTAAGTCCTGCTTTCCTAAGTTCCAGGATAGAAAGAGGTGAGAGTTCTGGCTCAGTTGCACTCTCAGCTCAGGAATGGTGAGGGTGCCCCCTGCAGGTGGAAGTGTGAGTGTGCAGCAGATGTGTGAAGTCAGAGGGGAGGATGTGAAAGTACTTCGCAGTGTCTTCATTTTCCAGCCGAGTGACCTTTGGCAAATTGCCTAAGGGCTTTGAGCCCCGGTGTTTCCCTCTGTATAATGGGCTAAAGGTGAGCATCATAGGCTGTTGTGCAGACTAAATGAGATAATGCATTTCAAGCACTTGGCATAGTGTCCGGCCCTGTGAGCGCTCAATGAGTGAAAGCTATTAAGACAAATTCTATTCACAGGTTGTTATAAAGAGAGAATGCGTGGGAAGCTGTTTTATAAATGAAAGCTGAAAACACATTAGCTATTGTCTTATCAGGACCATGTGTTCGAGTGCATTTGTGTGTGTGTGTGTGTGTGTATATATACACATATATATTGTTAAGATTTTATTTATTTATTCACGAGAGACACGGAGACAGGCAGAGAAAAGCAGGCTCCTCATGGGGAGCCTGATGTGGGACTCGATCCCACCACCCCAGGATCACTTCCTGAGCCAAAGGCAGGTGCTCAAACACTGAGCCACCTAGGCTCCCCCATACTTGTGTATATTTGAGTGCTGTTAGGTGTTTGCCTAGTATTCAAAGACCTTTTTTTGTCGCAAAGGTTCTCTGACACCCACACATCACATGAGTGCTTATATAGACATGTGGACGTGTGAATGTTTGTGTGTGTATATGTGCATTTATTGACCTAACAGGTACTCCGTACCTCTCTCCCTGATGCATTAGGGTCTCCTGGGCTCGAATACCTTTAATCATGTGCCCTCCAAATTTTCTGGAACCCTTGTTTGATTTTTTTAATCTGGATCCCCAAACTATATCCATCCAAGATGACTGGCTTACTGTGAAAGAAGCTAAATTTGTGATTATTAAAGAAATGGACATTATCAACGGAGACCAGATAGGTTTGTCCAAATACAGAGAAAAATGGTTTGACAATAGGTATGAAGCAAATCTAAAGAGGAAAGTGCTAGAAAGAGAAAACATGTAGGAGAGCTGCTAAAAGTTATGGCTAAAAGATACGAAGTGTTGGGGCGCCTGGGTGACTCAGTCGGCTGAGCATCTGACTCTTGATTTTGGTCAGGTAACCATCTTGGGGTCATGGGATGCAGCTCTGAGTTCAGCAGGGAATCTGCTGGAGATTCTCTCTGCTTCTCCCACTGCCTCTCCCCCAGGTCATGCTCTCTCTCAAATATATAAATAAATAAATCTTAAACTTTTTTTAAAAAAAGATTTTATTTATTAATGAGAAACACACACAGAGAGAGGCAGAGACATAGGCAGAGGCAGAAGTAGGCTCCCTGCAAGGAGCCTGATGTGGGGACTTGATGGGGGATCCCAGGATCACGCCCTGAGCCTGAGGCAGACGCTCAACTGCTGAGCCACTCAGGTGTCCCAAAATAAGTCTAAAGAGAGAGAGAGAGAGAGAGAGAGAGAGAGATGGAAGACTGGTATATCTAAAGACAGAAATCCTCTATCTATAAGGTTGATCGCAACCGTGCACTGGAATAGTGCAGGAAAGAGGGGGCACAGAGAAGAATGGCAGACCCTGGTAGCAGCTTCACAGCTCACGAAGGGCTGATACACGCAGTCTTTTGGCTCCTCTTAGGAAGTCTGAACCTTCCAACCCCTCCCCTTGTATTCATTGCCTCCATCACAGGGACCAGCACCTTGTCTGTCTAGCAATGAGAGAGACACACTGGCAGAGATAGATAACAAATGTGAGACCGATGTTGTCAGGGATGGTGAGGAAAGGGCACATTTCCAGATTTCTAGTTGTCCTGTGGATCTGTTCCTTTTCTGATATAAAACAATTTGGCCAAATTGCAATTAAAGTACTCCAAGGGAGTAATCCGAAAAGGAAAAGCATATTTGCAAAGAAGGTGGTCCCAGAGGCACTGGCCCAGTGAAAGATTTGAAAGAATACCAAGGCCCAATCCTAGAGACATGGTGAAGAGCAAAGGCTGGTGTTCTAACAGAGGGAAAATCGTGAGTTAGAGGAGCAGATCACACAATGGTCTGTGCCCACTGATTATAACCATAGACAAACGTGTAGGTACATGAACGATACCCTAAGAGAATTTGGAGAGATGCAAACAGTTAGTATCTATTAGGTTCTTCACACTTGCTTTTTAAAGGTGCAAGATTTGTTTCTTTAGAGAGCCTTCCAAAGAGGGGTAGGGAAATGTTTTGAGCAAGGACAGCAAGGACAAAGTATCCCGAGTGGATCCTTTGCAGGGAGTCCACTTCACTGGATGTGAAACCTGGATGCTTGCTGATAGGAGTGGGATTACATCAAGTTTTTCTTACATTGTGTGTGTGTGTGTGCACATGCATGCTCACACGTACCACAGATACCAGAAGGCTGCAGTTGCAGGGTGAGCTAAGCCCAGGAGGGCCTCAGTGAGAAGAGGAATTGACTTCATTATTCCTGCCCCGTCAGCCCCAGAGGGTTTCCTGACACCTGTGGGGCATGGATCTGAGAGAGTTCAATTACCTCTACCCTTGGATTGGGGTCCAACTCCCCCATCCTTCTGAGGTTTGCTCCCCTGCCCATCCTACCCTCAAAGGACATCCCCACAGTATGCAGGTCCCTTTCCCCTTCACTGCTAACATCTCGCCATCTTCCTTGCTCCGAGTGCACTAAGGCTGGGGCCAGGCAGAGAGGTAGGAATTAGCGTCCATGTGGACACACCCTGGGCACTTGGTTGGTGTCTTCAGCCAGCCAGACCTTCACTGGGCCAGGGTCTGGGCAAGGAAGGGGCAGGGCATACCTGGGAATACCTTTCTTCAGCAGCCAGTGGAACAGACAGGCCAGTCCGTCTGTCTAGCTGCAGGGGCTCACAGCTCCAATCCCCCGGGGAAGGCCAGCCTCCTGAAGGTGGAGCTGCAGGAGCTCCATGCCTGCAGCTAGCCCAGCACCTTGCTGTTTTGCAGAAAACGGGCCCAGAGTTCCCAGATCTTCATGTTAAAAGTCTGGTGCTCCATTTCTATGTGAAATGGATTTTTAAAAAAGCACATATTGAGTTAACACTGTGCAGACCAAACCCACTCTGTATGCTAAGTATGCCATGGGCCTCCGTTTAAGACCCTACTTGGGGAATGCTTGGGGGGCTCAGTGGTTGAGCATGTGCCTTGGGCCAGGTCGTGATCCCAGGGTCCGGGGATCAAGTCTCGCATTGGGCTCCTTGTGAAGAGCCTGCTTCTCCCTCTGCCTATGTCTCCGCCTCTGTGAATCTCATAAATAAATGCTTAAGATCTTAACAAAAGAGAGACAGAGAGAGCCTAGTTGGGAGTGGGGGAAGTGCGGAGGCGGCACCGCACACTGGAGTGGGGGCAGCTGGCTGCACCGGATTACCCGCCCTGGAGGGACCCCCGACCTGAGGCTCCTCCCTGCTCCTCCCCTTCCCCGGGCCCCAGCCCTACCTTTGGTCTTTCCCCTCATCACTACGAGGCCACTAGATGGCACTGTGAGCCCAGCATCGCCCTGTGGCCTAGTCATCCCAGGGTGGGCAGGGGTTGGGGGGGCAAGACCAGGAAGCCAGCCTGGCAGCCCCACAGCCACCAGTCACCCTGGGGGCTTCTTGGCTTTTTCTTTTCTCTTAGAGTTTTAAGTAAGTAAAAAAGACCCCTTTTTTATTTTTTTATTTTTATTTTTTATTTTTTTTATGATAGTCACAGAGAGAGAGAGAGAGGCAGAGACACAGGCAGAGGGGGAAGGAGGCTCCATGCACTGGGAGCCTGACGTGGGACTCGATCCCGGGACTCCAGGATCATGCCTGGGCTGAAGATGGTGCTAAACCACTGAGCCACCCGGGCTGCCTACATTCCTTTTTTTTTTTTTTTTAAAGATTATTTATTTATTTGAGAGAGAGAGAACACAGGGGGAGAGGCAGAGGGAGAGAATACTCAAGCAGACTCCCTGCTGAGGATGGAGCCCAACGTGGGGCTCAACCCTAGGACTTTGAGATCATGACCCCAGCCAAGGTCAGACGATTAACCAACTGAGCCACCCAGGCGCCCCTTACATATCTTTTTGTACTAATTATTCGAAAGTGTGTTTTATAGTTAAGCACATTTCACTTTATTTTATTTTTTAAAAGATTTTTATTTATTTATTTATTCATGAGAGAAACACAGAGAGAGCTAGAGACATAGGCAGAGGGAGAAGCAGGCTCCCTACAGGGAGCCTGATGCAGGACTTGATCCCAGGACCCCAGGATCACGATCTGAGCCAAAGACAGATAGATGCTCAACCACTGAGCCACCAGGTGCCCCAGCACATTTCACTTTAGCTACGTTTCAGGTGCTCAATAGCCACGCTGGGCTAGAGGCTATGGAACCTTTGGGCCGGGCAGCTATAGGGCGCCCCCCCCAGAGGGGCCCAGGGTCAGCTTCCACATGTAATACGGAAGTGCCTAAGTCTGATACTGACTTAGAGTATAGGGGTCTCAGGGACCCAACTTCCCACCCTCTGCGGGAGATCTCCTGTTTAAAAAGGCATTAGCACATTCTCGGAAGTTCCTGGGCAAGGTAGCCCAGCTTATTCTCTTGCCCCACCCCTGGCCTGAGGGTGAAAGAGCTTCCTTAAGAACAGAGATAAGGAGGAAGTCTCTATCCCCCACCCTACCTGCTCTTCCCCACAGAGAGCAACAATCTCATTGCTTGCCCTGGAGGACAGCCTTTTGCAAACAATAATGGGTTTCCTTTATGGAGCAAAAATTCTTAATTTAGTATAGTCAGATTCACCAAACTTGAAAATTTGTGCCAAAGTTACACACTAGGGCAGCCCCGGTGGCGCAGCGGTTTAGCACCGCCTTCAGCCCAGGGAGTGATCCTGGAGACCCTGGATCGAGTCCCATGTCGGGCTCCCTGCATGGAGCCTGCTTCTCCCTCTGCCTGTGTCTCTGCCTCTCATTCTCTCTCTGTGTTTCTATGAATAAATAAAATCTTTAAAAAGAAAATAACAAAGTTACACACTATTTTCAAAACTCATTAGTCTCCAGGTGCCTTTTCAGCTCCCCAGACTTCCCTTGAGCCCCTAGCATGTGGCTCTTTCCTCCCTCCACTCTGTTATCTGGTCACATTACCACCCTCCAACCCCCCACCCCCATCCCTTGTCACAGCCCTTGCTGGAAGCAGCATTTTTTTTTTTTAAGATTTTATTTATTTATTCATGAGAGACATAGAGAGAGAGGCAGAGACTTAGGGAGGGAGAAGCAGGCTCCCAGGACTTGATCCCAGGGACCCCAGGATTATGACCTGAGCCAGAGGAAGACTCTCAACCACTGAACCACCCAGGTGCCCCTGGAAGCAGCATTTTTGAGGCCAGCTTGACACACAAACCAAAGCTACTTCTTTTCACTACAGTGGCTCATCTTGTGCCAAGCTGGGCCCCAAGCCCGGACAAGGGAGTGATATCTGGTTGAGATGAGTGTCCCTCCATTTCCGGCCTCAGTTTTCTCATCGGGACTATCAGAACCCCACAACCTCTGAGGTCCATCCCACCTCTACCTTCCCATCCCTGTCCTGCATGACCCTAGCTAGGGCTTTAGATTCTTTCCTGTACCCTCTCCCACCACCCACTCTGAGACACACACACACACACACACACACACACACACACACAGAGTGATTCCAGGTGGTGCTTATGAAAGGAGAGAGATATTGGGGACACAAAAGAGATGAGGAGCATGGAGGAGGAGGCTGAAACAAGGGGAAGACAGGGGAGGGAATGACGGGAGACCGCAAGAATCAGAGAGGACAGGCTCACCCGGTGAGGGCTCACCAGGATCGAAGCCCTTCAGAACTGGCATCTGCCCCCAGGGAGCTCGTGAACAGAAGTGTCTTTGCTGCTCCTTGAGAGCACCCCAGAAAGGCCCTGATGGGCATGAGTTAGAACCCTCATGGAACCTTCCTCCCTAACACCCCCACACACACACCCTGAGGAGCTCAGAACCCCATTGAGGCAGGATCCTCAGGCGATGCTTAGTCCACCCTCCCCTCCTGGAGCCCGGAGCCAGGCTGTGGCCTGGACACCTCAGGGGGATGGAGGTGAGGGTGGAGGTGGGCTGCCTAGGTCCCTAGGTCTGGGGCTCAGCGTTTCCCGACAGAGGGGAAGGAGTGTGAGCCTACTCCAGCAGAAGAGAAGCGGAGGGCTCCATTTCCCAGGACAGTTGAAGACACCCCCACACTCTGTGACCCACTTTGTCTTTTTCCCCTACCTGGAGCCCCCAGCCCATTGAGGCAGGTTCTGTGGCTGCAGTGGAAGCCAGAGGCCCACCCCAGTCCCTCTGGGCTGCACTGGGCTGCGCTGGGGCAGAGGCAGTACACCGCTTGGCAGTTCTCAGGGGAGAGGGGAATTAAAAAGGAAAAGCATCTCTGAAGGGGGAGGGAGGGAGCTGTGTGTACACACATACTGGCTCCCTCCCTCCCCGACTTAGCCTGAGCCTCACCCAGGAGAGGAGCGTCTTCTCTCTGCTCTTGGAGCTGCCTCTGTTACTTCCCCGCCCATCTGTGCTGTTAGCAGCACCAGCAAAGTTGGCCTCCAACTTGAACAGAGCCCAGGGCTCCAGCTTCCCGAAGCTCCTCGGGGGCATCAGACAGGCCTCAGCCTCTGAACTCGGGCTGCCTGGAGAAGCCGACCCTGCCATCTAGCCCTGGCTTCCCTGGGTGACACTTCTGCCCCTGACCTGTAGACCCCTGGATCTGGGCTGAGGAATGGTGTGCTGAGGTCCCTCTGGAGCCGATCGTCTCAGCCTGAAGCCCCAAGCCAACATGGCCAACCCTGTGCAGCCTCAGTTTCCCTTGGCTCAGGAGCCCGGCACTGCCTTACCCCTGGACCTGCCAGAGATGGAGAAGCTCCTCACGAAGGTGGAAGGCAAGGATGACAAGCCACTGAAGCTGTCCAAGTCCCTCTCCGGGGCCCTGGACCTGGAGCAGAATGGTCATGGCCTGCCCTTCAAGGTGGCTTTTGAGGGGCGACAGGAAGCCACACTGCCATGGTCTCCCTCTCGGGCCAGCTCTAGGAGGGCATCCTCCGTTGCCACTGCCTCCTCTGCCCAGGACCAAGAAGTCCCCAAAGATTACCTCATCCTTGCCATCGCCTCCTGCTTCTGTCCCGTCTGGCCCCTCAACCTCATCCCCCTCATATTTTCTATCATGGTAAGTGCTGCTCTTTGCTCCAGGGCAGAGACTGGGCCCTGGGCTCAGGAAGCATGTTCCCCTGGAAGGCACCACTCTGCCTAGGGTGCAAAGGAGGGAGAGCTGGGGGCTGGGAGCTGGGAGGAAAATTCCCTTTCTCACCTGGCCTACTACCGCCCCCCCCCAACAGAAGAGGGGGCCAGGGACCGAAGACCTTCTGTTTGCTGCCCTCCCTCATCTCGGCTTTTTGTCATTACAGCTTGACTTTGCACACATCCCTGCTAGGGAAGGGACCCCAGGGAGCCACATGGAGCTCAACTCCACATTGCAGAGAGGCAGCCAAGTTGAAGTTGGGAGGGCTTGCCTTTTTTTTTTTTTTTTTTAAAGATTTTATTTATTTATTCATGAGAGACACAGAGACACACAGAGAGAGAGAGTCAGAGACACAGGCAGATGGAGAAGCAGGCTCCATGCAGGTAGCCTGATGTGGGACTCAATCCCGGGACTCCAGGATCACGCCCTGGGCCGAAGGCAGGCACCAAACCGCTGAGCCACCCAGGGATCCCCGAGGGCTTGCCTTTTGTTGGAGGGGGGAGTGTCCCAAGGAGTCACCCTGAGTGGGGCCGTGGCTGTGTGTTAGTAGAGGTTGTGGCCAGTGTGGGCTCTCAGGACCCTGAGTTCTCAGGAGGGGAGCCAGCTGCCCCCACCCTTCACCCCAGGCCACCTGGGTGTTCTAATGGCCTTTGCCAACTCTGGTTTCCAAGAGCCGGCGTGGCTTCCTTGACGCGCACTGAGGGCCCTGGGGCCTGACTCCCCCGAGGCTGCTCCTTGGGGGGGGGCTGTTTTTGCTGGAGCCCCTGGGCCTCAGTGCTGACACTGATTTCAGCATCTGTCTTTAGTCTGTCTTTTTTTTTTTTTTTTTTTTTAGTCTGTCTTTAGGTTAGGGGAGGTCTGGGCCGTGGATGAAAAGTGTGTGTCAGAGGGCATGGCTGGCCTTGCCAAAGAGGAGCATGTGGGCTAGTCTTCGCTTCTCACACACTTGTCCTTAGGGTTCTGAGTAAACTTAGGTTGTCCCCAAACCAAGCCATTTGATTAGAGCTACTTACAGAAGATCCACAGCAAACATTGGTAGATGTTGGCGAGTGACTTTTGAGGTCCAGGAAGAGGGGGGACGGAAAGGGTGGTGAGAGAGACACGGGGCAGGCACTGGCTTTCAGAATGCAAACAGAAAACAGGAGTAGTAAAGCACTGGCCCCACGCTGGTCAGGGCTGGGGGACAGGGCAGGGAGATGCTGTCTGCTTCCCTGTGGAGGGACTCCCTGCTGAGTCATCTGTCACTGAGTCCTTGAGAGCTGTGGTCACTCCTGCTGCTCCTGGGCTGTCTTCTGAGAAAGCCCCTGACCCCTCAGACACCTCCTTCCGCCTTGCTAAGGCCCAGTGTCCATCCAGGGATGCCTTCCCTGACCCCCTGGCAGATCTAGCACAAGATCCAGGGCTGAGCGGGACCCGACAGTGGGGGGGGGGTGTCTTTGAGGAGCTTCCTGTACCTTTCTGCACTTAGGGGCTGCTGGGGCAGAACCAGGTCTCAGAGGTGCAGCCAGGGGCTCTGGGCAGGGCCACCCTCTTGGTTATAGGGAGAAGCCCCAGAAGGGGAGACAAGCTTTGGTGAGGAAACCTTACAAGGGCCCAGGAGAAAACAGGTTGTTGGAATCCATCTCTTTGTGGGGGTGACAGGGTGCAGGCTGGGAAGACATTGTCAAATGCCCCTGAGTCCAAGACTGTGAGACCACTGAAGCCACCCCCAGGACATTTGTACATCCTCCTCAGGTTCCTGAGTCCATTCTGAAGGTCACTGGGCCAGAGGCAGGGAATATGGTGCTAAACCAGAACCAATTCCCAGGAGCCTCCAGTCTAGTGGAGAGAAACTTGTAAACAGATCCTGTAACATACTGCAAGAAGTGCTCATGCTAGATGGAACCACGAGGTATCATGGGGCTTCGGGCAAGTGACTCAAATCTCTCTTCTCAGTTTTCCCATCTGCAAAATGGGTGTCACACAACACTTACATTAGAGAGCTGTGTGAGGGTGAAGTGAGATGAGCTGCACAAAGTGCTTAAGTACAATACCCAACACACAGCAAGTGCTCTTACATGGTAGCAATAATTAAGTGGAACCTGAGTGTCTCCCTGGCCAGGCATGGGATGCCATCATGGGTTTTTTGGGTTTTCTCGGAGCTTTGAAATATAATACACATATCATACAATTCACCTGTTCAAAGTGTACAATTCAGAGATTTTTAGTATGTTCACAGATAAATGCAATCATAACCACAGTCAGTTTTAGGACATTTTTCTCACCTCCAAAAAAGCTCCATGCCTTTTTTTATCACCCCATCTCTCCCATGAGCCCCCTCAAATCTAACAAACCACTTATCTTTCTGTGTCTATGGATTTGCCTCTTCTGGACATTTCATATCAGTGGAATCCTACAGCATGTGGTCCTTTGGGTGTGGCTGCAAGCTTCAGCTGGGCTGTGGCATATGTATCACACGGTTTGGAGCCAGAGAGAGGTGTGGTCAGATTTCCATTTTGGTAAAGCTGGCTGGTACAGGGTAAGAGGGGTGGAAGGGGTCCCTCTGAGCCTGGCAGTAGGGAGAAGGAAACTTTGCAGGAGCACAGGTGAGAGATGAAGAAGCCTGGACCAGGGCATAGTGAGAGGCAAAAAGGATTCCTGGAAACCTTCTAAAAGTTGTTAACATTTATTCAGTTGACCATTCACTTGACTGGCAAGTTGCTTGTATGGAGACAACTAAGTAGTAGAGAATGATTGAGCCCCCCATGAATGACTATGCCCCCTTTACCAATGAGGAGTCATGCTAGGCATTTGGGAAGATGGAGGACACGGTCTATTTGACATGGTGGAAGGATGCAAGAGTATGGTGATGGAGGGAGGTAGGCAGGGACCTGCTCTTGGGATTTAAGTTTTATCCTAGTGGCTCTGGGGAGCCCCTGAAAAATTTTAAGCAGAGGCATGATGTGGTCTGTTCACATTTTAAAACTAACACCCAGGGATCCCTGGGTGGCACAGCGGTTTGGCGCCTGCCTTTGGCCCAGGGCGCGATCCTGGAGACCCGGGATCGAATCCCACGTCGGGTTCCCGGTGCATGGAGCCTGCTTCTCCCTCTGCCTGTGTCTCTGCCTCTCTCTCTCTCTGTGACTATCATAAATAAATAAAAACTTAAAAAAAAAATTTAAAACTAACACCCAACTGCACTGGGAAATGAGCTTGAGCAGGCAGGACTGGGGGGAGGGAGACCCTGTAGGACACTCTTGAGTTAGTCCAGATGGGATGATGAAGGCATGGGCCGAGCAGTGGCTTAGGAAGGAGGGCACCGATGAGAGAATTGGAGAAGAGAAAGCAGTGGCAATTATTTCACACTCCTGGTTATCTCACTCCAAGGGAAGGGGACAGGAAAGAGTTTTGAAAAGAAGATTCCAGGGGTGGAAGGTAAACTAGAAGAGAGGGAGAGACACCCAGGGAGGAGCAAGTTTGAGAGGAGGAGGAATGGTCCAATGCAGTGGAGAGGTCAGGCCCAATACAGATGTGAGTGTCCAGTGGCTGGGCCACTTACAGACCCCTGGGGACCCTGGTGACGGAGAGGGTGAGGCAAGAAGGAGAGGTGACTGAGGAGGTTCATGGAGGGTGCAGAAGTGGGATCCCAAAGAGGGACCCCGTCTCTGGGAGCCTGCAGGAAAGGCCATGAGGGCAGCAGCAGATAGAAATGCTCAAGTGAAAAGGAGCTGGCTCATGCTGTATGGGCTCCATGCCACCAGGGGCACACACAAGGACGTTTGCTGAGAAAAAGGGCCCGGTGACAGGGGATGACAAGAGAGGTGACAAGGGACAGAGAGGTCAACGACCTAAGGGCCTTGCTGAGGCTGGACATCAGGATCCTGAGTGGTCAACAGCCTGCGCGGTGGTGCATTTTTTTTCTCCAGCTTTTTGGGTATAGAGTCACACATGGGACATTGGATCCATCCAAGGCTGGGGATGGCAGGGTTGCCATGAAGGCAGACCAAGTGTCACAGAATGATGCTGGCGAGGATGGCAAATATGGGACAGAAGGATCAGGCTGGGCTGGAGGGAATGAGGCTAGAAAGGTGGTGATGACTTTGGAGGAGAGGGCGGGGTAACAGGTAGAGGCTCAAAGAAGTCCAAGAGCAGGTGCTGTGAGAGAGAGGGCATGAGAGAGGTTCTGGGGGCTGATATTTCAAAGCAGGGCCATATGGGGTGGCAGCGAGGTGGAGTAGAGCTGTGGAAATGAATTTCCAAAGAGAACTGTGAGAAACCAGAAAGAAGGAGCCTGGGGGAGCCCTGTGTTGAGGGATATCACTTGCTAAATGTCGGGCACAGGTCCACATTTTTTACATACATTATCTCATTTAATCCAGGCTATAACCATATGAGGTCCAGGTATTGGTATTATTTTCCCTTTTATAGCTGAGAAAGCTGAAGCAGAGCTGTGGAGTAACCTGCTGGGATTGAGGAACCCAGGATTAGATGGCTGGAGCCAGAGCCCCTGTTCTACCCAGGACATAGCCCACCTCGTGGGAATTGGGGGAGCCTGGCCAGGATGGGGTGTTATTGGGTGTGCCCACCATTGTCTCCCTTCTTTTGGGAGCCAGCTAGTTCACAGGACCCTCCCAGTCCCCAGGAAGGAAGGGGTCAGTTATTCATGGAGCCATGAGACGTGGCCCCACCCAAGCAGGGGTGAAGGAGGGACAGAGAGTACAGATAGTAAGTCTCCTGTGCTGGTATCTCTAGGTCCTGGGGACAGACTCCAGAACTCCTTACCTGAGTCCCACTCTAGTTACCAAGTAAAGCCCTTGACCCCAGCGGGGAAGGAGACCCACAGCCCTGATGGCCTTTCCTGAGCTTAGAGTCTGCAGAGCATGCCCTACTATGAGGCCGACAGTCTGGCTAATTGTTCTCATTTACCACATGAGGTGACAGAGACACTTGAGCAGTGCCTTGCCCATGGTCACACAACTGGTAAGAGGCATGTCCGCTGGATGCTGAATCTTTCTCCATGCCCCTGCCCTGCATCTACCTCTGGGGACAAAGATGGTGTATCCCTCCCAGGAAAGCCAGACCTTTGGGGGCATTTGTGCAGGGATGATGTGATGATCCACTTCCTTCCCTCTTTCTCTCCACGCTCCCCCTCAACATGTCATCCCTCTCCACCCCTACTGACTCTATCAGTGGGAGACTAGTGGACCAGCAGGGTCCTTTCCACTGTGGCTGTAACAACAGGATCCCAGGTATTCAGACCTAACCCTGCAGCCTCCCGTGAGCCTCCTGAGGTGGCCAGGACTGGCTTCATCTGTTTTTCTCCTGGGTCAGGCTGACAGATGACCATGTTCCTCCTCAGGGCCAGCAACAGGGGGACCTGAACCCCAGGCAGTTGGGCCTTCAGTTGACAGCAGTGCTTAAACAAGCATCAGACAGACCTGGCTGTGCATCCCAGCTCTGGGCATTAAAAGCCGCGTGACAGCTTGGGGGACCGTGTCTAAATCCCTCAACTTCCTTCCTTCTGTAGCCTCAGTTCTCTCATCTATTAAACAGGTTTAATAAGACTGTCTACCCCATAAATCTGTTGGGAGGATTAACTGGGTTAATATGTGAAAACACCTACCACAGAGCCTGGCACATAGTAAATGTTTAATAAATGGCAGTGGTTACTGTTATTAATACTAAATGAAATTTGTAATGTCAGAGGAAAGGGCAAATCCCTAGTGGGCAAGCAATTCTGACTTGAGCCAGTTTGGGGGATACTGGAGTGTCAGCCCTCGTGACGCCGTCTGGGAGAGGGGCAGCCCTGTCCATGGTTTTGTTGGAAGCCTCTGATCAACCACTTTTCTGTCAATTCCTCTTACCACATGTGGGAAGCATGAAAGAGGTCCAGAGTGGTTCAATATTCCCTTTCTCAGGCATTCTGGATGACCTGGTTATTTAACTGACCAGTTGTAGACTCCCTTTCATTGCATTCACTCCCTTTCATGCATTCATGCATTCACCCAGCAAGAGTGCTGAGCCCCAACCAGTACTGAGGGTCAGCTGGCACAGACATATGGCTTAAAGTATTGAAAATATTGACATACTTCTGAATGGTTGGCAAACAGTTGCTGTCTCAAGGTCCTAACCATCTCCAACCACTCCCACTCCCACCCCCCATGGGAGCTGACTGGAGTCCTTCCCCAGGAGCCCCCACCCCACCCCATGCCTCTCCACTCTCCAGCAACTGAAGTTAACCCTGTAGTTAGAGCATTCCAGAAAGAATTGCACTGTTGTACAGAGAGGGATGCGAAAGGGGGCATGGGGAAGCACATCCCTTAGCTTTGACCTGCCAGGAGTTTCTTGATCTCTGTGGAAGAACAAATAGCTGGTCAGCGATCGATCAGCTGATCACATCTTGTCAGTCCTCCTCAGACCTGCCGGGGCTTGGCCTGAGCCTCATGAGTGGAGGAAGCTCATTCCTGATAGGTTCGGCAGCCACCCTCCTCTGGCGGTTTCAGCTACGCACCCCCCCCCCACCCCCGCAGCTCTCCCCAACACTTCCCCTACCCCATCTGCTTCCCTCCCCACCCCCTACCAGCTCTCAGGCTTTTTTCAGTGTCTTTCCTCACTGATCTATTAACCTGAATTCATTTTCTCCCTTACCATTCCCACAGCCGTTGCAATCACAAATGATCTATTAATTCACTGTCATTACAACCATTACTGCAATTATTATTGTGCCTTCAACTTGAGCCATTTGGTATAAAGGGGAGAGGATGTCATTAAGTGGGGTTTGATATGCAGCTGGTAAGTCACTCATAAAAAGTAATGAAGGATCTTCTTCCATTCCTGGAGTCAAGGGATGAATTTTTCATTTGGGAACTAATGGAAGGACTTCAGAAATGAGTGCCAGCTAGTGGTAAGGAACTTCTATATATAAAAGTAGGGCTCTCCTCTTCAAGGCAGCTATTCCCTCCATTTTACAGATCAGAAAACTAAGATTTACAGAATAGTCGTGAGGCTTACGTTGCACAACATATGACAGCGTATGATCCAACAATGGCTTATCTGGCCATTCCCAGTGCATGTCCCTGAACACTGTCTCTCAGGCTCAAAGGAACATGCATGAGAGGGATGCACAGGCTGATGGCTCTGTGGATAATGAAGAGCAATTGAGTTTAGAGTGAAAAATTCATTTCTCCCTCCTGCTTCCCCTTCCCACCTCTTATACCCAAGCAACCACACACACGCGCCTCCACGGGTCCTGAATCATTGCCAAATGCACAAAGATTTCTCTGGCAAGTGAGGAGCAGGACTCATCCCAAATCCTGTGCCCCTTCCCGCTGCATGCCACGCTTACAGCTGAGAATGAGTCTCTTGGTAATGATTCAAAGTAGCTTCAGAATTTCTTTTTTCTTTTTCTTTTTCTTTTTTTTTTTTTTTAAAGATTTTGTTTAGAGACACAGGCAGAGGGAGAAGCAGGCTCCCTACAGGAAGCCCCACATGGGACTCGATCCCGGGTCTCCAGGATCACACCCTGGGCTGCAGGCGGTGCCAAACCGCTGCGCCACCGGGGCTGCCCAGCCCCAGAATTTCTAAGGCCAAACTTCCTGGAAATTCCTGAAGCATTTCTGTATGTTGCCCCCTCTTCCTCCCAAGAGGGAAGAAGATGCTGCCTTGATGTTGAAGTCCTTCGTGCAGTGACCTGGGCTGGCCATGCAGAGAGCTGGAGGTGGCATGAGTTACAAAACCCAGATAACAGATATCTTTCCTGTGGGACCTGTTGCCTTTATTTTATTCATGAATCTTCTATTAACTTGGAGCATTCTGCTGGCCAAGTTCAGTGGTTGGAAAACAGACTCTTCTCTCATTCTTTTTCTCTTCTTTTATCCTTTACTTCCTCAAATGCTTACTGAATGTCTCTTAGGGCCAGTCCCTGGGTTACATAAGAGGGACACCAAGATTGAGGCTGCTCGGTCCCTGCCTTCAAGTCTAGGGTAAGAGATTGACATGAGAACTAATGATACAAGATGGGAAGGGAGGAAGAGAGCATGGTGTAAGATGCTATGGGAGCCCCAAAGAGGGGCTGACTGATTGCTTTTGGGCACCAAGGAAAGTTTTACTGGAGGTGATTCTTGAAGGGTGAGGCTGGTGCAGTCTCCAGATGAAACATATTGCAGGAGTGGATAGGGCAGTGGAAACAGCTGGAGATGTAGGGGCAGACTTGAGGGACGTTAGAAAGGTCAAGAATTCATACCTGGTGATATTTGAGGATGAGGAGAGACAGAGAAAAGCCACTCATCCAGGGTCATGGAGCTAGGAGAGCTGTAGAGGGTGGGGACAGGCACGCAGGAAGTCTAATTTCAAAACCTGTGCTCCCCTCCAGGCTGCCCTTGCCTTGTAGGGGGCTGGGAGGCTGCACCTGCTTGCCAGGTCTAGGTGGGCTTGTGAGTCTCAGGATGGACTGTTGCCTGAGCCCCCGCCCATGCCCCCTCCTCAAACCAGCCCCACCTCCTCCTAAACCTCTTGCTGGATGACACTTGTCCATTGTCACTGGGCACCCTGAGGTCCAGAGGCATGAACACTCACAACATTCTGACCAGACCCTCCTACAGACCTATTGAAGTGTGAGACCACCAGTACCCACATTTGTCCTGTCTCCAAGACAGCGGTGCTCTCCTCTGCTGGCTGTGCTCAAGTCTAAATCTCTCTGTTACCCTGAGTTCAGGACACTGGGGTTCAGAACTCAGGAATACTCAGGACATTGGGGCACCAATCACCTCTGGGTCTTTTCATCTTCTCCCTCTGACTGGATCTTTCTCTCTCCTGTTTTGATGAAATCCTCTATTTGTCTTACTCAGTTGTAGGACGCCCAGTACCTGCAAGACAGAATCCAGATTCCATTTTGTGATAGTCAGGGTCCTTGCTGACCTGGCCTCTCTTCTCTGCTCCAATTGCTTCTCTCACACCTGCGTGGTGCTCTGTGCTCCAGCCTCTCATTTGTAAAATAGTCTAATAATACTCCCTAACTCATAGGAATATTAGGTGCTCTAATGCTCTGCTGGATGACAAGGACGTAACATGGTTCTCGGTACAAGGTAGATGTTTGAATAATGATAGGGATTGTTATTCTGGTGGAGGTGGAGGAGCCTTGGTGGGCTTCACAGAGGGGGTGGCATTGGGGCAGCCATCGAAGGATGGAGACGATATGGACCAGTGGTTGAAAAGGTGGGAATGCTGGCAGGAGAGAGAGCACCGGCAAAGGCATGTGACAGTTGGTGCTCAGACCTGGAGCAATTCAGATTGGCTGGGTCCTGAGGTTGTGGAAAGGAAGAATAGAGGATAAAACCTGGAAGTGCAACATTAACCTGGGTTTGGACTTTGTTCTGTGAACAGTGGAGAGGCCATGGAAGATGCTGGGCAGGGTCACTGGCTAAGTCACCATCTTCTTAAACTTGTGCATCAGCTTCCAACTCTCCATTTCCTCTCTCTCTTTTTTAAGATTTTATTCATTAATTCATGACACACACACACACACACACACACACACACACAGAGAGAGGGGCAGGGACACAAGCAGAGGGAGAAGCAGGCTCCACGCAAGGAGCCCGATGTGGGACCCGATCCTGGGACCCTAGGATCACGCCCTGGGCCGAAGGCAGGCGCTAAACTGCTGAGCCACCCAGGGATCTCCTCCACCTCCAATCTGATCCCACCCTACGACCACATGCCAGGGGTCTAGCACAGGGTCTGGCATAAATCTCTGTGGAGGGGAATGGTCGTGTGGGGAGTGGCATGGAGAGGAAGAGAGTGTAGAGCTGGGGATGGATCTTCAGGAGGCCATTGTGCTGGCTTGGGTGGGAAGTGAAACCGGACCCAGGGCAGGTGCAAGGCAGCCAGAGAAGACTGCAGTGGAATTGACCAGGAGAGGAAACCTCTTGGTAGGATGGATGGGACAGGCATTGTGACCAACTGGGATGATGGACTCCAGGCTGTGGCCAATAATTGGACAGAGGAGCACAAGGCCAGGAGCAGATCTGAGGCAGAGCAAGTCTGATGTCAAACACTGTAGCAGGCAGGTGGTACCGTCCTGGAAGGAGCTTGAACAGGGAGCCATGGTGTGGGGTGGGAGATTGGTTAGGTTTCTGAGAGGAGAAAAAGACAGGACCTGGGGGAGGGAGAGCACCCTCATGAAGAGAACAGAGAGGGGAGGGGTATCTTTGCTGAACTTCAGCTTCTTTAAAAGTGGGCAATATTGCCAAGTGCATGGGGTGTTCTGAGCCTAAATGAGATTCAGGTGTAGTCCTTAGCAACCTGCCTGGTGCAAAGTAAGGTCTCAAGACATCATCACCACCACCACCACCATCATCAAAGGACTCAACTGTATTTCCTGCTGAACTCAGGAGCCTCAGATATTTGGATAATAAAGTAACCAAATAAGTGGCCTAATACCTTGAAAGCAGTCACACCTCTAGTGGACTCCTGCTTGTATCTGTTCTTTCTAGAAGTCCAGGAAGCCTCAGAGACTTCTAGAGCTGGAGGAGTCTGGAAGTCACAGGCCAGCCTTGGTCAGCAGGCTGATTCTTAAACCATCATGGATGGGGTGTGGGGCCTCCATGGATACACTTGGGACACACCTCCTACTGAGCCCCTGTAGGACCTCCCAAGAGCTGGCCATCCCCACACTCACCAACCTGCTTTCACTAAATTAAATAAGGCTGAGAAAAACCAAGCTCACTGAGAAAGAGTGAGGTATCAAATGGACCCCTGTGAAGCCAAACATGGCCTCCCCCAAGCCCCAGCCTCTCCAATTCAAACCCAAGATGCCTGCCTTTCTGGTATGATTTGGGAAGTCAGCTTAGTTGAGGAAGCTCGTGGTTTCTGGGTGCGAAATAGGAAGAGGGAGGATCAATGATATTTTTTCCTGTTGTGGAAGACAGGGTCATAGAGGAGCAGAGGCAGGCCCTCGGGCTACAGAAAAAGCCATAGGGCTTTGTTAGGGTGGCCATAGCAGTGAGCCTTGGGCAGGGCTCCAGAGGGGGGGCTTACCTGTCCTGCCAGCTCAGCATGGCCTGGACCTGGCCCACCCTCCCAGACTCTCGGTCCCTACTATGCCACCTGCCACTGTGACTGTGACTCAGCACTGCTCTGAGAGGAAGTGCCCTGCACTGCTTGGTTCTGTTTCCAGTGAGGGGTGGGCTCCGTTGGGGGTTCCCACAAGAGATGTGAGCCACTTGAGCAGGAGAAGCCTGCTTCCTGTCCTCAGGATAGGTGCTGGAATGTGGGCTGCAGTGGAGGCTGGGTGGGTTCTGGAGGCCCAGGCCAGGGGCCCCCCCACAGGTCTGCTGGGAACAGCTTTCCTGAGGTCTCTGCCACCCTCTCTTTGCAGTCCCGAAGTAGCGTGCAACAGGGGGACCTGGATGGGGCTCGGAGGCTGGGTCGCCTGGCCCGGCTGCTCAGCATCACCTTCATCATCATGGGAATCATTATCATCATCGTGGCCATGACCGTCAACTTCACAGGTGAGGCCCCGTCACAGGGAGCCAAGCAAGCCAGCTTGCTCGGGACTACGGAAGGGTGCAGCCCAGCTCCCTGGGGAGGGGGCAGTGGGAATGAGGTAAGAGCACATGGGGGACATAGACCGATCGTCTCTCAGAAGTGACCCTATCCCCGGTGGTGCCCAGCTGAATGAGACTGGCTTCTGACTTGCCTTTCACCCGGGTCATTAGGAAAGGGTATGGGAAAAGCACAGGCCTGGGAGTCAGAGGCGGCCAGCTCCAGTCTCAGCTCTGAGGGACTTGGGCTGGTGTCGTGTCTGGCTGAGCCTTGTGAGCATCACCCAAGATCATGGATGTGATGCTGCTTGGTGAATGGTGGGCCCGCCCTGGAAGCATTCCTGTTGCGATGGCCAGCACATACTGGGAATAAACAATGCATGTGGTGGAAGTCTGGGGGGAACACTCTGTGAGCCCCCAGAGTTGGCCCAGGGAAATTAACCAAGTGGGGGCACCATTTTGAAAGGTGACCCTCAGCTGCTCAATGGGCCAGCACAGCTTTGAGCGTCTGGGCTGTGCAGGGCAGCGTTGTCACATGCTCGTCTTGGGAAGCCCCCAACCATCTCTGCCTCTTGCAGGGAACAGCCTAAGCTTTTCCCCTAAAGACTTGGCTACTCCAGATGCGCCATGTGGACCAGCAGCAGTGGCTGCTGACACCAGGAGTGTGTCAGAAACGCAAAGTCTCAGGCCCCAGCCCAAACCCACTGCATTTCAGCTAAGGGTCTGCATTTCAGTAAGATTTCCAGTCCAGTCATTAAAGGAGGCACTGATTTAGAACAGGAGGGTTCAACCTGGGGCAGAAAGCCTGAGATTCGGCGGTGGGGTCATGGGCAGCCCTGGCCACTTTGGAGAGGGAAGAGTTCAGTTTGTATTCAGCCTGCTTGGGTTTCAAATCCACGTCCTCCACTGTCCAAGTGTTTGAAATGAAGCACGTTCTATGCTGTCTGTGGGGCTGGCGGCCGCACAGGAACATGAGGGGCAGGAGCCTGCTGGTGTGAGCATTAGCTGGGGAGCCCCCTGTGCACCTCAGCCTCCTTTGTCCTGTGGCTGCTTATCACGTTTGCCATGACTTTTTTGACGGCAAAGGATGAGTATTGAACTCAAACTGGCAAAGGGAATTGTTTGAAAAACTCAGGCCTCGATGGTTCTATGTTTGGGGGTCCTCTGGCGCTGTGAACTGACAGCTGAGGCTGCAGGTGGGAGTTTAGACACCCCAGTCAGAGGACCCTGTTGCCTCTTCCCATTAGGAAACAAAACCCCAAATCCTCCAGGCAAGGACTTGAACGCCTGTTCTGAGCTCTCTTCTGCCGTGACTGTTCTCTTTACAGTTCCAAAGAAATAAAACCAACCGGGGCACTGCGCTGGTGGAGGCAGCCCTGGCCGGCTGGAGGCCTCCAAACTCACACACCCCACCTCCCGCGGGAGCACAGGACAGTGACGTCCCTGAGCCCCCAAAGCATGAACTTGGAGGGAAGCCCCCAGGTCTCCCCACTGTCAGCCCACATTAGATGCAAAAAGCAAGAAGAACGAATAATGTGGTTTAATCTGATGGACACGGCCCGGTGTTTGGCCTCGGTGTACTGGCTTGTTTCTTATCCCTACGATCTCCTGACCCACCAAGCAGCACATATTGCCTGTCGGAAGGGGAACCAGCCCCGCGGAGGAGATGCAGAGGAGATGGACCGGACCGTGCAGAGGAGAAACAGCACATTCCCTGTGTGTCTGATGAGCAGGAGCCAGGACGTGGGACTTTCTCTTTTGTATTTTTGTGGGCGGGGTGGGGGGTGCCCAGGTGTAAAAAAGATTATTTGCATGCCTTGTGCCACATGCTTGCTTCGATCCCAGCTCAGAGGCTCAGCTGCCGCCCAGCACACACCCTGGGACCTCCTTGGGCACCCAAGATGTGCAGGTGCCTGGAGAGAGGTGACGGGCCCCCTGCATCACAGGGTGGAGGTACCAGAAGGAATGCTGGTGAAGACAGGAATAGGAACTGCACCTCTTCTCTAGCTTTTCAATTTCAGGATCATCTCTGCTGAGAGCTCCGGTCCCAACACGTCTCCCCGGATGACCCAGCCTGCCTCTTGCTCCCTCCCTACCTGTGCCGTTGCTTGGGGTCTGACCCCAGACCTGCTCAGCCCATGAGGAGCCCAGACCTGAGCTTGCCTCCTGCGACGGCCTCCCTGATGGTCTAGGGTACAAACTTGGGACCCCATGCAGAGTAGTTCCCAGCCCAGAAGCCCCTGATGCTCTGTGCTTTACCCTGTGTCCCTGGCCATCCACAGACTACAAAGGCTTTCCCTAGAGGGGGTTTTGGGAACACCTTTGGTGGGGGACTTCCCATGGGCTCCCAGGCTATTAGCAGGGAGTGGGTTGGAGGGTTTGATGAAGGTTTAGTGTTGATTTGGTCTAGAGAATTCTAAGATGGAGGGAAGGGCCTGGCTGTAGGGGCCAGTCTGGGAGAGTGGGAGGCCCTGGGCTTGGGAATACACTCATGTGCCGGGAGGCAGGGAGTGACACTATGGCTCCTGTGTCAGGACCTAATTTGACAACTGAAAGGACTGAGCAGGGTCCTTTAACCTCCTGCCTGGTTTCTTGCCCTGGGATTCTCCCCAGACTTCTACTGGCACAGGCTCTGCCCACAGGGGCTTCTCCTAGGCCCACCTACCTTGCTGGCTTCAGCTCCCAGGCCCTGCCCAGTAGCCGGTGGGCGTTATGGCCCCTGATGGGAGGGCCTGTTCCCAGCCACAGCCAGACTAGCCCCAGGCTGGCAGACATGGTTTCCCCCACACCCATTCAGAGCCCTTGTGCCTTCTCTCAGGTCCCCTGCCAGTCTCCCCGACGCTCCTCAGAGCTCCTGGGAGGGAGCCTGTTAGCACAGAGGCTCTGTCTACCAGGAGGAGTCCCAAGAGCAGCTCTGAACTTTCTAGAAGGGCCTTGGTGGCAGGGGAGGGATGCAGGGCCCAGGGGCACTGGGCGGATCCCTCTGGGGCCCAGCATTCCTGTTCCAGCGTCAGTTCCTCAGTTCCTCACCTGGGGAGCAAACTCCGGAAGGAGGGGCTGGCCTTGCTTTACAGGACCTCTGAGGCCCAAATAGAGATGCCTCTGTTGGGGGAGGGAGAGAGGGAGCCCAGAGTATTTGTGTCACTTGCCAAGTCAGGTTGGGCCAGGAGCTGTCATGACATCTGTGGAACTGGCCGCTCATGAGTTGGTGGTCTCCTGGCAAGCCCTGGGGACCACAGCTTCAGCACCCCAGGGGGAAGAGAGAGGGTGACTAGCTGGTTTAGGCATGGTCCTGTCCGGAAAATGATGGCCAAGGCGGGGCTGGTGCTGTGACTGGCGTACACACCCAGACCTGCCCTGGATCTGCACAGGCACACACTTGTCCACACTCAAAGCCCAGAAGAGAGAAGCCACTGGCAGACAGCCACAGGACAGCGGGGGCGTCCTTCCGTTCAGGAGAGGACAACTTGGGAAACTTGTAGTTGTACAAAGGACGGAGCTCAGAGGCTCTGAGCATTGTGGAGGCAGAGGCCCCTGGAGTCTGATCCCTCTGGCCAGAGGACCAGGAACCCTGCAGAGAGACTGGGGGGGAGGGTCCCCTGACGCCTCCACCCACAGGCAGCCTGGCACCCGGAGGCCTCACCCCTTGTTGTCCCTGCTCCACTGGAGGTCCGGCCGCTGGCCACATGAACCCTCCAGCTTGGGGCGCTGACGCAGCCTCTCCCTGTGTCCCAGGGGGAGAACTACCCCCACCGCCACCCGGCAGGTGGCCCCTCTGTATCGCTTGGCTTGGGAAGAAATAAAGCTGAAAGTAAACATGCACCGCGGGCCTGTGTCTTTGTGCCGCCAGGGCCAAGGGGGTCCAAACCACGGGGGCACGAGCGGAATTCACTCAGCCTGTGGGTTCCAGGGTTCCAGGGCTGGGGCTGGGAGCTGGGCAAGGGGAAACACTGGGACTGGGCAAGGGAAACACTGGGAGCTGGGCAAGGGCACACTCAAGGTGGTCCCCTGGGCAAGTCTGTCCTCCCTGGGCCTCAGTTTCCCTAATGAGGAATGCCAGTCCCATCCTTCCTCAGCTGTTCTTTCTGCATCTGGACAAAGACCTCAGGAGCAGAGAGTAGAGAGCAGGAAACCGCCACCTGCTGACAGCCCGGCACCTGCTGGGCACTTCATGTACATGGGTAAATCCTAGGGGCTACGAGTGTCATTCCCTGGTTCAGATTGGTAAACTGAGGTGCCAAGATGGTCAGGGACCTGTGCCAGGTCACACCATGCCTGGCACATAGGAGGTGCTGAATAAATGTTGGTGAACTGACCCTTTCCCTAGGGCTGACCCCAAAGTTGGCATCTTGCTGCCACACTTTGCTACCCAGAGAGGAAAGCCCTATGGAAGGAAAGGCAAGTTAGTCCCAGTGGGGGAGAGGAGGGGGGAGGGGGGGCCACGCCTTGCCTGCAAGAGGGCAGGCTGAGCGGGGAGGTGAGTGTGGGCAGAGTGACAGCCCCTCCTCTTTCCTTCCCTCCCCCTTCGGGGGTTTCTTTTATAAGGGCGCTAATCCCAGAATGCTGTTGACCTCGGCCCCTCCCAAAGGCCCTACCTCCTAACACTCACCTTTTTTTTTTTTTTAATTTTTATTTATTTATGATAGTCACAGAGAGAGAGAGAGAGAGGCAGAGACACAGGCAGAGGGAGAGAAGCAGGCTCCATGCAGGGAGCCCGACGTGGGATTCGATCACCGGTCTCCAGGATCGGGCCCTGGACCAAAGGCAGGCGCTAAATCACTGCGCCACCCAGGGATCCCATCCTAACACTCACCTTGAGGGGTAGGATTTCAACATAGAAATTTGGGAGGGACACAGCAAGCAGATACTGAGAGAGCCATGAAGGGAGCAGCCACCTTTGTCCCAGAGTGGGAGGGAGGTTCCCCAAAAGACCCTGGGCTAGGCCCCCTCCCTCTCTCCTTCCACAAACCTCTATTAAGTGTGGAGTGCTCTGATCAGATGGCAGGTGGCACCAAATGTGGGGTGTCCCAATCTTTTGGGGGCTAGTGGTGCGGGTGGTAAAAGGATTCACCCAAGGCAGGACAAAGGAGATAGAAGTCTATTGAATACACTGTAAGGGAGCAGCGGGCAGGACGGGGAGAGACTGTCTGGGACGAGGTGGTGGTGAGGGGTCACAGTTATAGAGCAGAGTGAGGGAGCACAGGAACTTAGGGAATTTGTTCTTTTTTGGTAATCGTAGGAACTGTGCCCGGTTGTAATTGGTTAATTAGGGCCTATGGTTATTTCAGGTTGGGTCACCTGATAGGTCTGTTTGCACTCAGCCCGGTTGTCCCTGTGGCCCTTTTACCTCACTCAGCTTCCAGTGCTCACACCTGCTGCCTAGAAGCTGCCTCCACATCAAGCACCGACTACATACCAGGCCGTGTACTGGACCCTGAGGACACAAAGATGAAAAGGACAAGTTTTCTGGACCATATGACCTTTGACCTAAAGGGAAAGTTCTGGAAGGAAGGAGAGAGTTAAGTTCCTGAGGGCAGGGTAAGTGAATGTGCCCTGGGTAGATGAGGGCCGCAGGGAGGGAACCTGGGGCAGAAGCCTGTCCTGGGAGGTCAGGGGAACCGAGAGCAGGAAGGTGGCCTCCACCAGGAGCCTCTCATGACATTTCCAAAGATATTTAAAACATTACCCACGGATCCCAATGAAGATGAGATGCTACCATTGTAATGCTGCCAATTTAAGGTGATGGACACTTGCTACCCAGGGGCACTGCCGGGAACAATCACATCGCCTGAGTGCCTGGCTTGGTAGTCTGAAAGCATCATTTGTCAGACACAACCCAATTTTAGAAACTTTGCACGGGAAGCAGGTAGTACACGTGTCTTACAATCAGTGAGGGAAAAGTTAGAGCTTCCACAATGCACAGGCCTCAGATGACAGATGACGGTACCCTGGGATGAGGGATCTGGCCTCTCTGAACCCCAACTCACCATCTGTAAGTGGGGTGATAATCTGCTCTGTGAATCCACAGGGCTGCTGGAAGCCTGATGGCAGGCTCCTCCAGGTGAAGCATGAGAGCTTGATACATGTGGGGAGCACAGCCTGACTCCAGCCTGGAGAGCATCCCAGAGTCTGGGCAGTTCTGGGCACCCTGTCCTGACCCTTGAAGCCCCAATGTCCTCCATCCCCAGTCCTATCTGCCTCCTCCCCACTTCCCGGCACATGATAGGAGACAACCCTGTGTGCCCTGGAAAGCTCTCTGGCTCAGGCCCCCAAAACTTTCCCTCACTGTCCATGTCACTGTGAGCAGACCCCTGGCCTCTCTCTGGGGCTGTGTCCTCAAGTGAAGGAGTGAGCTGAGCTGGTGTCAAGTGGGCTTCTCAATCCTGGCTGCACCACGGAATCACCTGGAGCTTCAGGAAATGCTGAGGCCTGGCTGCCACCCTTAGAGAATCTGGTTTAAATGTCTGGGGTGTGGCTGGAGCATCTGGATTTTTAAAAGCTTTTCAGTGGTTATTCCAATGCTCTTTTGAGGTTGGGAGCCACTGGGATAGACTCTTGAGCCTCGCTACTCAAAGCGCGGTCACTGGACCATTAGCTTGGCCATCAGCAGCAACTGGCAAAAATGCAGAAACCCAGGCCACAGCCTAAACTCTAACAAGATCCGTGGGGGGTTCATCTACAGGTTACGTTTGGGGAAGCTCTGGTTTGGATGCCTGGAGAGGTGCTAGCTGGTCTCACCTTAGGTGCACCTTCTCCAACGGGGCTCTGATCTCCCCTCCAAAAATAACAGTCATTTTCCTTTCCTTCTTATTACCAGGATCTACTGTAACAAACTGAGAAAAATCTAGGCAATACTGAGACACAAAGAGAAGGACAAAGAGAGAAACCCCAGATAAGTTTGGCATTTCACAGCAGAAGAAGTCTGCACTCCTCTCCCCAAAGTGTTTGCCAGCAAGGCTGTGGCCTCTGTGTAGGGGGCACATGCATGTGGGTGGAGGTCAGAGGGTCATCATGGAGGGTGTGCCCCCAAAAGCACCATTCCCAAGGAAGCATGAAACTTCCCCAGCCTCTGCCCCATGCACTATGGACCTGATGGAATCTGCTGGAAAGTCAAACAGGTGTCTTAAAGCTACTGCTTGGATGAAAACTTCTTGTAACCAGAATGAACTCTCTGGCTCTCCTGACTCTCTACCCTCCAGACTCTGGGCCCTAGAGGGGATGTCTCTTTCACCTTCATCCTGAGGTGGGAGTTCCTACTCCAGGGGTTGGATCTGTACCCATAGTTTCTTTGTGCTTAAGGACACACGGGCCCCTCCAGGTGGAGGAGGTTTGGAAATTGTACAAAGGTCCCTTCCTGGGTATGTTTGCAGCCCAGCTCCCAGTCTGGAGCCCTGAGGACAGTGCCCCCGGCCCAGAGGCCTGCCCACACCGCAGAGTCCCTCCCTGGAGCCCAGGGCAGAGCCGGTCTGCTGGAAGCTGGGCCTGCCAGGGCTTCTGCCTCCTGCATTATTGATCTGCTGCCTGGCCGTGGACATGAATAATTCAGCAGGGGAAGGAAGCACTGAGGACTACAAATTGGAGGCATCCAGGCTCCTCCCACCTTAGTGCTCAGGGGTTATTCCTCTTTGTTTAATGGGCTTCCTGAATCTCAAGTGTCTCCTCCTGCCCACGGGTAGGCCCAGTATAGGTCCTGCAGGCTCGGGGTGGCTCTGGATCCGGCCCAGCTGGTACAGAACTGCCTGCAGCTGCAGGAGCCAGGTGACCCATCCTGGCCATGCTTCCTTCTGCTCACCTGGGACTCTAGAGTCACTGGGCCTGACTTCACTGGCTGAGCCTTTTAACTTCTCTGACTAGCTGGGTCCTTATGCCTGAGAAGGTCCTCATGTCATCCTGACCTGCGGTGCCTGCTCTGTAAGCAGGAGCCAGTAATGATGTCGATGTCATTTATGATACATGGTGGCTTCTTTCATTGGTGTCCAGGTCTTGGCCAAGGGCTGAGGGCACTGGCTGGGAAGGGGTGAGTGCTGGATGATGGAGAAGCCTGCTTGGCGTGGGGTGCAGTCGGAGCCTCAGGGGTGTGGCCCTGGCAGTGAAGGGGGCCGTGGGGGGACATCACAAGAATTATTCAGGATTGGATCCCTGGGTGGCGCAGCGGTTTGGCGCCTGCCTTTGGCCCAGGGCGCGATCCTGGAGACCCGGGATCGAATCCCACGTCGGGCTCCCGGTGCATGGAGCCTGCTTCTCCCTCTGCCTGTGTCTCTGCCTCTCTCTCTCTCTCTGTGACTATCATAAGTAAATAAATAAAAATTAAAAAAAAAAAAGAATTATTCAGGATTCCTCCTGGGATTTTCTTTCTCTGACCAAATGTTTCCAAACGACAGTCTCAGGGGCCCCAGAGCCACCTGGGAAAGGCAATGGGACTGCAGGTTTTGGAGTCCATCAGCTCATCCTGACACTGTAGATCTCGGGCCCAGTTCTGTTCCACGTTTCCATTTAACTCATATTTATTAAGGGTAACGTACAATGTATAATCTCAGGCCAAACTCGGGTGTGCAGGAAACTTCATTTCTCTTTTGCCCCGACATGGCTGGTGGCAGAAACGTAAGTGTGGTCGGTTCAGATGGCTTTCCCTTTTCCCTGCGGATTGCAGCTGGCTGGGGTGTTGGGGACAGAGGTGGCAACAGTCTGGTCCTCATTCCATTGTCCTTAGTCCCTGTAGAGGGCTGCGGAGTCAACCTTTAGTTACCCCGTTGGTCTCCGCTTTGGCTCCTCTGCTCCTCCACCCTCTCCTTTGCCTGAAGATGGCTCCGTTGTCTCCTGAGTCCATCCCTTCTGAACACCAGTGCACGCAAGATAGGGTTCTTTTTTCTCATTTAACAAGAAGTCCAGAGGTAGGCAGCCAATGGTGAGGTGCAGTGTGCCCATGGGGTCATCAACCAGGTGCCTGCAGTCTGCTCGCTTCACCATCCAAGCCTAAGGCTTTTGCCCTTTTGCCTTCTGGCATTCCACCTTAGGCATGGCCCCAGGATGGCTGCAGGGCTCCAGCCATTCCCACTAGGGAGAAGGAGGAAAGGGGGAGGGCAGAAAGGGCCAACGAAGGCTGAGTGGGCTCCATTTAAAGGGCTTTCCTGCAAGTCCCATCTAGTGACTTCTGCTTTCCATTCTTTGACCTCAGCTGTGTCACATGGCCACCACTGGCTGCAAAGGAGGCTGGAAGTACAGTCTTCTCACCGGGTAGGCTGCTGCCCCAAGGAAAAGCAAGGTTCTGTAAGGAAGGAAGGCAGGGAAAATGGACACTGGGCAGCACCAGGGCTTCCCGCCACGTTGGCTCTGTGGGCTGTAGATGTTCCGTCAGGCTGCCCCACGTGCTGCCTGCCCAGACCCACTAGCAGTGTTTGTCTTCTCTGGGGCCCTGCTCTCCTTCTACCTGCTTAACCAGAGGAACATGCTTAGAGCCCCTCTGTTCCTGCATCTTATAAACCCACCAAGAGCTGCATTGTATGTCCCCCTCACCACCGCCACCACCACCACTGCCATGGGAGCAGACAGGCACCTCCCCGCCTTTCTCATTTCCCTTCTGATCGGGGAGTCTTGGGGCAGGAGCCCTGCTCTGACTCCTCTTACACATATTCTTCCAAATCTATTTCTTAAGCCACTAGTTCTTTCAAAAAACTAGGCTTTTGAAACTCAAAAGCCAAGAACTGGCTCCTTTTCCTTCCTGCTTTTTCTTGGGTCTTTCCTACCTTGAGATTAAGACTGAGTGAATGGAGGAAAGGATGATTCAGAGAAATACGAGAAAAGGAAAATATGTGGTTAATATTTCAAAGCAATACTCTGCCACAAATACACTGCACTGAATGCTTTTCCTAGTGGCCCGAGCCTCGGTACAGGAGCAGAGCAGGTGTGGTCTCTGCTCACAAGCTGCCCACAGCCTAGGAAGGCAGAGAGACACACAAAGTAGACAGAGCCCGGGCTGTGTGAAGATGGGGATAAGCAGAGGGCATCCCAGCAGTGCTGAGGAGGGGTCAGAGGGCTCCCCGTGGAGCTGAGCTGAGTGAATGGTGGGAGGAAGAAAGGGTGAGGAAGGGCATCTTAGGAGGGGAATAGCCTGAGCAAAGCCCCAGAGGTCTGGAGGGGTGTGGACTGTGCCACAGAAGACACCATGACATTGCACAGCCTAGGAGGGGTGGGAGCAGACAGGTGGGGAGGACCCCGCCAATCACAGGAGGCCTGGGAGCTACTGCCTGGGTCCAGGACTCCATGCTTGGAGACGTTTCTTGTTTCTGTCTTTTTATCTTTTATATATATATATATGTATATATATATATATATATATATACACATATATATATATATTTTTAAGATTTTATTTATTTGAGCAGAGAGAGAGAGAACACAAGCAGGGGTAGCAGGAGAGGGAGAAGCAGGCTACTCACCGAGCAGGGATTCTGATGTGGGGCTCGATCCAGGACCCTGAGATCATGACCTCAGCCAAAAGCAGATGCTTAACCCAATGAGCCATCCAGGCGCCCCTCTTGCTTCCGTCTTAAGTGGATCCTGTCCCTAACTACGCCGTCTTTCCAGAAGCAGGGCCTTACTTCTCACTGAGCTATCTGCTCTTCATGTTGCCATATCAGAAGCAGATGTTTCCTTCTTATTTATTTATTTATTTATTTATTTATTTATATATATGTTTCCTTCTTATTGCTCACCTGCCTTCATCTTCCTGAGGGCACTAAAAGAGTTAAGCTGACCAACATGAAAATCAGCATTATTATTATTCCTACTAATATGTGCAGCTAGTTGTCAATAATTGCTGAAGAGTACAGCTTGCGCTTTTCTTGCTTTGAAACAGCATTAGCAACATACTGTCAGGCTTGACACTTTTCCTTTCCTTGTCACCCAAGGTGAATCATAAATAAAACTTAATTGAGAAATCCTCTAAATTGGAGATTGGCAAACTTTTTCTGTAAGGGGTCAGATAGTAGCCCTAAAGGAGCCATTGATAATACAAAAATGAATGAGTATGGCCAGGTTCCAATAAAACTTTATTTATAAAAACATGTGGACTGGAATAGCCCCATGGGCCATACATAGTCTGCCCATCCTCGTTCTAAACCCACTCAACATATTAGTTTCTGTAGCAGAGACTAGCTTGCTTGCTTTCCTCCCCCCCGCCCCCTTTTTTTTGGCATGGGTCAAGGTCCAGGTGGGAAAGTGTTGGGCTCATCTCACAGCAATGTCAGGAAGGCTGGTTAGTGCACCTGGTTCCTGCCTAGTAGGTGATTAATCTCTTATTATAGGTAAATTAATGACAGTAGAAGAGTGAATTGATTGCTCATCCTATGATGATAAAACCCATTATAAACACCAGTTAAAGAAGGAAGAGTCAGATCATCAGTATCAATGCTGGAAATAAACATGGACTCTAATTCCAAAAGGCGTTACCGCAAATTCCCATAGGCCATGGGGTGGGAACTAGGGGTGAGAGGAAGAGGAAGGAAATGCAACCTCTGTGTTGAGGAGCTCCTGGGGTGTCCAGGGAGGCATGTGGGAGCCAACCATCTGCTGAAGACATAGAGACCACCTGATCGGGAGACAATGGGACAGGCAGGGTCACACACCTTGGCCCCATGGCTGGAAAAGGGGTCTTGGGAAAAGAGTTCTATCATCAAATAGATCAGGAAAACATCGAATTAAATACAGCTAAGTAGAGCGCTGGACTGGAAGACTTCTCAGAGCCTTGAATACACCACCATGCAACATGAATCTCCAAGAGAGAATAGAGATGCGGCATTTCCTAAAATCAATGCACCGCCAAGCCCTTTCTTTGAGGAGCTTTTTTCTTGCAAACCTACTTTAGATTTGCAGAGCCGAACATTTCCCCATATTAATAGAGACTCTTTGTGAACATCTTTTTTAGTGGCTGTATAATATGTATAAACCATCACTTATTTATTTGCTCATCTCTTCTTCTATTGCTGGGCACTTAGGGGCCCAGTTTTTCTGTCCTTTTTTTTCCTGCCTATAATTTAAAAGCAGGGCTTAAGCACAAGGGGAGCAAAGTCTGAAGGTGTTCCAGGAGCAGCTCTTGCCCTTGAGGACTTACTGGATTCCAAGGCTCCTGAGAGCCAGGGACTACGGCCCTGGTCACCATGGCAACCAGAAGGGCTGGGAAGTGGGAAGATGCTGGCAGATGGGGGCTACACGAGGCAGCCCCTGGAGCCAGGTGGCTGGGAGCCTGTGGCGCTGAGGTTGACCACACCTGACAGTCTTGGGGGATCTCCTGGCAATGATGGACGGGCCTCTAAGCTGCCTTGACTTTCTTTACGGTTCCTGGCACTGCCAGGCCATTAGGACTCACAGCCAGAAGACTCTTTCTCCTGTGGTATTTGCCTGTTGGGGCAAAGTGGGCAGCAGAAGTCAGGAGTTGGAGAGGTGGGTGGCTGGGGGTCAGTCACCCCACACTCTTGCCTCAGTCCTCTCCCATGTCTCCAAGGTTTCTCCATGTGTTTTCCCTGGATGGAGAATTTTCTTCTATGCATGTCTTAATTTACTTTGAATTCTGGGTTCCTCAAGGACTTTTTAACAGGGATCCCCTCTGTGCCTCAGACCCAACTGTGTCTCCACAGTTGCCTGTCAGAGGCTGAAGTTTCTGGGTCAGAGAGGACTGGTCTCCCTAGGACCCTCCAAGGAATGCAGTGAGCTACCGTATGGCGCAAGGATCAAGCACCCCAGAGGCCTCTCAGGCACCACGAGTGCTGTCAGCAACTTTCCTCAAGAACTTGGTGCTCCCTGGCCCACTCAGTCTTCATTCCTTAACATTTTTTAACAGGAAAACAGTACAAGTTAGATGCCCCCAAGTGAAATCAACAGGCACCCACGGGGTGGGGGAGTAGCCCCAGGGAGGGGACAGAGTGTTTTAATCCATTGCCCTTGTTTCTTCAGACTTTCACGACAAGCATTCACTTCCATGGTACTTACACAATTTATAATCTAATTTTTAAAAATAGGAATGTAGGAGGGAGGAAAAAATCTTCCCCATAATCCATTAGCTGAAGCAATCAATGTGAATACCTGAGCATTTTGCTTCCAGGCTTCCAGAAAGGAATTTGTGTTTAATACACAGCAAGTTGCTCGATAGTAAAAGGGCTCATCAGCTAAGGGCTCTTGGCGCTGTTGCTGGAGATTAAGTAGCAGCCCCCTTTGAGTTCCCTCAAAACTGCCTCCTCAGGCATGCCAGCCTCACCGGACTGAAAGGACACACCACACGGCACAGCATAGGTGGGAGGGAGTGGGTGTTTTCAGAGGGGCTGGAAGCCCAGAGCAGCTCTCTCTGTCTCTCCTTGGACTGGGCTGATCTCCAGAAAACCTCCCTCCCTTGGCATGGGCATCACCTCCAGGGACCTCCCCAAGGTTTACTTCTTTCGACCTTTGCTTTGGATTCAATTCTTGCTCTTGGCCCTCACCCTAGGACTGGATGCTTCACTCTGGCTCTTGTCTCAAATCTTCTCCCAGCCCCTGCCCCAGTTTCCCTTTGCTAGAAGCCTGCCCTCCCATTACGCCAGCCGGAGGCAGATACCTCCTCCTTTCCCCTATTGAGGTCAGAAGACCTTTGCTATTTGTTTTTTTTTTTTTTTTAAGATTTTATTTATTTATTCATGAGAGACAGAGAGAGAGAGAGAGAGAGAGAGAGAGAGAGAAAGAGAGAGAGAGAGAGACGCAGAGACACAGGCAGAGGGAGAAGCAGGCTCCATGCAGGGAGCCTGATGTGGGACTCAATCCCGGGTCTCCAGGATTGCGTCCTGGGCCGAAGGTGGCACTAAACTGCTGAGCCACCCGGGCTGCCCTGAGACCTTTGCTATTTGCCAAGCTTTCTGGGGTCCTGTGGCTGTAGCACAATGCTCATGTCAGGGACAACTTGGATGCTGGAAAGTTCATGTAATGGGATTCAGCCATGTGGTTTCCTCCTGCCTCTCAAACCACCTTACAGCTATCCCCAAACCCATCCATCTGTCAGGGGCTTTGGGAAGCTGAGGGAAGTCCTAGGCCGGGCTCCGTCTAGGGTCTCAGGACATTCCCTGGAGAGGGAGACACAGGGTTCCAGATCAGACCAGCTCACCCTCCCAGAGGAACCATGCCTGATGAACTCATGTTTTGATGATGGCCTGTGGGAGCTGCTCTTGTGCTGGTTAAACAGGCAGGAGGTAAACACACACCAAGGAGACTGACTTCAGCTCCCCGTGCAGCAGGTTTAATTGTAATGACAACAGCGTAAAAGGTGGGGGGAAATAGGGAAAAACCCCTTACCAGCAACCCTAGCCCCACTGCTCAGTGTGTACGGGCTGGGCTCCCTTGTGTTCCCCCAGCTGACATCTTGGGAGTGTGGAGTGGTTCCTTCCTTCCTTCACTTCATTCTGATCACAAAATTAATACAATTTTATTGTGACACACTTGGAAAATGCAAAAAACTGTAATGAATAAGACAAAAATGTCCTGAAATTATATACTCTAGACATGCTCACATTCAGCAGGCTTACTGTCAGTATGGCACTAACCATCCTCTGAACTCATCCTATTGATTTACTTTACTATCTATTTCTCCCCCCACCACAATCTGAAATCTTTTTTTTTTTTTTTTTTTTTTTAAGTATCTGCTGTCGGGTTTTTGTTTGGTTGGCTGTGTATACATAGTGTATTTGAGTTGCAGAGAAGCCCAAAGAGTCTGTTATGTACCCAGTTAATGTCCAGGGCCCAGGAAAAGGCTGGGCACGTAGGAGGTGCTTTATCGTGCATCTGATGAATGAATGAATCCAGGGCAACATGTACATGTTCACTCGCAGGAGATGGTAATAGGCAGGAGATGGTAGTAGTTCATCAATTGTGTTATATTCACCACTTCAAATGAACTCTGTCAATTGTACTTGCTAATTAAAAATAAAATCCTCCACCTCTTTGGGTCTTTGCTCTTTCCAAACCAAAGAGTATCTCAGAGTACCTTTTGAGATGACCATTGCACCTGCTGTCTCCCACTGGCAACAGTTCCCAAGTGTGACCCAACAGAACAGCTTCTGACAGCCTGTAATTTGCAATCCGGCGTAGTAGGTCTTTCTGTTCCCCAAATTCGGGCTCTTTCTCAGCTGCCTCCTCCAAGGCCACCAGTCTTCTTTCTGGTCACCTACAGCTATCAGCACTTACAAAACCAGAATACTAGATCTTGTATGGATTTAACTTCATTTTAATTAGAGGTCCTAGAGTTTTCATCTCTGGATTGCTGCTCATGTTTCTGAGGTTTCTGGGGAGTCTGTTCCTAAAAGTTTCCTCCAGCCCAGCTCTGGCCCCAAGGGTAGCTCTGAGTTGTCCATCCACATCTAGCAAAGTCCTGCTTGCCCAAGGAGGCTCCTTGAGAAACCCGTGCCCCAGGAGGCTGTAGTCCTGAGAGCCCTGTGCCCCAGGATGCTTTCCTTGCTCAGAGGAACATCCCCAGGGCAGATCGGGGGTGCAGGGAGGTAGGAGGGGCGTGGTTTGGGGAAGCTGAGCCCTGGAGGTTCGTTCTCAGGATACCTGGTCCTGCAGGGAAGGAAAAACACCTCCCTTGAGCCTTCTCTTGCCTCAAAGAAGGAATTCAGTGAGGGAGAAATTAAGAAAACCCTTCATCTGGGGACATGGGCATGTGTTTGGAGAGAACAGACATGAAGAAGTCACCCCTTTTAGAGATGGTTAACAGATGATAAGCAAAGCACACAGATGAGTTAAATAGTGAACTGCAGGTTTTCATTTTCATTAAAAACTTCAGTCTCATTCTTTTTTTTTAAATTTTTATTTATTTATGATAGTCACAGAGAGAGAGAGAGAGAGAGAGAGAGAGAGAGAGAGGCAGAGACACAGGCAGAGGGAGAAGCAGGCTCCATGCACCGGGAGCCCGATGTGGGACTCGATCCCGGGTCTCCAGGATCGAGCCCTGGGCCAAAGGCAGGCGCCAAACCGCTGCACCACCCAGGGATCCCCTCAGTCTCATTCTTAATGCAAATTACCTGGGGACAAATCATAAAATCCTTTATTCCCAGAAGCTCTACTTTATTTCAATTTTTATTATTTTTTTAAAGATTTTATTCATTCTTTCACCAGAAGCTCGCTCGTTATTTATTTATTTATTTATTTATTTATTTATTTATTTATTTAATTTTATTTTTAAAAGATTTTATTTATTTATCCATGAGAGAGAGAGAGAGGCAGAGACACAGGCAGAGGGAGAAGCAGGCTCCATGCAGGGAGCCCGACGTGGGACTCGATCCCGGGACTCCAGGATCACGCCCTGGGCTGAAGGCAGGCGCTAAACTGCTGAGCTATCCAGGGATCCCAACATTCACATTTTTGTGTAGCCACCACCACCGTCCATATCCAGAACTCCTTTCATCTTGCAAAACTAAAACTCTAAACACTAATGCCATCTTACCCCCCTTGCCTACTCCCTGGAAACCACCTATTTTTCTATTCTATTTTCTGTCTCTAAGAATTTGACTAGGTACTTCGTATAATATGTGGAATCATACAGTAATTGTCCTTTTTGTCACTGGCTTCTCTCAGCCTAATGTTCTCAAGTTTCATCCACATTGTAGCGTGTGTTAGGATTTTTCCTTTTTAGGGCTGAATAATATTCCACTGCACATACATACCACATTTTGTTGATCCATTCATCCATCAACAGATACGTGGGTTTCTTCCACCTTTTGCTTACCGTGAATAATGCTACGAAAGTCATAACTCTATGGGGTATATACCCAGAAATGGAGTTGCTGGATCATATGCAAGTTCAGACTGACGACACCAAGTGTTTGTGAGGGGATGGAAGAACCACTGTCGGTGGGAATGGATACTGCTACAATCACTTTGGAAAACTGTGACAGTATATCCTAAAGCTAAATATTCTAAATACATGTATAACCTATAATCCAACAATTCTCCTCCTAGGTATAAATAACCAACAGAAAAGCTTACATATGTGTCCCAAAATCTGTGTTCAAGAATGTTCAGAGCAGCACATCTTGTAATAGTTCCAAACTAAAAACTATCCGTCTACGGTCGGCTGGCTAAATACACTGTGTGTGGGTATTCATACAAAGAAATACTGCAGAGCAATGGTTCTCAGACATTTGTGTGCAATAGAATCATCACCTGGAGGGCTTGTTAACTACGGATCGCTGGGCTCCAGCTGCCTGTGCCCTGCCACCAGAGTGTATCTCACATTTCTCCCCCTTAGCTGCTCTTACCATTGTTGAGGATGGCTGCCAGCGACTGCCTGCGGATTCTCTCCTCTCCCACATCAGCAAGAGCGGGGACTGAAGCAGCGTAAGAGGCCTGGGTTCTGACCATTAGAACAAACACAAAAATCTCTGTCAGGTCAGCCCCACATCCCTGGATTTGCTGATATGCTTGTGAACGTTACCTCCCATAACTCTGACAACATAATTAGCGTATAATTATGATGTACTTAAGAGTGCCCATCCTTATCCTTGTTTTACAGAGAAGGAACTGACCATTAGCTGGATTAGTTGCAAGGTCCTGCTGCTACACAAAAGTAGAGATGAGATTCACGCCCACATCTTCTGTCTCTGGGTCTAATGCTCCCTCCTCCATAGCCATCAGTGTCTCCAGAATGCAAGGCATGCTCCTCTCTCTTTCCATCTATCCAGGTGTTACCAAGGCGAGGCCCCCTTTCTCCAGGAAGCAAATACTGCAACCCAAAGCAAGATGGTTTTGCCTGATGTGAATACAGTATTGTTTAGCTACCTAATGTGCCTCTGGGCATTAAAAGCTCAGCCCTCAAAGAGCTCCTTTAGTCAGTGTCTGCTGTTTCAGCTAATCAGCTAATAGGGAGGTGGATGCAGCTGTAGTGAAATGCTGATCTTTTCACCCTAATCACTGGGAGCAAGCTGGGATAGTTTCCTCCATGCATCAGCGTTTCTGAAACAGCTGCTTATGATTTAGGCAAAACAAAGTAGGAAGTAGGGTCTCCCTGAGCATAGCCTGTGGCCTAAAGAGATTGAGCACCAAAGGCAGCGATTCAAGCCCCATCGGAGGAGTAAAAAGCCATAGAAGCAGAAGTTCTCAGTCCCGGCTGCAAGTTGGAATCATCTAGAGAGATTACTAAAAAAATTCCAACATCTGGGCTCCACCCCAAGTCCAATCCGGGTAGATCTGCATGCATCACTTGGTTCCCAAGTGATCCCAGTATGCAACAAGGATTGAGAACGGTCGTAGTAACAAACCACAAATAGGAGGGGGAGTGTTCCAAAGAACAGGCAGTGACCATGAGACTTAGAGTTTTATTTATTTATTTTTTAAATATTTATTTTTTAATTTTTTCTTTTTTAAAAAATATTTTATTTATTCATGAGAGACACAGAGAGAGGCAGAGACACAGGCAGAGGGAGAAGCAAGCACCATGCAGGGAGCCCGATGTGGGACTCGATCCCGGGACTCCAGGATCACACCCCGAGCCAAAGGCAGGCAATAAACTGCTGAGCCACCCAGGGATCCCCTTTTAATTTTTTTCTTAAAGATTTTATTTATTTATTCATGAGAGACACAGAGAGAGAGGCAGACACAGGCTCCACACAGGAAGCCCAATGTGGACTCTGGGACTCGATCCTGAAACCCCGGGATCACGCCCTGAGCCAAAGGCAGATGCTCAACCGCTGAGTCACCCAAGTGTCCCTAAAACATTTATTTATTCATCTGAGGGGGGTGGGGTGGGAGGAGGGGCAGAGGGAAAAGGAGAAAGAGTCTCCAGCAGATTCCTTGCTCAGCATGGAGCCCAACTCAGGGCTCGATTCCACAACCCTGAGGTCATGACCTGAGCTGAATGAGCCGCCCAAGTACCCTGAGACCTAGAGTTTTAAACAGAATCTTCCAGGGGAGGTTATTTAGTTCTTTGCAGCTCTGCTTCCATGAAAACTATTCCTGTCCCACTCTAAATGGGTGAGTGCTACTCTCTCTACTCTGGCATCCTCCTCTTTGGGATCCCTTTTTCTTTTATCTATGAGAAATAGCCTGGACATTCTTCATAGCAAATTGGAAAGCTCAACTAGGTCCAATTCAAAAAACAAACACACACTCACCCAGAAAGAAGCCATCAGGCTGCGGATGTCTTGAGAATTGGAAAAATGTTTCCTTCTTTCAAGATTTTTAAAAAGAAAAGTCAAGTGCTGTTCAGTTACCTATAATGGGGTAAAAACTGGAAACCACATAAGAGTTAAAAAATAGGGTGTTGGTGGGTCACCTGTATGGCTCAGTTGGTTGAGTGTCCAACTCTTGATTTCAGCTCAGGTCATGATCTCAGGGTCATGGGACTGAGCCCCACATCGGGCTCCATGTTATGTGTGGAGTCTGCTTGGGAGTCTCTCTCCTCCTCTGCCCCTTTCCCCTGCTTGTGCTGTCCTTCTCTCAAAAATAAATAAATAAATAAATAAATAAATAAATAAATAAATAAATAAATAAATAAATAAATAAAGTGTTGGTTATATTTGTATAACAAAACAATCAGAAGTTGGGTGTCTGCATAATGAAATTCAGTGTGACCCCTGCAAAGTATGCTGCATGTGAAAATGTAATGATGTGGAAGCTGTGTGTGCTTCAGTCCATGAAAAAAATCTTATAGTATGTACCATATGATCCCAACTTTAAAAAAACATATGCGTGTAAGTATTCTGATATTTTCAAAAATGAAAAATATTTCAAGTGTTAGCTGTTATCATAGGATGTTGGTTAAATAGGAATTTTTATTTTCTTTTAATCTTTCTACTTGATCCTTATTTCTATCATAAAGCATGTTTCTTTCATAAGGAAAAAAATAAAACAAAACCCCATAGATGCTGAACCAGTGAATGGATCTGTAAGAATTTCCCGTTTTCAATGGGGCAATACAGAGAGTTTTAGGCTGAAATAAAATTTCAATGACATTCAAATAATGACGACAATGTAGATCCTTCCCTAGAATAAAGAATTTCTTTAAGACAGATGTCCATGCTTCCTTGGAGTTAAATATTAATCCGGTAGAACTCAGCCCAGCCTAGGAGATGAATTTTAGTTTATGTGAAATTTTTATGAACTAATTAGTGGGTTGGACCAAAGAGCAGGACCAGAATAGTCACAAAGAGGTCTTAGAAGATAAAGCATTTCTTATTAATTCACCATCACTTTCCTAAAAGGATATGAACTTGGATGAGGCCAGTTACCTACCATGGATCAGAACACCTGCAAATCTAAGTCATGCCCCAGGTGGGAAGCAGGGCTGGAAGCAGAAAGCAGGCTGTGGGAAGGGAAATTTACCAAATCTTTGATCACAGATAAGGTGGGAGAGCCAGTCTTGGGTTTTCTTTCCATAGACTGCCTTCGAGCAGGGAAGAGGGAGGAGATTAAGAAGCCAGGACAATATTCACTTAAACATAAATACCAAGCCCTGCTTGATGGGGTCTTAGAGGAGTCACAGCCCAGACGGCATCACTGCCACTTGTGTGCCACCATAAATGATTAAATATGATGCGATGTAAAAAGCTCACAGTTCCATTAATGCTTCAGTGCTCCAACTTCCTACCAGTGTGGATTTCTGAAGTGCTCTTGGCTAAACAGAACCGTCTCCATCCATCCATTATAAAACCTGCTTTCAATACTGACATTTTTCTAAGCAGCCTATTTCCCTTTTAAAAAATATAAACAATTATAAAATGCAGTATATGCAGGGTGAGAAATTAAGAGTCCTTCTTGACTGTGGCCTCCAATTTGCTCATTCTGTTTCCCAGAGGTGGCTGCACATACCGTCTCCAATATCTTTTCCAATATTCTACACAAAAAAAATAACCCATAAAAGCGGGCAAAAGATTTAACAGACATTTAGTGACACAGGTGACAAACATATGAAAGAGCTCAAGATCATTAGTTATTAAGGAAACGTAGACTAAAATCACAATGAGACATTACCACACACCTATGAGAATGGCTAAACAGACTTACATCAAACATTGGTGAGGATGTGGAACTGGAACTCTCACAGACTAGATTTTAAAATGGTACCCTTTGGAAAATAACTTGGCAATTTCTTAAAAAGTTAAACACACACTAGCCAAGTGATCTAGCCATTCCACTCCTAGGTATTTACCTGAGAGGAAAGTAAATATAAGCTTGTACGTAGATGTGTACGTGAATGTTCACATCAGGTTTATTTGTAATGGTCCCAAACTGGGAACAACCCAAATGTCCAACAACAGAGAAGTGGATGAGCAAATTGTGGCACATTCATATAATGGAATACTATTCAGCAAGAAAAAAGAATGGTTTATTGGTATACACAACAATATAGATATATCTCAAAATAATTATGCTAAGTGAAAGAAGCCAGACCCACTCCAAAAGAGTACATATTGTATGATGCCATTTATATAAACTTTTAGGGGCAGCCTGGGTGGCTCAGCAGTTTAGCGCCACCTTCGGCCCAGGGTGTGATCCTGGAGACCTGGGATCGAGTCCCATGTCGGGCTCCCTGCGTGGAGCCTGCTTCTCCCTCTGCCTGTGTCTCTGCCTCCCTCTCTCTCTGTGTCTCTCATGAATAAGCGAAATCTTTAAAAAAAAAAAAAAACAACCTTTAGAAGATGTCAACTATAGTGATAGAGCACAGAGCAGTGGTTGCTTGGGGGATGAGCAGGTAATGAGGGGTAAGAAGAAGGGATTTACAAAGAGGTACATGGAAACTTTGGAGGATGATGGAGATGTCCACTATCCTGATTATGGTGATCAAATCGTTCACTTTAAATATGGGAGTTGTCTGCCAATTATAACTCAATAAAGCTGCTTTTAAAAAACACATTATAAAAAAAAATAAAAATAAAAATAAAAAACACCTTATGGGGATGCCTGGGTGGCTCAGTGGCCGCCTTTGGCTCAGGGCGGGACTCCAGAGTCCCAGGATCAAGTCCCACATCAGGCTTCCTGCATGGAGCCTGCTTCTCCCTCTGCCTATGTCTCTGCCTCTCTGTGTCTCTCAAGAATAAATAAAATCTTAAAAAAAAAAATAAAACACACATTATGTGTATGTGACACATGCAGATCATTTTCCCCACTTACCACATCTTGGAGATCATTGCCTATCTGTACATAGTAAATTAGTAAATTAGCTTTCTTTTTAACAGCTGAATACAGATTTACATAATTTATTTAGCCATCTTCCCTCTGATGGAAGTTTAGGATACATATAGTCTTTTACAATCAATGCTGCCATGAACATCCTTATTTATACATCTTTTTGCACCTTATAAGATTGATTAGCCCCAGGACGCCTGAGTGGCTCAGCGGTTAAAGCATCTGCCTTTGGCTCAGGGCATGATCCCCAGGGTCCTGGGATGGAGTTCTGCATCGGGCTCCCTGCAGGGAGCTGCTTCTCCCTCTGCCTCTGCCTCTGTCTCTGCCTATCTCTCTGTGTCTCTCATGAATAAATAAATAAAATCTTAAAAAAGAGATTGATTAGCCCCTTTTATATTAATTTATGATTTTGATGGAGACTTTGAAATTGCTCCATTTTTCCCACTAGCTCAAGTCCTGCCTGCTTTGAAAAGGCAGGGACAGTCCCTGCATGGACTGCCCAGCAGCTATTAGAATTCCACAAAGTGGGATGTCCTTGGTGGTCATGCTCCCTATGCACTGGTAGTGCAGTCCTGGTTTGTAATTACTCTTTGGTACCAAACTTTCTTTTGCAACGGATTGTCTTGAGCTAGTTGTGGGAACTCAGGCACCCTGTGGTGCCTAGTCTGCCTGAACTGATCACAGGATTGAAGGGCCGGGCAGCTGTAAAGCAGGGAGGTGGTGGTTCATGAAGACGCTCTGACATCTGCTGACATTCATTTCCATGTGCTACAGCCACTGTGGTGCAGGGCAACAGGATCCCTCCATGGACCGCTCCCTCTCTCTTCCTCAATAATTATGGAGCACCTGCTATGTTTGTTGATAGAGGTGGGGGGGGGGGACAAGGGAAAAGAGGAGGCACAGAGGAGGGGCAGCTCAGGAAGTGTTCCCAGAGGAAAGGCCATTTACGTAGTTTTTTCTTTTTCCTTTTTAAAAAAATTGAGGTGAAATTCACATAACAGAGGTCATTTTAAGTGTACAGTTTCAGCTCAGTGGTTGAGTGTCTGCCTTTGGCTCGTGATCCTGGGATCCTGAGATCGAGTCCCACATCAGGCTCCCCTCTAGGAGCCTGCTTCTCCTTCTGCCTATGTCTCTGCCTCTCTCTCTCTCACGAATAAATAAAATCTTTAAAATAAAAGTGTACAGTTCAATGGCATTTAGCACATTCCATCATTGTGCTACCCACTACCTCTCTACAGTTCTAAAACAGTGCATCCCCCCCCCCCCCAAGAAACGCTGTACCCATTCAGCAGTTACTTCCCACAGGTAGGGTTTTAAAACAAGGGGGAGGTGTTTGACAGGCTTGGAAAGGAGGCCATTTCATTGTTTGTTTGTTTTGTTTTTTAGATTTTATTTATTCATGAGACACACACAGAGAGAGAGGCAGAGACACAGGCAGAGAGAGAAGCAGGCTCCTTTCAGGGAGTGCGACACGGGACTCGATCCCAGGTCTCCAGGATCACACCCTGGGCCGAAGGCAGGCGCCAAACCACTGAGCCACCCAGGCGTCCCAAGGAGGCCATTTCAAAAGAGGAGCTTTACAAAGCCCTTGAAACATGAAGTCACTTGGGATGATGAAAATATATGCAGTGTGGGGCTGAGGAACTGATGGGGCGAAGCAAGAGGGAAAGGCAGGGCGAGGGGAGGTGGAAATCATGTGTGCCAGCTTTGCCCTATAAGTGGTGGGGGGCCAGTCATGGGGTAGTAAGGAGGAATCAGTGCTTATGGGATCTATTTGAGTAACCTTCATCCCTGGAGGGATATTGTCAACTTTACCATGAATTCAGTTGGAGCCAGGGTGTTTCAGCATTGGCACTACTGGCACTTGGGGCTGACGGATTCTTTGGCATGGGCAAGGGTGGCTGTCCTGTGTACTGTAGGATACTTAACAGCATCTCTGGCCTCTACCCACGAACTGCCAGTAGTGTCCACCCCACCTTGCCCAAGTTGTGACAACCAAAGATGTCTGAAGACATTGCCAAGTGACCCCTGAGGGAGGGGCAAGATCACACCAGGAAGAGCCCTAGAAGGACTCCCAACTCTGTACCGCCAACCCTGAGGAGTGGACAGGTCTCAGGGTGCTCTGGGAGGCCCTCCCTCTGAGCTGTATGGAGACAACAGGACACAGGGCAGGACTATCACCTCTCCGCCCCGCCAAGAGTGGGAATGTGGGTCCTGAGTTTCCAAACGCAGAAAATTAGTGCTAAAACTTTGTGACTTTTTAAATTCCTTCCTCCATTTACTCACCAAGCACTTAATGCCTACTGTGTGCCAGGTCCTGAGGTTACCAACAGGGGGAGGAGCTCCTGAGGGAATTAGCATCTCATTCTTTTACCACAACCGTCTGTGTCTGCCAGTTAGTGTCTCATCCTAGAAGCAGTAGGGGAAGAGGAAGGTAGAAAGACAGAGGGAATCGTGGGAGCACGCTGGTGGAGTGGGAGATGGGGGGGTGGTCACCGGCATCAGCTGGGCCTCACTCTCTGCCAGTGTGCCAGTCCCTCCCAGTGCTCCTGGGAGTGGCAACACCTCAGGAGAATGGCTGTGGGTTGGCGGTGCACCAGGAGGCTGGAGCACCCAGGAGCTCCAGACCCAGGAGCTCTTTGGCAAAGATCCCTAGCCCAAGGGTGACATAGAGGCAAGGTGGCTGGTGGCCTCAAGGAGAACGATGAAGGCTCAGAGAATGAACACATCTGTGGAGTTCAGCGTGGATCAGAGTGCCTGCCCCCAACGTTCTGGACATTTAAAGACTCTCGGGAACTTTGCTCAACCTGGAGGCAAAGGAAAGGCGATTCAATTATGAACAAGATTCTTTTTCTTTTTTTTTTTGCTAGGCCCAGTAGGATGGGGCTCTGAGTCAGATTTCATTGAATTTAGAAGAGTTGTGTGACAGGTTTTCTTTTTTGCTTTTTTTTCTTTCTTTCGCTTTTTTCTTTTTCTTTCTTTCTTTTTCAAGATTTTATTTATTTATTTGAGAGAGAGACAGCATGAGCAGGGGAGAGGAGACAGAGGGAGAGGGAAAAGCAGACTCTCCAAGGAGTAGAGAGTCTGATGTGGGACTCGATCTCCTAACTCTGAGAGCATGACCTAACCCAAAGGCAGACGCTTAACCCAATGAATCACCCAGGCGCCGCCCCACCAGTTGCGTGACAGTTTCTGCATAAAGTTCATGCACATGGTAACAAGGAACAGAACACTGCCCTGGTTCCCCCAGGGACTTGGCTCTAATAGACGCCCCCACCCCCAATTATTTCTTGAGAACATTCTGAGGAATTTTGTACCATTGTTATTTTTTACTTGATTCAATCTCTACAACTGCATAAAGTTGCTCGAGTCAATTTTGCAGATTAAAAAAACAAAACAGCCGAGCGTGGTTTAGTGATTTTGCCCATGGCAAAAATCACCTAGAGGTGTCCGATCCAGTGCCAGCATACAGCACGTGTTCTACTACGTGAGGCAGCCCTGCAGCGGGTAGCACAGGGATGAGGAAGCGTTCCTTGCCCAAAGGGCGTGCGCCAGGGTCTCCCTCCCCGCAGTGCACCAGCTGCAGCGCCCACCGCGCTTCCAGGCAAGGAAGATCAGTGCTCCAGGGCTGGCGCTCAGAACTGTGAGCAGAGCGTTCATGAAATGCACAAAAGCATGAAAACTGAGGAAGAGGAACCTGAGGAGACTCTGGTTTCGATTAACCCAATGACAGGGGCCTCCCAGGAGCGTGGCCTGAAGAACCCAGCATTCACTGTCAATTTAAGTGCCAGGTGGAGCTCAACAGGAAAGTACTTGCGGATCTAGCCATCTGTGAAGCAAAGACTTCTAAATATTTGGCTGCTTTGGCCAAAAGGAGGCGACAGGAAAATTTGCTGCTGCCCTGGGTGGCGGGAAAGAGCCAAAAGGCCTATTTTCAGAGTGGTGCACGATCAGCGAGGGGGTTGCAACACTACCTGCCCTTTGCATCTGAGTGTCTTAGGAAAAGGTTCCCTCCTCCCCATCCCGCCTTGATGGTCACAGTAATTAAGTAGGGGCAAAAATTATTTGTCAACAGTAAGTTTCATCAGCAATTATATTAATCTGCATTTTAGTAACACATGTGAGAGACAGGCCCCTTCTTCCCTCATTGGGACAGATTCAGAAATCTTATACAGATTGTGCAAATAAAGCTCATGTAGTGTTAAAAAAAAAGTACTCTGATCTCTTGGCTTTGTTTCCTTATCTATAAAAGAATACTATGTAAGTGAACAGGACTTTGTGTCATGTATGTAGGAATGTAGCAAAGTGCTGGGTGTATATTCTGAGTGTTAATTCACTATAACACACTGGCAAACATGATAGAGAGCTGCCAGATATTATTGAACTGAGCAATGAGGGGTTGGAAGTTGTTCAGGAAGATATACTAGGCAGCTGTGTGCGGAGCGCTCTGAGAGGTTACATGAGAGGTAGGACACCCAGCTCAGGACGGTCACCGCAGTTGCTAGTGAACAACCGGGTCCTACCTGTGGGACATGCAACAGGGCACAGGAGAGGTCAAGACGGGCACTGAGGACTTATTCCAGAAAAATACAAAACGCCATATTTTTAACACATTATCTGCGAGAGCACATACATCCAGGAGAATTCTATGAATTATGCACCACATTCATTTAGAAATAAATAGTCACTTTGAGGGAAATGATTACGTTGAAACCATACTTTTTCAGCAGTGATTTAAAAGTAGTTACCAATCATATTTGCCTGCTCTCCCTCAAGCTGTAAGCAATTTCACCAGTAAAAGGATGAACTAATTAGATGCTTGAGAATATCTAAAAGAAATGCACTAATAAAGAGAAAGTGATGGTTTCCTAAGAGCTTTGTATCCCAAAGGAGGAGAGCTAAATACCACAGATCAGGGTAACAAAAGAGATGATAATTTGATGAGGGCAGAACACAGCCAAGTGATCTCTGGGGTTCCTCTAAGCAGTTACAAATTTTCAGCACCCAATCTTCCTAGCTTTTAAGTATTTTCTGAGTTAGTAATAAAGAGCTCTGCAAGCTGAGGAGCTCTGCCAAGGTGGGGGAATCTTAGCCAGGTGGAGCAGAAGGCATCAGGATAAAGTGCATCCCTCTTTGTTCCAAATCAGCCAGCAAGTCTGTATCTTCAGAAGGAGGAATATACTTGGTTTTTCTTCTGGCTTTTGCTTTAGAGAAAGAAGAGAAAATGTCCTGATAATAAACAAATAAACATTTTCAGTAAGATTCTCCAGCTTTTTTTTTCTTTCTTTCTTTTTAAATTCTAGGCATCTCTGCCATCAGACAAGGCATGCTGGGGCGGTACCTCAGATCCTTTCCCAGGGAAAGGGCAGGTTTAGTAGGAGTGGGGGCCCATCAAAGCCATTCCACCCAGAGAGGAAATGCACCACACCGCTGCCACCGTCGGCCATCTCTAGGAAGACCTCCGAGGTTCTAAACTAGAAGGTAAGAAGAGTTGAACAGGAACAGAGTTGGTCCAATGAAAGCCACTAAAAAAAAAAACTTTTTTACAACTGCAGTGCATTACATTTAGTTCTCGTAAAGGAAGTGATTTAAAACAAGTCCTCTTTACTGAGCATTCAGCCAGTAGTTAGTAGTCCTTTAAAATAATCAAGCCTTAGGACTTTAAATAAGCTTTAAATATATCACTTTTAAAACCAGGCAAAATTGGTGGTTCTTTCATAGCTTCTCTCATAATGATGCAGCACAAGTTAAATTTTATCTTGTGGAACTAGCACAGTATTTGGGACCAAAAGCCCTCAATATTCAAATCCTTGCTTTACTTTTCGTTGAGCAAATCACTCAATCCTTCTGGGCTTATCTCCTTATCTATAAAAGGGATGGCTACCCTCACTGAGAGTGGTGTTGGATTTTATGTAGGTCTATGTGGGGCTGTGCACATTCAGAGCTGGGCACGTTAATAGCCAAAGAAATATCAAGATCTCAAGAAAGAAGGGGGTACTTTGGAAATCATGTCAATGGGTAAGAGGGAAAAACTGGGGTGGCCAAGACAGTAAGAACACTCTGGTTGGATAAAAAGGAGAGGGGGAAGGGAGTCACTGCTAATGGGGATGGTGCTGCTTTTTTGGGGGTGATATAAAAAGGTTTTGAAGTTAGTGGTGCTGGTTGCACAACTAATACACTATACCCCATCAGCACACACCATGAAAGAGTAGATTTTATGGTACATGAATTTTATTTCAATTGTATTGTTATTTTAAAAAAGGATGCAGAAAACATGAATAAAAACATTTTGGAGAGGTAACGGATGATGAGAGATTTTCATTCTCTGGTGGGGTAGACAATCAAGTTCTGATCTGTAGGATAAAAAGTCATTATTTAGGGAGGATAAGAACCCATTTCTTTTGCTAAATTCTACAATTTTACATTCCTGTCATACCTTCTGAAGTTTCATTTTGAGAAGAGATTCTCTTTCATTTCTTGGGCTAAATTATCAATGGAATATTCATATGATGTTTTTGAACGATAGGTGAGGGGGCAGCTTTTCAGTACCAATACTACTTCACTCTAGGTTTTAGGACATCATGAAAAATACTTATCTATACCCAAGATTTCATAATCATTATTGCAAACTAACTCAATGGTACTATTTCAATACAAACAACCATAGGCACAACCATTTAGATTTCTAATTTATTATTAAATTACATAACAAAGCTTCTATACAGTCAGAAAATGCACATTTAGATGACAACAAAAATTAAGTACAAATACAATAAATCTGGTTCCAGAAGCCATTTTAAAAGCAAAAAAATTAGAAAGTGCATTTGGAATAGATTTTTTAAAAATCTGTATTGGCATTTTTTCATGAGGAGACATCTCTCATCCTGGTAAAGTGTGACTGGAAATGACTTCCCTTCCTCTCTCAGAGCTAACAGGATGGGAACAGATGCAAATACTCTTATACTAAAGAGAGACGTTAGGTACAAAGAAAATAAGAAAGATCCCTCAAGACATGGCTCAGCTATATCTCAGCTTTTTATCCAATAAACATCCTTCAGAGTTACTTAGTCCTTATTTTCTTTTCCCAGCTTAAGAGTATGCAAGTTTATAAAAGAATAACGAAAAAAAAAAAAAAAGAAAGAATAACGAGATTGGTTTATAAAGACCATGATGAAAAGCTCTGCATCTGTACAGAGATCAGGCTAAACCACCTCTAACCCAAAAGGAGAATGGAGCACAATCATTTTACTTTTCTGAGTGGAATCCATTTGTGCTTTAGTTACATTTGCCACATTTAGTGTAATCCTAGACATGGCCATTTAACCTCCGCAGCAAGTTAGAGAACTCGGTCAATTTTTAAGAAATCATATCCGGCTAATGATCAAACATGAGGTATTAGAAAACCAAAAAAGTTAGTCCAGTTCTTTAAAGTCCTTTTCATCAGGCTGAGATTATTAACAGTGAAATAGACAATCAATGGTGGGAATGCAAGTCCAGGGTGCCTCAGTTCCACAGAGGCCAAAGTCATGACATCAAAAGTCTCAATAAGTACACTGTCCTAGTTAGATGTATTCAGCATCCAGTAGGAAAGACCTAAAGTAAATATTATTTGGTTTCAGGTACAAAAAGTGCCCGTGTGATGCCTCCTCTCTTCACTTGTTTCAATTCTTAGGATTTTACTTCCATGCCTGATCTGCAGAAGGGAAAAAGGCATTCTGTACAAGTAGATTTTGGTACATAGGGGATTTTGGTACATAGGAAAGCCCTTTTCTAACACTAGAAAAATTAAGGGTGAGAAATGCAGGTTATAGGGAATCCTTCAGCATCATTAAAAACTCTAAAAGAATGTAGAGGGCGCCAGGACAGATGAACTGAAGCATATGGATATCTGGGTTTGAACTTAGTAGTAAATTAAACATTTTTAACTAAAGTTATCAACACACATTAAAACAAAATCTCAGTATACTTTTGGGAATTTTTTCCCTTGTTTTGCCTTCTTAGTGAAAGGGAAAAGTTTTGAATGGTTACCAAAATGATCCCAAAGGAAAGATCCGTTATTATTATTATATAAGACAATGGCCGAGGGAGAATAATTTCCCCTAAGAGGCCACTTCCTTCTGACCTCTTGGCTGTAACAAGCAACTTACAGTTGGCCCCTGAGCCTAGCAGTAGGTCTGTAAGGGGAGAAAAAGGGGAGAAAACAAAGATGGTTAAAAAAAAAAAAAAGTTAAATGGCACAAAACTGAAGGAGTTCAAATCTGCTATCATGGGATTCAAATCCTCTTCTTGTAAATGGCACACTTTTACTTCCTTATTCCAGGATTTCTTTCTGTGAATGAAGGAACTGTAGGAGGAGAGGACAAGCCCTATCCTGACTATCTACATTTGATCCCGGGGTCACCTCACTATGGGCTACAGCACTGGGCAGTTAGACCTACCTGACACCAACATCTCACACCAAGCTTTTTCAAGTTGCTTGGAAAAACTAGTTAATTTTCATAAAGAAAATAACATAATTCTATTACTTCATTTAAGCATAACCCTAATAGAAAGGCTCATCAGCCATCAAAAAGTAGTGTTTAGTGCAGCAAGCTAAATTAGCTCAGGCCCTCAGTTTACTCTCACACAATCAGCATTAATGAATGTACCAAATAATCAGACCAGTAAAAAAGACTGGTTATATAATTAAATAAATAACTTTATTTATGATACTTCAGATTGTATAAATGCCAACCATATAGCAATGGAAGTCCCATAAATTCTAGCTGAGGCACAACCACCAATCAAGGCCCTTTGAAAAATCAAAGATAATAATAAACTGTCAGGGGAGAGTAGTTTTGTTCTCCCAACACAGAATTTAATAAATGAACTTCTCTGATCCTTTATGATCCACATTGGGAAAACTTACTTTCTTTTAAGGGCATCCCCAATCAAGTAACCTATTAATCAACCCATATTTAGAAAAATAAACCTCACAGTTAAAAAAAAATATATATCAAATGCCTTTCACACCCGGAACGTAATAAAACTTTGACACCAGAAGGAAACACCTCTCAGTTTCTATATCAGACCAGGGGTTAGTATACTGTGTATTAAGTTCACCTGAATGTCATCGCCCACATACTGTGATGTAGTTAAGAACTGCATGCTAATATCCTTTTATTCCCTGTGGCAGAGTCTGAAGCCAACACTATAAATACCATAGTCAACATTCCAACAGTGAAGGGCAACCTTCTTTCTTAGTGAGGAGTGTAGATATTGACGTCTTCAAGCTATCTGTGGTAGTTCAGTTGGACAAGTAAGTCATACGTGTACAGAAATGGAGAAACGGTAAGCCTGAAAAGAATTTGGGTGGGTGGTTTAAAATTCTATCACTGTCCAGGGGCGGTAGTAGAAGTCAGATGCAGACATAGCGAGATTCTGACACACGCACCTTCAATAGTAAAAGCATTCTCTGGATGTTTGGAAAAGCTTAACAGATTTGGAATGAATAGGTTTTCATAACACCCAGAATTTCTAGAACATCAGGCAGTAGTTCTTAAACTTTTGCTCCTAGATCATGGAGCATTTACAACTGGAATTATCTGGACGGTGACCCCTCAATGTCTTTTTACATGTGGCTTGTTGAATAGATCTCACTGAAAATTGACCAGTCCCCTCACTCAAGAGTCGATTCTGACATGAGGAATAGGTGGGGGTGATGACAGACATTGGCTATCAGCTACTTTTATCACTGTAGAACTGAAATTTCATTTACTTGTAGTAGCAAATATTAATCCTATGGAAGAAGCAAAAAATCAAAACAATGACTGAAAAAAAGCCTGTTATTCTTGATGCTTTTCCAGTAATACAGTTAACCCCAGTGTGCATACAATTTACAAAAAGAAGGAAAAAAAAAAGCTTTTTTTTGCAGTGTTTGTCTTCTGTTTCAGACAACCTCAACTATGTTGAAGTTATCTGTTGGCATCTCAAAGAATCTGTGAAAAATGTAATTTTCCTTGAATACCAAAACAGGGACTCAGAGTAGAAATTTGTAGCACAGCTTATCAAGAAATGACTTGTTATTTCTCATCATGAGTGTAAAATAAAAGGAGAAGAACTATTTTTATTCACAACCCAATCTGGGGCTGAAAGGAAAGCAGTCTTTGGATATAGAGAAACCTGGTTTTCTGAAGAGTCCAGATATAAGACCTGGCTTGTCATCAGCCTTCGACACTATTACTGAAGCACAGAAACTGTTTCTGATTGGTTTACTTACCTCTTAGGAAGACAAAAGCAACTGAAAACTTTTTTTTTTTTTTTAAACTAAAAACAGAAGGAAATATGTGTTAGAAAAGATAGCACAGCAAAACTGTGGCTTCAGCTCAACCTGACCATGTCACAGCAGAGTCCACCGCTACCAGTCTTGAATTAATCCTGCTGGTCAGGATAATCATCAGGGCATCAACTTCTCCTTCCTACTTTTCCTTATTCCAGATCAGGGTGTGAAAGTGGTGGTTGTTAAGAGTCCCTGGAGATGTTCCATCAATGGAAAGCATACAGCAGCAATAGGATGGTACAGACACCAATGACACCACCCAGGATGAGTGAGTCTCGCCGCTTCCTAAGATTGATCCGCTGGATCAGGCTGTTCACAGCAGGAAAACGATCTTTGGGAAATCTTTATTAAGGTCATATTTGAAGAAGCCTCTTTAGATAAAAGTCACAGGAGTCACAAAAAGAGAGATCAGTGTAGTCCAGAAACAATAAATAATGAGAAGAAATACAGGAGAAGAAAATTACACAGAGGGAGTCTTAAAAAAACACATGCCCAAGCTAGGGATGTCCTACTGCTCAAAGTCCCCCCAAATTGAGGCATTACGACCAGGTCAGGGTGGGAACCAGTGTGTGAAGAGAGGAACACTGCAGGGCAGGGAGGCACAGGTACAGCCAACTACGACTGCTACCACCCCGGCTTCCCCCCTCCCTCTCTCTTCCTTCCTCTCCCTCTCTTCCCTACCTCCCACTCTCTTTAAACCCCTTCTCTCAGGAGAGTGGGAAGTTTTGCCAGAAGAGTTTTGAAGAAGTAACTGATCCTCTCCTCACAGGGTGATAAGCCCCTTGGAATGGAATTGGTGGGAACCAACTCTAGGGTCTGAAGAAATCAGTCACTGGTGAATTATTTAAATTTTTAAATTTATTTTGCAGCAGTAGATAGGATATGGTAGGAAAGTAGGTTACACTGCTCTCTAGCTGTCTTACTTGGGAAACATAAAAAAAGATAGGAAGTTTCCAATTTTAGAGGTTTAAAAACAGTCACAAAAAAAAAAAAAATAAAAAAAAATAAAAACAGTCACAACTACATTTTACTTAGTATTTTAAAATATCTTCATGCTCTAGTTTATATGTTGTAGACCACAGCACATGTGTGTTCATCCTATACTCTTTTGCATTTCTGACAATATACCTGCAGGTGAATCCTCTTTGTTAACAGAGGTATCATATCAAAGTCAGAAAAACCACCAACAAAACCCACCTACAGTACTAGAGGGCTGGAATTGTATCTCCACCCTGTGAATCCTTACTGCATTTTTCTGTCATTAAACTACTCAGCAGGGACTATATTCATGTATTTATATATTCCACATATTATATGATTAGGACCATGTCTTCTACTAATCCTGAAATTCCCTGTCTACCCAGGATAGAGCTTCACATACTGTATGAATGTGTTTCTGAACTAATGAAAAAAATTTTTCAGAAATAATTTTAAAAATATATAAGAACAGGAGGCATGAAATAATAGGCAATAACTTTTACAAGATACCAATCTCATATAGAACAAATGCTGAATCTTTTTTTGCTGAGTAAAAAGATCAACAATCCCCTTAGAGTACACAAACTCTCAGCATTAGGAAACCTTGTCTCTAATGTGCACATTTCTGTCCAGTTTACTTTTAGGGAGTCCCCTCTGTCTTCTTCTATAGTCATCTAGTTCAGTCCATGTAAGAGTGTGGGCTGACCTTGTCCTCTGCCATCAGGTATATATAGAACTCAGGACTGGCCAGGAAGAATATTCCTTTCCAGTGACCCTAGCTGGGGCAATTACAGTCCTCTTGAAACTTTTATCACAGCTGTTAGAAAAGACCCACCTTTCCACTGGGACTTCTGAACTAGTAGAAGGTGACTCTTATAGCCATCTCTGTCCCCATAAGGAGAAAACCTGAGAATAAGGTCAACCACAGGAAAGATAAGAAGTGGAATAGGTAGAGGGAAAAGAGAGAGAGGAACGGCAGTTTAACAATGAAATCTGACCATAAATCTGAGCTCCTGAATTGAGTCATGTCTTAAGTCAAATTCTACCCATGAATTTTAGATACATATATACAAACTAATTTCCTCCTTTCCCCCCTTAAGTCAGTCTGAATTAGGTTTCTGTTGCTACCTCTCTATGGAGTCCTAACATTCATTTTATTTGATTTTTTTGAACACACATTCTTCTGGAAGTATCATAATTTGATGATACAAGTATATGTAACAGTACTCTGTAAACTGTGTAACCCAATATAAAATATAAATGATTGCAGATGTATGGTTTTATATTTAGGGTGATAAAAACAAGAACAAAACTCACAAAAAACTAGAAAATACCAATACACTTCAGGATATTCCTTAGGGAAATAAGTATCAAACTAAAAGTGGCCTTAAATTATCTAGGACCAGAAGATACTCAGCTTTTGAAAATTATAGGTTCTTCCTCTCTTAGTAACCGGGAAAGAAAACTTTTTCTCCAAAAGGTTTGACTTCTCAGAGAGTAAACAGAATATTTCAGAGTAGCAGGCTTACCAGTTTCCCCACTGGGTTTTGTGGAAGTATTAATAATCCTAATTCAAATCAGGAAACTCAAGAATTAAAAAGGTAGAAGTCACAAGAAACAATCTATCCTAGCATTCAGCTTGTGCATGAAGAGTCACAATGAAAATACAACTCCTCTAAATGTACGGATGTCTGTCTCCTTCTTTCTCCTTCTAAGCATCTGCTACTGACTTATCCTCCAAACTGGGAAAAAAAAGTAAGAAAAAGCACGTAATTTATGATGTTGAGGTAAGAATAATATATACTGTGGCATTCTAACATGGATTCAAGAGTTTTTAAAATGTAAAATAATTTTGTAATTTGAAAATTCATTTATAATTTTCTGAATCTATTAGTATCAGACTTATGGTGTACAATCTTTTACAAATGGCACTAAACAAAATCAACTTTTATAAAGTAGGAATGCAAGGCATATTCATATTATGTAATTACTAATGGCCTCAACTGCTATTTGATGATGGCAACCTAACCGCCACCCCCCCCCCCGCCCCGCAAAAAAGGCATAGATACCTCCCCACCAAAAACTAGTGATTTCAAAATTTCAAAAAGGATACTGGCCAAAGTATTCATTTTGCTCTGAATTGACTTCAGCATTCCTCTCTGTGAAGTCATATTTTCTTTTGTTGCCATAGCAATGCTGAAGAGGGGGAAAGAGAAGATAATTACATTGGCATTTAAAATTATCCTGTATGGATCCATCACACCCGTAAAAGTGAACAGAAAACTAAAATAAGCAACATAATCTTGAAAAGCATGCGCAGAGAAAAAAAAATCATTTCCCAAGTCACCTTAATGCTATCCCTTTCCTGAATGACCACTCCATCCCCACTGCTATCCTCTGGTATCTTTTTGGACAAGGCAGTAAGCCAGTTCCTGTGAGTTTTCCCAAAGTAACAAATGAAATAACAGACAAATCACTATTACAAAAGCTTCTTAAAATCGTTTTGAAAGGGGCCAGCTACTAAAATATCCTTTATCAGAAAAACTGTTGAGAGGGAAGTATGAAATTATGATCATAAAAATAGAACCTAAAGTGTAACACATCACAAAATATTCATATATAACCAGCCTTTAATTTATGAAAAGATTATGTTCCAGAATTCTACTTGACAATCAACCAGGCAGATTTTAGGAGACATGTGCAACATTATGCTGGGTTTCCAAGTAGGTTTTGACAAAGGTTACACATTCACTAAATGCCTAAGAGAGATGGGAAAAAGTCCCTTCCCTTACAAAAACTAATAGTCTCTTCCAAGTGACTACACTGATATCCTATTTAAAAGAATCTCAGTTGGTATTTTTTTGCTGTCACTGCCAGGGTCAACTTTCAACAGCCTTATTTCCCTGGACATTAGAAACCTAGAGGGCAGGTCAGTATCCATTTTGACATGTAATACACAGTAGAATGCTATAGATACTGACAGAAAAAACAGCAAGAAACAGAGTGTTCTTAAATCTGAAAATATATGAAACATTTAAAAAAAAAAAAAAAAGGAACAGAGATGAAGAGATTCCAGGAAGATGATGATCAGAGCACAAATTCCTGACCGCATTTCTGGTCCAATTTCTTCCATGGAGAAACATAAGAACTAAGGCAGATATGTAGGGGAGGGGTCCATCTGAGATCCCACATTCTTTCGAAATCTCCAAGGAAGAAAGCCAGGTAGGTTATACTCTTTCAAGCAAGGGAAGAACCAAGGAACTAACGACAGGGAAGACTAGATTTTTCTCCAAGCCTGGGGCAAAGATCTATGTTTCACTGCATCCTGAGGAGACCCGAGAGTGGAAGACATGGACCTGCATGCACTGGAGCTGCAGTAATGGACAGAACTGCTTCTGGTACCTGCAGCTGGTAAAGGGCTGCTACATACAACTAGAAGAACCTATGAACTGACAGCTGACAGGCCACGAGTCCTGAAGAAGAAAAAACTGCTGGGTTGCCTACTGCCACTTCTGGTAGGGGTCTCTGCTTAGAGGTCTCTTAGCTTAACCCATCTGGGAGCTGAATGAACATATTTTTGAACAGGCAACACCAGCTATCCTACTGGAGAAAAATGCTAGAGGGAGTACTCTAAGCAAATGGCAAATAAAACATGAAATTTCAAGAATTGAGAAGGAGGCAAAGAAGAAACAAGTGTGTGAAGAGACAGATAAAAGGATATATATTAGAGCACTATTTGGTATAGTAAAAGACAAACACACAAAAACAACTGCCCAAATGGAAACAACACTGGAAAGGTTTAACAGATTATGATTTAACCACACTATGAAATAATATTTTGTTATTAAAAAGAATAGGATGGCATTATTTCTATTAACCAAGAGGGATTTTTATGATATACTGAATGATTAAAGCAAGGCACACGATGTGTAAAGTATGAAATCTTTTTTTCATTTCAAGCAATAAACCATCTTTGTATACACCTGTATGACAGTGAGCATATTAGAAAGATATTAACAACTGTCAGTTATTATAAGTTACTCAGGGGACAGGAATGGAGGGACACTACCAGGAAATGAACTTTTTCTTTATATATTTTAGAATTATTTAAACTGTTACAAAAAGAACACTGTACACATACATAATAAAGAAAATTGAAAAGAAAATTGCAGGAATTCTACCTGAGTGACTAAGAAATGTGAATAACATTATCAGCACCAAATCTACTGCAGTTATTTGCCTCAGTACCACCAAGAGTCAAGCAATGATTATAAAAGTTTTTCCCAGATCCCAGAAAAGATAAAGAATTGAGGAGATGAGAAAAAAAAAATGAATTAAGGGGATCAGGTATCTTTGAAGGCAAAACTGTGGAATAGGGCTAAAAATGGAATTTGTACAAGTAAATGCCAGACCCCTACATTACCTTTCCTGAACCATTAAGTCAGGTGACTGCCCCAAGCTCAGTAGAAGATCTAACCTAGAAGAGATCTTAGAGATACTGACATTATGAAGCTCTCAATGAAACAGCCAGGCCCCCTTCTGATCATCCACTGTGGGGTCTACCACTTGGCAAGTGTCCCACCACTCAAGTACACAGAACGAGCTTCCAGGTACTGGATTTTGGAGCCTTACCCTTAAATATGAACAAAGAACCAAGAATCACTATGAGTTTGAGAAAAGCCTCTAATGAAAGGCAGGGATCCAAACCAACTAACCAGCAAACAGAAAAGTGAATCTGAGGAAACAGGCAGTAATAGAAGCTCAAGAAACTCTAAAATCAAATTATATTTAATGTCTTCAGAGAGAGAAAAGAAGGCATCACAACCATGAAACATAAACATAAATATATGTGTGTGTAAGAGTGTACCCACCCCTTAGAAAAACTGGTGTAAATTTTAAAAAAGAACGGAAATTAAAATGTAATAGAAGCATTGAAAGGACAAATCGAGTAAACCTCTCAGAAAGTTGAAAAAAAGATAAATGGAAAACAGAGAAAAGGTAAGAAAGGAACAACAGAAGGCCCAACCTATTTATTACCGGTTAAAAGCAAAAAAAAAACCAGAAATGAAACAGTGAAAAAGGAGGTAGGAAAATGATAGTTTAAGAAAATTTCCCAGAACTGAAGATGTGTTTCCAGATGGTAGTAGCCCACCCAATGTCCAGTGCAATGAACTGGAAAAGATGTGTGCTAAGCTCACTATGGGGAGGTTAAAGAACACCCCAAAACATGGGGGAAAAAGACCCTAAAAGTTTCCAGAAGAAAAAAGCTCATCACATTCAAAGGACCAGATATCTCAACTGGCACTGAACTTAAAAACAGTACCTTCAAACATTTCAAAATTATTTCTAACCAGAACTCTTTAACTTAGCTAAACAATGAATCAAGGATATATGTGAGAAGTCCAAAATTGGACCTCTTGTTCTGTCTTAGGAAACTACTAAAGAATATGGTCTGGCATAATGAGGGAATAAACTAAGAAAATGGAAGACACTAAATTCAAGAAATAGCTGATCCAGGGACGCCTGGGTGGCTCAGTGGTTAAGTGTCTGCCTTCAGCTCAGGTCATGATCCCCGGGATCCGGGATGAGTCCCGCTTCAGGCTCCCTGCATGGGGCCTGCTTCTCCCTCTGCCTGTGTCTCTGCCTCTCTCTTTCTGTGTCTCTCATGAACAAATAAATAATATCTTAAAAAAAAAAAAAAAAAAGAAATAGCTGATCCAAAAATGGCGGTATTTGAAGGTAACAGGGACCCCTGGACCAGTGCAGTGGAGCAGGCCTGGATAACAACCAGAAGAGAGTAAAACAGAAGGAACCCCACAATGTTAACTTTACACTGAATTTTAGATCCCAAATCCAAAAGAACACAAGGAGAGTCCAAACTAACAACATCTTTTGCATCATTAGTTCTTATTCATAATTATGTCTGTAACAAAATAGGATACATTTAAAATGTGGTTGTTTTAACATAAATTTATGTACTTTAAAAGGGGTATGATGGTCTTATATAAAGTAACACAACTTCATTTAAAGTGAGGCTGAGCTTCTGAAGGCAATCTTTGAATCATATATGCCTCTGTTTTTTACACTGGGACTATACTATCACCATCTCCCATGCACTTTGTCTCAGAAGTAGATAAAGAAGATTAAAAAATAATTTCCACAATGCACTTTGTATTCCTTAGAGAATGGGTATTATCATCATACATTATGTTATTATCTTGTTGAATATGCATGATTGCCAGTACCACACAGAATGTATCTAGATATACTTTCCCATCTCATTGCATCATGTGGAGTCAAGCTGAGTGAACTCTAGGCTGTTGTTATTTCAAAGGTCAAATACTCAGAAGCAAACATAAGCTCCAAATAATATGTAATGCTTTTAAAATGATAAATCATTGATGTGCTTACTGGAACTTTCTTACCTGCTTTAGTTCTAAACTCAGACACATAGTTTTTCAACAGACAATACTAGGTTTAAAGCTTAAGAATAAATATTAAAAATATTAGTTCTTTTCAGTTAATTGATGCCAGAGTCTATATTCAGTTTGCACATATTCTTAAAATCTCCAAAAGGAAAGGAAAAAGTAAACTGTTAAATAGAGAATATGCAAAAATAATTATTTGGCACTTAAATTTTATAGTATCTATAAGTAATTATAACTAGTTTCAGAGTCAGTAAAATTTCACTTGTGATACCTACCATATTTTGAAATAAAGGCAAATAATGAAATAAAAAAGCCCTTATAATTATATATATATTTTCTTTTTAACTAGCAAAATAGTCGTAGCAGTGATTAACGGTTCTCAAAGGTTCCTATCCTAGGAAGTACTCCAAATTTTTATACTCATATTACTAGCCCTTAAATAGGTCAGCTTTGAGTTAAACAGTTTAATTAAGGCAGGCTGGCCCAGAAAAAATCAGGCAGAAAGAGGAGGAAATAATAGGAAGAAAAAAAGGAACAGGATTATAGGGAAACTTTAAGTAAAAAAATCCTTGGCAAATGTGATTTTACTTTATGTGTTGATGAAAGGGAAGGAGTCAAAGAAAAATATTTCAGTTGACAATTAGGCAATTGTGTGAAAACTTTGTTCAGATGGACAACCTAGTGCATGTAATTTAAACAAAATCTCCAGATATGATAATTGCATATTACTGTAAGTGATTATACTTTATCAAATAATGATAGAAACATTATAACCTACTGAATAAAATAAGAATCTATGAGTCCATATCAATATAAATACATATTTAAAATATGAACAATGAAATATTTAGTGGTAGAGAGGCATCATGTCTACAATTTATTTTTAAATAGTTCAGGAAAAAAGTGAAAAAGCAAATGTGGCAAAATGTTAATGTGGGGAATCTAAGTAAAGGGTATATGGGAATTCTTTGTACTCTTGGAATTTTTCTGAAATATCAAAATAAAAAATTAAAACAGTTTGCATTAGTAATACAGCTACTACTTATAGATTACCTAGTATCAGCTAGTCATTGTATTAGGCATTTTACCTTATACTATCTTTAATCTTCACAATAGTATTTTAGGGTAGATATTATCATCAATCTTTATTTTTATTAAAAAAAATTTTTTTTACGATTTTATTTATTCATGAGAGACAGGAAGAGAGAGAGAGAGAGAGGCAGAGATACAGGCAGAGGGAGAAGCAGGCTCCATGCAGGGAACCTGACATGGGACTCTATCCCAGGTCTCCAGGATCATGCCCTGGGCTGAAGGTGGCGCTAAACTGCTGAGCCATCTGGGCTGCCCAATCCTTGTTTTTAAACACATAAGAAAATGAAGGCCCCAAGAAACTTATCCAAGAACAGAGATCTGATGAGCAGCACAAACCAAATCACACTCCAAAGCTTGTACTCTTTCTACAAGGTGTTAAATATGGTAGTAGTTTAGATAGAGCCCTAGTTCTAGAATTACAAAGATTCAGATTTGAGGATCTGAATCCTCAACATAATTTATCAGTCATGTGATCATAGGCAAATTACTTACCTTAATTTCTTTTTTGTTTTGGACACAGTATTTATTTCTTGGGTTATTGAAGAAATTAAATAAAATAAAGCATGTAGAACATTTGAGCACAACACCAAGGCCACTGGTAGGAGTAAAACAGGTCTGTTGATGTTTCCAAGTACTTCATTATATCTTTCCCGAGAAACGCTTTAGACACTGCTGAATTCTAAACTGTCGAGATCATATCTAGTTCATTTACTTTTTTATTGTCATAAGACAGTACCTAAAAATTCACCAAACCTAGAGAATTAAGCAGTTCAGACCAACAAATAAATGTCCCTTACCTTAAGCAATAACTACTTCAGTGTTATTACAGATAACACTAAATATTACTGCAGAAGATTTTCTGCAGCTGTTGTGAAAAAACCAAATCTACATAAATGGTATAAATAAGACATCTGCCAAATCACATGTCAAAGGTGGTTTTCGACTAAAACTTGAGAATGAAAAGATTGAGGCTGAAAGTACTGAATATGAATTAATCAGAAAAATTAACCTAGGTAAGTCAGCCTAATTCTAGAAACAAAAATTCTGGGCTTCAAATGTCTCTGATAAGGAAAGGACACAGTAAAAATACATCACAACCTAGTGAAATTCCCATCTTTAAGAATGGTAAATTAACTTTAACTCTAGTTACAGGGTTTAATTTAGCATGTTTATGTACCAAGCAAACAAAAAACACACTAAAGTACAACAAAAATTTTTCCTACCTTATTGTCTCTTCTATCAGACGATCTGAACTGAAAATAAAATGAAAATGAAAATTCTGAAATCATTAAGGCACATTTAATTTAAAACTTGTACTTAGTTTTTCTACATGTTAGAGGTTAACTTTTCAGCCATTTATATTAACAGAATATCAAAGACTTTTGAAAGCATCTGAAGAATATTCTGGGCCCTGAAATAAATTTAATTCATCCACATGTATAATTTTCATCTTACTTGTATTTGTTAGCTTAAATCTATTTCTTCCACAGAAATACTTGATGATTAAAGACAGAACAGTTTTAATGACAGCATAAAGAAATGAAACTTCTTTAATCTAGATAGCTCAAACTTGTCACCACAACCTATTCAAACCTTAAGAATTACAACCAACTTGTTGAGACAGGATAAGGAAATATAGTTCTGATGTCTATAAGTAGTAATTATTTACACCTTAAAGTTCCTTCCATTTTTGGGGAACAGTTTTGTTTTGGAAACGAAACCAAATTTCAGCTTACTTATTGTAAAACAATTCAAGAATCTGAATAAAGACACTAAACACACCTTTGATCTGTAAAATGTTTGCCTATTTATGTTCACACAGTGGAAAGAAAGAAGTCTATTTTAGGAAGGAATTCATAGGTATCAAGGTAAAGGTGCTGCTTTATGGCAGAATGCATGAAAACTAACTCCCAAGGTGCACAGCAGGTTCTTTTTTTTTTTTTTTTAAGATTTTATTTATTTATTTATTCATGAGAGACAGAGAGAGAGGCAGAGACAGAGGCAGAGCGAGAAGCAGTCTCCTCACAAGGAGCCCGATGTGGGACTTGATCCCGGACCCTGGGATTGTGCCCTGAGCCAAAGGCAGGGGCTCAACCGCTGAGCCACCCAGGCGTCCCTGCACAGCAGGTTCTTAATTGAATACCTGCACATTTTTTTCTAACTACTTTGCAAAATAATTTCTAAGTTCATGGTATCAACTAATAACTGGAAGTTTCATAATAAAGTAGTAGACCAGGAAATCTAAGTTATTAATGTATGAATTGAGACAAAAATGAACTTTAAAAAATGTCATAAATACCTTCTATAAGCCCTATGATTGAGAATTTCAAAAATAACATGGAGCGCCTGGGTGGCTCAGTCAGTTAAGTGTCTAACTCTTGGTTTAGGCTCAGGTCCTGATCTCAAGAGTCATGAGATGGAGCCCCAAGTCAGGTTCATGCCCAGCATGGAGCCTGCTTAAGATTCTCAATCTTCCCTTGCTCCTCACCCCTAAAAACAAACAAACAAACAAACAAACAAACAAACCAAAACCCAAACTTCAAAAATTACAAAGATAGTGGAGGAATTAAAAGCAGACTATCTGGCTTTTGAATGCTGTCTCTACTAGCAATCAGACATTAGGTAAATTACTAGCAATCGGACATTAGGTAAATTACCCTATGCCTACATTTTTTTCAACTGTAACGGGAATGATAAGCAAAAACACTCCACCTCCACTTGTTAAGAGGATTAGAGAGGTTTATATATAGTGATTAGAACAGAACCTGGTACACGGTAAACACTAAGTATTTTTTGCTATTTATTACAGCAGTTTCTCAGTAACTATGCACTAATTCTAAATCTAAGCATAAAGTTGATAATAAATTTCCAAATAAACCCACTGCTCTGGTGAATTCTATTGATAAATATGATAAACATTTATTTTGTTAACAAATGTATGGAAGTACCCTGGAAAAGAAGTGCATCAAACAGGAGCTACAAAGATAAGTAAGGTACTAACTTCTACAGACTACAGAGACAGAGAATATATATGCCTACAGGCATCTTGGTAAGGTGGTCATAAGTTCACAAAAGAGGGAGTGGTTAACTATAACTGGGTTAATATCTCCTTGTTCAACACAATGGTTTGGTTGACTGTTTTCATTAAAGCCTTAGTATACTGAAGGTCAAGAGAAAAAAAAAAGACATTTTAAGATTCAGGAAGTATAATTTGAAAGTAAATAATTATATTGCCAATCACAGCAAATCAGTTTTTTAAAAAATATTTTATTTATTTATTTGAGTGTGTGCTCACACAGACAAGCAGGGGATGGGGCAGCGGGAGAGGGAGAAGCAGAAGCAGACTCCCTGCTGAGCAGAGAGCCGGACTTGGGGCTGAATCCCAGGACCCTAGGGACATGACCTGAGTTGAACACAGATGCTTAACCAACTGAGCCACTTCAGTGCTCCCAAACCAGTTTCTTTTTTTAAGATATTATTTATTTGAGAGAGAGCACAAAAGAGAGAGAGCATGAGCAGAGGGAGGGGCACATGGAGAAGGAGAAGCAGACTCCCTGCAGAGCAGGGGGCCCATGCAGGCTCCATCCCAGGACCTGCGACCATAACCTAAGGCAGATGCCTAACAGACTGAGCCACCCAGGTGCCCCTCATCAAACCAGTTTTGTGTTAATAGCCTTATCTTTTAAATAACCTTATTTTTTTATGAAGATAAAATCAAATAAACTACTAAATTAAGTGCAAAAGAACAGACTATTAATTTTGTTAATTTTGCTAAAAATAATGACAGCTAATAGTTATGGAGAGATTATGAGCCATGTACTGTTCTAAATGCCATAAGAAAATAAAATTACAGTAGTCTCCCTTTGTCTAAGAAGACTACATTTCAAGACCCCCAGAGAATGTCTGAAACCATGGATAGTACTGAAACCTATGTATACTATGTTTTTTTTTCCTATTCATACATACCTATGATAAAGTTTAATTTGTAAATTATGCACCATAAGAGATTACAACAATAACTAAGAATAAAATAGGATTGTAACAATATACTATAATAAGTTATGTGAATGTGATTTTTCATTCTCAAAATATCTTACTGTACTGTACTCACCTTTCTTTTTGTGATAATATGAGGTGATAAAATGACTATGTGATGAGGTGAAGTGAGGGGAATGAACAGTAGCATTAGGCAACTACTGACCTTCTGACAATATGTCAGAAGGAAGATCACCTGCCTCTGGACCACAGGTAACTGAAATCATGAAAAGGTAATGTTCACAGGTAACTGAAATCATGAAAAGTGAAACCACAGATAAGAGGAGACTAACTGTATAGGCCAATATCCTGATAAATACAGATGTAAAAATCCTATACAAAAATGTCAGCAAACCAAATTGAATACATTAAAAAAAGATCATACACCATGATTAAGTGGGATTTATTCCAGAGATGTAAAGATGATTTGACATCTACAATCAATGGGATACATCACACTAACAAAATGAAAGATAAAAATCATGATTATCTTAACAAATGCAGAAAAAGCATCTCGCAAAATTCAACATCCATTTATGATAAAAACTCTCAACAAAGCAGGTAAGAAATGTATCTCAACATAAGGATCATATACAACAAGCTCACAACTGATATCCTCTATGATGAAAAGCTGAAAGCTAAGATCAGAAACAAAGATGCCCACTCTTGTCACTTTTATTCAATATAGCTTTAGAAGTCCTAAACAGACCAATGAGGTAAGAAAAAGAAAAAAAAAAAAAAAAGCATCCAAACTGCAATGAAGGAAGCAACTGTCACTATGTGCAGGTGACATATTAAAAACCCTAAAGACTCAATCAAAAAACTGTTAGAATAAATGAATTCAGTAAAGTTGCAGAATGCAAAACCCATGACTCAAAAATCTGTCTTATACACTAATAATAAACTATCAGGAAGAGAAATTAAGAAAATCCCATTTACAACTGCATCAAAAAGAATAAAATACCTAGGAATATATTTAAACACAAGGTGACATTAATACAAGACACTGAAGAAGGCATAAATAAGTGGAAAGATATTCCAAGCTCATGGATTAGAAGAATTAATGTTAAAATGGCCATACTGCCTAGAGCAATATGTAGATTCAATTTAATTCCTATCAAAATTCCAACAGCATTTTTTTTACAGAAACAAAACAAACCATCCTAAGATTTGTAAAGAATCATAAAAGACCCTGAATAGCCGTAACAATCATGAGGAAGAAAAACTAAGCCGGAGGCATCATGCTCCCTAATTTCAAATTATATTACAAAACTATAGTAATTAAAAGAGTATGGTACTAGCATAAAAGCAGACATAGATCAACAGAACAGAACAGAAAGCCCAGAAATAAAGCCACACATATATAGTCAATTTATGACAAAGGAGCCAAGAATACACAAGCGGGAAAGGACAATTTCTTTAACAAATGCTTTTGGGGAAACTGGACAGCCACTGCAAAAGAATAAAACTGGAACACTATCTTACACCAAACACAAAATTAACTCAAAATGGATTGGGGAACTGAACATAAGAATTGAAACCATAAAACTTTCAAAAGAAAATGCAGGCAGTAAGCTCCTTGACATAGATCTTGGTGATGATTTTTTTGTATTTGATACCAAAAACAACAAAAGCAAAAATAAATAAATGGAACTACATCAAATGAAAAATATTTTTTCTTCCAAACTAAAAAATTTCTGTACAGCAAAGGAAACAATCAACAAAATAAAAAGGCAACTTACTGAATGGAAGAAAATATTTGCAAATCATATATCTGGTAAAGGGCTAATATTCAATATGTAAGGAACTCATATCAGCAGCAAAACAAGACAAAACAAAAACCAACAAAACACCCAATCTGAATAAAAAGTGGCCTAAGATCTGAATAAATGATTTTCCAAAAAAAAAGATGTATCAATGGCCAAAAGATACATGAAAAGGAGCATCTTAATCATCAGGGAAATGCAAATCAAAATCACAGTAAGATATCACCTCATATTTATTAGAATAGCTATTATCAAAAAGACTAGAAATAACAACTGTTGAAATTATGTGGAAAAAAGGGAACCCCTGTGTACTGATGGTGGGAATATAAACTGGTGCAGCCACTATGGAAAATAGTATGGAGGTTCTTCAAAAAATTAAAAATATAACTACTACATGATCCAGCAATTCCACTTCTGGGAAGTGAAATAAAAAGTGAAAAATAGAAAGTAGTAATATTAACTAAAAAAAAAATACATATCCCCATGTTCACTGCAGCATTATTTACAAAAGCCAAGTTATGGAATCAACCTAAATTCATCAACAGGTGAATGGATAAGGAAATTGTGATACAAGAATGCCTGGGGGGCTCAGTGGTTGAGTATCTGCCTTCCGCTCAGGGCGTGATCCTGGGGTCCCGGGATGGAGACTCATATCAGGCTTCCTGCATGGAGCCTGCTTCTCCCTCTGCCTATGTCTCTGCCTCTCTTTCTGTCTCTTATGAATAAATAAATAAAATCTTAAAAAAAAAAGAAATTGTCATATATACAATAAAATATTACTCAGTGGTAAAAAGAATGAAATATTGCCTTTTCAACATGGATGGACCATGAGAGCATTATGCTAAGTGAAATAAGACAGAGAAAGATAAATATCACATGATCTCTCATATGTGGAATGTAATACACTACCCCACCCAAGAGTAGATATCATTCTCATCATTCACACATAAATGGAGACTGAAAGAAGTAATCTAATCATTGGTCACAATTATTAGCAGAGGTGGGATTCAAATTCAGTCTGACTTCAGAAATTTGGCTCTTACTGTCTCAATAAATGATAGCTCTCTTCCTCTCTTCTACAATCAGTTTTAGTTTTCCCTACTACTTTTAGATAATGACTTCTCTCTAATAAAAATCTATACTCTTAAGATTTATTCCATTTCTCTATTCTTCCCCTTTCCTCTCATCTAGCAACCTTTATGTCACTGGAGGATCTCTATTCTAAATTTTATTGTTCTAGGAAGCAATTTAAATAGCTAGGACAGACTATCCATATTCTAGACAACAGTTCTTTGACCCCTTTCACCCCAAAGAATGAACAACATATGAATGCTCCTATAATTTCTTTAGTCTTTTTCAGATTTGGTAACTTTTCTCCTTGTTCACAGTCATCATTCAATTTTTGTCTTAATAACCAAGTAAACAGCTCCTCAACAGGTTCTTGAGATAAATAAAATTAACTCAGTTCTCCTAATTTTTAAAAATGTAAAATAGAATTCAGCAACATATAAAAATAATTATGCACCATGACTAAGTGCGGTTAATTCCAGGAATGCAAGATGGCTTCAATATTCAAAAATCAGGATATAACCAAAAAAACTAAAAGGCAACCTACGGAATAGAAGATATTTGCAAATGATGTATCTGATAAAGGGTTAGTATCCAAAATATATAAAGAACTTATAAGACTTAACACCCAAAAAACAAATAATCCAATTAAAAATGGGTAGAAGACATGAACAGACACTTCTTCAAAGAAGATATCCAGGGGATCCCTGGGTGGCTCAGCGGTTTAGTGCCTGCCTTTGGCCCAGGGCGTGATCCTGGAGACCTGGGATTGAATCCCACGTCGGGCTCCCTGCATGGAGCCTGCTTCTCTCCCTCTGCCTATGTCTCTGCCTCTCTCTCTCTCTCTCTCTCTCTGTCTTTCATGAATAAATAAAATATTTTTAAAAAAAGATATCCAGATGGCCAACGGACATATGAAAAGCTGCTCAACATCATTCATCATCAGAGAAATGCAAATCAATACCACAATGAGATACTACCTCACACCTGTCAGAATGACTAAATCAACGATATAAGAAACACAGGGTGTTGGTAAGGATGTGGAGAAAGGGAAACCTCTTACACTATTGGGGGGAGTGCAAACTAGTGTAGCCACTCTGGAAAACAGTATGGAGGGTCCTCAAGAAATTAAAAATAGAACTACCATATGATCCAGTAATCACACTATTAGGTATTTACCCAAAAGATGCAAAAATACTAATTCAAAGGGATACATGCACTCTGCTGCTTATTATCTACAATAGCCAAATTATGGAAACAGCCCAAGGGTGCACAGATTGATGACTGGATAAAGAAGATGTAGTGTGTGTAAATATATATAATGGAATATTTACATGCATAATATATATATATAAAGTAATATATTTATTACTCAGCCATAAAGAAGAATGAAATCTTGCCATTTCCAACAACATGAACAGAGCTAGATGGAGAGTATTATGCTAAGTGAAATGAGTCAGTCAGAGAAAGACAAACCTTGTATGATTTCACTTATATGTGGAATTTAAAAAACAAAACAAATGAGCAAAGGGGAAAAAAAGACGTGGGATGGAGGGGAAACCAAGAAACAGACTCTTAACTATAGAGAACTGATGGTTACCAGAAGGGAGGTAGATGGAGGAATGGTTTAAATAGGTGATGGGGATTAAGGAGTACACTTGAGATGAGCACTGAATGTTGTATAGAAGTGCTGAGTCACTATATTTTGCACCTGAAACTAATACTACACAGTATGTTAACTAAGTGGAATTTAAATAAAATTTTTTTAAAAAATTATTCAAAAATCAATCAATGTAACCCACCATATATGAGCAGGCTAAAAAGCATTTGACAAAATACAACACCCATCATGAGAAACATTCTCAGAAAAATTAGAGGAATACTCGCTCAACTTGATAGAGGATTTACAAAAACTTACAGCTAGCATTACACTTAACAGTGAAAGACTGGACGTGCCTAGGGGGCTCAATCGGTTAAGTGTCTGCCTTTGGCATAGGTCATGATCCCAGAGTCCTGAGATTGAGTACCCCATTGGGCTCCCTCCTCAGTAGGGAATCTACTTCTCCCTCTCCTTCTCCCCTCCCTGCTGCTCATGCTCTCTCTTGTCCATGCAAACTCTTTCTCTCAAATAAATAAAAATCTTAAAAAAAAAAAAAAGGCCGTAAAAGATTAAACACTTCTCTGTAAGATCTGGCACGGTGCAAGGAACCCCATTCTTACCAGTCTTATTCAATATAGTGCTGGAAATTCTAGCCATGCAATAAAGCAAGAAATGGAAATAAAAGGTATACAGATTGGAAAGGAAGAAATAGATCTTTATTTGCAGATGACAAGATTGTCTACATAGAAAATCTCAAATAATCTATATAAAAATTTCTAGAATGAGTTCAGCAAGGTTGCATTATAAATATGCAAAAATCAATTGTATTTCTATGTACTAGCAAAAAACATGTGGACACCAAACTTAAAAAGAATGCCATTTATAACTGTTGAAAGAAAAACAGGCGTAAATCTAATAAAACTGTACAGAACTTGTGTACACGTTCAGAATTTGTATAGACACAACATTGATGAAGAAATCAAAGAAGACCTAAATAAATGGAGACATACACCACATTCATGGGTTGGAAAACTCAACAGAGTAAAGATGTCAATTCTCCCCAAACTGATTTATAAATTTAATGCAATTCCTAGATATAGACAAGATTATTGTAAAATTTATAAGAAAGCCAAATAATTAGTATGGTTAAAGCAATTCTGAAAAAAGAATAAACGAGAGGAATTAATTTACCCAAATTTAATACTTATTACATAGCTGCAGTAATCAAGACTGTTGGAGAAAAAAAAAAGACCATGATACTGGCAGAGGGATAAACAATGGAACAGAAAAGCTAAAAATTTAAAAACTGAAGTGTTGACCAATGTACCAAACAGCAACAATAGTTACACAAATCCAATCCCAAGTTAGACTGAATATAAAGGTACATACCTTAAGTAGTATTATTGTGGTGAAACAGTGTTAAAAAACAAACAAACAGAACCTAATATGGAAAATACATTTCAGTCTAACTAAACTCAAGTGAATCTGCCTAGATAAAAATGAAAAAACAGAAAGCTAAGCATTTCACACAAATCATCAGAAAACCAGCTAGATATACTTCCATTATTATAATTATCTGATTTCTATAAGATATGAAAATTTCTTGTGGATTTGTTCTTGACCACAGATCTCAGAGCTAAAGTTCTACTAGCTAATAAATCACCCTAACTGCTAGACTCTGATTGGAAAACAAAGCCATTCTGTTTTCTATTCAAAGATAATGTCCTTGAAGAAGTGAGGTTGAAATGGCCACTAAGGAACAACTTTTTGTGTCATTTCATAGCAAGAAAATTCTTTGATGTTGTTTGTAGCACATAGATATAACCCTTGTTTTATGTAATGAGTATGTTCCTTAAAAGGTACCCTTTCTGAAAGTAACATTTTGGCCATTTTAAGTCGTATTTTAAATGTAATAAGACCATTCTATTTACATAAATTATATTAAGTATCTTATAAGGCAAATACTCATGCCTTCATTTTCCATATTTTTTTTGTAGAAAACTGATTTTCAATAATAGGTTTTCTTAAAACACATTTTCATTAAGATAGGTCATTTTAAATATTTCAAATTCACAATTTATCCTCATATAATGGTAATTTTATAGCATCATCTGAACTGCAGTCAAAGAAAACAGTTGGCTGGATTCCCCTGAAAAGGAAACCAACCTAATAGGCTTTCTTACTTATTGAAGAAAACAAAATTATAATCCCAAATATCCTATCTTATGGAGAAGGAGGTCCTCCCTCCCAGTGGCATCCATAGCTTATACAACGGCAAATACAGAGGAAGGCCAGCGATTTCTAAGTTTCAGATTGCCCAAAGTCACTCATTTACCCTAAGCCCTCCTGAAGAGACACCATTCATTCCAAGCATTTTTGATATTGTGGATACCAATTCAACAACAGAGTGGTTCCATAAAGATGGCATAAAGATTGTAAAAGTCAAATTTAAAATTGCTTTCCTTTGGGGAATAATATATACAATGAAGTGGAATTATCCTTCTTAAACAAGTACTTCATAACAGCTCAAAGGCATTCCATAAAGTCATCTGGAGTCTGTAAGCAACAAGTTTCTGTTTCTCTCAAGACCAATTTAAATTAGGTGAAAACAAGGAGTCAAATTTCATCACCAATTATTGAACAGTAGAATCACCAAAGCAACATTTAAACAATTCTTTTTAATAATTAATTTTCCCCAACACACACACTGCAAAATGGCACAAATTTCAGGGGGAAAAAATGGGATTTCAAGCACATATTTTAAAGCAATTTAAACCAAAAAAAAAAAAACAAACATAAGAATTTGGCAAAATCACTTAAATAACACCTAATTAGAATCCTCTTTTATTCTATTAAGTACATAGTAAACAAATAAACAAGTAAATAAGAAGATAAGCAAGTGCATAATAAATAATTTTATTTCTTTAAATTTATTTATTTATTTTAAGATTTATTTATTTATGATGGACATAGAGAGAGAGAGGCAGAGACACAGGAGGAGGGAGAAGCAGACTCCATGCCAGGAGCCCGACACAGGACTCGATCCCGGGACTCCAGGATCGTGCCCTGGGCCAAAGGTAGGCATTAAACTGCTGAGCCACCCAGGGATCCCCAAAAATAACAATTTTAAAACTGATCCCTTTGGGCAGGCTGGTGGCTCAGCAGCTTAGCTGAGCCCAGGGCATGATCCTGGAGACCCAGGATCGAGTCCCATGTCAGGCTCCCTGCATGGAGCCTGCTTCTCCCTCTGCCTGTGTCTCTGCCCCTCTCTCTCTCTCTCTCTCTCTCTCTGTGTCTCTCATGAATAAATAAAATCTTTAAAAAAATTAAAAAAAATAAAACTGATCCCTTTGTAAACTGCAACCAATCATATCATTTACACCAAACACTGTGGTGATGCAGTCTTTTACTGGTAGTTAAACAGAGAGACCCTTAAGATCTAGGTCTTATTTATTTTTGTATACACTCTCTTTTTAAAAAGATTTTATTTATTTCTTCTAGAGAGAGAGAGAGACAGCAGGAGCAGGGGAAGAGCAGAGGGGGGAGAGAGAGGGGGAAGGAATCTCAAATAGACACTGGCTCAATCTCAGGATCCTGAGGTCACGACCTGAGCTGAAACCAAGAATCGGACGTTCAACCGAGTCACCCAGGTGCCCCTGCATATATATATCTATTGAAACAGATAGATAAGTGAATACAATTAAGCTGCAATAGGATACAAAAAACTGTTTTAGTGCAAACAGATATTTATTTTATAGATACCATCTGGGAAATAGAGAAAAAAGGATGAAAGTATAAATTATTTGCAATCCCTATTCCATTAACATTATATATGGTGGCTTATTTCCTTATTTCCTTTGGCATAGAAATTTTGTTTTCTAATTACATGAAGTTACCTAAGGACAAAGAGTAAAGCATCAGACTCAGAATTCTAATTTAGGGAGAAAAAAAAAAGAGAAAAGTTAAAGCTAAATTATTAGCAGTGTGTTCTTTAAAATCAGTAGACTTATTTTTTAGAAGAGTTTTAGGTTTACAGAAATATTTAGCAGAAAGTAGAGTTCCCATACACCCATTTTCCCCTATCAATATCTTTTAGTGTGGTACATTACAATTGATGAGCCAATATTGGTCATTATTATATAAAATCCATAGTTTACATTAGGGTTCACTCTTTCGTGTTGTTCTACAGGTTTTAACAAATGCATAATGTCATGTACCCATCATTACAATGTCATACAGAATAGCTTCACTGCCCATGTGCTCCACCTACTTACTTACTCTTCTTCCTCTTCTCCCCCACCCCGCCCCCCGCCGAACCCTTGGCAACAGCTCATCTTTCTACTGTTGATAGTTTTGCCTTTTGTGCTATAGTTGGAATTACACACACAGTATGTGGCCTTTTCAGACTGGCTTCTTTTGAGCATTTAATGGCTCCTCCATGTCTTTTGGGGCTTGCTAGGTTACTCCTATATTACTGAATAATATTCCATTGTATGGATGTACTGTTCTATCTGTGCTTCCAAGTTCTGGCAATTATGAGTAAACATTTGTGTGCAGGCTTTTGTTTGGACATAAGTTTTCAATTCATTTAGATAATACCCAGGAGCATGACTGCTGGACCATATGGTTAGATTACATTTAATATTTTAATGAAGCTGCCAAACTGGCTCCCAAAGTGGCTATACCATTTTGTATTTCCACCAGCAGCGAGAGTTCCTACTGCTCCACATCCTTGCCAACATTTGATGCTGTGTTTTGGATTTTAGCCATTCTAATAGGTATATAGTGGTATCTGATTGTTTTAATTTGCAATTCCCTAATGACATGATGCTGAATATATTTTCATATGCTTATTTGCCATCTGCTTATCATCTCAGATGAATTGTCTGTTCTGATCTTTTGCCTACTTTTTAATTGTTGAATTTTTTAAAAAAAGATTTTATTTATTTATTCATGAGAGACACAGAAAGAGAGAGGCAGAGATATAGGCAATGGGAGAAGCAGGCTCTATGCACGGAGCCTGATGTGGGACTTGATCCCAGGACTCCAGGATCATGCCCTGAGCCATCCAGGCGTCCCATAATTATTGAATTTTAAGAGTCCTTTGTATATTTTGGGTAACAGTCCTTCATCAGATAAGTGTTTTGCAAATATCTTCTTCCCATCTGTAGCTTTTTTCATTTTTTTAAAAAAGATTTTATTTATTTATTCATGAGAGACAGAGAGAGAGACACAGAGAGAGAGAGGCAAAGACACAGGCAGAATGAGAAACCTAAACATACACGGTTGATAGAGTACAAAGTGCTTTCATGTTTTAGTCTTTCTCTTGCCTTGGAATCCCTTTACCTTATTCTCAACATAAATTGCTTATATCTTAAAGTCCAGCTCAAAAGTCACATCCTTTGTGAAGCCTTTCCCATTATGTATACACCCAGGCAGAACTAATTATTCTTTTTTTTAAATAATATTATGCTTTCATTATTTTGTTTTTTATCAATTCATTCATGAATAAACAAGCATTTAGGATATATTAGACACTGTACTATGCAGTGGAAGAAAAATATCTTAAATTTGTAAAGCTTACAAAGTTTTTTTTTGGAAATGGTGTCTCATTTAATACTTTAAGAATATATCTTATAAGATATCATAATTATGTTTATTATTTCTCCAACTAGAATGAATTCCCAAGGAGTGGAGGCTGAGTCTAATTCATCTTTGACTCCCTAGAGCCTAGTATAGTACCTAGCACACAGGAGACACTCATTTAATACTTGTTAAATAAATGAGTAACAAGACACTTGTTAGATTAATACAGTAGCAATCATAGTTAACGGGGGCAGACAGAGGATATATATGTCACATTGTGCAAACATATCTGGGAAGATAAATTCCTCACTACAGCAGAGTATCTCCAACTCTGTTTTACTGTATAACAAAGCCATGTACTGACTGAAGATAGATTTGATTTCCATATGCTCCAAGGGAAGAAAAATGAGTTCTGCATAAAAGCTCCAAACTAGGTTATTTTGCCTTATAAAACTGTATACTACCACATGAATATGAAAATAAGAAAAGTATTATTCAGAGTTCTATTAAGTTGCTTTGTCATCTATTTCAATATGGAAGACAACTGCACAACCTGAGACAAATGGGGCATGTAATTTTAAAATAATTACATTTAAAATAATTAAATTTAAAATAATAACATGTAATTTTAAAATATGCCATAAATGGGGGATCCCGGGGTGGCTCAGCGGTTTGGCGCCTGCCTTCAGCGCAGGGCCTGATCCTGGAGACCCGGGATTGAGTACCACATCGGGCTCCCTGCATGGAGCCTGTTTCTCCCTCTGCCTGTGTCTCTGCCTCTCTCTCTGTGTCTCTCATGAATAAATAAATAAAATCTTAAAAAATAAAATAAAATATCCCATAAATGAAATGATAGATAACACAGTGAAATAAATACTATCAGTCCTCATATGTTAAAAATTCAAGTCTCTATTATATGAAAACCCCTAATATAGGTAAGGGATATATCTCAAGATCTTTGCATATTCTCATATTTATGGCTACTACTAATACATGTAGCTTCTTCCATAAGCTTCTCATTTTTCTACTTAGGAACACCACTTTTTTTTTTTTTTTTTTAAGATTTATTTACTTATTCATGAGAGACACACAGAGAGAGGCACAGACACATGCAGAAGGAGAAGCAGGCTCCCTGCAGGGAGCCCAATGTGGGACTCGATCCTGGACCACAGGCGTCCCAGGAGCACCACTTTTTGTAGGATCGCTTCATTAGCATTACCTTTATAATGGTGTTTTCTCCATGGAGTGATGTTTCACAAAGAAATAAAAGTATATGTATGTATGTATGTATGTGTATAAACCATTTCAGGTAGTTACCAAGTAAATAATAACAAGCAGGGGCACCTGGGTGGCTCAGTGGTTGAGAGTCTGCCTTTGACTCAGTTCGTGATCCCAGGTCGTGGGACTGGGTAATCTGACCATCATTTAATTGGAGTCATATGGTATTTATTACACAACAAATGTACATATGATTACACCAAAAACTTTTGGAATAAAGCCACTCCTTGTAAAAGTCACTAAATTATGGTGATCATATGTCTTATACTTTTCAAATATGGTCATGCTCCATTAACACAATTAAAATTTAATTTCACAAAGATGATCCTAACATTAGAAGTATTTCAAATTATATTTAAGGCATGTAAATTAACAATGCACATAAAAGGTTTTCATCTTTAGTATTTGCTTTTCTTACTCTCTAAAACCCTCATTATGTTTTGCTTCATACAGACATGCCTTACAAAGCTTCTTTACATGCATTTATCTTAGCAACTGTGTGATGTGGATACCATAAAAATCGGTTTAGATTGAGTACATACTAATTGTCCAAAAAGATACAAGGTTCTCTCTTCAGTATAATTTGGATCAAGTTAGATTCTGAATAATGATCATAGCAACAGTAAAAGCTTACATTTCTGTAAGGGCTTAGCAGTTTATAGGAAAAAAAAATCGGTTTAGAAAAGCAGTGTAGTATTGCAGAAGCAACACAGAGCACCAGCTTTAATTAGCTGTGGGACCTCCGAGAAATCTAGCTAAAATCATGAAACAAAAAATGAAGCCATTTTCATTGTTTTTAAAACACCTATGTAAAATATTTCCACAACCACAACTCTCGATCATCTAACCTAAATGACAAGTCTGATAAATTAAAAAAATTCAAAATATTAATAGTCTAAACATATGCTAAGAAAAAAGTCATAAGAAAAATTGTTAGTAGAGAAAAGGTAAGCCTCTGACAATATAGTAGTTCTTTACTTACTCATGAACATATTTACACCTAAGTGTACAAGTATATGTACCATCTCAGATAATAAAAACCATATCTGCTGAAGTCAATGGAATGAAAACAAAACATATTCTCAATACTGTAATTGATTCTGTGTATTTAAATGTAACTTGCTTTATACAACAGCCCTGTATTTGAAAAGTTAGGTGAAATGAATTCTTTTGATTTTTTAAGTGCTTTTAATTGTGTAAAATGCCTTAACTCTTAAGCCATTCTTCCTAAAAATCATGTAACATAAAGGGACAGCTACAATCCCATTACAAAAAACAAAACAAAACAAAACAAAAAACCAAAACCAAAACCAAAACAAACAAAAAACCAAAACACCCCAAAAACAAGACACAGGGAGGTCACATCACCTGCTTTTCAGAAAAATGTAAAGCAACTGATCTTTCAAACCTTAATAGCATTATGCATGCTGAATCCCTAAAATAAGAAAAATAAAATTTAAAAAAAAGCAAGTCACAGGGAGGCAGTATGATGTGGGACAAATATGGAACCAGGTTAGGAAATACAGGTTTGAATTTTTATGAAACCTTAGCCTATGTCCTTTCTGAATCTTGTTTCTATCTATAAATAAGAGAGATAAGCATCTGCCAAAGACTGTTAGTATATACCATAGAAGAATTTGACTTTTAATTATTTATCACCTTAATAATATCCCCTTTAGTTCTCAAAATCAAATTTCATATGTAAATATAGCATCTGGACCAATATCTTATACATTGTATGTATTTAATAAATATTTGGGGAATAAGTAAATGAATGAAACAGGTTTCCTATAATGGGAAACAGGTGTCCTACATATACATGTATATGAAACCAAAATTAATACCTTCTGTTTACATCTACATACATCCATTCATTTAAACAAGAAATAAATATTAAGTGTCTATGATATAATAGGAACTAGGGACACAACACTGCCAACAGACTAGACTAATCAGGTCCCTACCTTTACAAAAGTTACATTCAAGGAGTCACTTGATGATAAAAAATAAAAAGCCCAACAAATTATTACAGATTCTCATAAATGCTATAAGAGAAGCCAAAAAAAAAAAAAAAAAAGAGTGCCTTCTTAGAGATAAAAAAGGTCTATTTTAGATAATATAGTCAGAAACTCCTCTTTGAAGAAGTGACAAGTGACCTTAGACTAAAGATGTCAATGAATAAGCCACATGAAAAGCTAAGAAAAGAGTATTTTAAGCAGATAGAACAAGTTAGAAGTACAAAGAAGCTGAGAAGGGAAAAGGCTTAGTATCTCTGGGAAAGAAGTAAATAGAGGCCAGCATATCTAGTATCTAGATCAGACGAGATCGGGTGCGTTCAGGGTGGTATGGCCGTAGACCATATCTAGTATCTAATAAACAAAGGGAAAGAGTGATATAGATGAAGGGATGGAGAGGAGGTTGGAGATTTAGGCAGTAGGTTGTATCATGCAGCGTTTCATAGGCCCACAAAAAATTCATAATTCAGTAGTGGTGGGGGATGGAGGAAGGCAGAATGGAAATTTTTTTGGTAAAGATTTTACTTATCCATTCACGAGACAGAGAGAGAGAGAGAGAGAGAGAGAGAGAGGCAGAGATACAGGCAGAGGGAGAAGCAGGCCCCCTGCAGCGAGCCTGTTGCAGAACTCGATCCCAGGACCCCAGAATCACACCCTGGGCCGAAGGCAGGTGCCAAACCGCTGAGCCACCCAGGGATCCCCCTAGAATGGAAAATTAAAGTAAAAGTCCACCTCAAGGGATGCCTGGGTGGCTCAGTGGTTGAGCATCTGCCTTTGGCTTGGGGCAATGATCCCCATCCCAGGATCAAGTCCCACATCCTCCCACATCGGGCTCCTTGCAGGGAGCCTGCATCTCCCTCTATGTCTCTGCCTCTCTCTGTGTCTCTCATGAATAAATAAATAAAATCTTTAAAAAAAAATCACTAGAAGAAAAGATTTTGTTTAACCATACTATTTCTATGTTTATGGCTTGGAATACAGAAGAGAGTGTAGTAAATCCAACTGAAGCGAAAGTTGGCTAATAACTTCTCTGGAGCTCTGTATATGACACATTCTCTTCTGATTAACAGATGTTCTAAGTCCACTAGCCATAGTGATGGATTTGTGATCAGCTGGGCCAATCACAGTAACCCTCCCTGCACCCTCAAGCCCAGGGAGAAATTCAGAGCCAAGAGTCTTGGAGTATCTCCAAAAGAAACTGCATTTGTAGTTTAAAAATCTTGCCACAAAGAAAATTCCAGGCTGAAACAGATTCACTAGTAAATTTCATCAAACTTAATTTAAGGAAAGAATAACACCAAACCTGTACAAATTCTTTCAGCAAACAGTAAAGGGGACATTTCTCAACTCATTTAATGGGGCCAAAGATATTTTAAGAAAACTAAAGATATTCTTCACAAGCATAATGCAAAAATCCTTAAAATAAATTCAGGAATATATCAAAAGGATAATAAATATATCATGACAAAGTGGAGTTTATTCTAGGAATCAAGATTGCTTTAATGTTTGAAAATAATCAATGCAATTCACCATATTACAGCAATAAGGGAAAAAAATTGATCACCTCGGTAGATGCAAAACAAGATATAAAAAATTCAACCCCAACCATGACAACAACTTTTAGCAAGAGAGAGACTAAAAGCAGTAATAGTCCAGTGACAATAAGCACAATAAGTACCCAGGTCTTAGTTTCTGAACCATTCTCCAAAAATAGGAACTAATGCTGATTGGAGAAGTGGTTGATTCCAGGGCTGAGGTAGGGAAAATACAAGAGCCATGAAAACTGTGTGGTAACAAATTATAAAGAAAGATAAAAAAAAGATGGGGCATGTCAAATGACAGAAGCTAACCTGAAGGAATGCCCAATGGCTAAAGTTGGAACAATTTGAGCAACAAAATAATGATGATGTTAGATTATAACCCAAAGTATAAAATAAATATCCATGAGTCTACACTGATAAACAAAAAATAAAATCAATGAGGGAGAAGGGTACTTAGAGAATCTCAACTATTAAATGTACAAAGACTGGCGGCCCCGGTGGCGTAGCGGCTTAGCGCCGCCTGCAGCCTGAGGTGTGATACTGGAGACCCAGGATCGAGTCCCATGTTGAGCTCCTTGCATGGAGCCTGCTTCTCCCTCTGCCTGTGTCTCTGCCTCTCTCTCTGTGTGTCTCTCTCATGAATAAATAAATAAAATCTTCAAAAAAAAATAAATGTACAGACCGATGGAAACAGAAAATCACCAGTAGACAAACAACCCAGGAATAACTGGGGAAGCAAGATTCACTAACGGATACTAAAATTACTGGAAAAGGGACACCTGGGTGGCTCAGCAGTTGAGCATCTGCCTTTGGCTCAGGGCGTGATCCTGGAGTTCCAGGATCAGAGTCCCACATCAGGCTCCCTGCGTGGAGCCTGCTTCTCCCTCTGCCTGTGTTTCTGCCTCTCTCTTTCTGGGTCTCTCATGAATACATAAATAAAATCTTTAAAAAAAAAAAAAAAAAACTACCGGAAAAAGTTCACAGAGAAATAGGGTATTTGCAGAATTTCAAAGCATCTTTCCATATATTTATTAATTACAATGGGAAACAATTTTACAGTAGAGAAATGTGACAGACACCACTTTAAGCAATCTAGATTAATATTATCAATAAGACATACTGGCATGATATACACCCTGGTATGATGCTCCAAGAAGGGCCCAATATCACCATATGGTATTCTTGCCAAAAATGCGTAAGGTCAGACCAGAACACTTAAGAGTAGTGGTCAGTTATTTTTGTACAATGTCCCTTAACTTGGGTATGTCTGTCTGACATCTTCTCTTGACAAATTAAGGCTGGGTAATTTTTTTTTTTTTTTTAAATTTTTATTTATTTATGATAGTCACACAGAGAGAGAAAGAGAGAGGCAGAGACATAGGCAGAGGGAGAAGCAGGCTCCATGCACCGGGAACCCGATGTGGGATTCGATCCGGGGTCTCCAGGATCGCGCCCTGGGCCAAAGGCAGGCGCTAAACCGCTGCGCCACCCAGGGATCCCGAGGCTGGGTAATTTTATCACAGATCTGAGGAGACTAAGGAGACATGACACCTAAATACAACATAGGAGCCTGAACTGAATCTTGGAACATAAAAAGAACATTAGTGAAAGAATCGGTGAATAAAGTCTGTAGTTTAGTTAATATTATTATATGATAATTTGCTGAATTTGATAATTGTATTAAGGTACTATAAAACATTAACATTAGGAAAGCTGGGTGAAGGGTAGAAGAAATTCTCTGTACTATTTGTGCAATTATTCTGTAGTCTAAAATTTCAAAATAAAAAGCTAAAAAAAGGGATCCCTGGGTGGCGCAGCGGTTTGGCGCCTGCCTTTGGCCCAGGGCGTGATCCTGGAGACCCGGGATCGAATCCCACATCAGGCTCCCGGTACATGGAGCCTGCTTCTCCCTCTGCCTGTGTCTCTGCCTCCCTCTCTCTCTCTCTGTGTGACTATCATAAATAAATAAATAATTAAAAAATAAAAATAAAAAAATAAAAAGCTAAAAAAACCCAACCAACAAAAAAAGTAACCCTTGGTAAATCAGGAAGGGAAGGTTCTTTTGCAACCTGATTAAGGGCATGTACAAAACTCTCTGAATATCAAAGGATAAATGTTTCTCCCTAAATACAAAGCAAGGCAAGAATATCTGCATTGACCGCTTCCATTTAGCATTGTGTTGGTGGTTTGACCCAGTGCAATGAGGAAAGGGATAAAAGGCACACAGGTTAGAAAGAAAGAAAGAAAACTAAATTCTTAGATAACATGATTACAAACATAGAAAATCCCAAAAGATTTACCAAGAAACTACTATAAATATAAGTAAACAATAAGGTCATAGGATGAAAAGTTATATACAATAATCAATTATATTTCTGTATCAGACAAAACAATTGGAAAATGAAAAATTCCACTTATTTATTTTTTTTAAAGATTTATTTATTTATTTATGATAGACACACAGAGAGAGAGAGGCAGAGACACAGGCAGAAGGAGAAGCAGGCTCCATGCCGGGAGCCCGATATGGGACTCGATCCCAGGACTCCAGCATCGCGCCCTGGGCCAAAGGCAGGCGCCAAACCGCTAAGCCTCCCAGGGATCCCCTAAAATTCCATTTATAATCACATCCCCAAACAGGAAATATTTAAAAACAAATTTAACATAATTTGTGCAACATAATTTCACCTGTGTGGTGAAAACCATAAAATGCTACAAGAAAAAAAATGAGACCTAAATAAATAGAAAAACATACCACGGTCCTGAATTGGAAGATTTGCTATTGTTACCATGGGAATTCTCCCCAAATGGTTGTGCAGATTCAATGTAATCTTATTTAAAATACCAGCAAGTTTTTTTTTTTTTTTTATAAGCTGGTTGTAAAATTTGTATGGTAATAAAAAGGACTCAGAAGAGCCAAACAATTCTGAAAATACAGAGCAAAGTTAGAAGACCTGCATTACCTTATTTCAAGACTTAAAGCTACGTAATCAAAACAGTTCAGCTACTGGCCTAAGGATGGACCTATAGGGCAGCCTGGGTTGCTTAGCGGTTTAGTGCCGCCTTCAGCCCCTGGTGTGATCCTGGAGACCTGGGATCAAGTCCCACGTCAGGCTCCCTGCATGGAGCCTGCTTCTCCCTCTGCCTGTGTCTCTGCCTCTCTCTCTCTCTCTCTCTCTGTCTCTCATGAATAAATAAATAAAATCTTAAAAAAAAATAGATGGACCTATATAGGTCAATGGAACAATATAGGGTTCAGAAATAAACCAACTAACAAACGGTTAATTAATTCTCAATAAAAGGTGCCAATTAATTCAGTGGGGGAAAGGAGAGTCTTTTCAATAAACAGTCCTGAAACAACTGGATATTCATGTGGTAAATAAATGAATCTTGACCTTAACTCACTAGATACAAAAATGAAGTAAAAATGCTAAGATTGTAAAACTTCTGTTAGAAAACAAAGGGCAAAATATTTGCAAACTTTGGTCAAGATTTTTCAGTCTGAAAATACATGAATCATAAAAGAAAAACTGATCAACTAGACTTCATCAAAATGTAAAACCTCTGCTCTTTTAGAGCATAATGAAAATGAAAAAATTTTCATAATGAAAATGAAAAAAGTCCGAGCCTCAAGGAAAACATCTGCAAAACCTCTGAGAAAGAACTTGTATCCAGGATACAGAAAGAATTTTTAAAACTCAGTAGTAGAAAAAAACAAAACAAAACTCAATAGTAAAAAGATAAACAGCCCAATTAAAAAATGTGCAAAATATATGGACATTTCATTAAAGATAAACAAGTGGCATATAGCACTTGAAAGGATGTTTATCATTAGTCATAGAGAAGTGCAAATTAAAACCACAATGAGATACAATTACACATCTATTAGAATAGCTAAAAGAGGACTGACACTATCAAATGCTGGAAAGGATTTAAAGTAACTGGAAAGTTCAATATAGGATTGTCAGGAATGCAAAAATGATAAAACCACTTAATGTCTGACAGTTTCCTATAAAACGAAACATAAACTTACTCTTGCCATATAATCCAATAATTCAACTCCTACGTAATTACTCAAGAGAAATGAAAACAGAGCCACATGAAACTGTCTAAGAGTGGTCATATCAGCTTTATTGATAATAGTCCAAAACTAAAACATTAACCTACGTATCCACCAAGATATATCATACGGTGGAAATTATTCAGTGACAGAAAGGAAATGACTACTAATACAAAAATACACATATGTTAAAACTACATCCTTTAAAAGTAAAGGATGAGAGACATCATAATGGTAATAGTTCTTAAAGGAAAAAAAGAACTTTAAAAATAGAAAACTAATTCAGATACTTCTTTCAAAAAGGAAAATATAAAGAACAATGAAAGAAAATGGTTAAAGGAAGAGAAATCAATCTAAATAGCAAGCAAAGAGCTCATAGAAATACATCTACATTACAGCCCAGTAAAAAACAAATAGCTACAAGCTTGACGCTAATTCAAAGTCAGCATTTTCTTCTGACTGATGTACTGAAAACAGACTCAGAGAATAACAAGTCAAAAACGAAAGCTACTTTATCCACAGGAAGAGAAATTATTGGCTTTCATAAGATAAATTGTTACAAGCTAACAACATTTATTTTTAGATAAAATGTATTAATGGGAACTGGTAAAAACAATTACAAAATTAGTTTTTTTTTTTAAGTTTGGCATTCATTTCTAAAACATGTTTTATTCTTTTTCAAGGCAAAAATATGTACTTTTGAAACAAGTATAGAAGTGTACATTACCATAAAAAATGTTATGAAGAATCAAATAAAAATCTACATTTGCAAAAAAAAAAAAAAAAAAAAAACTACATTTGCTTCTCTAGCCATAAAAAGTCCAGTGCTACTGTACAAAATCAAACTAGTTACCTGAGTTACTGGATATTAAAAATCTTTATTCATGAAATATCAAAATAAAAAATATCAAAAAAATACCCTAGTAGCAAATCTAGCCTATTAATTACAAATGAACTATATAATCTATAATCACTACAGGTTTCTATAATCACTTTTAGGCTAATTTAACTACTACTACTTTATGCTTTTGTTTGGCTGCTTAACCTATGTTTTCTCTAATGAAAATGTATCCCTTGTATTAAAAAAAAAAGTCTATTACTGCAGAATTTTTGCCTATCTTGATATAAATTTAAAAAATTCAAAGTATCAGTGTTACTGAAGGCACTGGGGAATGTTTACATATATGCTACTAATGAGACTCTAGCGAACCTTTAGAAGATAATTTGATAATATATCAAAAGCTTTACAAATGAATATATTCCAATTCTAAGAATCATAAGGAAATAAAAGACTTCAATATGTATAATAATGAAAACTGAATATAATCCAAAAAGCCAACATTAGGGAAATGGTTACATCTTGGTCTGTATTATGAGATATATGCAAAAATAAACCAATAATTTATCAAATAACATGCAAAAAGGCTCCCAATCTACCAGTAAAAAATGGTCACAGAATCTGTACTAACAAGTGATTTGAATTGTCTTTTTTGTGTTATTCATACTTTCTACTCTGAGAACTTTTATTATAAAGAGCACTTCTAGCTTCTGTAAGGAAAAAGTTCTGAAAAGACCTTGCCAATTCTTCCCTAAAGCACTTAGCCAATGACACAGAGATGACACTGAAAAAACAGAAAAAGTTTTCCATATTATTTGTACACCGATCATCTATGATTTTATGTTATTACCTAACAAATATTTATAATTTACCCACAAAAGATTGATTTTCCCAAAATGTATTTGGAATCTGTGTTCCAATGTTGAGAGCAATGACTGAGCCCTTGCTTTTGGTCTCAACAACTTCCCTAATTCTTCTTCTTTTTTTTTTTTTTTTTTGAAGATTTATTTATTTATGAGAGACAGAGACAGAGAGACAGAGAGAGAGAGAGGGGTGGGGGCAGAGACATAGGCAGAGGGAGAAGCAGGCTCCATGCAGGGAGCCCGATGCAGGACCCAATCCTGGAACTCCAGGATCACACCCTGAGCCAAAGGCAGACGCTCAACTGCTGAGCCACCCAGAAGTCCCAACAACTTCCCTAATTCATCAGAAGCTCATATTCCATACAACTCATCTGGCCTGCTTCTCTCTGTACAGAATGAGCACATATAAACTTTTTCACAAAAATACTGAAAGGAGTATATATAAAGTATATCATATGTAAAACTGAGAAAAATGGAAAACACCTTTTGATTTCCAATCTTCTCATCATTTTTATAACCCTAAATTATTTGTTATATGCTCCTGAACTGATATATTTTTTTTTCCTGTAAAATGAACAATATAAAACTCCTGAAGGGTTTTCTTTGAATTGTCAAAATGAAGGCAAAACTGCAAATTTTCATATATAATTTATAAAAAAACAGTGTTTGGAAATTACTGGAAATAAACAATATTAATTTATATCATTACTCTGGTATACTACAGCAACAAATTATTCTTAATGTAATTCAACTACAGCATTTCTTTTTTTTTTTTTAAGATTTTATTTATTTATTTGACAGGGAGAGAGCACAAGCAGGGGGAGCAGCAGAAGGAGATGGAGAAGGGAGCCTGACATGGGGCTCAATTCCAGGACCTCAGGACTATGACCTGGGTCCGAAGGCAGATGCTTAACTGAGCCACCCAGGCACCCTCATTTCTAACTTTTTAACATCTTTTTGAAGCAATAAATACAGAAACACTGATGCAATTTTAACCTTTACTTTGTGCTACTCGAGTGTCTTATCCCTCAAATCTACTCTGTAACTAAAGAATGTATTAATATAGTTTTGGATGTAACACAAAATGGTGGTTTTCATCAAATACAAAAAGAACTACCAAAGCTAGGAGTAACTATAAACTAAACATACTCTAGGAAAGACTGCCCCCTTGTGCCAATCAATAACATTCAACAGATTAAGAAAGGACACTAAGAACTATATCCAACACTACAAGAACCCAGACTTCTAAAAAGGTCTTTTTCCATGTTCTGATTTCACCAGCTTATATTTAAAGTGGTGATCTTTAAAGAAAAATAAATTGAAAAGTACATTAAGATCCTTCAGACATGACTAATTTATGACATTTAGCAGCAAATATCAACATAATTTGTAACATTTAATTACTGTGGATACTAGCTGCTCAAGGGCTTAGAGGCTAAGCTCAGAGAGGAGTAACTTTCTGACCTCTAAGTTCTACAACAAAATGCAGAGAAAATATTAAAGAAACCAGTAGCTTGCAGAGAAAAACATACATGAAAAAGGGATAGAATATGGTGACTTGTTTTTAAAACATACAGAGTTCATTTTTAGGCTTTTCTTCTGAATTCTTAGATAATAAGATATTTTCTTTGGATCTGACCTATGGCCTGTTACTCTTTATAAAGCTTCTTGGGGGATCCCTGGGTGGCGCAGTGGTTTAGCGCCTGCCTTTGGCCCAGGGCACGATCCTGGAGACCCGGGATCGAATCCCACGTCAGGCTCCCGGTGCATGGAGCCTGCTTCTCCCTCTGCCTGTGTCTCTGCCTCTCTCTCTTTCTGTGACTATCATAAATAAATAAAAATTAAAAAAAAAAAATAAAGCTTCTTGGCTTATATAAGTGGTAACAGGGCATTAAAACATAAGTTATTATCAGCATCATTACTACTATCATTACTACTAATCAACAGCACCAAACAAATATATTAGATGGATTGACTTGCTAAAGAAAAGAACATTAAGGATAAAAAGATAAAAGTAAAAACTAAGTGATGTGAATGCAGATTTTGGATATTCCATAGCATAGTATCTTTCCTAATTAACAGCTAGAAAAGTTACAATTCCATTTCTACCAAATAGGGTTCTTAGGAGAATTAAATGAATCAGCACTGATAAAGCACTTGCTATAAAAAACACCACAAAACGTTTGTTACATCAACAAAGGAATTTGTAAGCATGAGAAGCTACATGGCATGTATGTATACAATAATACCTACTTTCGAAGGTGGTCATGTTCTTTCAAAAATAGTTCAGTTCTTCTGTTGTTTACTCCAGATCCACTTTTATATGACCTAGAATAAAACAGAAAATTTAAGAACATTTTTGGCAGATATTGCAAAATAGAAGTGATCGACTCCAGTAATATCCAAAGTAGATAAATTGAGCCTATTGTTTTGAGTGAACAGTTAAAATGTCATTTTCATCTTCTAAAAATGATATCCATAATAAATAGAAAAATATAATTGCCTCTCTAATTTAGGGCTGTTTATTTTTTACCAAAATAATCCAACATTTTATTTTATTTTTTTATTATTTTTTTAAAGATTTATTTATTCATGATAGAGAGAGAGAGAGAGAGAGAGAGAGGCAGAGACACAGGCAGAGGGAGAAGCAGGCTCCATGCCAGGAGCCCGACACGGGACTCGATCCCGGGACCCCAGGATCCCGCCCTGGGCCAAAGGCAGGCGCGCTAAACTGCTGAGCCACCCAGGGATCCCCCTAATCCAACATTTTAAACAAACAAAAATCTTTTCCTCTGTCTACTATTGCTGTTATTATCTTTTTATATTATTGTCTCTTAATTTTCTCCAAATGGAGATAAAATTTTAACTGGTTACTACACAGCATATGGGGTAGGAAGCTACTGCTATAGAATGTTTTCCTTCACAATGGTATATGTAGTCTATCAGCTAAAGCCTATGGAGCTAAAATGAAGCTTGAGATCTGCCAATTCTGGCATTTGTCTTGGCTGTAAATGCACTAAAATTTACAAGAAAATAATTTTTATCATTACTATCAACACTCATGTTTCTGCTCTTTACTCATGTTAAAATTACAAAAACTAAATGCAAAATTCATGAAACTGGGGCACCTGGGTGGTTCAGTTGGTTAAGCGTCTGCCTTTGGCTCAGGTCAAGGTTCCAGGATCCTGGGATTGAGCCCTGCATCAGGCTCCCTGCTTGGTTGGGAGTCTGCTTCTGCCTCTCCCCTCTGCTTGTGCTCTTGCTTGTTCATTTTTTCAAAAAAATAAATGAAAGCTTTAAAAAAAAATTCAAGAAACGGCACATATAGGAAGACAAAAGAGGGCCATGCTGATAAAACCGAACTGCTTGCTAAGAGGCAGTGATAATTTGCAAAGCAGAGAAGGAAAGAAACCCCAGGAAAAGCATCATGAGATAACCAAAAACGCATAGAACTTGCAAGACAGACGATTCTTCTTCTTCTTTTTTTTAAGTAATTGCCACATCCAACATGGAGCTCAAACTCACAACCCAGAGATCAAGAGCCATGCACTCCTCCAACCGAGCCAGCCAGGGGCCCTGAAGACAGGTGATTTAGATTTAAATCTATACTGGCATCATTTATTATTAGCCAGTTAACCTTTTTTTTTTTTTTTGCCAGTTAACCTTTGACAAGTCTCTTAATACCTAGTTTTATAATTTAGTACTAATAATTTCATGAGAGACACAGAGAGAGAGAGAGAGAGAGGAAGGGAGGAAGAGACACAGGGGGAGAGAGAGAGAGAGAGAGAGAGAGAGAGAGAGAGAGAGAGAGGCAGAGACCCAGGCAGAGGGAGAAGCAGGCTCCATGCAGAGAGCCCGATGTGGGACTCAATCCCAGGTCTCCAGGATCAGGCCCTGGGCTGAAGGCGGCGCTAAACTGCTGAGCCACCCAGGCTGCCTAGTACTAATTATTTCTATCTATACCAAAAAACTATATGAAGCCAGAAAAGAGGTAATATATGGAAAAGTAGTGTACAATTGCAAAGAACCTTAAAATGTCAGTTATTACTACTATATCTCATCTTACTAATCATATTCTGCTTTGCATTATATTAACCTGAGTACATGTCTTACTCCTCTCTAGTATCCAGATTATAAACTCCTAGAGGGCTAAGTTGGTCTTTTCATTTCTAGCTTCTACTATGACTGATCAAGAGTCTTACTCATGGCTGGTAATCAGAAAATAGTTTAATGAATGGATGAACATGTTTATGATTATTTTTCAGAAAGCAAGTTATTATAGTGGGCTATATTCTAACAATTCCCACAAATTTGCCTCAACACCGGTTCTCAATGTATTCCTAAAAATACGTACATGAATAGTCTGTACAGGTATTAAGTAAAAGACTTACAAAAAAAAAAAAAAAAGACTTACATGTTCCTGAGAACAATAAATATTACAAAATATCTATCTAATTATGGCAAAAATGCTTTTTTTTACTCCTACATGTTTCACAAAGTACATAAGACTAAACATTAAAAAAACAGAACATACAATAAAAATTAACTTTCCAAGATAATTTTTGGGGACAGGAACATAACTTTGATGGCTGGGTAATCCTCGATTAGTTTTGAGCAAAAATTCTGAATGAAATGAATATGAAATTACTTCTGTTGCAAAACTATTTTACTGTCGAACAAAATAAAGGATCTCTAGGAAAATATTTCTCAGAGTATACATGGTACGTATCAGATTATGATATGGTGATGTATACTATAGATATGTTTATGAAACATAAGATAATCATTACTTATGAAACATAAGTACCATAAATTTATCACAAGGGATGCCTAGGTGGTTCAGTAGTTGAACATCTGCCTTCGGCTCGGGTTGTGATCCTGGAGTCCCGGGATTGAGTACTGAATCAGGCTTCCTGCAGGGCGCCTGACTCTCCCTCTGCCTATGTGTTGCCTCTCTCTGTGTCTCTCATGAGTAAATAAATAAAATCTTTAAAAATAGTTAAATTATCACAAGGGAGACAATGATAAGCATCAATAGATGGTCCAAAAGTGGAAAGTCTTCACGTTTAATTAGCTGCCCAACAGATCTACAATTGTAAAAAATATTTTATTTATTTTTTATTTTTTAGATTTTACTTATTTATTTGAAAGAGAGAGAGAGGGAGTGGGAGAGTGAGGGGAGAAGCAGAGGGAGAGGAACAAGCAGACTCCTTGCTAAGTGTGGAACCCAATAGGGGCTTGATCCCATGACCCCAAGATCATGACCTGAGCAGAAATCAAGAGTCGGATGCTCAATTGACTGAGCTGCCCAGGCACTCTGAGAAAAAAAATTTAAATGTGCATATGAAATGCTAGACTGCATTATTGAACGTAAGGTAAATGGATGGAAGAACAAATCTTTAAAGTTATAGACTGAGATTAGCATAAAAACATTGGGAGTTCTTAAATAATTTGACATGGCTATGAAGTTTGAATAAAACCTGGAAAACAGATATTTCAAATTCCAGAGAAATAAAAGTTTCTTTCTTTACACACACACACACATATATACACATATACATACATATATATAAATTTATACATATACATATCTATAAAAATTACTGAGATACATATATATATATGTAACTGTTATCAGAAAGGGAAACACAGAGAGCTTCAACATCCTACAAAATAACATAAAAGGTAACTTACTCAATATCCTTTCGTACTGATCCCATCAAATTTTCCCTTTCCCGTATTGCCATAAAGTTTGCTTTGGTTTTATGGAATTCATGTGTATAATCCTGCAATAAATCAATATCCAATCTCAACATAAGCTCTTTATATGTTTTCATCTTATTGAACCAATTATATACTGTCATCATATGTTACTGTCAAGAAAATTGCTATTTAAGAATCAAATAGTCACGAGGTAAAAACAACATTATAGTCCCTTTCCTGAAGAGTGACCAACTTCTTTCAAATGAAAACAATTCAGTGTTGGGGTAATAGTACCACTAGATGGCTATCCCTTGTATCTTCTAGTACTTTGTCTTATGGGACAGAATTATAAAGAAAAAAATAACTTTAAGATAAAATGATTCCAAATAGCCTAGGATAAAACTTTGAGGGGTTCTCTCTACTTATTAGTGTACATCCAGTGGAGCTTACTTTCAAATTTCATCTTTTTGGAATTCCCACAGAAATTTAATTTCTAAACCAGTCAAAGGAAGAACAGATCCAAAAGAATTACGAAGAACAAAATAATCTTTAAATATTTTTCTTTCTCGGGCAGCCCCGGTGGCTCAGGGGTTTAAGCGCTGCCTTCAGTCCAGGGCGTGATCCTGCAGACCGGGGATCAAGTCCCACATCAGGCTCTCTGCATGGAGCCTGCTTTTCCCTCTGCCTGTGTCTCTGTCTCTCTCTCTCTCTCTGTCTCTCATGAATAAATAAAATCTTTAAAAATAAATAAATAAATAAATAAATAAATAAATAAATAAATAAATAAATAAATATTTTCCTTTCTCTACTACCATACTTTTAATTAAGGAGTATTCTTTACTTTTTAAAATTCAGAGATGCATACAGAGAAGATGAAAATCATAATTTCATCTCCCAGAAAGCCCCTACTGCCTCTTTGAACACAAAAATATAAAAATGGAGAGCATACTAAAAAGAGCACCAAAAGGAACAAAAATAAAAACCATCCTGTTCTAAAGCTCATAACTATGATCATTTTCTTCTATTTTCTTTCAGGAACTACATTTCTGTGTATACCAGCTTACCTATTATTTCTTTCATTTATGCTAAAGAAATCAAACTACAGTTGATTCTTGAACACCACAGACTTGAAATGCACAGGTCCACTACAATTCTGCAAATATATTTTCCTTATCATTTTTAAATAACACTTTCTCTTCTCTTACACTTTATTGTAAGAATACAGTATATAATACGTATAACATTCAAAGTATGTGTTAATCAACTGATTATGTTAGGCTTTTAGTCAACAATAGACTATTAGTACTTAAGTTTTTAAGGAAGGCAAAAGTTTTATGCAAATTTTCAACTGCACAGGAGTGGAGAGGTGGGATGTCAGACCCCTAATCCTTGCATTGTTCAAGGGTCAGCGGTATTCTGCTATATACTGCCTTTCCAGTAGTTCATAAAATATCAAGTAATCTTTTCATATTAACAAGTAGAAATCGGGGTCCCTGGGTGGCTCAGCGGTTTAGCACCTGCCTTCGCAGGGTGTGATCCTGGATTCCGGGGATCAAGTCCTACATCAGGCTCCCTGCATGGAGCCTGCTTCTCCCTCTGCCGGTGTCTCTGCTCTTCTCTCTCTCTCTTTCTCTCTCTCTCTATATATATATCTCATGAATAAATAAATAAAATCTTTTTTAAAAAAAGAAATCTATGTTCTTTTTAATAGCTGTATAGAATTCTATCTTATGACTACCATAATTTAGTAAATACCCTATTAGTAAACATTTTAGTTACTTTTGTCTTAAAAAATGCCATTTGAAAAATAAATATTCTGTATACATACTTAACTCCTCTTTTTATTTTTATTTTTATTTTTTAAACATTTATTTTTTTATTTTTATTTTTTAACATGGCTGCATGTATTTTTTTTTTAAGATTATTTATTTATTTATTCATAGAGACAGAGAGAGAGAGGCAGAGACACAGGCAGAAGGAGAAGCAGGCATCATACAGAGAGCCTGATGTGGGACTCGATCCAGGGTCTCCAGGATCCACTCTGGGCTGCAGGCGGCGCTAAACCACTGCACCACGGGGGCTGCCCTTAACTCCTCTTTTTAAAGTGTGAAGAGAAGTGGATTAAAGAATCTTACATTAAAATTGATAGTACTAACCCACCAATAGATAGAATAGACCACCAATTCATGTTCCCAGCAACAGTGAATGAGGGCTCATTTTTCTATATATATATTTTTTTAATTTTATTTACTTATGATAGTCATACAGAGAGAGAGAGGCAGAGACATAGGCAGAGGGAGAAGCAGGCTCCATGCACTGGGAGCCCGATGTGGGATTTGATCCCGGGTCTCGAGGATTGCGCCCTGGGCCAAAGGCAGGTGCCAAACCGCTGCGCCACCCAGGGATCCCATTTTTCTATATTCTTGTAATACGCTACTAGATGCTTCAATATTTGCTAGCTGTTCTTCAATATTTGCTAACTATTCTGACAGGTGAAAAATCTTTTCTCATTTTGATTCATATATTTTTCTTTTCAGCATGTGGCTGAACATCTTTTTACAGTTTTGGACATTTTCTGTCAACAGCCAGTTTGTATCCTTTGCTCATTTTCCTATTAGGTTACTTTTTAAATTTCTATTATTTCTGTACATTAAGCAAATTAGACATTCATTATAGGTTCTGTTATTAGGTATTGTTTAAAAATGTATAATTTCTACAATGTTTAATTTCACCCATTCTAAACTCCTGTAGTTTTTCTACATATAAGTCTTTGATCCATTTAGAATTTATTCTGAATGTGAGGATTGAGACAGAAATTCAAGTTTGTCCCCTCTCCCCACACAATTTGCTGACTGCTACAGGTCTATTTAATTTACGATACCTCTTGTTCCTACTCATTTAAAATACCACTTTTATCAGAAACTTAATTTCTTTTTTTTTTTTTTTTTAATTTTTTTTTTAATTTTATTTATTTATGATAGTCACATAGAGAGAGAGAGAGAGAGAGAGAGAGGCAGAGACATAGGCAGAGGGAGAAGCAGGCTCCACGCACCGGGAGCCTGACGTGGGATTCGATCCGGGGTCTACCAGGATCGCGCCCTGGGCCAAAGGCAGGCGCCAAACCGCTGCGCCACCCAGGGATCCCAGAAACTTAATTTCTATGTCTGCTCTATTGTATTGGTATTTTTTTTTCTCCAGAATCAAACTGTCTTTTTTTTTTAAAGATTTTATTTATTTATTTATTTATTCATAGAGAGAGAGAGAGAGAGAGAGAGGCAGAGACACAGGCAAAGGAAGAAGCAGGCTCCACGCAGGGAGCCCAACATGGGACTCGATCTCGGGTCTCCAGGATTACACTCTGGGCTGCAGGCGGCGCCAAACCGCTGCGCCACCAGGGCTGCCCAGAATCAAACTGTCTTAATTCTTCTAACTTCTTAACAGGTTTTAATATCTGGGAGAATTAGGCACTCTTTACTACTTACCTTCATTTTCACGTTTGTTTTGTTTTGTTTTTTAGATTTTATTTATTCATGAGAGACACAGAGAGAAAGAGAGAGGAAGAGACCCAGGAAGAGGGAGAAGCAGGCTCCATGCAGGGAGCCCGATGCAGGACTCGATTCCGGGTCTCCAGATCATGCCCTGGGTTGAAGGCAGTGCTAAACCGCTGAGCCACCCAGGCTGCCCAACACATTTTTTTTTCTCCCTTGGTTGCACTTGTATGTTTGTGATTCCAAATGAACTTTGTTGTCATTTCGGCAATTAAAAAAAAAAAAAGAAAAAGAAAAAGAAAAAGAAAAAAGAAACAAAAACCTCTTTTTCCATTTGGAGGGACTCAACTTATAGGCTGATTTAGAGAGAAATCTTCCTATCCAAAGGCAGAGTAATTCTTTCCTTTACTTAAATCTACTTTCATTTTACTAAGTTTTTTTTTTTTTTTTTAAGATTTTATTTATTTGACAGAAAGAGCGTGTGTACAAGTAGGGGAAGCAGTGGAGAGAGAAGGAGAAGCAGGCTCTCCGCTGAGCAGGAAGCCCAAAGTGGGGCTCAATCTCAGGACTCTAGGATTATGACCTGAGCCGAAGGTATATACTTAACTCACTGAAGCCACCCGGGGGCCCAATCTCAGTAAAGTTTTATACATGCAAGTCCTATTCATTCTTATTAAATTTATATACAAGGATTTTAGTTTCTTCCATTATATTTTCTAACAGGTTATTGGTTATATATAGGAAAACTTCTTGCTTTACTATATTAATTTTATAATCTACCATCTTAATTTCTTTCTAATTTTTTAAGTTGTTTTTCTTAGTAGTATTAGATAATCTTTTCACTGCTACATAATACGTTTTGCCTCTTCCTTGTCACTATTTAGATCTTGTTTATTTATATCTGTCTAATTGCACCACCAAGAGCTTCCATTTTTATTTATTTATTTTTTTTTAATTTTTATTTATTTATGATAGTCACAGAGAGAGAGAGAGGCGCAGAGACACAGGCAGAGGGAGAAGCAGGCTCCATGCACTGGGAGCCCGATGTGGGATTCGATCTAAGGTCTTCCAGGATTGCGCCCTGGGCCAAAGGCAGGCGCCAAACCGCTGCGCCACCCAGGGATCCCCACCAAGAGCTTCCAAAACAATATTAAATACCTGTGGTGACTGGGGATATCTTTATCTTGTTTCTTTAAAGGGAATGCTTTTAGAGCTTTATCATTAAGCATCATGCTCGTTTTAATATGATATACACATTTTACCTTAGGTAAATGAAGTGTCTTCCTATTCTTATTTTTACAACAGTTTTTAAAATTAGAAATGATCGCTTAATTTTTTTAATATTAAAAACATTTACCTTCCTATTCGAACTACATTTTTAATATATCTGTATATATAAATTTTTAAGAGTTTATTTAATTTTATTGGTATACATTTAATATTTTCTTAAATATACTAAATATAGTAAATTACCGTCTTTCTACATTATCTTCAAAGCCTGATGAAAGTATACTCTAAACCACCATATTGTGGCCTATGCATGCCATTAGCTCTTCCACTGTTATTGCTAGCTACCAAGGTCTCCCACAGTAGAAGTATGTACCTAGTGATAAATGTTATTCATTTTTACCAGGCAAAAGCAAGAGCTATCAGGTATTTTCAGAATTTTATTATAACAAGGGGGGAAAAAAAGTAAAACAAGACAAATTTCTATAGCATAATATTTATTGTCTCAGAAGATTCTTCCCTTTAGTCTCTAAAATACATGTATATGCATTCTATTCAGGGATTTAAAAAAACTCACTACAGTAACTTAAAAGTCTGAAGCCCAATATATTACCTGCAATATATCTCTATGTCTCTGTAACGTATGCATCAGTGCTGCATTCAAAGATGGGACACCCGCACTGTTGGTATATTCTGCCATTTTATCATTTACCCCTGTAAGCTAAAAAGAAGAGGAAGGAAAAGAAAACCAATAAAAATATTTTTAAAAGCACTATAAAGAGATAAAAGTAAATTATTTGCCTGGATGCTCTTCTGGCTAACAACAAAGCAAACAAAAAGCCACCCCAAAAGCAAAATGACAGGCAAGGATTCAGTATTTCCCCCCTAATAAAGGCTAAAATAACACCCGTAAGACTTGAGAATGACTATAATAAAAATTCAAGGGGCCTTGGCAGGCACATATCTTGGATGAAAGGGTGATTTCAATAAACATGTCTGCATTAATATAATCGAGTACCATATCTAACAAGTGATTAACACAGCTGACTAGTAAAACAGCCAATTAACAGAAAGTACTTACTCTTGCCAAAAGCTGTTCAATCTCAATTGCCATCGTTTCAAACATTCTATCTTGGCTTGATCCATTTAAAAGGGGTGTTGTGTCAGAACTAAAGAGAAGTTCCAGTAAAGAGAATCCATTACTTAAACCTAAACCTTTAAAACATACTTAAAATAATAAGGTAATTATTCTTAAAGAGGGCAAGTGGAACCTCAGAGACATTCTGTTTAAGAAACTAGCTTTTCGGGGATCCCTGGGTGGCTCAGCGGTTTAGCGCCTGCCTTTGGCCCAGGGCGCGATCCTGGAGTCCTGGGATCGAGTCCCATATTGGGCTCCCGGCATGGAGCCTGCTTCTCCTTCCTCCTGTGTCTCTGCCTCTCTTTTTCTGTCTATCATAAATAAATAAATAAATAAATAAATAAATAAATAAATAAATAAATAAATAAATAAATAAATAAATAAATAAATTTTTTTTAAAAAAAGAAAGAAACTAGCTTTTCTAGAAAAATCACACACATTCTAAATATTAAATTCAGTATAAAATAGGTGGTTTTTTTTGTTTTTTTGTTTTTTTTTGAGAGTGTACACGCACATATGGTGGTGGATGGGTGAATGGTGAGGGGCAGAGGGAGAGAGAGAATCTTAAGAAGGTTCCAAGCCCCGTATGGAACCTGACACAGGACTTGATCTTATGACCGTTAGATCATGACCTGAGCCGAAATCAAGAGCTGGATACTTAACTGACTGAGCCGAGCCACCAAGGCACCTCCAATATAAAGTATAATTGTACATAAGGTTTTTCTGAGCTTTAATATATCTAACCTTAGTAATGTAAAGTAACTTAAGCTGTGGCAGTGCCCAATTAAATGCTGAATCTAAAAAAAACAAATTATGTGTAACAAAACTGGAGAACTGAGTAGTACTACATAAAAAAGAAAGTATAAAAGGTATTATGAATTATGTCATGAGATCTGTGAAGAACAGTCTTTCTAATTTTTACTCCTAAGCAATAATGGTTATTCAAATTAAGTTCTCTTTTCTTTCCTCGACTCTTGCCAAAAAGAAATAAAATTGAGATTTATATGATTCACACACTGGATTACTAGTTATTAAGTAATCAGGAACTGGCTTTAAGGCTAAAATAGATAGCCATGTCCAGCAGGGAGGTTTCAGAACCAAATTTCTACATTTCTACTTATATTATGCAATTCAGTAGGGGTTTTCTTGGTTATTTTTACAAAAACGTGAACTGTTTTCTAATCTGAATAGTCAGTCAAAAATCTAACTTTTTACAAGTGAAACTTATGTTTGACAGATTCAAATTCTTTTTTTAAGATTTTATTTATTTATTCATTAAAATCTAACTTTTTACAAGTGAAACTTATGTTTGACAGATTCAAATTCTTTTTTTTTTTTTTTTAAGATTTTATTTATTTATTCATTAGAGAGAGAGAGAGAGAGAGAGAAGCAGGCTCCTTGCAGAGCCCGATGTGGAACTCGATCCCGGGACCTAGGGATCACGCCCTGAGCCAAAGATTGATGCTCAATCTCCTAAGCCACCCGGGCATCCCAACAGATTCAAATTCTAAAACCAGATGTCCTTGACAGGTCAGGTGGCTCAGCAGTTTCACACCACCTTCAGCCCAGGGCCTGATCCTAGAGACCCAGGATCGAGTCCCATGTCAGGCTACCTGCATGGAGCCTGCTTCTCCCTCTGCCTGTGTCCCTGCCTCTCTCTCTCTCTCATGAATAAATGGGTAAAATCTTTAAAAATTAAAAAAATAAATAAATAAATAAAACCAGATGTCCAGAAAATTTATTTTGCCTCTTCTGAAAATCGACTAACCTTCATTTGGTCCCCAAATGGTATGCATTATCATGTGAGCAGCTCAACTGAGATCTCAGTTCTACTGAACACAGATAAGTACCCAGGCAATGACAATGCTCTTCAATCTTACTGAAGACTTTGTCCTGCCCTGTGACAGTGCTTGGGTGTGGTAAATGAAAATAGATTAAATCGGGATCCCTGGGTGGCACAGCGGTTTGGCGCCTGCCTTTGGCCCAGGGCGCGATCCTGGAGACCCAGGATCGAATCCCACGTTGGGCTCCCTGTGTGGAGCCTGCTTCTCCCTCTGCCTGTGTCTCTGCCTCTCTGTCTCTCTCTGTGTGACTATCATGAATAAATAAATAAAATCTTAAAAAAAAATAGATTAAATCATCAGTTTAACATAAAAAAAAAAAACACTTTGGCTACTATTTCCCCTCTCCACATACAATTCCACAGCAATAGTAATGGGAAACAAAGTAACCAAAAAGTAACCAATGAAAAGGATTTTTACTTAAAATGCTTAATTAGGTGTGAAATTTTTATTTCTAATTTACTTGTCTTAAAATATATCCAAATACCTAGTTCTTTTTTTTTTTTTTTAAGATTTTATTTATTCATGAAAGACAGAGAGAGAGAGACAGAGAGAGAGAAAGAGAGAGAGAGAGGCAGAGACACAGGCAGGGGAGAAGCAGGCTCCATGCAGGGAGCCCGATGCTGGACTCAATCCCAGGACTCCAAGATTACGCCCTGGGCCGAAGGTAGGTGCCAAACCGCTCAGCCACCCAGGGATCCCTCCTAGTTCTTTTTCTTTTTTTTTTTTTCCTCCTAGTTCTTTATTATATGTTAGAGCTAACCCAATGTTCTATGGTTACTTCTTAGAATGTGCCCAGGCAAAAATGCTCTAAATACTACTAATAGGGTTCCTCCCCAGATATATGAAAAAGAACAATGGGCCAACAAATGTGAGCTCTCTGAGGAGGGAAACTGCTTGTTCACAGATATATGGCAAGCACCTAGAACAGTGTCAGGCACATGGTAGATACTCATTAAATACTTGAATAAATGAAGAGACAATCTCCATTTTCACCATTCTCAGAGTCTATGAGTCCAGGGAAATGGTCAAAAACCTCTCCACAATACTACAATTCAGTTAAAGTGAATTCACATTATAGTTAATGTGATGATCCATAGACCATAAAGTTCTCAAAACACAAAAAGTAGGGCAGCCCTGGTGGCGCAGCGGTTTAGCGTCGCCTGCAGCCCGGGGTGTGATCCTGGAGACCCAGGATTGAGTCCCACATCGGGCTTCCTGCAAGGAGCCTGCTTCTCCCTCTGCCTGTGTCTCTGCCTCTCTCTTCGCTCTCTCTGAATGAATAAATAAAGAAATCTTAAAAAAAAAAAAAATTTCTCCTAGATGAAAAATTCCAGTCATCACCGAGTTTATTCAGTATGACATGTTTTCAATCTAGGCAATAACAACACTTTATTTTTTATTTTATTTTTTTTTATTTTTTTAGATTTTATTTATTTATTCATGAGAGACACAGACTGAGAGAAAGAGGCAGACACAGAGGCAGAGGGAGAAACAGGCTCCATGGAGGGAGCCCGACGTGGGACTCGATCCCAGGACCCCAGGATCACACCCTGGGCTGAAGGCAGCCCTAAACCGCTGAGCCACCCAGGGATCCCAATAACAACACTTTAGAATATACATTGAATCTTTGATCCTCATGGCCTTAGGTTTCTTTCGTTTTTTTTTTTAATTTTTATTTATTTATGATAGTCACACAGAGAGAGAGAGAGGCAGAGACATAGGCAGAAGGAGAAGCAGGCTCCATGCAGGCTCCATGCACCAGGAGCCTGACGTGGGATTCGATCCCGGGTCTCCAGGATCGCGCCCTGGGCCAAAGGCAGGCGCTAAACCGCTGCGCCACCCAGGGATCCCTGGCCTTAGGTTTCTTACTGAAGGGAGAGTTGGGCTGTAGGAAATCTACAAAGTCAGTCCCAATTTGTTGTAGAAGTATTACGTTCATGAAGCACATAAAATATAGAAAAAGCATCATGTAATTGTGTCTCTTGACAATTCAGAGTTTTACTTTTTTTTTTTTTTTTTTTTTTCAATTCAGAGTTTTAAAACTGTATACTCACTGGCATAATCAAGCAGGACACTTAAATACAGGAAAAATGCTTTTCGGTGATAAAATAAGTTTACACATACAAAAGAACCTTCGTCATTTTCTTTACCTGCTAAGTAAAGGCAAGTCCAAAATAACATCATGCAACCAAAGCTATATGACATGGCAACAGCTTACTTTTAGGTCCTATAGTCAGTATGTTGGCCCTGCTATTGTTAATTCTTTAATAATTTGCCCTTATTTAAAAGAAGCAATACTTTGGCTATGATGTTGAAATGACTCTTTTTGTTGGAATGTTCATAAAAAGGTTTAGAGTGGGGTGCCTAGGTGGCTCAATCAGTTAAGTGTCTGCCTTCTTCTCCGGTCATGAGTATCACATTGGGGTCCCTGCTCAGTGAGAAGTCTGCTTCATCCTCCTCTTCTGCCTCTCCTCCTTACTTGTACTTCCTTCTCTCTCTCTCTCTCTCTCAGATAAATAAATAAATAAGCAAGTAAATAAATAAATAAATAAAAACTTGAAAAAGAAAAAGAAAAAGTTTTAGAGCACAGGCTCTGGAGACAGAAAGACCTGGGTTCAAATCCATGCTCAATTTTTATTGTTTTATAATGATTGGCTGAAAAAAAATCCCACCCACAGCCAATCCTCAAAAAAGTATGTGAAATAAAGGATAACAACTCTGCTACCAGCAATTCCACTGCTAGATATGTGCCATTTTTATAGGTAAAAATGTTCTTATCAGCCTTCATATACAGCTCTTACAACAGTATCTGACACGTGATGAACACTGTGTCAGCTATTAAGTTAATTAGCAAAAATTAGAAACAATGTCCATCTGCAAATTATAATACACAACAACACAACCACAATGATGCTGTATGTAGCAAATGAATATACCACAGTTAAACGTACCCAAAGCTTCATCACAAAGATAATGTTAAACAAAAACCAAGTTGCAAAGTAACTATTGTAGTTAAGATACTACAAATTGTTAGGAACACAAACATATTAGTAAAAACATAAGATTATAGGGAGGCAGAAAATGGGAAATTAGGGGCTTCAACTGAACTGATAATGATTATTTCTTAAAGAGGAAAACAGGCACATGAGGATTCATTATTCTTCATACCTTTCTAAGTATCTTAAATATTTCCTAATATTTTTTTAAACAAGTGGATGGCCTAAAGTGAGCATAAGATTCAAAGATAAGGATACATTTTCCCTATGTTCAATGCAATACTGTTCTGGTTTCTCAAAAAAGAACCAAAATTAAAAACAACTTCAATGATTAATAGTGAGGATACACACTGCATTAGATTCATTATAAAACACCAGAATAGCAGTATGTATACTTTACATTTGAATAGTTTCTTAGATCCATTTAACAACCAGGAGTTATAAGAAATACAATCTGGGAAATCAACCACATTCCCTTACACTGGCTAAACTGGAAACTTACCTCTGATACAGACTCATTCTTAAGCCTTAGCATTTTCCTCCTGACACCATCACAACCTTCACCTAAGGATCCCAAATAAATGCTAGTCTCAAGAATTAAGAAAAATTTTTATAAATTACTAACATAAATAACAAAAACACATAAAATACCAAAAATTCACCAATAGACTGAGTTACAGAGTTACATATTTTAGCTTATTTTTTAATGATTTTAAAAACATTCTATGGCTTAAGGCATAAGAGACAGAATCTGGTAGTACCTATACCTGTCGCGTCTTCCATCTCGGGCACCGCTGTGACTGTAACTTGTACATAGTTTACTGAAGGAAACTAGTTTCAGGTCAAGTTCATTTTCCAGCTGTCGAGCTTGTTTTCTGAGATCTTTGACAAAATTTTAAAAGCAAATAATTAAACACGAAGAGTCCATCACCCAGACATAAAAATCACAAAACTATTCTGAAGAAAACAAACTATGAAAATAATCATATATTGATCTAGATTCCCCATTAAGAAAAGTGTTAAAAGGAGAAAGCCAAAGACTTCCCCAGAAAAGCACACTGTCTCTTATTTAAACTTCAGATGGGTCATGAAATGGAGAGACAGTGAGAGGTGGAAATTTCCCCTGTATTCCAATGATAGCTAGGCAACAACTGTTGTTCTAACATCCCTGAAATGGTTTCTGTAACAATGACTAAAATTTTGTAATTTGGGGGGAAAACAGAAGACAACACAAATCATAAAAGAACCTGAGTATGGTTTATGATCAGCATTACATCAACTTACAATTAACTTCATAAAAGAGAACCCATCACTGTTTTCGACTGAGGTTTTCCTGTCTCTTTACATTCCAAAGCTTATGAATTTCTTAGTAGAATGAGTTATTAACTGACGCTTAAAGAAACAATAATTATTAACAAAGGATTAAAAATTGGCCTTTCAGTAAGTTTACTGAAGGAAATTCACAGAGGCTAAAATTAATAATAAACTATGTGACTAACAAGGTCAAATATAAGTATGACAAAAATAAGGGCCTAAGTTTTAAAAGAACAGAAGCAAAAAGAAACATTATAGTAATTTGGCTTAGTGGTTGAGGGAGAGAAGTCCAGTCAGGAAACCCACATCTAGATGTGAGTACTTTCTTTTTTCTTTCTTTTTTTTTTTTTTTAATTTTTATTTATTTTATGATAGTCACAGAGAGAGAGAGAGAGAGGCAGAGACATAGGCAGAGGGAGAAGCAGGCTCCATGCACCGGGAGCCCGACGTGGGATTCGATCCCGTGTCTCCAGGATCGCGCCCTGGGCCAAAGGCAGGCGCCAAACCACTGCGCCACCCAGGGATCCCTAGATGTGAATACTTTCATTCATGGTAAAGTGGGCCTCAAAATACAAGGGCTGAAATATATAAAGAAATATTATAAGGACCTCATCTTTCAGGAATAAGGATTACAAAACATTACTTCAATATATTTATCAGCAACCAGAAGTAGGAAGCAGTAGAACACAGTGGAACATATTTTGCCAGAGACCAAGTCTCCGCATCTTATCCCATCCTAACATCCTGAGATTTTGAGAACTTGGCTCTGAGATTTATTGAAAATCTACTGAACCAATGAACCTTCACTTTTTGTTTTGTTTTTAGGATTTATTTATTTATTTTTAAAGAATTTACTTATTCATGAGAGACAGAGAGAGAGAGAGAGAGAGGCAGAGACACAGGCGGAGGGAGAAGCAGGCTCCATGCAAGGAGCCCGATGTGGGACTCGATCCGGGGACTCCAAGATCACGCTCTGGGCTGAAGGGAGGCACCAAACCACTGAGCCACCCAGGGATTTATTTATTTGAGAGAGAGACAGTGAGCATGAGCAAGGGGCGGAGGGGGGGGGGGGACAGAAATCCTCAAGCAGACTCCTGCTGAGCTAGCAGCCCAAGCAGGGCTCCATCCCAGGACCCTACCTTCAGGGTTTTTCTATGCATTAGTAACCATGTGCTTAAAGCCCTCGGCACAGAGTAGGATGTCAACAACAAGCTGCTGTAATTATCACAACATGGCGCTTCAAAAAACTATAGCCTAACGACTAGTATTAAGGATACCAATAGCCGCTTCTACAGAACTTAAAAATATTTTCTATCTAGCACACACATTTCAAATAGGCATTTAAATACATGTTTTAAACTATAATCATGCTTCTCTGCAACTAGAACTGTCCTCCCTAGTAGAAAACATCCAAAAACCAAACCAAAACAATACAAAGCATTCTGAAAGTGTAATAAGGCAAATACGGACGAACTTCGAACTAAGCTCCTAGACCAACTAACTGGCTGCTGGGGACAGTACTGTTACTTGTGGTTTCCAAGAGGCTTCGGAGAGTAGCTCCCATTGTAATAGAGCAGAGAGACAATGGAAAGAAACAGATGAGCCTTCTCTGACCCTCGGTCGTCATCATGGTCCAGGAGGGAATTTTATAACAGCCCACTCTATCGGAACATATTTTCATTAATTCAATAAACGTACTTGTCAAATCACAAGACAGGTTTTTTTTTTTTTGGGGGGGGGTGCTAAAGAGGTATATAGCAAATGCAATCACCGCAATTCACACTGGTTCTCTCAACTTTCGCTTTTTAATAAAACCCATCTCCACGGCAGAGGGTAATTATTTCCTCAGTCTCCAAACCGCGACTCGAAGTCTCCAAACCCAATCCTCGAAGTCCCAGCCCTCAGTCCTGCCAAAGGGACCGAGGAGGAGACACTCCGTCCATAGAACTTCCCTCGATGGACCGGACTGACAAGTTCCTTCTTCCCCTTATCCTACTCCGCTGTCCAACAGTGACCTCAACTCTTAAAACGCTGACTCTTCCAGCCTCCTGGGGTCGGGATATTCTCGCTCAAAACTCGTCTCCTCTCAGAGTTCGTCCCCCAAGCCCCTTCGTCCAAGTTCGCCTGGCCCCTCAACTCCGCTCTCCCCCAGGGACTCAGGACCTTCCTTCCCCGCCCAGCTCCTTCCGCCCACCTCTGTCCCAAGTCTCGCTGCCTCTCGGCTCAGCCCCCCTGCCCCAGACCGTTCGGGCTCTTCAGCCCCCAGGCCAGGGGCTCCCACTAGAGAAGCCTCACCCGTCAGCTCGGCCGCTCCGGAGGCCGGGCTCTTTCCTCTGCCGCCTCCCCCAAGACCCGTCCTTACCCAGCCCTTCTACCTCTTGGTGAGACCCACACGGAAGCCTCGCCCTCACCTTCCCAGTAATTGCTGGTTCCTGCAGCCATCTTTGTTGTCCAACGTCAGTCGGGATAGGAGAGTAGAGACGAGGCGAGCCAGAGAATCACTTCCGCACCTTCTTCCGCCCCGGCGCCAGGGCCGACGGGATACGTCAGTTTCCACGGACACCGCCCCCCGGCGGCCAACTAATCGTTTCACAGCTCTTCAGCAATGGGGCTGGAAACCAGTTTTAATCCCAGACACTACCTGAGTGTCTGTCCTGGTGCTGCTCCTGCCCTCTCCGGCGCCCCAAACCCGCATCATCTCCCTCAGGTCAGCTTACCCCCTCTCTCAGCAGGAGCCAGCGTGGCGGAGAAGAAAGTCATCGCCAGTGTTCAGCCAACCGCTTTCCCTTCTCGGCGCCGCAGGCTCTTTTCTTCCCAAGACGAGCCCTTTCTTCCGGCCTCCTCCGCGGGTGCTCCAGCATCCCTCGGGCTCTGGCAGGTGTGCGGCCTACCCGGCCGACTGCGTCCGTGTACCTCGTCCGGCCCCCTCAACCTGTCGGAATCAGCCGTCCAAAGCCGCCCCGAAAGACACACAAATCATCGCAGTTGGCTTGTGTCCGCATTTTACCAGTTCTAGTGAAATGTAGAAAAGTTACGTCCCACAGAGGTGTTTAAATCACACCTGTCCCTTCACCCACTCCCACTTAACGACTCTTTAAGATTTCCTCTACATTCATTGAGAACCACACCACATAACGTTACAATTTTCGCTTCAACTGCCAAACATGATTTATAGAACTCAAAAGCAGAAGGAAAGTGGACTGCATTTATCCATACTTTACTCTTAACATTTTTCTTTCTTGCCTCCCGATGTTCCAGGATTCCTTCTTGTATCATTGCCCTTCTGTTTCAACAACTTCCTTTAGCCGTTTCTAAAGAGTAGGTCAGCTGGAGACAAATTCGACTCGTTTTCCTTCATCTGATAATGTCTTGATTTCCCCTTAATTCCTGAAAGATACCGTTGCCAGATGTAGAATCTGAGGTTCACAATTTTTTTTTTTCCTTTAGCACTTGAAAAACGTGCCCAATTCCTCCTGGCCTCCACGGTTCTGATGAGAAATTGGCTGTTTTTTGAATTGTTTTTCTACTATAGCTAAGTACTGCTTTCCAGATTTTTTCTTTACTTTCCGGAAAGTTGATTAAGATGTGTCTTAATGTGGATTTCTTTGGTTTTATCCGGTTTGGGATTTGCTCAGCTTCTTGACTCTTAGGTTTATGTCATTTGCCAAATTTGGGGAATTTTCAGCCATTGTTTCTTCTAAAACTTTTTCTGTCCCTTACTCTTTTTCCTCTCCCTCTGGGATTCTGATGACATGAATGCTAGATCTTTTGTTAGAGTCGTACATATCCCTGAGGCTCTACTAATTTTTTTTTTCAGTCTGTTTTCTGTTGTTCAGATTGGGTAATTTCTATTTTTTAAAAAAATATTTTTAAAATTTACTTATTCGTGAGAGACAGAGAGAGAAGCAGAGGCAGATTTTATTTATTTATTCATGACAGACACAGAGTGAGAGAGAGAGGCAGAGACACAGGCAGAGGGAGAAGCCAGCTCTATGCAGGGAGCCCAATGCAGGACTCGATCCCGGGTCTCCAGGATCACGCCCTGGGCCAAAGGTGGCGCTAAACCGCTGAACCACCCAGGGATCCCCGGTAATTTCTATTTTTGTCTTCAGTTTCACTGACAGGCATATCTTTCCTCTCTCCCATCCATTCTGCTATTGAGGCCATTCACTGAGATGTTTAATTTCAATTATTGTATTTTTCAGATATAAAATTTATTTTTTTCTTAAAGATTTTATTTATTCATGAGAAAGAGAGAGAGAGGCAGAGACATAGGGAGAGGGAGAAGCAGGCTCCCTGCACAGAGCCGGATGTGGAACTCCATCCCAGGATCCCGGGATCATGACTTGAGCAAAGGCAAACTCTCAACCACTGAGCCACCCTGGTGCCCCCAGATCTAAAATTTCCATTTGGTTCCTCATATCTTCTATTTCTTTCCTAAGAGTCTTTCTTATCATTTAAGTTTATTTGTAATTGCTCATTAAAATATTTTTATCAGGTCCTTGTCAGATAATTCCAACATCTTGTCATCTTGATATTGGCACCTGTTAATTATCTTTTTTTCCTTCAAGTTTAAATTTTCTGGGTTCTTGGTATAATGAATTATTTTTAAGTTGTAATCCTGGATATTTTAAGGATCTTATTTAAATCTTCTGTTTAAGCAGGCGTCCTCTGACATTGTGCTGGTGGGGGTGGTAGGGAACTTGCCTTGTCACTACAATGTTGAAGTAGAGAAGTTCAGGTTCTCCCATGGCCTCTGATGATAACCCAGGTGGTGGGTTGGGGTGCCTAACTGCTCTTCTCTGGGTGGGCTTCTCTGGATGGCCTCCACTGATGGCATAATGCGGGGCCTCATAACCACTCTGCTGTGGTGGAGGTCCTAGCTCTCTATATGGGCCTTCTTTGTTAATATTTATTTATTTCGGAGTGTGGGGGGTGGTGAGGGGCAGAAAGAAAAGGAGAGTAAGAGGGGAAGCTTCTCTCCCTGAGTGTGGAACCTGAAGTGGATTCAATCTCCCATCTCCCAAGTTGAAGATCATGACCTGAGGGGAAACCAAGAATCTGATGCTCAACAGACTGAGCCACCCAGGCGCCCTAACCTGGGCCTTTTTTGACACCACCCACTACCCTGGCTTCTTTATAGTCAGGTGAGGGTGGAGTGTAGCTGCCAGGTCAGCCATTGCTGTAAGGAGTAGAGATGGGCCTGTTTTCTTGGTAGCATTTGGCTGGAGTAGTGCAATTATTGTCTAAAACAATTCCATCTTGGTAGCCTGCCCCTTTTTGTGTCCTTTGGCGACAGAAGTATTTTCTTCTGGGCTTTTTGTGTCTGCACCCTTTGGCATCTCTGGATTGCCAACTTCTCCATTATGGGATATATATCCCTGCCTGGGATGTATAATGCAACACCCACTATAGGATATGTGAGCAGAAAGAAAACCCAAGGAATTCACTGCATACCATTCCTTGGATTCTGAAGTCCCTAACTGGTCTGCCTTCTTCTCTCCATCTTACTCAGTCTTATTTGTTTTGTATACAATACATGAGGTTTTTTGCTCTGTTTACTGGGAGGAATAGAAGAGAAATATATCTATTCCATTTTGTCTGGAATCAAAAGCCTCCATTTTTAAATAGATTTTTAAATCTTCGCCAAAATCTTTGCAGATCAAAATAAAGATTAAAAATCTTTGCTAAGGGCAGCCCGGGTGGCTCAGCGGTTTAGCACTGCCTTCGGCCCTGGGCGTGATCCTGGAGACTGGGGATCGAGTCCCGCGTCGGGTTCCCTGCATGGAACCTGCTTCTCCCTGTGTCTCTGTCTCTCTCTGTGTCTCTCATGAATAAATAAAATCTTAAAAAAAATCTTTGCTAAAATTCTCCATCTTTTCTTTTTGAATTTATCATTGCTATTATTTTAAAGTTTCTGATAAATGAAAAGTCTGTAACTCCTATGGGACTGTTTCTTTTTTTTTTCCCTTGATCTTTCATCTTTTTTTTTTTTTTTAATTTATGATAGTCACAGAGGAGAGAGAGAGAGAGGCAGAGACATAGGCAGAGGAAGAAGCAGGCTCCATGCACCGGGAGCCCGATGTGGGATTTGATCCCGGGTCTCCAGGATCGTGCCCTGGGCCAAAGGCAGGCGCCAAACCACTGCGCCACCCAAGGATCCCTGATCTTTCATCTTTTGATATTGTCTTGACAATAAAATTAACTTTCCATTAGATGTTGTATATTATAAATTAAAATTTGTAGTGATCATCTGAGGCTTTAGATAATATCTCCCTCCAGAGACAGTTTACTCCTGCTTCATGCAAGCAGTTCAGGTAGTGGCACGTCAGCTTACTCCAGCATGGAGTGGAACTAATACCAAGTAGGAATCTGGGTTTGTAAAAATTTGTTTCTGATTAGCCTGTACTTCTAATATGTAGCCACTCAGGTGTCCTAACTGAAAGCCTGTTGAGGGATGCCTGGGTGGTTCAGCAGTTGAGCGTCTTGCCTTTGACTCAGGGAGTGATCTCAGGATCCTGGGATTGAGTCCTCCCTCAGGCTCCCCGCAGGAAGCCTGCTTCTCCCTCTGCCTATGTCTCTGCTTCTCTCTCTCTCTGTCTCTCATGAATAAATAAATAAAAACACTTAAAAAAAAAAAAGACTGTTGAGCAGTGTCTTGATGGAGGCTAAATTTGTATTTTCCCTGACCAACGATACTGCCTACAGCTTCTGCTTGAGTTCTCTGCCTCTTGACTTACCTCTCTGCTACTAGGTATCTCTCTCAGTCACTAGTTATGAATCAACAAATGCCTCAAGGTGAAACTTTACTATCCTGTTCACCCCTGAATTCCCCTTGCTCTAGGATCTGGACCCCATAAGTCCTTGTTACCTTAGTAGTTCTTCGGTCCTTCAAGCAAGAGTTTTGTTTTGCTTTTAAATCCAGCTTTTCTAATTGTTCTTGATGGGAAGGTCTTTTTGTTTCAGGCCAATTCACCCACAGCTGGAAGCAGAACTGAATTATTATTTCCAATTTACCTATAGATTATTTTGTACTTTTCACATGCACAAATATGCAAGTGATGATACATTTGCGTTTTCCTTGTCAATATCCGTATCTGTTATTTATATTTTCATGCTTCATGGCTGAGGTGTCTCCCATTAATCTAGCAACTTTAGTAGGTACTAAAGTACCAGGCAGTTTAGTGGGGGTTTTTGTGGGTTTGCTTTGGTGAGAGGGAGGAGTTAAAAGTGCTCAATTTTGCAATACTCATTTATCTTGCAAGGCTTAAATTTTCCTCTTTGCTTCTTTTCTTTCTCATCACCTAATTGTCAAAGGGTGCTTCTCCTTTCTTTTTCACTTTTTTCCTTCACCAGAAGCTATGTTTCAATGCTGTCACTTTAAATCATGCCTGCTCCCTTTGAAGCTCCTTCCCTATAGTTTGTGCTCTGATCTACTTGGATGTGTTTTTAGACTCAGACTGAAGATGGACTTGGTCTTTCTGGCAGTAGTTTCAGACTAATGTTTGCAATGCCCTTGCACGGGCATCCTCCTCTCATATTGCAGCTGATCTCCATCTGCCGTGACTCCACAAAACCTTGCACTGGGGTGGTGCTGGGGCAGGCATATAAGAGTCCATGCTGAAATTTGATTTTTCTCATTTTATTCAGGTGGTTTGACATTTCAAAATTCTCTGACTCCAAGTGGTGCTTAAAGTGTGACTTTTATGTAGATTTACTTTGTCCTTCTTGTGGTTTTTTTTTTTTTTTTCTTTTCATTATTCTGCAATGACATATTGGGAAACAGGTAGCTTAGGTTGCCACCAATGTCTTCAGCTACCTGGAAGTTCCTTTTTATTCCTGAACGGTATATTCAATATAAAATTCTATGTTGGAAGCTATTTAACGTTTTACCAAGCATTTCCAAAGTATAATTTTACTATACTCTGGTTTCCATGGTTGGAAATGAGTCTAATCTTTTAGTCTAACAGCTAATCTTTTATTTTTTAAGATTTTATTTATTTATTCATGATAGACACAGAGAGAAAGAGAGGCAGAGACACAGGCAGAGGGAGAAGCAGGCTCCATGCCGGGAGCCTGATGTGGGACTCGATCCCGGGACTCCAGGATCGCGCCCTGGGCCAATGGCAGGCGCTAAACCGCTGAGCCACCCAGGGATCCCCGCTAATCTTTTTTAAAAAAGATTTTGAGAGACACAGAAAGAAGCAGAGACATAGGCAGAGGGAGAAGCAGGCCCACCACAGGGAGTCCGATGTGGGACTCCATCCCAGGACCCCAGGATCATGACCTGAGCCAAAGGCAGATGCTTAACCGCTAAGCCACCCAGGCACCTCTAACTGCTAATTTTTTTAAAGTTATTTTCTCTCTGTTTTTTTTCCCTCTGTCTTTGGTGCTCTGAAGCTTCACTGATGTGTCTAGATGTGCATGTTTATTTTTTCTTGCTTGGATTGTTTCTTTAATCTATAGATACCATTTATCAATTTTGGAAAACTCTATGTCATTGTTTCAAAATAGTTTCTTATTTTTTTTTTTAATCATATAAATTAACCCATTTATTGTAGGCTAGCTATGTTTCACATGGCGGAGCTTCTACTGGTCTTTCAACTCCTTCAGTCTTCTGATGGCAGACTTTACTGTCACAGCAGAAGTGGTGTTGTAGGTCCAGGCGCCGCCGGCCACGGTCTTCATGCAGGAGCCGCAGTGCCAGATGCCCACCGCTCGCCTTTTCATCTTGGTCTTGCCGCAGAAGGAGCAGGTGTACTTGGCGTGCTGGCTGATCTCGATCTTCTTCACCATCTTCCTGAGCGAGGCCCCGTAGCGCGTCCCGTATTTACCCACGATCCCGACCTTCTTGGTGCGTTTGGCCATGTCGCCGCCAGCCAGGTCCCAGCCCAGAGAGCTCAAAATATTTTCTTATACTCCATTCTTCCTCTTCTAGAACTCTGATGATCAAACATGTATTATTATGTTAAAGCCACACTTTTACCCTCTCTGTATTTTCTACCTTTTGGTTTCTGCAATACATAAGAGAGAGTTTCTGTGGGTCTATTTGTAATTCACTGATTCTCTGTGTCCAATCTGCCATTTTAACTGCATTTTAAGTTCCGTGCTGTCACTTCTGGAAGTTCTATTATTTTATAGTTTCCTGTGATAGTCTCAGGCTTATCTTCTATTCTTTGAAAACAGTTAAGTGTATTTGTTTTACAAGTGTCTGATAATTTCAACATCTGAAACCAGTATAGGACTTTTTCTTTCTTACTGGTGGTTTCTTATTTCTTTACATGCTTAGTTATCTTTGCCTATGTTTGGTCATTGCAAAATCATGAGGTCTCCTCCAAATCCAGGATGGAAATACCTTCCACCAGAGAAGAACTGAGTTTAACTCAGTTACCTAGAGGTAGTACCACATGGCTTGACACCTGGACCACCTCGGCTATGCGTACGTGGCTAGATTCTAGACAAAATATTTGCGGTGCTCAGTCCCTTTCAAATGTGTTCCATTCAAGTCCTGCTGAATAGAAAACCATGTATACAATCCTTCCTCTGCTGCCCTCCCAACACCCACATCTTCCAAATAAAAACCCAATAGCCAACTCTGGATTTTCTTAGTTTCAGACTAAAGATTTTAGCTTTTCTGTAAATCTAAAACTATTATAAAATTATTTTCTAAAAAAAAAAATCCGGGATCCCTGGGTGGTGCAGCGGTTTAGCGCCTGCCTTTGGCCCAGGGCGCGATCCTGGAGACCCGGGATCGAATCCCACGTCGGGCTCCCGGTGCATGGAGCCTGCTTCTCCCTCTGCCTGTGTCTCTGCCTCTCTCTCTCTCTGTGACTATCATAAATTAAAAAAAAAAATCAAAAAAAAATCCAAGAGTTGTCCAACTGAGCCATTATCATAATCAGCCCACTCGCCACCTATCCCATTCCCTATCTTCAGGATCAATTCTTATGGGTACCTCACATCTTTCAAACACTAAATCAGAGCCTGTTTGATCTTGAACAACTCTACTAGAATCAAACAATACCCATTTAGGTGACAATAATAATTATAAATATTGGAATGACTTCAAATACTCAAAAACAGTAGTGGTTCAGATCTAACAATCTAGATCTCTCCCCATGACCCCTTTGCTTTGGCTCAAGCTCGGTGACAATCGCATGTTATAGCAATTTCTATTTATTCTACAATCTCTTTCTACATGTTCCATCTTAAATTTCTCCACCTGCTGCTACTATTTTCCACCTACAGCATTGATTGCATCACAGCCTCTTTATATTACTTCTAATTGAATCCGTAAATTGCACAATTTATTTTAAATTGTGGGTAATAATTGAGATATTTATCTGAGGTCTGCTATAAACACTATACAATCAGCTGGCATTCTAGCTGCAAGTGAGAATAAGATGAAGACCTAACACAATGGCATTTATTCATAACTGAATAGCGTTAGCACTGAGTATCATGCTTAACTGCCAAGAATAATTAGCTTCTAGAAACCTGAAAAATGAAATATAATTGATAGCTTACTGTTTATGATACAAACCAAAAGGTTCTTGATCAGTTATGAGAAACTCCTGACAAAAATTTAGGAAAATATTTCAAACAGTGAGGGGAAAACCCCATTCTATTCAGACTTCTTACAGCAGGCAAGTAAGGCTCTTTTCACTGAATAAACATAAATACAATCTAATTTAAAAACAAATATGAAGCATTTGGCACAATTTTAAAAACTTCACTGCCATGCTATAGACAATCTATGGAACTACATAATGGAAAATTTCATACTCTCGTTTTTAGTATTCATGTGTAGGGATTTCTTCTAAATTAAAATGACCACCTGTACACAGATCTTTGTTCATATATTTGACACCTTTCTTTCTGGTTTCAAAAAATCAGAAAACAGCAAATGAAGGAAAATGATGCTGTTTATCATGGGCATTCAATTCTGAGTCAAATAGTATGTCAATACAATACAATGTCCATGTTCAAATCTCTATGTTATACTTCCCCTATAGCAGAAATTTTCTTTTTAGAGGAACCAGTCACTGTGGAAATATGGCCTATTCTTTTTTTTTTTTTTAAGATTTTTATTTATGTATTCATGAGAGACACACAGAGACATAGGCAGAGGGAGAAGCAGGCTCCATGCAGGGAGCCCGATCTGGGACTCGATCCCAGGACTCCAGGATTATGCCCTGAGCTGAAGGCAGACGCTCAACCACTGAGCCACCCAGGTGTCCGGTTATTCTCATTTCTATTTCTCTGGTCTGGACTATGAGTTCCCTGTCAGCAGAGCCCATCTTTTTATGTAATTTCGATTTCCCTATTCCTATTGAGCCACCAGTATCAACAAATCATTGCTAAATGAAAGGGGTTGGTGAATTCATCACTACTGTGCCTAAAGTGGCAGAACACATTATAGAATGTGGCTTATTTGGAAAAAGGACAAAATTTTTAACAAACCAGTTTGAAATGCATACATAAATTTTTCAATGGCCAGTTTTATGGTGTTTATTGTGGAGTGATTGGACATACATCAATCTAGCTGAGCCACAAACAAAAGGACTGTGGCTGCTATATGATGCGATTATTTCAGAAACAGCTTTGAGTCAATTCATGAAGACAAAAACACTCTACAGGTGATACTGTATATTCCTAGCTGGGTACTATTTTCTTTCTAGTATAGGTAGAAAAACCAAATACATAACTTTCTAATCGGACAATAATTTTTTCTGGTCCATTGCTTTTGAAAAAAGATTATGAGACAAAACACAAAGAAAGACAAACAGCATAAAATAACTTTTATACAGGATTAGATCTGTTTACATATAAAAAACAGAAAGGACCTCATTACAATTAGATTTCACATAAATTACACAGATTGACTTTTTAAAACTACTATTCAACTTCATTTAAAGTCCCTTTTAAAATTTCATTTTGAAGGCACAGTGCATGAAATAAACGAAAGACTGAAGCACTTGAGATGAATGAGTGTTGGGCACCTCATATAAATAGCTATAGACTTGTTCTGGAGCCTGGAATGTCACTCTGAAAAATGGAGAGGTGTAAAGTTGATTTTTATTCTGAGCATAAAAAAATACCATTGGGTCATACCTCCAGAAAATCTGCAGTATGGCTAGCATAGAATGTCACTAGTACATTTATGTGATGCCATTTATAAAAGCTATAATCATACATATTTACATAATTTATATCCAATTGCCTTAAAATGGTAGCCTATTTTCAGATTTCTTAATATGTTCTATCTAATCAAAATCAACTAGGACAATATTCTGAAAATCAAGTGGAAAATTAATTATTGCTAAAGGTTGGAGAAATGGGTGTTGGGAGATATTTCTTTATAAACTGGAAATCCAAGTTTAGTTGACATTAATCAAGGGCCCTAATCACCCCAAAGAATCTGCTGTAGTTAAATCAGAAACTCAAAAGAGTTACCAAAAAGTTGCTAGGTAGAAAGTCACTGAACATCAACCACAGTAGAATTTTTTGTAGTAACAATAAAGTTGTTATTGTTAAAAACAATTCTACCAGAGAACCATGGGTGGGGCATCATTACAGCATTCATAGCCAAGAAGCTTTAATACAGCAGGGACAAAACCTGGCATAGGTGCATTTCTGGCAACAAGAAGAGAAAACTATTTACTATTGAGAATAAGCTGAAATGGAAGAGCAGATCATGGTTACTGAGTAACCTGGTATTAGCTCAGAAACACAATAAGCTCAGGCATAAGGACTACCTTTTATTTATTTGTCAATTTGTAATTATTTTTAAGTTCAATATTCATTAATTCAGCAAATCCTATTCAGGTGAAAGTTACCAAAGATTAACCAATCAATCACACTGGGCCAAATATACATTATGTTTCCTTTCTGGAGGATGACAAAGTCCCAAAACAAATTCCCTCCAATGAGAATTGCAAGCATTCCTCAACTGGACGGGATCCCTAACACTATGCAAGTGTTCAGCAAAATACATCAAAACCAAAAGGCTCTCCATCTGAAATTAAATTGGGTTTATCTTATTGAACTGCATAAACAGTACAAGTACATTTACACAGGCAGACACTTTGAAAATTACCTACTCGATCACTTTGCTTTTATTAAGGAGCTGGGAGGGAAAAAGGCTTACAAACTGATCACCAGGACAAAAAACATGCCTTGTGAGTAAAGAAAGGCACAACTCAGATTTGGGCAAATTTCTTAATACTGTGATACTTACTTGCCTCCATGACTCCAAGGAAATGAAAAGTCTCTAGGAGAAACACTGAAGAAATGCATTCCCCATTCCATATGGCTTCAATGCCTTAAGCAGTTAATGTGGTCTAAGATTAGATCCACAAATAAAAGACAAAGCAGGGCTGATAACACAATCTTAGTAGTCATGATCCTATACATTCATGTTCATAGCTAACACAGGCTGAGAAGATCTTATTTTCCAGAGCAATGCATTATTCAGAAATTCATTAAAGATTCAAGATTCATAGCAGAATTTGGTCTTATTTTCAGGAAAAATTACTAAAAGAACTATTTGTATGTTCATTTCTAAAGAAATTTTATACATGCTTAAAAGGCATGGACTCCAGCCACTGTGATGAACAGTTTAAGACATGTTTAATTCAAAGGAGAAATGAATTTAAAAGGCACCCTCTAGTGAAGACCAATGCTAATAAAGTAAAGGCTGTCACATCAATTTTGTTTCATTTCTACCTGCAATGTCCCAAGCAGGGCAAGCCACTCATTGGCCCTTTGTTAGTTTTGACTTTACACTCTTGAAAGTAAAGCTAAAAAGAGCAATGCCACCACATCACCCCCCTAAAGAAAATATAAAGTATTATTAGAAGACAAATAAATATTTCATTAAGTATTAGATGTGTATGTGGTGGGGTGAGAATGGGTGGCAAGGGCTAAAAATTTAGTTGTTAACAATAGGATTAATATCAGAATGGCTTAACCTTGAACCACCCAAATTTATCACAGATACTCACTAACAAATGTCATGACCTCATTATTCCTGCCAAACCAAATCTCTTTATATAAAGCCACTTTGGAAACTTGGAATGACCTATATGGATGGTAAACCACTCCATATGAAGGCTTTGGGATGATTGATACATTAATGGGTATAGAATACAATTCGAAAAGATGAGAGCAATTTTTTGATCCCCTGATTTAGTACAAATTCAGCAGCAACTTGGCCATTAAAAACATTCAAAGGTATTAAACCATTAGATCATTGGTAAGACTCAGACTTTAAAAAAGCATCAATTTCATTGAATAGCATGATATGATAGACACAGTAAAATGCAAATCTTTCAGGTCTTTGCAATAACCTGAGTGGCAGTGAAGATGATACTTTCTCACTACAGTGTTATAGTACACGGCAGTCCATAGTTTACTTTTTTGTTAATGGAGGGAGCCATATTTAAATGCTTTCAATTGAACTTTAAAAAAAAAAACTGGTTGATCAAAAAGAGACTGTCAAATGAAACATTAGGACAAAGAACCCAATCACTTGCAGAGGCTTATATATGAATAAGACTGGCCAAGCTATTTGAATAACAGTAGGATATCCATAGGCTTGAACTGGAACATGAACTGTAGATGTTTTGTGTTCAAATGTCAGTTAAAGAATGTGCAAGTAGGTCTCTTCCACACTTCCAGATATTTTCAGTAGAATTCAGATCTTGTACATTGCTGGATCATCTGAGAGCCATAAGTGTACAATACAGAAAAAGGTTCAAATTTAGAAAGTATTAAAGAATTAGGTATTCTAGAATAAACTAGTGCTTCACAGATTAAAAGCAGCAGCACCTGTGGGATTTTACCAAGTTGAAAGATATGCGACACAAGTTTTAGCTTTTGGTAGATCTCCCTCTCAGTTCTATTCAAATGGACATTTAGATCTTTTACAACAAAGTCAACAAGTTCTCCCTTAAAATGAGGGTATTTAGAACTCTGCTAAACCTTACAAGAGAGGTAGTGAAATCCTGCTTAGAGCATAGCCCACCAGTTCTGGTCTAACCTTGGAAAAAGTAGAAAGCCAAATGCGGAAGCCCATTTATTCATTTCCTAATGTTATATATATTTAAAAATTAATTCAGCCTTCATTAAACCTGAATAATAAGAGAAACTCCAGCTATTTAATAACTAGAGAAAAGTACTTTTCAGTAGGCTGAGAAAGCCTTGAGTTTTTAAAGCTTTATGTCAGAATCTGACTGCTGTCCCTGCCTAAATGTTTCTGGATTCTTTTGGCCATTTAAAATAAAGAAGAAGAAGAAAAAAAAAACTAAAGCCACTAGTAAACACTTGATGTGCAATATATAACATCCACTAGTTGGCTTTATGCAGTTATAACATAAGCTCCAAACAGCTCATCTTAAATTAAAAAGAAAAACAAAGTGGCTGTCCCATCGCTGCATAAATAGAAAGCAGACCTTTTTTTTTTTTTTTTTTTTAAAGGTAAGAGTACTTAAAGGAGGGGAAGTTCAAAACTGCCAGCCAAATTCACAGAGAATACAAATTTAGCAAGTTAACTTCCCAAAGCTCTTTGAAGAAGCAAGAGAGTCTCTTCTTAATGCAGTGTGTCTCCCAAAAGGAACTGTAATTTTGCTTGGTATTTATGCTGGGAGATATGTGAAGTCTGTGTTTCAATGTTTGCTAGAATATAACGTTTCCTCTTCAGTGTCCGTTTCATCCTGGAACTCATGGCTTAAGAGGGACTTCTTGGAGCCTGTTGACATCATGCGAATTTCATCTTCATACTCATCATGGTGCTGCCTGAGCCGATGAAAGCCATCCTTGTGTCTGTTAGACTTGATTGAGCAGATGCACCAAATAATGCAAGCTGTTAGTATCAATGCTGACATGGTGGCACCTGCCAAACAAAATCACCATATAAGTGGTGTCCCGCTTTCAGAATATGAATACGCTGCTTACAATGACACCTTTTATGTATGCCTTTTATTTATTTTGTCTTCATTTCATGCACTTAGAAGCAACATTTTATTATTACACAGGCAGGACATGCATACTATGCAAAATTAGAAAAATACAGATAAGCAAAAATACTAAAACCCCAAACCAAAATTCCGTATCATATCTCTATTAACCAGAGATCATTTTTCACAGCTCTCATGAATATTTTTCCAGAGCTTTCTTAGTGTATGTATATGCATATTTTTCTTTTACCACAATGAAATCAAACTGTCTACTGTTCTACACTGGTTCTGTATCAGTTGACTTCTACTGATCTTTTCCAGTAAATTTTACCTCATCCCAAACCCCTCATTTATTTAACATATTTATACATGGGTTATTGAAATAAGTCTTAATATAAGAAAATAGTAATAAATTCATAATAAAAATTAAGTTCATTGAAGCAAATAGATGGGAAGCCAGACTTAAACCACTGCTGACTCCTAGCTCCTATGCTTCTAACGACTAAGTTATTCACATTTTATCTAGTTCAAGCTGATAACTCTTTACTTTAAACGCTCCACAATAGACTCTATGATTTGACCGTAGTTTCAATACACCACTGTTTATTAACTGAAAATCCCTCCCCCACAGACCGTATAGTAAAACTTGGTTATTTTGTGTCAAGTCTAAATTGCACTTAGAAAGGAACCAAGGTTCTCTGTCAAAAAAAAAAAAAAAATATATATATATATATAGCAGAGTATTTATTATTTTACCACACTTTTTTCCTTTCTTTCAGTAATTCAAGCTATGGCACATATTAATCCTGGAGAAAACAAATACTTCCTCCATGATCTTAAAAAAATAGAATATAAGTCGAAATCCAAAGGATTTATGATCTTAATGTAAAGCAAATGATTCATTCAATCAACAACTCTTCATTAAGACCCACTACATGCCAGCCATAGTCCTAGATGCTAGAGATGTAGATAAACTCCCTGTTCTCTCAGGGTGTTTATATTTTAGTGGGAAAGATCAAATATAGACAGGTAAATGACTAAATATATAATACAATGTCAAGTGGTATAATAAGTGCTATAATAAAAAAAGTGGAGTGGAGTGACTGGGGTGCTATTTTAGTTAGGGTGATCAGGAAAAGCCTCTCTGTGGAGATGACATTTTGAGTACAGACTTGAAAATATGAAGGAGCAAGCCATGAGAATGTATGGGAGACCAGTGTTCCAGGAAAATCCAAAAAGTGTTTAGATAAGGAGATATTAGAAGAAAAGTGATTAGCTTCAGGTGATTGGGGAGGCAATCTACTCTCAAATGTCAGAAATGTCAGAACTGGTTTATTTTTTCAAAATTTTCTTTAAATTCTAGTCAGTTAACATATAGTATAATATTGGTTTCAGGAACAGAACCGGTTTTAGCTTCAACTACTAAAAAATTAAATTTCTTTACCTGATACAGTTACTACAAGCTCCCTTGGCAACCCAAATATCCGGTTATCCGTGTCAAAGACTATTACCACAGAACTAGCTGCATCATGATGCACAAAGACCTAGAGAGATAAAGTGCAAGAATTATGACAAAGTTTACTTAAGGTATATTATATCCCAGGAATATTCCTAAAGCCTTTCTACCACACCAAGGAGATGAGTCACTGTCCTTGGAAGTATACAAAATGCTGTAAAAATTTCCCTGTTCTTGCTGAAGATTATGATAACAAAAGTATCATAATCAAGAGTTAGTTATACATTTTATTTCTTTTTTCCTCACAAGTTTCAAAATAGAAGTGCTATTAAGAATGAGAATTCATATGGTACTACTAAATCTGAGTTTCTGACCTGGGAATGTTGTTGCTGATACCCATCAGCAATGGCATTGATGTTATGGACGCCTGGGGCCAACAGCACGTGGAAATAGCCTCCTTCTTTTGTGTGCACCTTTATTCCTTCATTGAGTACAATGACTGCTTTAGAAATTGGTTTTCCAGTCTTATCTTTAACAAAACCATGGACTCCCTTGTGAACCTGAAAAAAATATTCAAAATATAAATTTATGTTCCCAGATATCCTCGAGGCAATAGCTGGTGGCACAACAAAAACAATACACAAACAGAGCAACAACAAAACTCCCCACAAAACTGGCTTGTGGGTTCTTCCCCACTGACTCTGGCCTTATTCACTACTCCTTCCCTACTTTAGAGCATAGAGATGAAATAGGGAAAAGAGAACTCTGACACAGTCAAAGCCTCAAGTGTTAGGACCTACTTCTAATGTCCTGAAGATTTACTTTCCACCACAGTACACTATCTCTGCATGATATTCAAATGAAAAAATATGCAACATCTCACAGGGTTAAATGACCTCAATTACAGCAGATTTCAGATATGTGAAATCATGGCACCTATTAGATGATATAAATTCAACAAAACTCTTTCTCTATATATGTTTAAAATAGGGATCCCTGGGTGGCGCAGCAGTTTGGCGCCTGCCTTTGGCCCAGGGCGCGATCCTGGAGACCCGGGATCGAATCTCACGTCGGGCTCCCGGTGCATGGAGCCTGCTTCTCCCTCTGCCTGTGTCTCTGCCTCTCTCTCTCTCTCTCTCTCTGTGACTATCATAAATAAAAAAAAATTAAAAAAAATAAAATAAATAAGTTATTAGTAAACCATTAAGAAAATGCTTTGATAAAGCTTTTTATTGAACATATTCCTGGGAGTGAAATCTGCTTTTAGCTAAAAGGAAAAGGCTCACCTCAACCAACATGCTAAGAAGAGACTTCTTGTTTTCTGCCCACAAGGAAGGCAGTTGTGCTGCACTAGGGAAGTAGCAGCAGCTTGTGTATACTGTGATTTCCGGACAGTGACCATAGGTAACACTATAATCCTAGAATATAAAAATTCAAAAACAAATATAGAAAAATTAATAAATAAATGTAAGAATGAGGTTTTGTGATCCAACAGAAAAGAAAGAAAACCTAGGTGGTATAAACAAAGAGTCTGTAAAGCATTTAATAGCAAATCTGAATAAACCACTCAGTACTATAATCAGTCACAACCATAGCTGTTGTGAATAGAGTCCTTGAGACTAGGGACTAGGTCTAATTCATTTCTGCATCTCCAGTGCTTGCCATGGCACCTGGAAGGTAGAGGGGGCTTGTTAGGGTTTGTTGAATGAATGAGTGAATAAATAAGTGCATGGAGACGGCCAGCTTCCTTCTTAACTCCATAACTTCACAGCTGTTGTTGGAGCCTGCAGGCAGAAGCACAAGTACTTGCCCTCTGATACCTTCACCCTGCTGGTGACAGCAGCCACTGCTTACCATAAAGCAATTCTCCAAGCACAGGAACTGCTTGTGTGGAAAGGTTCCAAAACTGAACTTACCACCTTTCCCCCCTCAAATCTGTTCTTTTTCCTTATTCAGTTAATGGTATTAACTCATGTTCTCATGCAGACATGAAATCTTGTTTTTGACTTGAGTTTCTCACTATCATCCATAATTTGCTAAATCCTATCAATTCCACATCTGCAAATATTTCTGAAACTTCATCCGTTGATTCTGCTCCCACTGTCACCATCCTAGCCCAGGCCCTCACTATTTATTGTCTAGGCTACTCTACACCAGTGTCCCTGTGCCATGGTCTCTCCCTCCAAATAATCTCCTATTGCCGAGAGATTAATGTTTCCATAGCACAGTTCTGATCATGTTACTATATACCTGCTCAAAACTCTCAATGGCTTCCCATTCCTTACTAAAACAAAGTGTTCAGAGATTCAAACTCTCTTTCCATTCTTGTCTTCTGCTGCTCTCCATTACACCTCCTGTTCTAACTAAACTAGACTGCTTATTGACCTCTGTCCATACTGCTTCCTCTTTCTGGAATGTTCTGCTTCATCATCTCTGCATCCCAAATACCATTTATTCTATGAAGAGAAGACCACATCTCTGACTAGGTGTAATCTTTTCTTTCTTTTTTTTTTTTTAATAATAAATTTATTTTTTACTGGTGTTCAATTTGCCAACATACAGAATAACACCCAGTGCTCACCCCGCCAAGTGCCCCCCTCAGTGCCCGTCACCCATTTAAACCCACCCCCCGCCCTCCTCCCATTCCACCACCCCTAGTTCGTTTCCCAGACTTAGGAGTCTTCATGTTCTGTCTCCCTTTCTGATATTTCCTACCCATTTCTTCTCCCTTCCCTTCTATTCCCTTTCACTATTATTTATATTCCCCAAATGAATGAGACCATATAATGTTTGTCCTTCTCCGATTGACTTAGTTCACTCCGCATAATAACCTCCAGTTCCATCCACCGACGTGGAAAGCAAATGGTGGGTATTTGTCGTTTCTAATGGCTGAGTAATATTCCATTGTATACATAAACCACATCTTCTTTATCCATTCATCTTTCGATGAACACCGAGGCTCCTTCCACAGTTTGGCTATTGTGGACATTGCTGCTAGAAACATCGGGGTGCAGGTGTCCCGGCGTTTCATTGCATCTGCATCTTTGGGGTAAATCCCCAGCAGTGCAATTGCTGGGTCGTAGGGCAGGTCTATGTCTTTAATTTCTTATGGCACCTGAGAGTTGCTCTCTCTGAGATCAAATCAGTTAATTCTGTAACAGTTATTTGTACAATAGGATAGGAAATATGTTTCATTTATCAACAGCATAGCAAAGTACCTTACACATAGCAACTTCTTAGTAAAAAAAAAAAGGACGGAAAGCAGGCAGAGATGAGGATGAGGCCAAATTTCTAGTTGCACATGTTAATGAAATGATTAGCAACCACCTACCTGCTAACAACTTCTTACTAATTTGAAGTGTATGGACAACCAATTAAAATAACATCAGAAAGAATTTAAAGAAGATCTAAGTAAATAGAAAGATGTAACTGTGTTCATGAATAGGAAAACAATACTAATGAGATGTCTATATAACCCAAAGTGATCTACACACTTAACACAACCCGTAACAAAATTCCAATAGTATTTTTTGAAGAGAAAGCAAGCAAGCAAGCCAGCCAATCCTCAATTCAAATGGAATTGCAAGGAGTCTTGAATAGACAAAAACAACCTTGAAAAATAAAAGGTTGGAGTAATCATATTTACTAATTTCAAAATTTACTACAAAGCCGCAGCAATCAAAACAGTGAGAAAAGCTAGGAGAAGAATAGACATAAAGGCCAATGAAATAGAATGAGAGTCTAAAAATAAACCCATACATCAATTGATTTCTGACAAGTGTGCCAAGACCATTCAATGGGGGAAAGAATAGTCTTTTCAATACACGGTACTTGGACAGTTAGATTTCTATATGCAAAAAAATGAAGTTGAACTCCTACTTCCCATTACATACAAAAATCAACTTAAGATGTATCAATGACCTATATACAAGAGCTAAATCCATAAAACTCATAGAAGAAAACATAGCGATAAATCATCATGACCTTAAATTTGGCTATGAATCCTTAGATATGACAACAAGAGCATGAGCAGCAAAAGAAAAAACAGATAAATCCGACTTCATCAAAATTAAAACCTTTTGTGCATCAAAGGGCATCACTAAGAAACTGAAATGACAACCCTACATAATGGGAGAAACTACTGGCAAATCAAACAAAATGATAAGTGTTTGATCCAAATATGTAAATGACAAGTATAGCACCTAAAATATATAAAGAATTCTTATAACCCAGCAACAACAAAAAGACAAGCAACCCAATTTAAAAATAGGCAACAGAGGATGTCTGGATGGCTCAGTGGGTTAAGCAACTGCCTTCAGATCAGGTCATGATCCCAGTGTCCTGGGATCAAGCCCCACATTGGGCTTCCTGCTCAGTTGGGAGTCTGCTTCTTCCTCTCTTTGCCACTCTCCCTGTTCATTCTCTCTCTCAAATAAATAAATAAATAAAATCTTTTTTAAAAAATAAAAAATAAAAATAGGCAATGGAATAAAAAAATAACAAAACAGGCAATGGAGAAACAGACATTTCTCCAAAGAAAATATACAAATGGTCAATAAGCATATGAAAAGATGCTCAACCCTATTAGTTCAGGGAAACGCAAATCAAAACTACAATGAAGTACCACTTCACACCTGCTCGGATAGCTAATAATTTTTTTAGAAAAAGGAAAATAACAAGTGTTGATGAGGATGTGGCGAAATTGGAACCCTCATACATTGTTGGTGTGAATGTAAAGCAGTTAAGCTGCTGTGAAAAACAGTTTGGCGCTTCCTCAAAAAGTTAAACAGAATTAGGACATGACCAGCAATTCCACAGCCAGATACATATCCCAGAGAATTGAAAACAAGGGTTCAAACTTACAGTTGTACACAAATGTTCATTGCATGTTATTCTCAATAGCCAAGGGTAGAAACAACTTCAGTGTCCAGCAACAGATGAACTGATAAACAAAATGTTTATACATACAACAGAACATTATTTAGCCTTAAAAGAAATGGAGTACTGGCACAGGCTAACAAAATAGATGAACCCTGGAAACATTATGCTAAGTGAAGAAGCCAGGCACAAAAGGACAAATATTAAATATTGTATGATTCCACTTACAAGAAGTATCTAGAATAGGCAAAAACATAGAGATAGAAAGTAGAGAGGTTACCAGGAGTTGGGGGTTACCAGTGGAATCAGGAATAATTGCTTAGTGGATGTGGAATTTCTGTTTGGGGTGATAAAGAAGCTTTGGAAATAGATGGTTTAGAATGGTGATGGTTGCACAGCACTGAAGTGTAATTAATGTCACTGAACTGTACAATTAAAAATGATTACAATGGCAAAAAACAAATGCTGTCAGAGGTTGAGGGCTGTCTTGTCAAGAAAGCCATGAAACAGATGCCATTCACTTGAATTATATCAGAAAAGTCGCCTATTCTGTCACTCAATGGTCAATAATTATAGTTCTATTTTCACTGTATTCTACAGAGCATACCTTCATGCTGCCCAGGTGACTATGCCATTCTGCTCCACGCATTACGCCTCCTGGAATATTTTCATCTATAAAAGTATTGAGAGATAGAAGATCAGCAAGACCTTAAGGTCAGACACTCTCTATCCCAGAAAGCAGCAACAATAACAAAGGACACAGAAAATACCCACCTGATTTGTTTGGGCAACTGGGCTGCCCCATGTGCATGGATGGATGGTTATTTGCATAAAGAGATGCCAAATGCTTCAGAGTTTCTTTGTTTTCCACTATAAAAAGAAAAATTCAGAAGTTGGAGAAGTCTATAAGATTTTACTCTAAGCTCAACTTCATGGATACAAAGGCATCTTTCTCTCCTAGTAAATCTTGTGCCTCACTGAGGTTTATCAAGGAGTTATTATAATTAACCACATGGTTCTGTTTAGCCCAAGATAATCAGACAAAGAAGACATGCATCTTCCTTATATTAAAAGGTATAAATGTTTAGTTTATACAAGAGGCTACCTCAGTAAAATACAAACTTGTTTTGGTATGTTTTACTACATTTTAGGGCAACTGTGGTCTAATAACAAGATTTTTATAAGCTACATTGAAAACAACACAAACTACCTCCATATACAATGGTCCCAGAGAGATTCAACAAGAAATTGTTAATCTCCTCTTAAGTGCAACCAGTTAGGCAGTCAGGGTTAAACCAGGGGAGGGCAATTCTATTTTATTAATATTTGGTTACATATAATAATGAGTTTCTTGAGGCAGGCAATGTATCTTATTCATTTTCATATTCCCAATGTCTACAGACATAATAGTTGTTCAAAAAAATGTTTTTGAACTAAAATGAACAAATGTGATAAGATGGCTACACTCAATAAAACTAGCCTATCATTAGATCTGACCTCTCCCCTCCAAGTAACTCAGTTATATGTACAATCTTCCTAGGTTGGTTATTTGCTCATGGAGTGTGCTCAAATGCTCACTATTTTTAAAAAATTTAGGGGATGCCTGGGTGGCTCAGTGATTGAGCATCTGCCTTTGGCTTAGGGTGTGATCCTGGAGTCCCAGGATCAAGTCCCACAGGGCTTCCTGCATGGAGCCTGCTTCTCCCTCTGCCTGTGTCTCTGCCTCTCTCTCTCTCTGTGTCTCTCATGAATAAATAAATAAAATCTTAAAAAAAAAATTTAGAAGGGACATTACCTAATTGGAATTTCCTACCTAAGCTTGAATAGTATATACATAAACTAACATTCTACATACCTGTTTGTACTGGTTTGTCATATGGGTATGTGACCAGCACTGAACCACCATCTAAAGCAACAGAAAGACTGAAGTCTTGTTTTTGAATCAAATTTTCAATGATGGCTTTAGTTTCAGGCTGGGAGGCATTATCTAAAAAATACAAAAGTTGAATATAAAATATTAAGTTTTAAAATTTCAGTATGAATAGCTAAGAAAATATTCTCTACAAGAACACAATCAGAGGCTAACTTAAAAAATCTGTATATAAACACTTTATTATTCCATAAGCCATTATCTCAATAGCACAAAGGATACACTCTAGAAGATAGATTATTTTGAGTTTTACATATTTCAGATGATGTGTAAGGTTAATGATCTAAGCAAATCTAAGAATGTTATTACTGGAAACAAAAAGGGATGGATATAACCTCTTTTAAAAAATAATTGTCTTTGAAAGAAAATAAAATTTTTCGAAATCAGAATGTTTTCTGTAGTGCTGTTTGCAAGAGCAAAAAATTAAAAAGAAACTAAATGTCCATTAGTAGGAAAATTGTTGAGGAACCTAGAGTATTGCCATATATTAACAGCATACTAAGATGCCATTAATAAGAATATGTTAGTGATCTATAAATATTGGAAATGGAAAGATATCAGTGATGTACTCAATGAAAAATGTCACAGAATAATATGTATAATTGATGATCCTATTTAAGTCAGTAAGAAAGGCTCCTTCAAATCAATACACACACACACCGTGTGTGTGTGTGTACACATATATGGGGGGGAGAGAAAATATAAATATCCATATGACTAGTAATGGAACCCCTCCAATATTATTGATAGAATTTCTAAGAAAAAACTTGAATTACTTTTGTAAATGATAAAGGAGAAAAACTGGACAAGTTTCTAGCTTGTCATTTATATGTTATACATATTACGTAAAAGTAAACCAATTACTCATCTACACAATCTACCAATCTCCTAGTAAAGAAAAATAAAGTTAGCTGCAAATTAGGCTTACTTGTGAAGTCTGTATCCAAGTCTTTGCCATGAGCATTTGTTTGTCCTCTCTTTGAAGTACAGTCTTTCTCTTGTGCCCTCTCTCGCCCATCTGGATTTAGAGAAGGGACAATCACAATTCTAGTCCTGTCAACCAGCTAAAACAGAAACAAAAATCAGTTAGCCCTATGTAGAATCATAAGATACCCTCCCATGCCTCAAACAGAAAGTCTTTATTGTTTTAAACAGACTTAAAAGGTAGGAAAACAAATAGAAAATTCGCTCTTGTTCCAAATAAATTTAAAAAGAAATGAAGAACTACTGCATAACAAATATTCCCAGAGACCTCCTGGTGACTTACAAAGGGGTCCGAAACCACTGTCTGCAGGCTAAATCCAGCTGGCTGCTTGCTATAGTAAATAAAGTTTTATTGGCACACAGCCATGCCCATTCATATGACTATTTTTGTGCTGCAATGGCAGAATTGAATAGTTGCAACACAGAACAACAGTCCCACAAAGCCTAAATTATATACTATATGTCCCTTTATAGAAAACGTTTGCCAACCACTGGCTGAAACCAATAATAATAGTTAGACTACATTTTCCAAATTAAAAACTGGAATGCATAATCTAACAAACAGCAGTCTATGTCTGGAAACAATGAGACAGGAGAGTTGAAATCAGCATAGCAAAGTGGAGTAGAATATTTGTCTTACTCATAATAATTTCTCCTCCAGATAGTCCATAGGCATCAATATCTACATATGTGGCATGAACTAACTTGTTATATACTTTATCCTGTATGTTTATGATAGTAAATCAGAATAAGTGATCTCTGACTTACTTATTCTGTTAAAATAATCTATAGATTGAAAATATTGGAGACCCTAAATTCATTGGTTCTTAACTTTCTCCCCTGGCAGAGATATTTTTTTCTCTGATATTACAGGTTTCGAGGTATGTGTATATTTCCTTAAACTTGCCAAATAATTCTGATCCTCATCTCAAAACAAATCTCTAGAGTAAGATTAGTAGTTCAAGCCTAATTAGAGCAGTGAGGCAAATTCTCATAAACTAGAAGTTTTGAAATTCCTGGTAGGTGTTTTACCTAGGACATATAGTGTCTTATAACCACAGTATCAATAGGTAGCAATGTGGCCAAACATTAGAATAACTTAAGGAGCTTTTAAAGAAATAATGATGTTCTCGGGGATGGGGCCCAGGTACTGGTATTTTTAAAAACTTCCCAAATGTTTCTAATGTGTAGCCAGGCTTGAGAACCAGTATCCTACTCTCCCATTTTTTAAGAAAAGAACAAAAAAAAAAAATGTCCTTGGATACTCTTTACAACTCACATTAAAAAATCAATACAATTTGCTGAAAATGGTAAAATAATTTTTGGTCAAGTCTGATTTAAGTTCATCTCACCTAATCCCATAGGTACTTTCTGGTCCTAACCATGACATAAATTTTCCCCAAATTTCTTTTAGGGGAGGCAGTATGGTAAAACGGAACAGCACAGACTTTAGAGTGAGACACAGTTGGGTTTAAATCCCAGTTTTACCACATACTAGCTGTGTAAGTTATCAACTATCTCTGTCTCAGTTTTCACATCTATAAAATGGAGATAACGTAAATCGAGGATTAAATTATGATACATGGAAAGTACTTGGTGTAAGCACCTGACACATGCAGGTACTAAACAAGTATTAGTTCCTTTCCCCTTTCCTAAAGTCTGTATAGGTAGTGCCAGTTAGTGGGTGCTCTAGAGGGAGCACACTTCCTTTCTCTAAGACAACACAGAATTAGGTTCCTTAATCATATATGACCAATTCTCTGGATCAAAGTTCTTTTCTGTAGTCATGGGTGGCTAAAGTAGACAAAACCATATTTAGAAAAAGCCATATTGCTTTTTCTAAAATCTCTTAGTAGCCAAGATGTCCAATAATTTTGAACTTCTTACATGAAAAGAAAAACTATTTGTTTTTCCTCCTTGTATTCCTAGCAATGGAAGTCTCTCAAGTTAGAATGTACAGAATGGTGAGTAAAGAAGGGCAATTTGACTATTAAAGGAGTGAAGGACTGAATGTAAATCTTTAGCATTTTTTCTTCTATGCTTCTTAATTACACACAAAGAAATATAACAGAAAGACACTATTAACAATGAGTATAGACAAAGATGGTCCTTTTTTTTATAGTTTTTTTTTCTTTTTTTTAAAAATTTATTTATTCATGAAAGACAGAGAGAGGGAGAGAGACAGAGAGAGAGACAGAGACAGAGGGAGAAGCAGGCTCCATGCAGGGAGCCTGACGTGGGACTTGATCCTGGGACTCCAGGATCATGCCCTGGTCTCAATGCAGCACTAAACCGCTGAGCCACCTGGGCTGCCCAAAGATGGTCCATTTAAAAAAAATTTATAATACACTAAAAGTGCCTCTGTGTAAAATTCAACAGGAAATTAAAAAAAAATTTTTTTTAAGTAAGTTCTAGGCCCAATGTGGGGCTTGAACTCACAACCCTGAGATCAAGAGTCACAGGTATCTACCAACTAAGCCAGATAGGTGCTCCTAAAAAATTTTTAATGGTGCCTTAATCTCAATGCATGACTCTGTTTTTCCCCTTCTGAAGCATGTCAAAACAGGTTATTCTCTTACTTGAGTAACAGCTGGATTCTTTTTGTAGTTTAGGCAGAGAAATTCTGCCAAAGCCAAAAGTAGTTCAGTTCCAACTGGAGCATTTCCATGGATACCAGCAACAAAACGAATCTTTGGTTCTTCAGGCTCAGATATGTTGGGTTTATTGGAGATTTCAAGGGACCAAATGTGACGATATTCAGAGCTCTGTCCCAAACTTTCAAAAATCAAAAAGTCAGAAGTAATCAGGTATTATGTTAATGTTGACATACAGATATTTTAAAAAGTCATGAAAACAAACATGAAAAGCCTTTAAATCTTTAAAGAATGAATCATTATATCAGAAAACCCTAAGAAAATTAGTTTTCCTTGACCGAAGAAAATCAAATACAAGTAAGATATTATCAAATTTAGGAATTCAGTCATTCTCATGCCATCTTCACAGTATTTACCCTGCCTCCTATACTGTACTACTGTACTGTAGTACTGTACTACTATTTAGCTAACATGTTTTTTAAATTAACTCACATTTTTTATGAAAAAATTTACATATATACAAATGTACAGAACCTTACTTCTGAATGTAAATTAATTTATATAAATAAGACACTTTATACTTTACTATAAATGCAATACTAGTATTGCAAGAAAAATCATTTAAAGTGCTATGATTGCCCAAGAGCTCTGAACTTAAGGCCTGGTTTCTTTGATACAAAGGGAGATTTACAAGAGTTATGTAGGGAAAAAATATCAGTATTAAATTGAGAAGGATTAATAGAAAAGAAAAATTACTGGTTTCCCACAATTCTATTCAATGATGCTTAGTGCCCATTGGTGGACCACCTAAAACTGTCTTGTGTCTTACCATTGGCAGGTATTGCATATTCGGGGGAAAATATTTAACTGAAAAGTGCATCTTGAATTGGAAGGTTAAAAAGAACTTAAATGAACTAGAACTTAAATGAAAAGAACAAAAAATTATGTCAAATTTTTCGTTTATTTTAAAATAAGAAAGTCTACAAGCTCTAAATGGCACTAAAATGGACAATATTAAAACCTGAATTGGGCAGAAATATTTATGAATCAGTTGAGGAAGAGAGGTAATTGGTATTGCCAATGTAAATAACAATCTTTGCATCTAGGAATATTATAAACCAGTATTTGAGAAGCTAAATGTCTAGGTAAAATTAGAAGGACAAATAAAGAAAAACAAAGTAAAAACGTAAAAGGCTAGAGAATGTTCCTTAGGTATGTAGTAGAGAACTATAAGCTCAGGGAAAAATGCAGAGTACAGCTCTCAATGGGCAAATGATAGGTATCAACAAATCAAGAAAATATTCGAGTAACTATAACAAGACCTAAAAAAAATTTATAATGAAACAGTGAAAGTGAGGCAGAGAAGACACAGAAAGTGAAGCTAAAGGCTGGCTCAGCATCAGTTTTACTTAAGCCAGTATTGAATATTTTTCCAAGACCCTCAATCACCTATTGTCCCTAAGTTTTCAGGGAATAGCAACTGTTAATAAAGACTAGAGAAAATGACAGCAACCAGGCTTAATTTTCTATTTGGAAAAAAAAAAAAGAATGATCCCTAATGGGTGAGCTCATAGCTCCAAATCTGTCCCTTGTCCCCCCCCAAAATAAACTAAATTACAGCCAGGACATGAATCTATAGCTGAGAAGTGGAGAACGTTTTTAATTCAGTCAAAGTAATCATTAGGAAGAGTAATTTTACATGTCCAGGAGGCACAGATCATCCATTGCTAATCTAAAAAGTAATTCTCCTCCAATGTTCCTCACAAAAATTTCCAGTTTCAGTGTTAGAAAGATCTCTAAGCAATATCTGTTTCAAAATAAGTAAACTTCAATTCTCTCTATATGCGGCTCCCAAATAAATTACAAGAACCATTCAACATGGCTTATGTTGAATGTAACTTCTTTAAAAAAAGGAAAGAAAGAAAAGCAGTAAGAGAGTGGCACTTACTTGGTGAGATTTGTGATGTGTGGGTAGTTCATTACTAGTCCTCTCAGAAACTCTGATAAGTCTTTGTATGAATGGTATCGATAAAGAGCCAGAATTGAGGAAGATCGTAACATGAGGCCTTCTAAACCGTTCTCAGCTGAAAGGTCTTTAATTAAAGTCTCAAACTCTTTAGTAGTTGGATCACTGACATCATCAGTGTTGGTGCTATCCCCCTTTCCTTTCTTTGATTCGTTGTTTGAATCTGCTGAAGATCTGACAAGTGTGAAGTTGACCTGAATAGCACCTTCGCTCTTGACCGTCACGTTCTTGGTAACTGGATTATACCTAGAATAAAGGAGACATCAGAGCCATGCTTCTGCAGTGGGAATACCCAGTTTTAAGGGAAATAGAAGTCTTCAGAGGAGACATGAATCCTTGAGATAAATCCTATAAGAGTCAAATATTTAACTTTGTGATAATTTATTATTTGTTTTAAATATTAATTAATACAGAACAGTCATGGATAGGCTGTAAAATGTGAATGAGTTTTTTGATTAAACATATGACGTCAGGGATCCCCGGGTGGCGCAGCGGTTTGGCGCCTGCCTTTGGCCCAGGGCGCGATCCTGGAGACCCGGAATCGAATCCCACGTCGGGCTCCCGGTGCATGGAGCCTGCTTCTCCCTCTGCCTGTGTCTCTGCCTCTCTCTCTCTCTCTCTCTGTGACTATCATAAATAAATAAATGAATGAATGAATGAATAAATAAATAAATAAATAGATAGATAGATAGATAAATATTTTTAAAAAATATTAAAAAAAGAAAAAAAACATATGACGTCAGAGCAGTCCCGGTGGCGCAGCGGTTTAGCGCCACCTGCGGCCCGAGGTGTGATACTGGGGACACGGGATCGAGTCCTACGTCGGGCTCCTTGCGTGGAGCCTGCTTCTCTCTCTGCCTGTGCTTCTGCCTCTCTCTCTCTCTCTCTCTCTCTCTATGAATAAATAAATAAAAATATTTTAAAAAAACAACATATGACGTCAAAAGAAAGTTATAAATACCCCATGTCTCCTGGAATCTGAGTTCACTTGTCTGTCATCAGGGTATATGTTTGGAAAAATTTGAGAGGTACTAATTAGGACATTTTCTATCAACTGCATCATTCCTGCCCTATTTTTCAGATATCTTGCTGTTTTCGTTTTTCTAATACTATGCTAAAATGGAAGAAAAACCGAAAAGATCTCATTTCTCATCAGTGTGAAGTTCTAATCCATCCATTTTACAAACCACTAGATTTTTAAAATCTTTTTTAAAAAAAGGTAGCAGTAACTATAAATGTTTTCATGTACTTATCCTTACTTCAGTGTAATGTTCAAACTAACTCTTCATAAATAAGACAGCCAGTAAGGGGAGAGAAAAATATCTACTGGTAATACCTACACTTATTAAAACACAAAAAAGAAAACTAAGAAAGTAAAAACGATGTTTCAGATTAAACAGTCAAGTAGTTCCGATTCTAAGCTGTTTATAAAGGATGAGGAAGATAGGGATCCCTGGGTGGCGCAGCGGTTTGGCGCCTGCCTTTGGCCCAGGGCGTGATCCTGGAGACCTGGGATCGGATCCCACATCGGGCTTCTGGTGCATGGAGCCTGCTTCTCCCTCTGCCTATGTCTCTGCCTCTCTCTCTTTCTCTCTCTGTGACTATCATAAATAAAAAAAAAAAAAAAAAAAAAAGGATGAGGAAGATAAAGAAAATTAAGTTTTTTCCAAAGAAAAAAGTCACAAGCTCATTTTCTTAAGTAAATATATCTTTGTAAAAATAAAACTTATAAAAAAGATGAAAATTGCCTTTCTTAGAGAATTGGAAATAAGAAAAATTCACCAAAGTAATACTTCAACATAATAAAGGCCACATATGAAAAATTTACAGCTAACATCATACTCAATGGTGAAAAGCTGAGAACTTTTCCTCTAAAATCAGGAATAAGAAAACGATGTCCACTCTTGCCACTGGTACTGGAATTCCTAGCCACAGTAATCAAACAAAAGAAATAAGAGGCATCCATATTGGTAAAGAAGTTAAGCTGTCACTATTTGCAGATGACATGATATTGTACATAGAAAATCCTAAAGGCTACCCAAAAATCTACTAGAAGTAATAAATTCAGTAAAGTTGCAGGATACAAAATACCCAGAAATCAGTAGTATTTCTATACATTAATAACAAAGAGGTAGAAAGAGGAATTAAGAAAACAATTCCATTTACAATTGCACTAAAAATAATAAAATCCTAGAAATAAACTTAACCAGAGGTGAAAGACCTATAACCCTAGAACTATAAAACACTGATGAAAGGTATTGAAGATAATACAAACAAATGGAAAGATATTCCATGCTCATGGATTGGAATAATTAATATTGCTAAAATGTCCATACTACCTAAAGCAATCTACAAATTCAATGAAATCCCTGTCAAAACACCAACAGCATTTTTCATAGAACTAGAACAAAAAGTATTGAAATTTGTATGGAACCACAAAAGACCTCAAATAGCCAAAGCAATCTTGAAAAAGAAAAATAAACCTGAGGTATCACAAGCTTAGATTTCAAGGTATACTGCAAAGCTGTAGTAATTAAAACAGTAAGGTGGTCACGGAAAGCAGACACATAGATCAATGGAACAGAATAGAAAGCCTAGAAATAAATCCATACATACATTGTCAATTAATCTATAACAAACAAGGCAAGAATATACAATAAGGAAAAGGTGGTCTCTTCAATAAATGGTGCTGGGAAAACTGGACAGCTACATGTAAATGAATGAAACTGGACTACTTTCTAACACCACACACATAAATAAACTCAAAATGGATTAAAGACCTAAATGTGAGACCTGAAACCATAAAAATTCCTAGAAGAGAGGTAGTAATTTGTCTTATATTGGCCATAGAAATATTTTTCTAGCTATATTTCCTAAGGCAAGGGAAATAAAAGCAAAAATAAACTATTGGGACTACATCAAAGTAAAATGCTTTTTGCACAGTGAAGGAAATCATCAACAAACCAAAAAGGCAACCTATCGAATGAGAGAAGATATTTGAAAATGATATATCCAGTAAGGGTTTAATACCCAAATATATAAAGAACTTATATAAGTTAACACCAAAAAAACCATCAATCCAATTAAAAATTGCCATAGGACCTGAATAGACATTTTTCTAGAGAGGATATACAGAAGGTCAACAGGCACATGAAACGATGTTCAACATCACTAATCATCAGGGAAATGTAAATCAAAACCACAATGAGATACCACCTTGAACCCGTCAGAATAGCTAAAATCAAGAAGACAAGAAATAACAAGTGTTGGCAAGGATGTGGAGAAAAAGGAACCCTTTTACACTGCTGATGGGGATGTAAATGGGCACAACCACTGTGAAAAACTGTATGAAGTTCCTCAAAAGATTTTTAAAAAATACCCTATGATCTAATAATTCCATTATTGGGTATTTACCCAAAGGAAACAAAAACAATAAATAAAAAAGATACATGTACCCCTATGTTTATTGCAGCATTATTTACAATGGCCAAGATATGGAAACAACCCAAGCATCCATCAATAGACCAGTGGATAAGGAAGATGAGGTATATAGGGATGCCTGGGTGGCTCAGTGGTAGAGCGTCTGCCTTCGGCTCAGGGCATGATCCTGGAGTCCTGGATAAAATCCCACAGCAGGCTTCCTGCATGAAGCCTGCTTCTCCTGCTGTCTATGTCTCTGCCTCTCTCTCGGTGTCTCTCATGAATATATAAATAAAACCTTTTTTTAAAAAGAGAAGATGTGGTATATATGGAATATTATGCAACCAAAAAAAATGAGATTGTGCCACCTGCAACAACATCCATAGACCTAGAGGGTATTATACTCAGTGAAATAAATCAGGCTGAGAAAGGCAAATACTATATGATTTCACTCAGATATGGCATCTCAGAAAACAAATGCATGAACAAATAAACAAAAAAGCAGAAACAGGCTCATAAATACAGAGAACAGTCTGATGGTTGCAGGGGACAGGTGGGCAGAATGGGTGAAGAGGAGTGGGAGATACAGACTTCCAGTTACAGAATGCATAAGTCACAGGGATGAAAGGTACGGAACAGGGAATGCAGTCAATGGTATTGTAACAGTGTTAACAGTGTTGTACAGTGACCAAAGGTAGCTGTACTTGTGATGAGCAGACCATAACTATAGACTTGTTAAATCATTATGTTGTACTTCTGAAACTAACATTGTGTGTCAACTATACTCAAACTAAAAAAATAAATAAATAAATAAAAGAATGGTTTAGGTGAGGATAGAAAAAGAGAGCGTGAAAGAGCTTTAAAAAGAAAACAAATGTAAAGTGGTGGTATTTATTGGAAAACATGTATGTAGCAGAAGTCCTTGGGGCACTTGGATGGCTCAGTGGTTGAGCATCTGCCTTTGGCTCAGGGGGTGATCCCTGGGTCCTGGGATTGAGCCCCACATCGGACTCCCTACAGGAAGTCTGCTTCTCCCTCTGCCTGTGTTTCTGCCTCTCTCATGAGTAAATAAATAAAAATCTTAAAAAAAAAAAGAACAGGAGCCCTTTTTTCCCAACTAACAGGTATTTCCCAGAATTGTTACCAATAGTGAAGGAATCATTCACCATAGCCTTACATCTGGACAGGGGGCTGGGGACCTGAGAGGAGGAGTCTACTGTTTAAAGTCCAGAATTTCATAGATTTCTTAAATCTGATAGCTTATGTACTCATTTATCACTAGAGGAGGATCAAATGTGTAACCAGCTCTAAACTTTCCAGCATTAAACTCAAGGTTGCTTGACTTCTCCAAGGCTTTCTGACAATAATCTTCTAGGACAGAATCATGTTTGTCTTTCCTCAAGCACTTAATATCAAAGTATTTAGTCACTCACCCTCGAGCAGATGCTGTGATTTTATAAGTTCCTGGAACCAAGAGACGCCAGTAATCTCCAGTTTTGTAGGTAGTCACTGGATGATTAATTTCAGCAACACTAATGGTGGCATTTAATATACCCCTGCCATCTGTGGCATCTAGGACAAATCCTTTGACACCTTGATGAACCTGGATAAAGTACAAGGACACCCAGATATGAATGGTAAAGATCATCATCTAATTATTTGGGGAACTCATATCCAAAATAATAGATTGATAAAGTAACATGTGGAACAAATAGGAATTTAGGAGTTGAGAGCAAAGCTAAACGTAAACACCCATTTAAGCAAAATATTTTAATTTCTGAAGGGCTAATTTTTCATAGCCTTAGGTTTGTCTTTATCACGAAGAATATAAACAGCACTGTTTAAACTTTAGCACATCTGACAATTTCAGCATATAGGACATTCTACAAGAAAACTGTCCAGTCCTCTTTAAAAGGGAAATGTCAGGGGTGCCTGGGTGGTTCAGTCAGTTGAGCCTCCAACTCTTGATTTTGGCTCAGGTCATGATCTCAGAGTCGAGAGACTGAACCCTGCATCAAGCTCCATGTCAAGCTCCATTTCAAGCTCCATGTTGGGGCTCTACACTGAACAGGGAGTCTGATTGAGATTCTTTCCTTCTGTCCCCTCCACTTGCTCACTCCCTTTCTCTCAAAAAAATAGATAAATCTTTTTAAAAAAGGGGGTGGAATAGAAGGACTGTTCTAGATTAAAGTGAGTAAAGAGATGTAATAATCAAATGCAATACATAAACCTTGGCTAGATCCTAGCTCTAAAATATAGCTATGAAAGGACATTTGGGGGTAAAAGAGAGGGAAATTTGAATGTGGACTATGTACTAGGTAATATTAGAGAATACTATTAATTTTCTTTTGTGAGATAATGGCACTTGAAAATGTCATATAGGAGAATATTCTTATTCTAAAACATCCATTCCAGGGGCGTCTAGGTGGCTCAGTCCATTAAGTGTCAGTCTTCAGCTCAGATCATGATCTCAGGGTCCTGGGATGGAGCCTGACATGGAGCCCTGCATCAGGCTCTGTGCTCAGCAGTGAGTCTGCTTGTCCCTCTGCCCCTCCCCCTGCTTGTGCATGTGCTTTCTCTCTCAAATAAATAAATAAAATCTTTAAAAAAAAAAAAAAAAAACGCAAATCAGTGCGCCTAGGTGGCTCAGTGGTTGAGCGTCTGCCTTTGGCTCAGGTCATGATCCTGGAGTCCTGGGATCAAGTCTCCCATTCGGCTCCCTACAGGGAGTCTGCTTCTCCCTCTGCTTCTGTCTCTGTGTCTTTCATGAATAAGTAAATAAAATCTTAAAAAAAAAAAAAAAAGGCAAATCACCATCACCACCTTGTTTAATCATTTTCAATTCCTCCTCCTGCATACAAGTGAACTCATTTTCATCCATGAATTTTCTAGATAAACACACCAAAACATGAATAGGCTGAATTCAGAAGGGTGTATTTGAAAATCACTGTGTGAAAACTACATGTACACATAAAAGTATTCTTGCTCTTAGGAGAAATTTCATACTTCACTCCTGAATAGTTACCTGTTTCATAAACTGGATTAGAGATCTTCGATTCTGTTCCCAAAATTTTGGCAGATCTTTCTCAAATGGGTATTTCACACAACCTAGCTCAATAGTCACTTCAAAGCAATTTGTTTGTAAATAGTTCCAGTCCTGCATACCACCTAAAGGATAATAAATTAAAATCAGTAACTCTGAAGAAGTAGAACTAGATCAGATCCCAAAAAGTAAGCAACACTCCTAGTAAAAAAGCCAAATCCATCTTTTCTCAGCATTGGCTGAAAAACAATAGTATGTTCATTTGAGAGTTCCCTGATGTGGATGGCATAGGTAAGATACCTATAGTTTCATGTCCAAGAAGAAATCAAGTATAGCTTACCCTCTTTTTATTAGCACACCAAAGGTTTTTTGTCACAGCCAGAGGTAAAATATAACACTTTCATAAAGTTTTAGTACACTATCTTTACTGAAACTCCAAATGTACCAAATTAAAAGATAATTGAAAAGGTTATCTGAATATTTTAAATTATTTAAATAATATTTTTAAAAGAATGATATTTTCTCAAAATTAAAAAAATCAGTAAGAAGCAGCACCATCCAATGGGAAGAAAATCCATCAAGTTATATGGCCTTGATATTAAATAATGTTTACCTGGGACATTATACCAACTAGCTCCATTTGTTATTCCATGAGGAAAATATTCATTAGGGTACATATTCTTGCAAGGTCTACCTTGAAACATCTGGGAATTTTCCTGAAAAAAAATTAAGAATCTTTACTTACATTTGGTTGCATTGCAGGAAAGATAAGGAAAAATAATAAAAGTGGTTACCAATAGGGTATGTTGGGGGGGGTGGGAATGAATGGGGTGAGCAGAGTCATGGGAAGCACTGAGACTTTTCATATATAACTTTCTATGCCATTTTGACTATTTACTATATGAACTTATTACCTACTTTTAAAAATCAAAATTTTAGTATATGTGCTGCCGAAGCGAGCACTTAAAAATCAAAATTAAATGTGCTCTGTAAAAAAACATACTTTATTACTTGCAGTTACAAGTAATATAAAACCCAACCCAATCCACTTCCAAAAAAATCCCACAAAAAACTGTTCATGTTTTCAAGAAGCTTGGAAGTCCCAGAAAGATAATTCACATACGATGTGGAGTAAGCAGCTTTCTCTTACTTCTAGATGGTCCCTCTGTGCTTTGACTGCATTCTGTACCCTGTTACAATTGGTTGTACCTTTTTCTTCCCTAAAAACAAGACACTGTTCCCTGAAACAATTTGTGTCTTTGTGTCCTCAGCATCTATCAGCATCTAGCATAGTGCATGTGCAATAGCTTGCCCAATGAAGAATGAAACAAACTGCCATGGAGACAAAAGTAAGTGCTATTGGAATTCAGAGAAGAGAAAGATTACTGACCAGAGCAGCAGTGGAGGTTTCCCAAAGAAACTAAGCTTTGAAAGATAGTCAAAACTTCATTTCTTTCTTGTGGAAATAGAAAACAAGTTGTACAAAAAGCACGAAGAGAAAAATAACAATTCTCTATTTTCCCACTACTGAGAATTAACCATTTAACTTTAAAATATATAAGCAGGGCACCTAGCTGACTCAGTCAGTAAAGCATGTGATTCCTGATCTTGGGGTCATGAATTTAAGCCCCATGTTAGGCATAGAGCCTACTTAAAAAAAAAAAAAAGTGTATGCACATACACACATGAACGTGTGTGTGTGTGTATGTGTGTGTGTGTGTGTATATATATATATATATATGTATATATATATGAAAACAACTTCCCTTGATTTAAAATTTAAAATATATATATAACAACCCCCTTTCATAAACTTAACATACCAATTACAAGTTTATGATCCCACTGCTTTCATATCAAACAAAAATTATTTTGGATTACTGTAATAATTATGTACATGCTCTTTTGCTTTCTGATTTTTCTATTGAAGATGTGCACACACCTTTATGTCTCTCTCTCCATTTCCATCAGTATCTATCCATTCAATTATAAGTTATACAGATGTATTACTATACTAATACAATAGACATAATATAAATCTGCATAAAAATAAAAGTTTTTTAGGAATAAATTTAAAAATATAAACAAGGAAAAAAAATATAAACAAGGGGCAGGTGGGTGGCTCAGTTGCTTAAGCACCTGCCTTTGGCTCAGGTCATGATCTCAGGGTCCTGGGATTGAACCCCATGGGCTCAGTGGGGAGCCTGCTTCTCCTTCTCCCTCTGCTCCTCCCCCTGCTTGTACTCTCTGGTCTCTCTGATAAATAAATAAATAAATAAATAAATAAATAAATAAATAAATAAATATCTTTAAAATTTTGTTTTAAATATAAATAGAATTTCTAATATATTCTTCTTACATCTTAACAGATCATCTAGTATAAACCTTACTCTAGACACCATAGTTCTAGGAAGTAGCTATTAACATTTCAACTTTATCTCAGAGCAATAAAGAGCCACTAAAAATCTCTGAAGAAAGGGTGATATGTGAAATATTCATGGCTCTAGGTAAGTTTATCCTAATAACATGAAAAATAAACCAAAGCCATCAGAGTACTACTGAAATAATCCAAATGTAACATCATGTGGCCCCCCCCCACGCCGGGAGGTTGTGGCTTTTGATTTTACCGTGTGCATTTACCATCTCCTTTAATTCTCGCTACTCTGATAATTTTTAAAACCTAATTAAATTTTTTCATGCAGTTTGACAACTTAAAGAAGACTGAGGGTGAGGACGGCCAGTCTCAGTCCACACACAGTCTAAAAGTTACATACCAAGATACTAAATGATGAGGGCTCACTAGGTTTATTTTCTTCTTGTTTGCTTGCCTGGATCTTTTAATCTTTTTTTACAGTAACTTCCATTCTATGAAACAGTTTTTTAAAGAGGCACTTACATAGTGGTGACATAGTGGTGACATCTTGGTGACAAGATGGTAAAAATGGTTGAGGATAGAAGATGGAGGAAAAAAAGAAAGTAAAAGACAATGTCCAGCCAATAAAAGAAAAAAAACCAGAGCTTTCTATTATACAATGCAAGAGATCACGTGGAGAAGACAACAGTATCAGATGTCAGAGGTCAAGAAAATTAAGAAAAACAACAAATTTCTGGTAATCTTTGAAGGGGCACTTGCAGGTAAAACAATGTAGGCAGAAGATGATAAGAAACTGAGATGAGGGATCCCTGGGTGGCGCAGCGGTTTGGCGCCTGCCTTTGGCCCAGGGCGCGATCCTGGAGACCCAGGATCGAATCCCACGTCGGGCTCCCTGCATGGAGCCTGCTTCTCCCTCTGCCTGTGTCTCTGCCTCTCTCTCTCTCTCTCTCTCTCTCTGTGACTATCATGAATAAATAAATAAAATCTTAAAAAAAAAAAAAAAAGAAACTGAGATGAGAGAACAACAATAAGGAAGTGGACACAAGAGACTACTTAGTTTTTTTCTTTTCTTTTGATTCCTCCTGAACTAATTTTAGACTTGCAGAAAAGTTGTAAAAATGGTACAGAGGGTTTTATATATCTTTGAGCCAGCTTTCCCTAAGGTCAGCATCTTATGTAACCAAAGCACAATTATCAAAACAAGGAAATTAACATTGATGTCATACTGTTAACTAAAATAAACTAATTTTTACTCAGAAATCACTAGTTTTTCCACTAATACCTTCCTGAAACTTTCTTGTCACTTGGTGTCTGTCACGTCATATAGCAGAAAGCTGTTTCTTTACTTTCACTTAATTGAATTCATTGAATTTCATTATACTTAAAATATAATAAAAGTTATTATAGAAAGATCAGAAAATGCAAAAGCACAAAAAGAAGAAAATTGTAAGCCAAAGATTACTTAATATTTTGGTATGTAACTTTTAAGCTCTTTTTGGCCTCTGCACAAACTGGGATGGATGGGAATGGGTACCCCACCCCTTAGTCTTCTCAAGGTTCACAAAATCTGCTTCACTGAGATGTAATTCACATATAACACGGCTTACCCGTTTAAAGTGCACATCTCAATGGTTTTTGGTGTATTCGCTGAGTTGTGTGATAATCACCACAGTAAATTTTAGGACCATTTTATCTTCCCAGAAGAAATCCACACCCATTAGCACTCTTCATTCTCTTCCAACCTTCTCCTGGCCTCCCCTTGCTTCCCCAGCCCTAGGAAGCCACCAATCTATTTTCTGTCTCCATGGATTTGCCTGTTCTGGACACTTCATATAAATGGAATCATACATTACATGGTCTTTTGTGACTGACTTCTTCCACTTAGCATAATGTTTTCAAGAGATATTCAAGTTGTAATTTGTTGTGCTCTATTCCTTTTTATGGCTGAATAATACTCACTGTGTGAATGTATCATATTTTGTTTATCCATTTATTATTTGATGGACATTTGTATTGTTTTCATTTTTGGCTATTACTGATAATGCTGCTATCATTTGTGTTTGGTTGACCCTTGAACAAAATGGGGGTTAGTGGTGCCAATGCCCCCACACAGTAAAAAATCCAGGTGTAATTTTTGACTCCCCCAAAACCTAACTACTAACAGTCTACTGTTGACCAGAAGTCTTTTTTTTCTGACCAGAAATGTTAACCAATAACATAAACAGTGAGTTAACACATGCTTTGTATATTATATACTGTATTCTTACAATAAAATAAGCTAGAGAAAAGGAAACATTATTAAGAAACTCATAAGGAGGGCAGCCCCGATGGCGCAGCAGTTTAGTGCCGCCTGCAGCCCGGAGTGTGATCCTGGGGACCCGAGATCGAGTCCCACATCGGGCTTCCTGCATGGAGCCTGCTTCTCCCTCTGCCTGTGTCTCTGCCTCTCTCTCGCTCTCTCTGAATGAATAAATAAATAAATCTTTAAAAAAAGAAAAAAGAAACTCATAAGGAAAAGACATTTGTGGGACTATATTTATAGAAAAAAATCCACATACAAGTGGACCCATGCAGTTAAAACCCCTGTGGTTCAAGTGTCTACTGTATAAGCTTTTGTGTAGATATGTGTTTTCATTTATTTTGGGCATATACCTAGGAGTGGAATTGTCAGATCACATGATAATTCTATACTTAACATTCTTAGGAACTGCAAAACTGCTTTCCAAAACAGTTGCACCATTTTACATTCCTACCAGCAATACACAGGGTTCCAATTTCTCTATTTTTACCAATACTTGTTTTCCATTTTTTTACTATAGCCAGTCCTAGTGGGTACAAAATGGTATCTCACTGTGGTTTTGATTTGCATTTCCCTGATGGCTAAGGTTATTATCTTTTGTGTACTTCTTGGTAATTTGTATATCTTTTTGGAGAAATGTATATTCAAATCCTTTACTCATTTTTCAATTAGGTTGTCTTTTGATTATTTAGTTGAGTTAGTTTAGTAAGAGTTCTTTGTATATTCTAAATATAAGATTCTTATCAGATATGTAATTTTCTCCTATTTTGTAGACTGCCTTTATACTTCCTTGATACTTTGTTATGTGTTGAATTCTGTCCCCTAAAAAAGATATGTTGAAGTCCTAACCCCTAAAGACCTCAGAATATGACTGTATTTGATTATAGAGGTAATCAAGTTAAAATGAGGTAATTAGACTAGGCCCTAATTCAATATGTCTGATATCTTTATAAAAAGGGAAAATTTGTATATAGACAGGGAGGATGCCATGTGAAGACAAAGGACTGAATTAATCCACCTAGAAGCCAATGAATGCCACAGACTGCCAGCAAAACACCAGAAGCTAGGAAGAGACAAGGAAAGATTCCCCTACAGGCTCCAGAAAGAGCTTGGCCTTGCCAAGACCTTCATTTTGGACTTCTAGACTCTAGAACCATGAGAAAAGAAGTATCTGCTGTTTTAGGCTACCCAATTTATGAAACTTCATTACAGAAGCTGTAAGAAACTAATACAGTATCCTTTGTAGCAAAAAAAGGTTTTAATTTTGATGATACCCACTGTATCTTTTTGGGTCACTTTGTGCTTTTGATATCACGTTTAGGAAATCAGTGTCTAACTCAATGTCACAAAGATTTATTCCTATATTTTTCCTAAAAGTTTTATAGTTTTAGCTCCTACATTTAGGACTATGATTTATTTTGAGATAATTCTGGGGGTATGGTAGAGGAAGGGGCCCAAATTCATTCTTTTGCATGTGCATATCCAGTTTTCCTATCACCATTTGTTGGAAAGATTATTCTTTCTCCCTTAAGCTGTCTTGGTGCCCTTGTCAAAAGATCAATTGACCATACATGTAAGTACATATTTCTGTACTCAATTCTAATTCATTGATCTATATGTCCATCCTTATTATGTTAGTATCTCAGTGTCGTATACTATAGTTTTTTTTTGTTTTTGTTTTTGTTTTTTAAGATTTTTCTATTCATTCATGGGAGACACACACAGAGAAAAAGAGAGTGGCAGAGACACAGGCAGAGGGAGAAGCAGTCTCCTTGCAGGGAGTCCGATGCGGGACTCGGTTCTGGATCCCGGGATCACGACCTGAGCAGAAGGCAGGCACCCAATCACTGAGCCACCCAGGTGTCCTGTATACTATAGTTTTGCAGTAAGTTTGAAATTGGGAAGTATGAGGTCTTTAGCTCTTGTAATTTATTTTTTTGTTTTAGAGATAATTTTGTCTTTTTCTTCCATGTATTTCCTGAGTTTTATCAACTGTCCTTCATTTCTTATCTTTTTTGTTCTCTGTTTTCACTTTTTAAATATCTGACTTAAAGTTTTCTTCTGCTTCTTGATTATTTTTTGGTGGTAGTAAGGTTTCCTCAAGCAATATGTGTAAAACTTCATTTCCTGATTTTCTCAAATAGTTTTTCTTGGATTTTACTTATCTCTTTCTCTCTCTTTTTTTTTTTTTTAAAGATTTTATTTATTTACTCATGAGAGATACAGAGAGAGGCAGAGATATAGACAGAGGGAGAAGCAGGCTGCTCAGGGAAACCTGATACGGGACTCGATCCCAGGACCCCAGGATCACACCCTGAGCAGAAGGCAGATGCTCAACTGCTGAACCACCCAGGCGTCCTGGATGAACCTATCTCTTGTTCATTTTTATGATACTGGGCTGTTATATACGATTCTTATTTAATGGTGCCCTTTTCTGTCAGTTTAGCAAAGTACTTTAGTGTGTTTTTGTTTTATTTGTCTTGAAATAAGGGTGGAGCTGTGAGTCCTCTGGATTTATGGTTCTCTTCTGTCTTGTACAATCCTACATTTCTCCTCTTTTCTTCTTTTCCTCTTCACTATCCAATTACCAAAGGGCACTTCTTCTTCATTTCTTTTTGCCTTTTTTTCTGCCCCAGAAGTTAAAAGTTTGGAAGATTTCCCTTTAAATCCACCTATCCTTTTAAATTGTGTCTGTCCCTTTAAATTGCACCAGATTTATAAGTTGTATATACTTTGAAATTTCTTTCCAATATTCCAGTGCTCTCACCTGCCCAATTACCTTTTTATTTAGATTTCAGATTTAGGGTGCACTTAATATTTGGTAGTCATTCCATCACCTTCAGGTCTGCCCTTCATTAGTCCCCTACTTCTGTCTTCACAGATTGTCTTGGTCTGCTTTTCTTCACCATGAAGCTATTGTAGAGCATGGGGGATTTGGATATATGATAGATCATGATAGATCACGGCTAAGAGAAAGGAGGCTATGAGTAAAGACTGAGGATTTTAATTATTATCTTTCCCATTTACGACAGAAGAAATAAAGGAATAAGCTTCCAGAGGAGGCAGGATGTGGTGAGATCAAGAAATGGAGTAAAACATGGGAAAGACACAAATTGATAACAATGGAGAAGACAGAATCTGAATGAACTCACATCAGATTATTCAAAGTTCTACTTAGTCAAGGCAAAGTGATCTACTGAGAATAAGGGGAGTAAAGTTGGGATTAGGAGGTTCAGGTAGAGGATAAAGGTTTAGAATCATCTAAGTGGGAAACACGCCAAAGAGTCAAGCAGCAAAACATGAAGCATTGCCAAGTAGAACCGATGGCTCTGTTGAGGTTAGAGAGCATAGACGGAGTGTGGTCAATTTCCACAACTGTGTGGCTTTTCTGGGATGTATAAGAGAGACAGTTGTGACAAATACTGCAGATTGGACATTGGCAAGGCAGGTATGTCAGAAGGGTATCCCAAAGTGTGAGTAAGAGTATCACTGAAAGGGATGCTTGTGGGTCTAAGCTGGGTAGAAAGTAAAATCAAAAGAACTAAAGGTCAAAGAAAACAAAAAGAGGCCAAGGAACTCAATGTCACAATGAAGGTAAAAAGTAGCACCAAATGTGATGGGGATATGAGCAAAATCTGATCACTTATTTTGATTATTCAGAGGGTATAATATTCTCATATGCCACAAACATCCCTCAAAAATGGTGTGCCCAAACAGAAGACAACTATTCTTTAAAGTTAAAATAGACATATTCCCATTAGAAACTCTCAACAAACTCACAAGGTCCACTTGTGCAGAATGAAGGTATGGGCAACATGAAATAACAGAAGGCTGTGATTAGAGACCACAGAGTTGCAGTCTTAATATTCTCTACCTATAACCAATAAAATCACAGACTGAGTATGTAATAAGACCAAAAATTGAAACTAACAGGCCTGGTTGCCAAGCCCCAACTTTTAACACATTATCTAAGAATAATTTTTCCATTAAAATTTCACACAAACACACATACATACAAATACCATTTCTGACTATAAAACTAATGTATGTTCATTACAAGAAGTTTAGAAAACACATAAATTTCTACCTGTTTTCCCTTGGTATATGTTAATATAGGCTCTTTGATAGCTTAGACTAGTGGTTGGCAATTTTCTTCTATAAAGGACCAGACAGCAAAAATTCTAAGCTTTACAGGCTTGAAAGTGTCTGTTGCAACTACTCAACTCTAAATCCAGTAGGCTGGATTTGGCTCTCAAGCTGTAGCTTGTCAACCTCTACCTCAGACTAAAGGTAGGTTTATAATTAAAATACTAGTCAAATGAAATAAACTAGCACACTAGTTTATATTTATTATGATTAGTTTATTACGATTCAGGTACTATGCTAAAAACTGCAGGCAAAAAGACATTATTTGAGCTTAAAGGTTAGTGGGGAAATACACAATATATTCAAAGTGAGGTAGAAAACAGGAGAAAAAATGGTAAGACAGCATGAAAGGAATCATGCAAAGGAATCACAGAAAGCGTAACCAAGAAGAAGGTACCTGACCAGATTCTTACTGGACTTTGTTTTAATGCATTGCTTAATTAAAGAACTTTATAGCATTTTATGTTTAAACACAAGCCTACCTTGGAATAAGAAAGTGCTATTTGTTGAAACACAGCATCATCTGGTGATTTACTATATGTGGCAAGCCCTTGTTCATCATCATCAAAAGGATAGTTCACTACTAAAGAACCTGCAAGGGAAAAGAGGAAAATGTATCATGTTATCTCCTTCAAGATGGATTATCAACATAAATTGCACTTTCATAATACTGCTTAGAGACTGGAAACCAATACAATTTCCACAATTTTCATTTGTTCACCTGTTCATGTATTCTATCTCTACTAACCCACATATCTTTGCCTTTTTTATCATGCCACTTCATGGGAATGGAAGTGAAAGAACATATTCAACTTGAATTCAGATGAGGTAATCCTGTAGTAACAAATACCAGCCAACATTTGTATAGAGCAAAAAAAATTTTTATGAAGCAAGTATGAAGAACTATGCTCATTCTATGCCCCAAAATAGTTCTAAGAAGAAAAAGTCCAGTTCAATACTGCTTAGACAAATTTAATGTCCCAAAAAATGTTCATTTCATCCCAGAATTATGACCTCCATATCTAAAAATTAGAACAGAAAAAAGCCAACATCAACTTCTACTCAATACTGTTTTCGTACAGCTAATTTTCTAAGGACAGAAAAAAAGTCATAAAAGACTTATTTCTATGAAATGGTCTATTTTAAAAAAATTAGTATCAACCTAAAAAGCAGGATCAGTAAAGGAAAAAAAATAGATATATTTGACTTCATCAAGATTAAAAACTTGTGTGTCAAGGACTTTATTAATAAAGTTAAAATATTTTTAAAAAGTTAAAATACAACCTATAGAACAGAGAACAGGAGAAAATATATCAAAATCAGCAATCTGATAAGGGCCTAGTATCCAGACTATATAAAGACCTCCCACAGCTCAACAAAAAGACAAAAAAAATTTTTAATTGGCAAAAGACTTGAACAGATATTTTTCCAAAGCAGATACACAAACGGCCAAGTACAAGAAAAGATGCTTGTTATTAGTCATCAGAGAAATGCAAATCAAAACTACAAGGAAATACCACTTTTTACCCACTAAAATGGCTATAATATAAAACAGAAAATAACAAGTGTTGATGAGGATGTAGAAAAACTGGAATCCTCATATGTTGCTGGGAATGTAAAACTGTATGACTACTGTGGAAATCAGTTTGGCAGTTCCTTAGAAAGCTAAATATGCAATAATCATATGGTGATATTTCCATCAAAAAGCTAAACATGGCTAAATGAAATAAGTCAGTCAAAGACAAATACCATATGATTTCATTCATATGTGGAATTGAAGAAACAAAACAAATGAACAAAGAAAAGAGACAGACAAAAAATAGACTCTACAGAGAACAAACTGAGGGTAAGGTGAGGGGAGAAGTGGAGAGATGGAGGAAATAGGTGATGAGGATGAAGAGTACACTTATCATGATAAGCACTGAATAATGTACAGAATTGTTGAATCACTATATTGTGCATCTGAAATTAATATAACACTGTATGTTAATTACACTGGAATTAAATTTTTATAAAAAAAAGCACAAAACATGGAATTACTCAAATAAATTGAAGTCAGGGACTCAGATATTGTATATCATTATTTACAGCAATATTATTTATCAGAGTGAACAAGTAGAAACAACCCAGATATACTTCAGTGGAAAAATGGATAAACTGTGATATATACATACAATGAAATATTATTTGGCCATAAAAAGGAATGAAGTACTAATAAATGTCACAATATGAATGAACTTGAAAACATTATGCTAAGTGAAAAAAGAAAGACACAAAAGATCACATATTGCATGACTCCATTTCTGGTTCCATTCTATGAAATATACAAAAAAGAAAAAAAAAAGAAATATACAAAACAGGCAAGTCCACAGAGATAACAGAGACTGGTTGTTACCAGGGCTTGAGGTGAGGGGAAAATAGGGAGCAACTGCTCAATGAGTAAGAAATTGAAGAGGGGAAGGTGAGGGGAAAATAGGGAGCAACTGCTCAATGAGTAAGAAATTTCCTTTTGGGGAGATGAAAATGCTTTGGAGCTAAATAGAGATGGTGGTTGTGCAATATTGTGAATGCACTAAATGTTACTGTATTGTTCACTTGAACGTGATTAATTTTATGTTTTATTAATTTCAACTTTAAAAATTAGTATCAAAATTTACAAAGAGGAATCTTACTTTTCTTTCAAAATCCTTCTGAATTGTTGACACCAAAGAAATCCTCTTTTAAATTTCTTTGCTAAGATTTCAAAACCCATTTAAAGATTTTATGATGAGAAAACAAAATGTCATAGAGAGGAAGGGTTAGATGGCAGTGGAGTAGAAGGACCCGCATCCCACGAATACAGGTAGGTAACTATCAAATCATCCTAAATACCCCAGAAATCAATCTGAAGACTGCAGAACAAACTCCATAAAACATAGAGAAGAGGCCACATGGAAGAAGCTAGGAAGTGTGGAGACACGGTTTAGGAAAGAAATAGATCATGGTCCTTGTAGTGGAGAGGGAACCATGGTTGCAGAGAAGGGCAAGAGACAGACTAGCACACAAACAGGGATGCACAGGGGAAAATGAATCCCCAGAGCAATTGTTTTGGCAAGCGAAAAGGCCTGAATTTTGTGAGTCCTTGCAACCAAAGGGGCTTAAAGCCTGGAGTTTTAAAGGTTAGCATGCTTGGCTCTGGGAGAGCTTGGAGGATATTGGGGTTACTCTTGAAGAGAAGGCAGAGTGAACAGCCAGTGGACACACAGTGTAGAAGCAGCAATCTGAAGAGTACCTGGGGCACACAGTGAGGAGGTTATTTGCTCATCTTAGAGTGTGTCCCAGAGAAGTAGCATTCAAGGAGATACTCCTCTAGGAACAAAGAAACTGGCCAGAGCCATCTCCCTCTCCTACCCCTCAGCATAAGCATAGGGCCAACAGTGGAAACTAGTGCCATGCTGACACTCACTACTTAACTTGCTTATATCAAGCTCCATCCCTCCACATCCCACACTTTCCCACCTCCATGCTCTGGAAGAACCACCTTTCCCAGTCTCACTTGCTTAAGTTCCAACCCAGTGGGCCCCAGAAGATTGACCCAAGCTCCTGCCCACAGTGTGTTTCCTGAACTGGGAGTTCTGCAGGGCCTCAGTTCTGGTAGTGGTGGCAACAGGTCTCATTTCACAAGCAAACCAGAACATATCTAGTTAAAACTCACCACATTCAGGCTAGGGACCCAACACTACCCACAATAGGCAAAGAGCCTCTGCAGGCAATTTGCCTGAAGGATAAAGCAGTCAGGACAAAACAGCAGAGCATACACAGCACACATTGAAGATAATCCTAGAATACCAGGCTTCTAGGGGAAGAAGGGATGCTGCAGAGAGAGCAGGGCAATATAGGACCTCCTCATAAGGCCATTATCCGCAAGATAGGAGATGCAGCTTACTTTCCTAACACAGAAAAACAGGCACAGAAACTTAGACAAAATGAGAAGACAGAGAAATCTGTCCCAAATGAAAGAACAGGACAAGGCTATGGCTGGAGATCTAAGTAAAACAACTATAAATAACATGCCTGATAGAGAATTCAAAGCAATGACCATAAGGATACTCACTGGACTTGAGAAAAGAGTGCAGGACATCAGTGGGACCATTAACATAGAGATAAGGAATAACAGCCGAGTTAAAGGGGTCAATAAATGAAATGAGAACATGTTTGATGGAATGAACAGATCTAGAAGACAGAGTAATGGAAAGTAATAAAGCTGAACAAAAGAGAGAAAAAAGAATTATGCAAAATGAGACTAGACTTAGGGAACTCTGTGAATCCATCAAAAATAATAACATTTATATTAGAGGATTCCCAGAGCAAGAAAAGGGAGAAAGGTGGGGGGGAGGGAGATAATTTATTTGAAGAAATAATAGTTAAGAACTGTTCTAATCTGGGGAAGGAAACAGATATCCAGATCTAGGTGGCACAGGAAACCCCCAACAAAATCAACAAAAGCAGATCCACACCAAGACATATTATAATTAAGGTGGCAAAATACACTGATAAAGAAAAAAAATATTAAAGGCCACAAGATAAAAGACAGTTATATACAAAGGAAACCTCATAAAGCTATCAGCAGATTTTCCAGCAGAACCTTCCAAGTTAGAAAGGAGTGACATGATACTTAAAGTGCTAAATGGGAAAAACCTGCAGCCAAGAATACTCTACCCAGCAAAGCTATTATTCAGAATAGGAGAAATAAAGAGTTTCCCACACTAACAAAAACTAAAAATGTTCATGACCAGTAAAGCAGCCCTATAAGAAATATGAAAGGGGACTCTCTGAGTAAAAAAAAAGGAGAGATTAAAGTGACAGTATGAAGGCAGTTAACATAAAAGCAGTAAAAATAAATATTCCTGCAAAAAAATCTGTCAAGGAACTCATGAAATAAAAAGATGTAAAATGTGACACCATATGCCTAAAACATAGGGAGGAGAGGAGTAAATGGGTTCAAATTTTTTAACAACCATCAACTTAATATAGACTGCTATATGCAGAAGATGTTATATACAAACCTAATGGTAATCACAAATCAAAAACCACTAATAAATATGCCAAGAATAAAGAGAATGAAATCTGAATATATCACTAAAGAAACCAGGCAAACCATGGAAGAGAGAAAAGGAGCGAAAATCCTTAGAAACAACCACAAAACAAGTAATAAAATGGCAATAAACACATATCTATCAATAATTATTCTACATATAAATGGACTAAATACTCTAATCAAAAGACACAGAATGACAGAATGGATAAAAAAATAAGACCCATCTAATATGCTGCTTACAAGAGACTCATTTGAAACCTAAAGACAGCTGCAGTTTGAAAGTGAGGGAATGGTGAAATATCTATCATGCAAATGGGTGTCAAAAGAAAGCCAGAGTAGCAATATTTTTATTGGACAAAATAGACTTTAAAACAAAGATTGTAACAAGAGATAAAGACAGACACTATATAGTAATAAAGGGGACAATCCAACAAGAAGATAGAACAATTGTAAATATTTATGTACCCAATATTTATGTACACTCAAATACATAAAACAATTAATAATAAACATAAAGGAATTAACAGATAATAATACAATAACAGGGGACTTTAACACCCTATTTACATCAATGAACAGATCATCTAAACAGAAAATCAATAAGGAAACACTGGCTTTGAATGACATACTGGACCAGATAGATTTAACAGATATATTCATCCTAAAACAGCAAAATATACACTCTTTTCAAGTGCACATGTTACATTCTCCAGAACAGATCACATTTTGGGCCACAAAGCAAGCCTCAACAAATTTTAAAAAAATCAAAGTCACACTCTACATCTTTTCTGACCATAATGCTATAAAACTAGAAGTTAACCACAAAAAAAATCCAGAAAGTACACAAATACATGAAGGTTAAATAGCATGCTACTAAACAATTAATAGATCAATCAGAAAATAAAAGAAGAAATAAAAAAGTACACTGAAACAAATAAAAATGAAAATACAATAATTTAAAACCTTCAGAACGTAGCAACAATGGTTTTAAGAGGGAAGTTTATACCAAGATATGTCCTGAAAGAAACTAGTCTAGATGACTGGAGATGTATCTCCTACTGTGACAAGGTCTTGATACATTTGTAAATCTGTAAATTATTTTCATTGGAATATAAGTATTAAGTTTTCAGATTTAGCCAACACGATGTGTGATATATTCTGAGAATATTTTTTATAACTCAAAAAACTGTTTTCTATCAAACATGGTATAAAATATATTAAAAATTATTTTGCCAACCAGGTTGTGGCTTCATAATTCCTGTTTGGGTCTTTAAGAGTTGTTCATGATTACCAAATGTAAAAATATTTTTTTCCTACTTCTGGCAAGCTTTCAAAGCAACTTTTGGAGAATTTCAACTTACTTTTTAAATATAAACATAAGTATGTACTGTTCTAAAATGGCAGGTTAAAAATAAATTTAAAATAAATAGAATAGAATAGAATAGAATAGAATAGAATAGAATAAAATAAAATAAAATAAAATAAAATAAAATAAAATAAAATAAAATAAAATAAAATAAAAATAAAATAGCAGGTTAATCTATATGCCATTAAATCTCAACTGTGATAACTTCAGTAGATATCCTGACATACATTGACACTAGATTACTTCCCTATTACCCCTGGTGCTAATAACTTCACTCTTTTTTTTTTTTTTTTTTAATAGCTTTACTGAGATGAACAGTTGACCCCCACACAACAGGCACTTGAATTGTGCGGATCCATTACATGCAGATTTTTATCGATACAGTACTACAAACTTATTTCTTAGTGATTTTGTAGAAAGGTATTTCTACAAATGATTTTCTTAATAACATAAAATTTTTTCCAAGCTTACTTTATTCTAAGAATACAGTATATAATACATACAGCATACAAAATATGTGTTAATCAACTATTGATGTTATTGGTAAGGCTTCTGGCTAACAGTGGGCTGTTTGTAGTTAAGTCTAGGGGGAGTCAGAAGTTATACATGGATTTTCAACTGCACAGATGCTGGCCCCCCTAACCGTCATGTTGTTCAGGGGTCAACTGTAATTTACATAACATACAACCCATCCATTTGAAGTATATAATTCACTGTTATTTAATACATTCACAGGGTTGTACAACCATCATTACTATCTAATTATAGACAATTTCATCATGCCAAAAAAAAACCTTGTACCCATTAGCAGTCACTTCCATTTCCCCCCAACCACTAACCTATCATCTATTTCTATGAATTTACATATTCTGAACATTTCATAAAATAGGGTTTTGGGTGACTGGCTTCTATTACTTAGCATATTTCCAAGTTTCATTTATGTTGTAAAACTCATCAGGACTTCACTGCTTTTCATGTTGAATAATATTCAATTGTATGGGTATACTACATTTTATTTATCCAATCATCAGTCGATGGATATTTGGGTTGTTTCTATTTTTAAGTTATTATGAATAATGCTACTATGAATATTCATGTACAAGTTTACACGTAGACATATGTTTTCAGTTCTTTTTGGTATTTACACTTTCACTCTTACTCACATTGCCCTAGTTGGACATTGTGATTATTTTTAATCTTGACCTCTCATCCTATTCATCTGATCAATTCCTGCTAAATTATATGAAGGTGTGTAAGCCCAAACACTATAGGAGAATGAGGCTATTGTGCTGCAGCTAAATACATAGCAAGGAAAAGATAAGAGAATGTCTTATAAACGTACATGAAAGAGTTTATTTAATTTTAGGGAAGAACAGGACTAAAAATTTCCAGTTCGTTAGTGTTTAATTTTTCTGAATGACAAAGAGTATGTTACCAAACTCCCAGTGAGAGGGATAAATATAAAACACATGTGAGAGATAAATATAAAACACTTGAAGAACTAAGTGAAGGCAGAGGAGAGAGGAGGGCGAGAGGGACAAGGGGAGAGAGAGAGATAGGGAGGAGGGAGAGAGAAGACAGTGGGGAAGGAGTATGGGGGAGGGGAAGAGTGGGAGAGAAAAGGGGGAAATAGCCAGGAAATTGGCTTAAAAAGCAATGAGAAAAGATCTTTATTATTTTCTGCCCTAAAAGCGGTAATAGATACCTGTTTTAAAATACCTAAGACTATAAACAGGTAACATTCCACCAAGATTTTCAAATGCTCTCAACAGGAATTAATTCTGGAATATCAAGTTGCTATTACCTCCATGCAGGTTTGCTGACAGTACAAATGGATAGGACTTCATCCAGCTCATTACAGCAATAGTTTCTGGTTGGGTAGGATCTGTGATCTGAAAGAACTGGTCTGGGAAATTTCGGTTCAGGTCAAAGTTGTTGCTGTTGTTTCTGCCAATTACACTCACTGAATCTCCTGTATGAGAAAGTATTCAAATTTAAGCCATATTTCACTTACATTTTAATCAAACACACTGCTCTTAACTCAAAGGTAAATGTGAACACATCAGTCTTCACTATGATTAATTATCACACTATGATTAAAACATACATTTTTGGGGGCAGCCCGGGTGGCTTGGCAGTTTAGCACCACCTTCAGCCCAGGGCCTGATCCTGGAGGCCTGGGATCGAGTCCCATGTCGGGCTCCTTGCATTGAGCTTGCTTCTCCCTCTGCTTGTGTCTCTGCCTCTCTCTCTCTCTCTCTCTCTCTCTCTCTCTCTGTGTCTCTCATGAATAAATAAAATCTTTAAAAAAATGCATTTTTTGGTATTGTACATTAAAGAAGTGTTTCTCTTCCAGATCTTTTGAACAGAAAGGTAAAACCATTATTCTTTCATTTCTGTCCTCTGTTCAGACTTTGAAGGGAAAAAAATCCAACTACATAAATTATACTAAAACATTGCTCAAAACAAAAGTATTGCTCAATTGTCAATAATCCATATACAATGATGTGATCACTATGTTCAGTGGACATGACTGATCAGAGGGAGGTTCTATTGAACTGGTATACATGTTAATTAAAATATTGTAAAGAGATAGACCAAATGAAAAGAAGAAAATTGTGACATGCTTACATTAAAGTAATCACAAAAAGGTAGTCAAGGACATGGTTGGAAGTTTAACCTGAAGGAGAAGAAAGGGTTGAATTTAAATTTACTCCCTTTTAATAAGTAATGTGAATCCTATTATATCACTATGATGAGAAAAATTTACAAGTGAATGAGAAACATCTACTGGAGGGTTCACTATTAGAACAGTTTTATCTCTCAGAAAGGTCTCAAAAGAGGAATATGGAGGGATTTGTGAGGTTGACAAAGAATAAAGTCCTTAGCGAAATGAACTGAATTAAAAAAATGGATTAACCTGGTCATTCATTGGTTGGTTTTCTCAGTGTTCAGTCAGTGAGAGTCATGTGGCTGCATGTTCACATGGTTGGTACCTACTCTACTCACTGGTATGATTGCCTGGAAGGAACCACAGGTTGGGAAGAGAGATTCTCACACTCCTAGTGTTAGGCATAAAGTAGCCCCAGTAAGCAAGTGGCCATGCACCCTGCTCTGACTATACCGCCCAGGAGAGATGAGCCAGAGGAATGGAAAGTCAGTAACTCAGCAGGTTTAGAATATGCATGGGGAATACAACTGGGAGTCAAAATAGAGTCACTGGCTTCAAAAGAGATTTGGTTTGAGTTTTCACCTATGGGATAGTGTTCCCAATACAATAATTTTTTTTTTTAAAGATCCAGGTTCCTTTATTTTTTAAATTATTATTATTTTTTATGATAGTCACACAGAGAGAGAGAGAGAGGCAGAGACACAGGCAGAGGGAGAAACAGGCTCCATGCACGGGGAGCCCGACGTGGGATTCGATCCCGGGTCTCCAGGATCACGCCCTGGGCCAAAGGCAGGCGCCAAACCGCTGCGCCACCCAGGGATCCCTCAATACAATAATTTAACAAAAATTATGTTACACTGTAATTTTTAAAAATAATTAAATAAATTTATTTTATTAAGTTATTATTAATCAAAGAATTAAGTTACCTAAAATTATTCCATTTTTTAAAAAAAGATTTTATTTAATTATTCATGACAGACACAGAGAGAGAGAGGGGCAGAGTCATAGGCAGAGGGAGAAGCAGGCTCCATGCAGGGAGCCCAATGCAGGACTCAATACTGGGACTCCAGGATCATGCCCTGAGCCGAAGGCAGACGCTCAACCGCTGAGCCACCCAGGCGTCCCTATAATTATTCTTAAAATGGAAAAATGTATCAAAAATTTGTATTATATTTTAGGCAATAAGAGCCATTACCACAGTGAAGAACTCCATTAAATATAAAATTGATATCATAATTGTTGAATGAACTAGCCTATCTTAAAAGAATACAAAAGCGGGGATCCCTGGGTGGCGCAGCGGTTTGGCGCCTGCCTTTGGCCCGGGGCACGATCCTGGAGACCCGGGATCGAGTCCCACATCGGGCTCCCGGTTCATGGAGCCTGCTTCTCCCTCTGCCTGTGTCTCTGCCTCTCTGTCTCTCTCTGTGTGACTATCATGAATAAATAAATAAAATCTTAAAAAAAAAAAAAAAAAAGAATACAAAAGCCAGAACAAAATAAATTATAAGACAAAATAAGAAGAAATTCCAAGGAAATAACTAGTTCAAATTCTACTCCCAAAAAATCCTTATGATAATCAAAAAAGTTAAGCATTAATAGACAGCTATTCTTTACCTTCCTGGGCCTTTTCATATCCATCAGGATTCATGGATGGCATAAGGTGAATTCTAGTGCTGCGAACCAAATCTGTTACTTCAGGGTCTGTTCCAAAATTCTTACAAAGGTATTCAATGAGGTTCAATAATAGTTCTCGTCCAACCACTTCATTTCCATGCATATTTCCAATGTACTTAAATTCTGGTTCACCTGAAAATAAGATAATTACATAGAAGAGTTTTTTCCTTTTTATTTTATCACAGACTCTATTTTTTTCCCCAAAATATGTAAGGCCCTGAACCAAAAATTTTAGAAAAGACATACTTTGGCAAAAGAAGCAGGAAAAAGTATCTTATAAAGCAGCTTCCTTACTAAGATATACATCTGAGCAGGCTCAAAGCATATACACACATGCACATGCCATATAATATGAAAATAAAAATATTATCAGCAGAAAAAAATATAATCTATCCAGTATATTAAATACTGTGCCAGATATGGATTATGAAATGGATTTTTTCCTTTTCTTGCAAAAGATTGGTTACATTTTCTTTGTTCCAGTTATACCTACTATAAGTTATCCTTCTAGATGAAACACAGAACTATGGTACATAGCTCTGAGAGGCATTACTGAAATTATGTATAAGACCACACCAATTACCTGGTTCATGGACACCTGGATTATCAGATATCTCCATTACATAAAGTTCTCTTGACTCTACTGATTTTCCCAGTGAATAAAGCCGGGTGATGTTGGGATATTCATTGGCAAACCTTCTCAAGAATATTTCCATATCAGGGAAATGGTGGTGGTGAAAGTCCTTTGGTTGAATTGGTTGTTGGAAGGGTTGTGTTCCAGGAAGATTACTAAGCAGAGCAACTGTGCTAGCAGTTACTACCATCTCAGTTGTGTCAGGGATTACCGAAGCCACAGTCGGCCGAAGGGAAAAATTCACCTTTGTGGCTGGTCCTTCTTTCACTATTATATTATTAATAGTCAGTGGCATATACCTGAAAAAAATTTTTTTTGTAAAAGTAGGTGGCTTGGAGTTAAATTCAAACACACAATGCTTTAACATTATAAAAGCACAACAGGTTTTTCATTCTCTTACACTTAGTGGTCTATCAAAACTCAAACTGAAAAAAGGTAAATGGGTAAATTCAAGTCTTTTAGAATATGATCTCAGAGAATCCCAGGTTAATAAGTCTTTAAAGAACTATTTCTCTTACCCTCTTCTCAATTCCACACATTAGAATGCTTACCAAAAATTACATGCAAAGGAGAGAATAATATGAAAGACTGTAACCATTACTACATTACTCAAAGAAGGGATAAATCATCCAATTCTTTGCAATACCTTATCAAACTGACATTCCAACTAGTTTCCCAAATAGTAAAGTTCAAACTAAATGAAACATTTTCAATTAAATCCTTAGCAAACTGAGCTTCCAGAAAAGTGTCCAGGGGAGGTAAGAAACCATTCATTTCATATATTAGAAAGCTGATGATAATACAGCTCTTTAAAATGTCTTTCCCAGGGCAGCCCAGGTGGCTCAGCGGTTTAGTGCCGTCTTCAGCACAGGGCGTGATCCTGGAGACCCAGGATGGAGTCCCACATCAAGCTCCCTGCATGGAGTCTGCTTCTCCCTCTACCTGTGTCTCTGCATCTGTGTGTGTGTGTGTATCTCTCATGAATAAATAAGATCTTAAAATGTCTTTCCCTGGGACACCTGTGTGGCTCAGTGGATGAGCGTCTGCCTTCGGCTGAGGGGGTGTAATACTGGAGTCCGTCCCGGGATTAAGTCCTGCATTGGACTCCCTCCTGGGAGCCCACTTCTCCCTCTGCCTATGTCTCTGCCTCTCTCTCTCTGTGTCTCTTGTGAATAAATAAAATTTTTAAAAATATGAAATAAATAAAATAAAATGTCTTTCCCAGAGCTCCAAGTTTCTTCTACTCTGGTACTCAATTAGCTTTAAGGTAATGCTTTACACAGCTGATTGTCTTTTTAAGCTTTTAAAACTATCCTTCCTGACGCTTTTACAATTATGCTTCATATCCAGTTATACTGTTAGAGTATGTGACAAAAGACTCCACAATACTATTTTCTCACTATAAAGGAGAGAAAAATCAGAAAACAAGGAAAATAAAAGCCAGATACAGTAAATAACATTTCTTAGACTGTATTTCTCTCTTAGCTATAAACAGAAGCTTGATATTTTTAAAGTCTAAATTCTTACCCAGTTAAAACAGCTGTAATGTTGTAAGTTCCAGGAACAAGTAATCTGTGGAAATCACCAAATCTACCTGTTGTGATATTATGATTAATACCAGCCACTGAGATGGTTGCGTTCTCTAAGCCAGATCCCGTCACTGAATCTTTAACAAATCCTTTAACTCCAATATGGACCTAAAAAAACCAAGAATCAAAGTAGGCTGCTCAAAGACAATTTGGAAGGCAAGAGAAAATAACCTCTCTGCACTGATGCTAGAATTTCTTTAAAAAATAAGGTTACTTTTCTATTTCTCTGAAATATTTTTCAATGCCTCCAAGTGAAAATAAAATATAGACAATATGAAATTCTTAAATTTAAGTCCTATGTGTCTGACATCTAGGCCAGTAATATGCTTTTGAAATTCCTTCTCCTCCAACGTAGGCTTCTAATTTTTTCAACAAGGAATAGTTTTTCATTAAGTAATAATTTCTGGTATATTCAATAATATATTACCCTGCTCAATATTTAAATTAAACTGATGTCCATGACTGATATAGTAGTAAAGGCTCTCTAGCAAATATGATCACACGACATTGTAAGAACCTGACAGTAAAAGTTTGGCTAATTATTTTAGCCTATAAATGCGTTCTAAGATAATCAGAGAAAGCCCTCCAGAGGAAAAGAACTGTTAAAGATTGCTACTCATATGCAAATAAATTTCTCCCTTATGTCATTCATTATTTCTATACCCCAACCTTCCAGTCTGCTACTTTTACCTTTTCAATCAATGTGATCAAAGACTCACGATTGTTCTCCCATTCTTGTCGAAGCTGTGAAGCAGGTGGGTACTTGCAACAAGACAGTTCTAATGTAATCTCAAAACAGTTGGCCCATACATAATTGTAATCTTGCATACCACCTGTAACATAAAGGAAAAAATAAGTTTACTCTCAGAATTCTACCCTCAAAAAGACCAAAAAAATTAAATCAGCCACCTCTACATCTATAAATTTTCTTTTCATAAAATTGTTTGAAGTTGGGGAATATTCTTAGATTATAGAGGACACTAAGGAAGGTTAAAAGAATATACACTGAAAAGGAATATACATAAAGGAAATAAATTTGACTGACAGGATGAACAGTTATGAAGAGCACAAACATATCAATTAATAACAACAGTAATAATGATAACAGCTCTACATTTGGGTGTTTACCATATGCCAGACCTGTTCTATGAGCTTTAAGAGTATTAACATTTAATCTTTACAAGTGTATAAGGTAGGTATTATTATTTCACCCATTTTACAAATGTAAGATGTAGGATACAGAGAGGTTAAGATTTTTAACAGCATGCATGAAAAGTACACATGATCTTAAAGTTGTGAAGAATGTTCACGCCAAAGCACTATTAAGTGCCTACTTTTCTAACTGTATTCCCCTTTATCAAGAAGGTGGCAAGAAAAAAAGAAAGGCCAAATCTAGGGTGATGCAGCTACATAAATCAGGGAGGGAGGTGGAAAAACACAACAAATCCTTTCAAAATGTGTTCAGTGGAAGACAGAAGTAAAAGGGGGAGTAAGAATATCTACAGCCAACTACCTTCACCACTTCTATACACATAGAAGCCTACACACTCATTATGTAGAAAGTTTATTATAACCTTATCGTTTCTGTCACTTGATTTTTTTTAATAGACTTTATTTTTTAGGGCAATTTTAGGTTCACAGCAAAACTGAGCAGAAGGTACAAAGATTTTCCTTTACCCCCTGCCCCTATACAAGCATGAGCTACCTCATCAACATTTGCAACAGAGTGGTACATTTATTAAAACTGATGATCCTACATTGTTGACATATCCTTACCACCCAAAGTTCATAAATTACATTAGGATTCACTCTTATTATTATATATTCTATGGGTTTTGACACATGTATAATGACATGTTTCTACCATTACTGTATCATCTAGAGTAGTTTTACTGCCCTAAAAATCCATTGTGCCCCACCTATTAACCCCCTCCTACTCCCTAACCTTTGGTAACCATTTATCTTTTTACTATTTCCATATGGCTTTGCCTTTTCCAGAATGTCATTTAGTTGGAATCATACAGTATATAACCTTTTCAGATTGGTTTCTTTCATTTAGTAATAGGTATTTAAAGTTCCTCTATGTCTTTTCATGACTTGATAGTTTTCTTTTTAGTGCTAAATGATATGCCATTGTCTGGATGTACCAGTTTATTTTACCCATTCACCTACTGAAGGATGTGTTGGTTGCTTCCAAATTTTGACAATTATGAATTAAGTCACCATAAACATCCGTTTGCAGATTTTTGTGTGAACGTAAGTTTTCAACTCCTTTGAGTAAACACCAACGAGCATAGTTGCTAGATCATATAGTAAGAATATGTTCAGTTTTTTTAGAAAACACCAAACTGTAAAAAAAAAAAAAAAGAAAAAAGAAAACACCAAACTGTTTTCCAAAGTGGTTTGTAGCATTTTGCATTCCACTACCACCAATGAAAGAGTTTCTATTGCTTCACATCTTCATCAGCATTTGTTGTCAGTGTTCTGGATTTTGGCCATTCTGGTACGTGTGTAGTAGTAACTTGTTGCTTTAATTTGCATTTTCCTGATGACATGAAATATGGGACATCTTTCATGTTTTGGTTTTTTAAGATTTTATTTATTTATTCATATGAGACGCACAGAGAGAGGCAGAGACATGGGCAGAGGGAGAAGCAAGCTCGCCAAGGGGAGCCCAATGCAGGACTTGATTCCAGGACCTGGGGATCACAATCTGAGCCAAAGGCAGACACAACCACTGAGCCACCCAGATGCCCCATCTTTTCATGTTTTTTTTTAAAGATTTTATTTATTGAGAGACAAAGAGAGAAAAAGAGAGAGAGAGTGCATGAGCAGGGGGAAAGGCAAAGGGAGAGGGATAGCAGACTCCCCACTGAGTAGGGAGCCCTTTGCAGGGCTCAGTACAGGACACTGGATCATGACCTGAGCCAAAGGCAGCTGCTTAACTGACTGAGCCATCACAGCGCCCACATCCTTTCATGTTTATTTGCCACCTGTATAACTCTTTTTATTTAAAGATTTTATTAATTTGAGAGAAATAGAATAAGCGAGCAAGCAGGTAGGGGGAGAAGCAGAGGGAGAGGGACAAGTAGACTCTGTGCTGAGCACAGAGCCCAATGCAGGGCTCAGTCCCACAACTCTTAGATCAAGATGTGTGCCCAAATCAAAAGTCAGACAGTTAACTGAGACACCCAGGCATCCTTGCCACCTATCTAACTTCTTTGGTAAGGTGTCTGTTTTTTGCCCACTTTTTAATCAAGTTTTTTTTTCTTATTGTTGAGTTTTAAGAATTCTTCATGTATTTTAGATAACAGTCCTTTATCAGATGTGGTTTCTTCCCTTTGGGGGCAGAATAATATTCCATTGTATGTGTATACCATGTTTTCTTTATCCAAATGTCAATGGACCTTGAAGTTGTCTCTTGGCAATTGTTAAATAATACTGCAGTGAAGATGGATGTGCAAATATCTTTTCAAGATCCTGCTTCAATTTTTTTGTATAGGTACTCAGAAGCAGGATTACTGAATCATACGATAATTCTATTTCTAACTTTTTGAGGAAGTTCCATACTGTTTTCTATAGTGGCTGCACTATTTTTATATTCCCGCCAACCATGCAAAGGGTTCCAAATTCTCCACATCTTTACTATTTTGTTTTTTTGGTATTTATTTTTTATAATGACCATCTCAAAGGAGTGTAAGGTGATGAGTCATTGAGGTTATGATCTGCTTTTCCCAATTAGTGATAATGAGCATCTTTTCATATGCTTATTGGCCATTTGTATATTTTCTTTGAAGAAATGCCTATTCATATCCTTTGCCCATTCTTTAATCAGATTATTTGTGGGTTTTCTTTTTTGAATTGCAGTTCTTTATATATTCTAAATATTAAACCATTATCAGATATATGGTTCTCGAATATTTTCCATAGGCTGCTTTTTCTTATACTGTTGATCGCTTTCCTTGCTGCACAGGACATTGGAGGGTTTTGAACAGGGATATGATATGATCTAAGCCACTTTTTTTTTTTTTTTTTTTGAAGTAGGCTCTCCACTCAGTGTGGAGCCTAATGCAGGGCTTGAACTCATGACCCTGAGGATCAAGACCTAAGCTGAGATCAAGAGTTGGACACGACCAACTGAGCCACTCAAGTGCCCCATGAATTGCTTTTTAAAAAGATCATTTTGACTGCTGTGTGGAAAATGACTGGGGTCAGGGAGCAAAGGGGAAGCAGAGTGAAGAATTAGAGAAGAAAAGGATGGTAACTAGGTTGGTAGTAGACATGAAGCAGACAGATTTGGATGTAGAAAGGACTTGTTTATACAGAATCAAGGATGACTTCTAGATTTTTGGTGAGAGGAAACTAGGGAGATAGTGGTGCCATAACTATCTGAAAGGATAAGAACAAAGGAAAAAGCTATGACATCTCTAAGCTCTGTCCTTGGTCCTCTTCTCTTACTTATTCCCTTCATGTCTCATGTAGTCCCATGGTTTAAATATTATCTATAGGCTGACAACTCTCAAATTTCTATCTCTAGCCTATATCTCTTTCCCAGACTCCAGACTTGTACAACCAATTGCCTATTCAACATCTCTACTTGGATATCACAATCTTAACATATATTCATCGTCTTTAAACCTGCTCCACCTGCAGTCTCTCCTATCAGGGCTAATGGCACTTCCATCCCTCCAGTTGCTCAGGCCAAAAGCCTTTGGAGTCACATTCCAATCTAAAGCATTAGAAAATCATTCTAGCTCTAAATTCAAAATCCAGAAACCAAAGATTTCTGCTCACCTCCATGGCTGCTGCCCTTGTACAAGCGACCATCCTCTCTGCCTGGATTTCTTCAATCACTCTTTATGGGTCTCCCTGTACCTGCCCTAGCCCTTCTATCAACAGAGATGTCAGATTAATTCTGTTAAAATGTAAGTCAGATGTTACTTTTCTGTACAATGACTCCCTTTTTCATTCTGACTAAAAGCCAGTTTTTATAGTCGTCAAAGGCCTTACATGACTTGTCTTCTACCATTTTCCTTTGCCCTTTAACGTCCTTTCATACTCTCCCATCACTGGCTCTGCATCTGCCACAACGACTTCCCTGCAGTTCACTGGATATACTAGCTATCTCCTGACTTTGGGTCTTTGCTCTAGCTATTCCCTTTGCCTGGTATGCTCTTCTTCCAGATATCCCTGCTTGATTCATTCCCTCACCTCTAGCTTTTTGTTCCAATTTCAACTTGACTTCCCCCATTTAAGTTGCTCCTCTCCTCAGCACTGTCCCCAAGCCCATCCCACCAACACTCATAATTCTGCTCACCGTTCTGTACTTTTTCTTTTTTCTACAGTACTTAACAATTTACCTATTAAGTTTATTATTTACTGCCTATTTCTCTCTACTAGATTATAAGCAACACAGAGCAGAAATATTTGTTGCACCCACTGATGGATATTCCAAGCACTAGAGCAGTATCTGGCACACAGTAGTCCTTCAGTAAATATTTGATGAAGGAATAAAACTAGGCAATTAGGGGATCCCTGGGTGGCACAGCGGTTTGGCGCCTGCCTTTGGCCCAGGGCGCAATCCTGGAGACCCAGGATCGAGTCCCATGTCGGGCTCCCGGTGTATGGAGCCTGCTTCTCCCTCTGCCTGTGTCTCTGCCTCTCTCTCTCTCTCTGTGTGTGTGACTATCATAAATTTAAAAAACAAATTAAAAAAAAACTAGGCAATTAAAATTTGTTTTGAATGTATTAAATTTGAGATGCCCCTTGAACATCTATGTAAGGATGTCAAATAGAGGTTGTCTTCCAGAATATATGCAAGTTTATAACCATTACAAGCCCAGTAACTTGGTCTTAAGCCTTTTTTTAGAAGGCAAGGTATCCATCTTTTGGCTTTCTCTTATTGTCCAGCATCTTGGCACTCACTTTGGGTCTGGTATCTATGATCATCTTTGGTTAACTCTCACTTGTATGTACACATGTGAAATACACATAGTAGTTATCATATATAATATTTTATTTCTTTTAAAGATTTTATTTATTTGAGAAAGGGAAGGAGAAAGAGAGAGCATGAGTAAGGGGGAGGGACAGAGGGAGAAGCCAACTCCCTGATGAGCAGGGAGCCTGATGTGGGGCTCCATCTCAGGACCCTAAGATTATGACCTGAGTTGAAGGCAGATGCTTAACCAACAGAGCCACCCAGACACCCCATACATATTTATTAACTTTTTCCAATTTTGTACTATATTGGTCATAATACAATGGTCATTATGTTTAAGATATTATACTAAGATTATAAGATTTATAAATAAGAGACATACCTTCACTCATAGTCTAGTTTTGGTGAGGAAGCAGAACACAGAATACATAAAAATTACAATTTCAGAGCAATGCGAGTGTGGATTAATATGTTTTTTGCATATGTAAAATTTAATAGCTGTTTTAAATTGCAAACATGGCCAACTCATATTTTAATTATGCCGAAGGCAGTGAAGTAGACTACTTACAACACTATAATCACCTGGCTTGAGTCTTGGCATCTTTTGTCTGTCCCTTAATTATCTTCAGTAGCAATTTAAGAAACGCTAGCTAAGAGCAACAAGAAGACCAAGTTTACAGTAATATGTTGAAGTATTATCTAATCAGCTTTTTAGACTTAGCTTTAATAGTACTGTAACTAGTCAGTGCCAATTAATGACACACAGAAATATATTCCCAGGGTAAGAGTGGAGAGGAAGAATAGAAGTCTTTGAAAAAGAAGACTTCAAGAGAAGAAATTACAGGGGCACCTGGGTGGCACGATTGGTGAAGGGTCTGCCTTCAGCTCAGGTCATGATCTCAGAGTCCTGGGATCCAGCCCCACATCAGGCTCCCTGCTCATCAGGAAGTCTGCTTCTTCTTCTCCTTTTACTCCTCCCCCCTGCTTATGCTTTCTCTCTCAAATAAATAAATAAAATATTTTTAAAAAGACCAAGAGAGAAGTTACATTTAGTGGCCTCTAGTCCCATAGATCACATAGTGTTGCAATTTTTTTTTTATCATATAACTACAGACAATCTAAAACTAAATGTCAGATTCATGGAGACAAAACTCTTTTCGTAGGTCCTATAGATTTGAGGAAGTATTACAGTGAATAGTGTACCTAACTGTAACACATCTTTGTGGAATCAATTGTAGCCTCACAGTATAGAATCTAGGAGAAATACAAAATATTAATTGAATCTTGGCATACGCTCTCCAAGTTTTCCTGTGATAAGACCCTATTTAACAGAAAGCCATGTAAATATTGGAAATAAAAGGATGATCACACTACATAGAAACAATACAAAAACTAATTCCTTTCCCATATTTCAGCAATAATCAGAAAGCATAACAGAAAAAAAGATCTCAGCAACAAAACCCACAACACACATAAGATTAAATATAATAAAATGGGGATCCCTGGGTGGCGCAGCGGTTTGGCGCCTGCCTTTGGCCCAGGGAGCGATCCTGGAGACCCGGGATCGAATCCCACATCGGGCTCCCGGTGCATGGAGCCTGCTTCTCCCTCTGCCTGTGTCTCTGCCTCTCTCTCTCTCTGTGACTATCATAAAAAAAAAAAAATAAAATAAAATAAAATAAAATAAAATAAAATAAAATAAAATAAAATAAAATAAAAATAATAAAATGTATAATACTAAGTAACATAAAATTTTAATGAGGGATGTAGATTTCATGCTTCTAGATAGGAGGCTTATAAAAATATCAAATTTCCTTGAAATTAATTTATAAATACTACACAGAAAAATAGATTTTTATTCCAAGTGGACAAAATGATCTAAAATTTAGAAAAACAAATGGATGAGAATATCCAAGACAACATTAAAAAATAAGAATGACAATAGGGACTTGCATTGCTACATATTAAAATGTCTTAAAACTGTACTTACTAAGGCAGTACAGTTAAGATCAAAATAAACAGACCAATAGAACAAAGCAGAAAGCACAGTAACAAAAACATTTGCAATAACAAAATGATTAAAGATACATTTAAAACCGATGGGTAATGAATTAGTCAGTAATTATTACATGAACAACTGGTTAACCATGTGACAAAAAATAGAGGGGAGGTTTATTTCATATCATACCAAATAAGTGCTTAAATCCATATGGAATGATGTAACAATGGGATCGTAAACAAAACTGGAAGCCAACAGAAATATTTTCATAGTCTCAGGATGAGAACCTTTCCGAGTATGACAACAAAATAGTACAAAAGCATAAAAGGAAAAAAATGATGGATTTAACTGGTAACAATTGTAAAATATTGGTTAATCAAAAAACAATCTTAAAAATAGTTTTAAAAAAGAGACAAAAAAAACCTCATAAAATAAGGGAATTTAGAACATTCCTGAGTAATAATTCAAAAACTATGTGTATGAAATCTTCAAAACAGGTATGACCCTAACATAGAAATTTCTTTTTCAGGAATTTATTCCAAGATAATAGCTACAAGGATGAGAATTATAGTGTTTAAATTGAAAGAGAATAAAACTGGAAACAACCTGAATGTCCAAAAATGGTGGGTCAGTATATAAATTATTATATAAAATAAGCTACTATGCAACTATTTAAGGTGTTGTGGACATATATTTATGGGCATGGTATTTACCATATAACAAACAAGATTACAAAACAGCATATAAAGATAAATCTTATTTCATGATACTTAAATTTTATTCTTCTTTGAAACATACAGTTTCTCAAAAACTATACTCAAACTATCCTCAAAACAATACTCCCCTATACTCAAGTATGAGTTAATTGATCAATCAAAACAATTTTGACAATCTCTCTAATCAACATACTGCTATATAGTGTTTTTTTTAATCAGGTTTATTGAGTCATATAGTTTATATACTGTAAAAGTCATCCCTTTTAAGTACATAGTGCAATGTGTACATTCATATAAGCCCCACCACAATCAAGATGCATAACATTTATAACATCCCAGGAAGTTCCCTTCCCCCCAGCTCCCAGGCTCTGGGCAACCACTAATCTAATTTCTTTGCCTATATTTTTGCCTTCTCCAGAATGTCATATAAATGAAATCATGTAGTGTGAAGCCTTTTGTATGAGGCTACTTTCATTCAGCACAATGCTTTTGAGGTTCATTCATATTGTTGCATATATAAATTCTACTTTTTTTTTTAAAGATTTTATTTATTTATTCATGACAGACACAGGGGGGCGGGGGGGAGACAGGCAGAAACACAGGCAGAGGCAGAAGCAGGCTCCATGCAAGGAGCCTGACATGGGACCCGACACGCCCTGGGCTGAAGGCGGAGCTAAAACGCTGAGCCACTGGGGCTGTCCTAAGTTGTACTTTTTATTACTATGTATCCCCTCGCATGGATATAGTACAATTTATTTATCCATTCACATTCGATGGGTATTTGAGTTGTTTTCAGTTTGGTGATTATAAATAGAGCTGCACAGAGATCTTAGTGTGGGTATATATTTTCATGGTTTTTTTGGATAAATATCTAGGAGTGGCATGGCTGAGTCATACAGTAAAAGTTTAACTTTATAAGAAACTGTCAAACTGCTTTCCAAAGTGGCTTACCATTTCACATTCCTACCAGCAGTACATGAATGTCCCAGTTGCCCTGCATCCTCACCTAACAAACTGCTCAAGCAACTGTTCAGACTTTTTAACTGGAAGTATTCTAGTAGGTGTGTAGTGGGGTCTCACTGTAGTTTTAATTTGTATTTCCCTGACCACAGATAATACTGCACATCCCTTCATGTCTTTATTTATCATCTATATTAGGAGACCTTGGAGACTAGGGACTATTGGTGATATCTTAGAGAGGAAGGACCTTAAGAAAGGGATCCCATAAAGTTGTCTATGAACTCCTGGGTTCAATCTTGAACTGCACATGTGTGGGTATGATCCTAAACAACATACTAAAAGCACGGAGAACTGAATTACAAAACAGATCACCGCCTAGCTCCCAGACTGGTCCTTAGGAGATGAGTACATAGAACAGATCTGAACAGAATCACAAAAGTTTTGAAAATTGATATTGCAATCACAGCCCACAGGAGGCAAGTCAAAACTTAAAATGGAGCCTAACTGGGTCATTCATTGCTAAAACAAAAAAAGAAATTATCATCTTTATAGAATTTAAACAAGACTCAGATCTCATAAGATCTAAAATTTCCAGTCTATAACTCAACATTATTTTACATTCAAAGAACCAGGAAAATGTCAAACACTTGAAAGGAAAAAATAATGATGAGATACCAACTCCAAGGTGACCTAGATGTTGGAATTATCACACTAACCTTAAAGCAGTTATTTTAGCCGTACTACAAGGAAGTAGGATGAACCATTCTTGAAATAAAAAACAGAAGATATAAAGAAGAACAAAGAGGAAATTTCAGAACTGAAAAATATAATGACCAAAAATTTAAAATTTACTGGATGAATTCAACAGAAGAATGGAATCGACAAAGGGAAAGAATGAGTTAAGTTATAGACAGACAGGTAGAAATTACCTAATGTGAACAACAGAGAAGAAAAAGAATAATTTTAGGGACAAAGGTCTACCCATGGGTCTGACATTCTTGTCACTGGAATCTGAGGGCAGAAAAAGGGCACAATGGAAGAAGAAGGAGGAGGAGGAGGAGGAGAAGAAGAAGAAGAAGAAGAGGAAGAAGAAGAAGAAGAGGAGGAGGAGGAGGAGGAGGAGGAGGAGAAAGAAGAAGAAGTAGTAGTAGTAGTAATGATGGCTATTAACTCCCCAAATTTGGCAAAAGACATAAACTTCGATTTCAAGAAACTCAGTAAATCCCAAACAGGATAAATTAAAAAAAAAAAAAAGAAAAAAAAAAGAAAGCCTAGATACTTCATAACCAAACTTCTAAAAACCAAAGACAAAGGAAAAAGTCTTGAAAGCAGTAAGAGGAAAATGATATGCTCATATGGGGAACAACAGTCCAAATGACTGAATTTCTTCATTGAAAGCCATGGAGGCCCGAAGGCAAAAGCACAGAACATTTAAAAGGAAAAAAACCTGTCAACCCAATACCTAGAGTTTTATAACCAGTGAAAAAGGCAAAAATGGACATTCTCAGTGAAGAAAAACTAAAGAATCCATCACAAACCAACTTGCTTTAAAAGAAATGCTAAAGAAACTTATTCAGGTAAAAAAGAAATGATACCAGAGAGAAACTTGGAACCTCTAGAATGAAAGAACAACAGAAATGGTAAATATCTAGGTAAATATAATAAACTATTTTTTTCCTCTTAAGTTCTTTAAAATATGTATGACAATTGAAAACAAAAATCCTAACATTGGTGAGGTTTTCAATGAATATACACATAACCAAATAAAGTGGTGGAGGGTACAATGTGGTGGTTAAGATTTGTGCATTCCTCCTGAAGTCGTAAAATATCAACCCTATGTAGAACTATGAAAAGTTAAGTGTGACCCAGCAATTGCACTAATGGGTATTTACCCCAAAGATACAGATGTAGTGAAACGCCGGGGCATCTGCACCCCAATGTTCATAGCAGCAACATCCTCAATAACCAAACTATGGAAGGAGCCACAATGTCCTTCCACAAATGAATGGATAAAGAAGATGCGGTATATATACCGGTGTATAGATACACACACACACACACACACACACACACACACACACACTGGAATATTACTTAGCCATCAGAAAGGATAAATACCTACCATTTACATAGACATGGATGGAACTGGAGGGTATTAGCTGAGTGAAATAAGTCAGAGAAGGACAATCATCATATGGTTTCAGTCATATGGGGAATATAAGAAATAGTGAAAGGGATTATAAGGGAAAGGAGGGGAACTGAGTGAGAAAAATTAGAGAAGGAAACAAACCATGAGAGACTCCTAACTCTGGGAAACAAACAAAGGTTGTGGAAGGGGAGGTGGGCGGAGGGGTTGGGGTAACTGGGTGACAGGCACTGAGGAGGGCACTTGATGGGAGAGCACTGGATTTTATATTATATGTTGGCAAATCGAACTTCAATAAAAACAAATGGAAAAGAAAAAAAGTTAAGTGTGTAAATTGTAACTCCTAGAGCAACCACCAAAATAAACTATACAAAGGAGATATAGTAAAAAAACACAGAGATAAAATACGAAACATTTAAACAATCCTGTAGAAGACAAGAAAGAGGAAGCCGCAGAATAAACACCAGAGGGAATAAAGAGGAAAATAATTTAAAAAGTAGACTTAAATCCAAACATATCAATAATTATATCCAGTGTAAATGGTATAAACATACCGACTAAAAGACAAATTGTCAAATGAATTTAAAAACAAGAGCCAGGGACACCTGGGTGACTCAGTGGTTGAGCATCAGCCTTCAGCTCAGGTCAAAATCGGGAGTCCTGGGATCAAGTTCTGCATGGGGCTCCCTGCAGGTAGCCTGCTTCTCCCTCTGCCTGTGTCTCTTCCTCTCTCTGTGCCTCTCATGAATAAATAAATAAAATCTTTTTAAAAAATTAAAATAAATAAAATATTTTTTAAAAACACACACAAAAAAACCCCACAAGAGCCAATTCCATGCTGTCTATAAGAAACTCACTTAAAATGTAATGGCATAGGTAAGTTAAAAGTAAAAGAATGGAAAAAGACATACTATGCAAACATAGAACAAAAGGAAAATGGAGGGGCTATAGTAGTATAGTAGTATCAGCTAAAGTAGATTTCAGAACAAGGAACAGTGCCAGAGATAAAGAGGATATTACATAATGATAAAAGGATCAATTGACCAAGAAAACATTACAATTCAACTCCACCATCAACTAGATCTAAATGACATTTATAGCACATCCCACCCAACAACAGTAGCATACACATTCTTTTTCAAGTATAAATGTAATATTCATCAAGACAGACAATATCCTGGGTTATAAAACAGACTTAACAAATGTAAAAGAACTGAAATCATACAAGGTATATTCTTTGATATGATGGAATTACACAGAAATTAGTATTAGAGGGCTACATATAGGATATCCTTTTTAAAAATTTATTTGAGAGAGAGAGAGAGAGAGAGAGAGAGAGACCGTGCACAAGCATGGGGAGTGGCAGGCAGGCAAAGGGAGAAGGAGAAGCAGACTCCCCCTTGAGCAGGAAGCCCAATGTGGGACTCAATCCCAAGATCCCCGGGATCAAGATAGGAGCTGAAGGCAGCCGCTCAACCAACTGAGCCACCCAGGTGCCCAAGAATCCTTTTTTTTTTTTTTTTAAGATTTTATTTATTTATTCATGAGAGACACACAGAGAAAGGCAGAGACACAGGCAGAGGGAGACACAGGCTCCCCACGGGGAGCCGGAAGTAGAACTCTGTCCCAGGACCATAGGATCATGACCTGAGCCAAAGGCAAGCGCTCAACCACTGAACCACCCAGGCGTCCCAGGATATCCTTTTCTTAATGAAATCTCATAAAAGTAAAGCATATTTCCTCTAAGCCTATAATAATAAACTATTCTCAGAAAGCAACTGTTAAGTTGTGGTGTCTACCCAATCTACCTATTTCTAAACTCATAGGAACCCACCAATGTGAATAGTAGCAAACTAACCTTTATTTGCAACACAAAAAAAGATAAAGCTACCCTAAGTTTAGAATGTCACAAAATTTTTATTCACCAACTTCGCTTCAGTTTAGAAATTACATTTTTAAAATCATCTAAAAAAAAAACTGGAAGCAAATGAAGATGTTAATTGAGTATTATGAATAACTTGGGATTTTTTTTTTGTGAGATGCTACAAATAGGCATTATTTGTTATCTGTGTTAAACTTAACATTTATTTTCCCAATACTAAATGTCAAAGACTCTGAGTAAGTAACTGATTTAGATCTTGTTGTCTTGATTTTTCCCTCAACAACAACAAAAAACCCTCCCTATACAAAGAGTTCCCTGTAGCAGATAATAGCCATTAATCTGTAGATAAGTCTGATGTTACTGACAGCTGCACCTACTTCCAGATTCAGTTAACACATTTGCTTTTTTTAAGGTGATGTCATGCAGCTCAACACAGGCTAAAAGATTAAATATCAGACTTCAGAACTATAGATTTATCCAGTCAAAGAAAATTTTAATTTGGGAAGTGGAACATTCATTACAGGCATGCCTCAAAGCAATAAAGCACTTTACTAATAGCATAAATGATCTGTTATTTATCTAACTTATTAACAATTATAAATAAGCAAGCCTCTATTACCCATTAGTCTCTCTCAGGGGGCTATCTAAACCAATGACCTTCAAACTTGTTTATTCATATTAAAATAATTTTGAAAAATTATGCAATGCTTACATATTTTTATTTAATTTGTATTTTTTAAAGGTTTTATTTATTCATGAGAGACACACAGAGAGAGGCAGAGACATAGGCAGAGGGAGAAGCAGGCTCCTTGCAGGGAGCCCAACGTGGGACTCGATCTCCGGTCTCCAGGATCACGCCCTGGGCTGAAGGTGGCACTACACCACTGGGCCACTGGGACTGCACAAATTTTTATACTTTTAAATAAAACTTTTACATTATTATTTTAGATGTCCCCAAATAAGTAAAAATTGAGGTTTAATTCCTGGAATCATCTATTTAAAACTTGTATGAACATATACTCTTCTTTAACAATAAGAATTTTATATCTTCCCTTTTTCTACTTGAACTTATATTTCTGTTCTGCTTCATCCACAGATTTTTTTTTAATATTTATTTATTTGAGAGAGCATGAGCAGAGGGGAGGAGCAGAAAGAAGGGAGAAGCAGGCTCCCCTCTGAGCAGGGAGCCGGATGCAGGGCTTAAACCTAGGACGCTGGGATCACGACCTGAGCTAAAGGCAGACGCTTAACTGGCTGAGCCACCAGGCGCCCCCACAGATTGTTATTTGAGTGTGACATATTTGTACGGTTCCAAGTCTTTCACTGATCATCCTATAACACTTTAAACTATAATATGTATGTGTATATACTTAAATTTTCCTTAATTTTCAGTTACCTTAATGCCCTAAGTACTAATTTTTGTCTTCTAGATTGAATTATTATAATAACAACTGGCATAAAATTTATCAGAAAGGCAAAATTATAAATTTTAATAAACAATAAACAGGTAATAATTCTTGAAAATATTTTTTTTAAAGATGTATTTATTTATTTAGAGGGGAGGGGCAGAGGGAGAAAGAGAGAATACCAGACTCCCCACTGAGCATGGAACCAAAGTGGGGCTTGATCTCAGGACTCTGAGATCATGACCTCAGCCAGAATCAAGAGCCCCTCACTCAACTGACTGAGCCACCCAGGCACTCCAAAAATATCTTTTAATGAGAAGTTTGGCGTGATGCTTTTAGGATACCATTAAAGTAATCACCAAATTGTCCCTTTTGTTTTGCCCCGAGAGTTTGTAAAACTGAGTCAATATACCAGAGTGAGCTTCAGGTGTGTAGAAAACTATGCCTATATTCAGTCAAGTGGTCAAAGAGGACATGTGATTGAATCTTCGCAGTAAGCACCTCTCTCAGGCAAACCAATTTTAGGAAAGAGTAGGTATGGAAGATCTGGAAATTTCTTTTCTTTTTTTAAATTTTTTTATTTATTTATGATAGTCATAGAGAGAGAGAGAGAGAGAGAGAGAGAGAGGCAGAGACATAGGCAGAGGGAGAAGCAGACTCCATGCACCGGGAGCCCAATGTGGGATTCGATTCCCAGCCTCCAGGATCGCGCCCTTGGCCAAAGGCAGGCGCCAAACCGCTGCGCCACCCAGGGATCCCTGGAAATTTATTTTCTTAAAGTTATTGAAACTAACAGGTCTCTTCCTTCTCCCCACACATACCTCAGTTTGAAAACCAGTGATTTAGATTATTTCCTCTACTCACAAGGAGAATTAACAAAGAAAGAAAAAAGGTATGAATTTTGTTTTGAAGCCTACCTATCTGGGTGTCTCACTGGCTCAGTCAGAAGAGTGTGCAACTCTTAATCTCTGGGTCATGAGTTCAAGCCCCACGTTGGGTGTAGAGATTACTTATATTAAAAAAAAAAAGGGGGGGGGGGATCCCTGGGTGGTGCAGCGGTTTGGCGCCTGCCTTTGGCCCAGGGCGCGATCCTGGAGACCCAGGATCGAATCCCACATCGGGCTCCCGGTGCATGGAGCCTGCTTCTCCCTCTGCCTGTGTCTCTGCCTCTCTCTCTCTCTCTCTGTGACTATCATAAATAAATAAAAATTTAAAAAAATATATTAAAAAAAACTTTAAAAAAAACAAACAAAACCTACCTAGCAATCCGAAGTTTTCTATGTTCAGAAAAAACTGATGTAACATACTATGAAACCTATAATGCTTTAATTCCTTTTCTAGTATCAAAAAACAAGACTGAAAGTGTAACCATTAGAAATCTGTCCAGTAGTACAACAAATTGTGATCAACAGTAATTGTAATGGGTGGCTAAATCTTCTGATCAAAGAATCTATTCATATCCATTAAACTCTTTCATTTGTCTAATAACACATTTTCATATGCTTTAATACACTCAATTCATCTTTATGATGGAACCAGTCCTTATTACTGTTTTCACTACAGAGAGATCTAGCTTTGTTGGGGGAGAAGTACTTTAATAAATTTAACCCTTCATTCAAAAATAGAGAACTAAGGAATGACCCACTCTTCTGCCTCAAGCAGAAAGTCAATAGAAAAAAATATAATCAATTCTTCAGTGTTAAGACTTGAACATAGCAAGTTTGTTTTAACTTGCCTTTGTAGGCCAAATTATAAAGTATGAAACTGTATTATACAAGAATCCTATAAATCATTTACAGAAAAAAACTGCAAATGTATTAAGAAATTTCATTAGGAAAAAAAAAAGAAATTTCATTAGGAAAAACATTTCGGAGTGCTTGAATATAGATTGGCAATTTCCATCCTATATTCAAATTTTGAGCTTACTGTTATTTCTTTAATAAAACTACTTCAAAGGATAATGAAAAGTTCTCACAATTTTGACATATGTGAATAATTTCTTTACTGATAATGAATGAGATATAAAGTGATAATTTTACACTCCCTGAGATATTTTTAAAAGCTAATGAGGATGGTGTTCATAAAAAATTTTAAGTGGGACATCTGGATAAAATGAATGGGGGAAAAAAAAAGAGGTTGCCCTTGAAAAAAAATCCCCATATTCCTGGTCTCTAAATTCAAGTTCATTTTGAGCAAATCTTAACTTGGTCGTTGTATTCTCAGCAACTTTATCTTAAAAATCTATTTCCCTCACCACTCCCACTGAATATATATTTGTTAATGATGTGGTTGTACAAAGTTAAACTAAATTACACAGTTCTGCATCTGTTTTCAGTTCTGTTTAAGTTTGGTCAACATGATCTCTCACACAGGTCTTTGAACTGCATTTTCCTTTTTTTAAAGTAGAATCCCAATTCTCTATCACCTGAGTTAAATAGAAAAAAACAAAAAAAGAAAAAGCACATCTAATTTCTAGACATCAGATCTGAAGATTTAGGGACCAATCCTAAAGTAGTAATTAATGTTTGGTTCTCAACCGTCACATAAGTCTATTATCACATTACAAAATACACAACTGTGCCGCTCCTAAAGGTCAGATTTTAAAATATCAGGCTATACTTCAGTTTCCTAAAGCAAATTCATGACTCAAGTAGAAGCAAGTACTCTGAGAACTGTTTTACCTTTTTGCTTTACTTTCAAATTAGGCAGCACTCAGATTAAAATAAAGAAAAAAGAAAGAGGTCCAATCACCTCCCTAATGAACAAATCAGAGAAGACCAAAAGCACTTTACTAATGCTCATTTGCTTATCTTAAAACATGAACAATGGACTGAGAATTAATATCTGAACTTCCAGCATTCCTTAAAAAAAAAAAAAACATCCCAGGGCAAAATGCCAAAAGTACATTCACTTTAGAGGTAAAAAACAAAACAAAAACAAAAAACCAGCCATCTGTTTATTTGTATTTGTATTACTTATTATATATATATATATATAGTTTGTGTGTATGTGTGTATATATATTACATAAATAGAATATATTACATATATAATATACAATAATATATATAACATATATATATATATATATATATATATATATATATATATAATATATTCTAGTTGAATTTCTGGCTCTAGCTCTAGCCAATTAAATTATGCCAGGAAACAATATCAATTTAATTTTCAAAATCATATACGCTGCCATACACTTTCACATCTCAAAACTCCTAAATCTCTTTATCATCTTGACTTCTCTCCCAATCTCCAGGGCCTATTTCCCAACTGCCCATTGGATACTTGTAACTAAAACATCAAGTACCATCCTGATCTTCACTCTTCTCTCACCCGAAGAGAATAGGAACACATGAGCACTCCTCCCATGAGTTTTCCTATTTCCATTATCATTCTCACTTTTCCAAGCTCAAAACCTCCGATTATATCTTTGGGTCCTTCTTTTTGACACTCTGTTCTACCATCTAACAACGGATAGTCAATCCCACAGTTTTTTCTGCACAATTTCTTATATTTCACACACCCTCTTCATCCCCACAGCATCCCTCTAGATAAAGCCCTTATTTCCAAAAAAGACCTTGCTCCAAATAGCTGTAAACACCTCCCTAGTGCCTCCTACTCTAGCACTCTTTCCCCACCAATACATTTTGTGTAAAGATAACTTTAAACAAATAGTACCACATTGTCCTAGCAGGAGACACAAAAAGCTACTAACAACAGAAATGGGTAAGCGTTGTATTGATGGTATCAACAAAAAGCTCCAGGAAGGCAAAAGAGTGACAGCTACTACACTAGAGGTTCCACTAGAATGGAACTGGGGAAAAACATTCCAGAAAATAGCCAAGGTACATGTTTTGAGGAAAGGACAAGCAGTTCAACGACAGGGAAGAAGTAAGAGAGAAGACCAGAAATGTAGGCTTGAGTCTGGGACCTTTAGTGTCCTGCTAGTAAGTTAGGACCTGATCCCGTTAAAATGTGAAACAAGCTAAGATATAAGAATGCTTTAGGTTTTTGTAGGTTTGCTACTTTGCTTATAACATAATTTTAAAAACAAAGTAATATAAGCACTAAGAGAACCAGACACATCTTCTGTAAGTGTAACTAGTGGTAAATTACCTTTCCTCTATACTTCAGATTAGTAAAGATTGCAGGAAAATTAGATATGACAGTATTCTCTTCATGTTCATTAAGGCAGGTTGGTTTATTTATGTTATTTAAATCTACTGTGTCTTTATTGATATTTTTGTCTTTGTGATCTAACAAATACTGAGACATGTTCAAAATCTCCTACTGGGGCGCCTGGGTGGCTCAGTCGGTTAAGCATCTGCCTTCGGCTCGGGTTATGACTCTAGGATCCTGGGATTGAGTCCCACTGCTTCTCCCTCTCCCTCTGTCTGCCACTGCCCCTGCTTGTGCGCTCTCTCTGTGTCAAATAAATAAATAAATAAATAAAATATTTAATTAAAATCTATTGTATTAATGGATTGGTCTATTCTTACTATCAGATATTGTATTTTTTCAATTCTACACTATTTGATTCATTTTTGGTCTGTTTTAAATAGATTCCAATTGTCTGGCATCTTATGATTAATCCATAATGTCCTGGGCTTTGTTTTGTTTTTGCTTTTTGTTTATTTGAGTATAGCTGACATACAATGTTAACCTAGTTTCAGGTGTACAACATAGTAAAAATTCAACAAGTTTATACATTGTGCTATGTTCACTGCAAGTGTAGTCATCACCTATCTCAATACATCACTATTATATCAACTGTAATCCTTATGCTGTGCATTTTATTCCTGACTCATTAATTCCATAACTTGAAGCCTGTACAGCCTACTCCCCTTCACTCTACTTTGCCCAAGCCTCCACTCCACCCCTATGGCAAACATCAGTTTGTTCTCTATAGGTTTGATTTGGTTGTTTTTTTATTCATTTGTTTGTTTGTTTTGAATCTACTTATGAATAAAACCATATGGTATTTTCTTTTTCAGTCTGACTTATTTCACTGAGTATAATACCCTCTAGGTCTATCCATGTTGCTTCAAATGACACAACTGAATTCTTTTTATGGCTGTATAATATTCCATTGTGTTTATATATATGTATATATGCGCATATACGTGTGTGTACATATATACATCACTTCCTTATAGACTAGTCTATTTTTTAAAAAGATTTTATTAATTTATTTGAGAGAGAGAACAAAGCAAGGAGGAAGGGCAGAGGCAAAGGAGAAGCAGGGAGCCCAACTAGGGCTCGATCCCAGGACCCTGGGATCATGACTTGAGCTGAAGGCAGATGACTAACTGATTGAGCCACCAGGTGCCCTGTCCATTCGTCTACTGATGGCTCTTAGGTTGTTTCTATCTTTTGGCTATGATAATACTGCAATAAACATAGGGATGAATATATCTTTCCAAATTAGTGTTTTTATTTTCTTTGGGTAAATATCTAATAATGGAATTACTGGATCATATGGTATTTCTATTTTTTGAGGAATCTCCATACTGTTTTCCACAATGGCTATGCCAATTTACATTCCCATCAATAGTGTACCAGGCTTCCCTTTTCTGCACATCCTCGTCATAATATCCTGCTTAATGACACAGAAAATGCTACTTCAGAATAAGCTTTTCAGTTGCTTTTTGGACCAAATATAACCTTTCATGCTGTTCAAAACAATTTGGTAATTATTCTCCCCCATGTTTTTCCCTTTCTGTCAGCAATCTATTTAAAGCCAAATATACCTCAAAATTTAGAGCACATTAGTGCTGCTCAGTCTGACCTCCACTTTATGCAGAGAATAGCTGCCCACGTGATCAAAAAGCTTATACTCACAAAAAACTGAGTTAGTTACATTAGATGCTATCTGGTCACATTTCATAACTCTCTGCCCAATAAAAGGTGAAGGGGGAAAAGGTTGAAATAAAGTATAAAAGGAGAGGGAATAAAGTTTGATAAATCCACAGAACATTTTCTTCTTCCAAAGGGGAAAAGGGGAAAAAAAAAATTCATAATTACCAGTTTGAAAAGTTAGCAGTGGTTTAAAAAGACATAAGTATAAAGCCTATGGCAGTTGACCTAATCATAGTCAGCAACGAAGCTAAGTGTTTTACATCCATTCTCACTTGGGCCTCGTAATCCTATAAGGTAGATAGTATTTGTCATCCTTTTATATATGTGGGAAATGAGTCTCAGAGAAATTCCTTAACTTGCCCAAGATATCTCTTTCACTTTCTCTCTCTCTCCCTCTCTCTCATACACACACACACACACACACACACACACACACACACACACACGTAGTCAGTGGCAGAGCTGGGATTCAAACTCAAGCCAGTCAGATTTCAAAGCTCTGTCCTTAGCCCCTATACTACACTGCCTATACTACACTGCCTTCCAAAGTTCTTTTACCTGCAAGGAAATGAAATATAACAGCATTTGCCCAAGTAAACTTCTAAAAATCATATCTAATTGTGACTTTTGATCATATAATTTCAATTATAGGTGGTCTAGGATTACTTGCCATTTTGTAAAATTTTGTAAGTTGAAAGAAAGCAATTTTTTAAAGTTGACCTAAAACTACAGTTCAGTTTCATTAAATTTGGTTTAGAATAAACCATCAAATGATTTTTAGGTCTTCTTAACTGTGAAGAAAGAAAAAAAGAATGATAGACAAAAGTCATACAAATCAGCACATTGTGGTGAAAAAAAAAAGAGTCTGCTCCATGAATAAGTTCAGCTTAGGTTCTTACAATAAGGAGGCTTTAGTAGCAGAGCATGACTATTCATTCAGAGGCCTTATTAGGATAGTTACTCCCTAGAGGGATCCTGCAGGTTTGAGACACATGTTGAGAGAAGCAAGGCCCACCCTCATAGGCAGGCTGGATATGCTGAGTCAATCCTGGCAACGAGCGTGAACATGGTGAGGCCAGATGACCCCATATCCCATGCTTCTAATATCCTTCCTGATCCTTGGCAGCAGGAATTGTTCCTATTTTGCTCCTACTGCTTTGCTCCCATCACCTAATACAGTATATGGGATGTGGCAGAGGCTCAGTAAATATTTGCTAAAGTAATAAATGATACTGTACAAGTTATTTCCTTTCTTGGGTCTTGATTTCTTTTTTTTTTTTTTAATTTTTTTTTTCATTTATTTATGATAGTCACACACAGAGAGAGAGAGGCAGAGACACAGGCAGAGGGAGAAGCAGGCTCCATGCACCGAGAGCCCGATCTCCAGGATCGCGCCCTGGGCCAAAGGTAGGCGCTAAACCGCTGCGCCACCCAGGGATCCCGGGTCTTGATTTCTTATAAAGAAAAAGAGTTAGAGTAGATAAATATATTCACTTTTAGCTCTAAAAGTATATACTTCTTTGAGCTAGAATTTCTTTCTTTCTTTTTTTTTAAGATTTTATTTATTTATTCATGAGAGATACAGAATGAGAGAGAGGCACAGGCAGCGGGAGAAGCAGACTCCATACAGGGAGCTGGATGTGGGACTCCACTCTGGGACTCAATCCTGGGACTCGATCCTGGGACTCAATCCTGGGACTCCAGGACCACGCCCTGGGTCAAAGGCAGGCGCTAAACTGCTGAGCCACCCAGAGATCCCCTGAGCTAGAATTTCTAAATACATCACATAAGGCATCAGTCAGATTACTCCAGGACATCCGGGTCTGAATACATGCCGAGTCACAGGTTTCACAATATCTTACTCACTGCAGTCCTGCATAAGATAAACAAAGTGAATTTGCCCTGTTGAAACTCTTAAAACTGCTCAATATTGCTGGGGCAGGAAGAGATAAAAGCTAGTTGTAGAAATAACAGTAAATGGCCACCCAGCTAGGAAAGGAGAAAAGTTGACATTCATTAAAACAATAATAATGGCAGCAGCAAAATTTAGCTTCTTCATATGTTTGAAGAATCAGAAAAATCTGATATCTGGTTTAACTGAATAATCTTTTTTTTTTTTTTAAATTTTTTTTTTTTTTGTAATTTTTATTTATTTATGATAGTCACAGAGAGAGAGAGAGGCGCAGAGACACAGGCAGAGGGAGAAGCAGGCTCCATGCACCGGGAGCCCGATGTGGGATTCGATCCCGGGTCTCCAGGATCGCGCCCTGGGCCAAAGGTAGGCGCCAAACCGCTGCGCCACCCAGGGATCCCGGTTTAACTGAATAATCTTACTGTGAAGGCAACACCCTCTTTTTTTTAATAATGTAACATAGATTTACCTTCCTTAATCATCAACCAGAAATTACTTTCTGGTTACAATTTTCTCCAAAAAAGAAAAGTAAATTATTGTTAACACATTATTTTAAATAATATCTTTAATTATTATGAAGCAACTTGACTATATCACAAAACCATTAGTTCATAAAGTCAGATTTGATTAAGTATGTTTGCTGAAGATTGAAATGGGATTAAACATCAAAGTCTGTCCCTTATCTATAAAAAAATTAAATGATTTTCAAATCACTTCTAGTTGTTACGGGCAGAAATGGCTTCTAATTATTTTAAACCTCTTATGGATGTTTGCTATATACAAAAAATATTGGTAGAAATACAGGGGAATCAAAAACTCAAAATTATCAAGTCCTCAAATTTAGGATCCAGTTTGGGTAAACAATGCTTCACACATATAAAGTCAAAGAATAATTCAAAGGTTTAAATAGAGGCACATTAAAGAGAAAGTAATAAGACACTTTATAATGTAACTGCCAATAAAAAAAAAAAAGTAAGGACGAGGTAAGATATTTCACCATGGGCAGATTCCAGGAGAAAAAGTTTATACAGAGGACATTTCCATGAATTACCTTTTTCCTTCTGTTTAGTCTTAATAGTCTAAGACTGCATTAAAAAATAGGTTATTATTCAAAGGACATCAAAAGTTTAAAAAGCACAACAGCTGGTCTATGTAACACTTAAAAAGAAAAGGTAAAAAAACTTAATTTAACAACTTTTTTAAAAACAATATTCCATGAAAAGTGAAAAATCCTTGTATATTACTGATAAGAATGTAAAATGGTATACAGCCACTGTGGTAAACAATTTGGTGGTTCCTTAAAACTAAACAGAAAATTACCATATGACCCAACAATGCCAGTCCTGAGTACATATCCAAAAGATCTATCTGTAAGCAAGAACTTTTTTTTTTTTTTTTTAAGATTTATTTATTTTAGGGAGAGAGAAAGAGAGCATGAGCAGGAGGAAAAGAGGGAAAGGAAGAGAGAGTCCCAGGCCGACTACACTGAGCACAGAGCCTGACAGGGAGCTCAATCTCACCACCTGAGCCAAACCAAGAGTTGCAGGCTAACCGACATGCTACCCAGATGCTCCCCAAACCAGGACTTAAACAGATATTTATATACCAATGTTCATAGCAGCATTACTCACAACAACCAAAAGGTGAAAACAATCCAGTGCCCGTCAGTAGGGGAACAGATAAACAAAATGGAGTATATACATACAATGGAATATTTCTCCATCATAAAAAACAATTAAGTGCTGAATGTATGAACCTTGAAAACACCATGCTAAGAGAAATAAGCCAGATGCAGGTCAAACACATGATTCCAGTTACATGAAATATCTAGAATAGGGAAATCCAGAGATAGAGAGTAGAGTAGAAGGGAATGGAGAATCATCGCTTAATGGTTACCAAGTTTGTTTGGAGTGTTGAAAAATGTTTGTAAGTAGGCAGTGGGGATATGGGTGTACAACACTGTGAATGTAATTAATGTCATTTAATTCTATACTTAAAAATAGTTAAAATAAGTTTTATGTTATATGTCTGTGTGTGTTCAACCACAATTTTAAAAAATTACATGAACCCGACAGATTAAAATATAAAAGGAAAATGTGCCCTTATATAAAAGGGAAAGAACTGGTAAGCATCACATTAACTAAGATGTCCTCCATGGCCACATGGCACATGTACTTTATGTGTGTCCTGATGTAGTATGATGTAATCTATGTAAGTCTTGCTGGAAAATTTGACTAGGATTTAGAATATGGGATGTTCTGTAGGACAAGTGACCTGAACTCTTCAAAGGATTCACCACAATTAAGAAAAGAGAGTACTGATATGATGGTTCTATATTGGGGAAACTACAAAAGCACAAGAACCAAATAAAATGCTCGAACCTTGATTGGATCTGATCTGGAAGAAAAGGAGCTATAAAGGAGAACTGAGGAATAATAAAGAAATTTGACTTATGGACTGAATACAGGATGGTAGTACTGAATTACAGTTGATCTCTCAGTTACATAATGGTATATAGTTGTACATAAAAATGTTCTTATACTTGGAAAATACATGCTGAGGTACTTACAGGTGAAATATTAAGGAAACTGCAACCTACTTTTGGATGGTTTGGCAAAAGAGAATGTGTGAGGGGAAGGGACAGGAGAGGTGGAGCATTCAGGGTAAGATAATAGTGGTGAATTTATTTATTTATTTTTATTTTTTAAATTATTATTTATTTATTCATGAGAGACAGAGGCAGAGACACAGGCAGAGGGAGAAGCAGGCTCCATGCAGGGAGCCCGATGCGGGACTCGATCCCGGGACCCCAGGATCCCGCCCTGGGCTGAAGGTGGCGCCAAACCGCTGAGCCACCCGGGCTGCCTAATATTGGTGAATTTAAATAAAGGATAATATAGGCCTTCATATAGTCTTTCAATTGTACTGTGGGTCTGAAATTTTCAAAATTTAAAAAAGAAATGCTTTTTAAAAATTAGAATTCCTCAAAATTTCCTCTTTTCCACTTAGAGTATACATAAGAAAGCTAAATGAGGGCAACTGGGCTGACTCAGTCAAGTAGAGCATGTGATCTTGATTTCAGGGGATCGGGAGTTCAAGCCCCATGTTGGGCATAGAGCTTACTTAATGAAAGCAAAGAAAAGAAGAAAAGAAAAAAAGAGAAAGAAAAGAAAAGAAGAAAAGAAAAGAAAAGAAAAGAAAAGAAAGAAAAGAAAAGAAAAGAAAAGAAAAGAAAAGAAAAGAAAAGAAAAGAAAAGAAAGAAAAGAAAGAAAAGAAGGAGGGATGGAGGGGGATAGGAAGGAAGGAAAGAAGAAAGGAAGCAAGCAAGGAAGGAAGGAAGGCCAAATGAACAAGGGGGAAAACATAGCAAATTCATAACTTTCCATACCTTCCACATCATACCAATGTGCGCCGTTTGTGATCCCATCTTTGAAAGTCTCATCTTCATCTCCTGGACAATGAGGGGCACCCGTTTTCATTATGGGATGGTTTGATGCATAGGCTTTTGCCAAGTATTTAAAGACTTCATCATCTGAGGTTTTGCTATAGATTCCAGTGGCCTTATGTTCTGGAGAGTCATCAAAAGGATAGCTTGCTACCACTGAGCCACCATGCAGATTTCCAGAAAGCACGAACCTTTGAAAACAACCAAAGCATGTATCAGTAAAAAAAGGCACAGAAAATGTCATGTATTTAAAAATCCTCTTTCATAAATGAATTCAGGTATCTCTTAGAGACCTAGAAAACAACTCTATCAGCTATTGGAAGCAGAACAACAAAAGAAAAGGAAAGAAAGTCTCATCAGTTCAACAAATCTCAGGCAAACAGTTTTTGCAATTTAAGTTAACCTTAAGCAACTTTAATAATTTAAAAAGATTTTATTTATTTATTCATAAAAGATACACAGAGAAAGAGGCAGAGACAGGCAGAGAGAGAAGCAGGCTCCATGCAGGGAGCCCAATGTGGGAGTCAATCCGGGAACTCCAGAATCACGCCCTGGGCCAAAGGCAGGCACTAAACTGCTGAGCTACCCAGGGATTCCCCCCCAACCTTAAGCAACTTTAAAGAATTTCCCCATCATTGAAAAAATAGCTGAAAAACAGTACAAGTTAACGTTTTAGGAGACATCTTATTCAGGGAATTCAAATGCATGTATCAGGTTGAGTCATATGAACCTGCCAGGGTTCAGTCACTTTTTGATCTACAAAAGTGACAGTTTCATATAGTTCAATCTGATACTTGTATTTCATAACATGTTAACATTGTAGAAAACATGGTTTGTTTAAATATTTGTTGAACATGTGAGTTAGGTTAATGACTTTCATGATTTTTTATATTTACTATCCCAAAATGTTTAAGGCACAGAGTCTAATTTAAAACAGGATGTGTTCTGCCCCACAAATACAGTTTCACAATATAGTAAATTCACATTGTCAAGAGAGAAGCTACAGTTGAGAAGACTGGGGGTGGGGAGAACCTGATACAGTGAGCTGCTTTCTGAGAAAAACAATATAGCACAGAGAAGATTAGTCCTTCAGTGCATCACCATAGAAGCAGCTCTCTTTCTAAGCCCAAGACTTCTGATTGGCCCATTAAAAAATAAACTGACATGGAGACAAGGCTGCTCCCATAAAAGAAACATTTTTTTTAATGTTTCTACTTCTAAGTGAACCAATTTATAATTTGGTGAAATTTATAGATACAGAAATACTGAAGAACTCCTTTTATGGTGAAAGCTAAAGGCAAAAACATGCTGAAGCCCTATTTATACATCCTTCCCTCATGGAACAGTTCAAACTAATGCTGTGACTACAGATTGAACACTTTGCTCTTTGCACTCTAAATTGGATTTTCTTGCTTCTACCTCTCTGTGGCTGAAATGAACTGACCTACAGAAATTCTAAAGGGAGTTATATAGAACATTTCTTTCTATATGCTTCAAAGAACCTTAGGCCTATAGTATGTCTAATTTGGAAGGTTATTTTAAGTATGATCAATGTTATCCCAGAAAATATCAAAAAGTGAAAATATAACACAGAATATTCATCAGAAGACAGAATTTAATCAATAAAAACAATGATTATAGACTAGAATAGACTATGAAAAGAGACTAGTTAAAAACTAATACATATATATATATATATATATATATATATATATATATATATATATAACTGTAATTAGCAATCTTCCAGACACCAGAGGATGCCATTTGGCAGAACAGCAATAACATGGGCTTTGGAGCCACGCAAATATGGGGAAGAACATTCAGTCTCCCAGAGCTGTCACTCACCAGTAATAAAATATGATCAGAAAGAAGTTACTGCCTTTAAATTCATTGAACCCCAGTTTCTTTCTCATCTGTAAAATGAGGATTTTTTTTGTATTTTTTTTTTTGTAAAATGAGGATTAACGCTACCTGCTTCCCAGGGTTGTTTTAAGAATTAATACACGTAAACACCTTCTAGCATAACAACTGCTTTATAGCCTCTGCTCAACTAATGTTCACTCCTTTGGAGATATCTAGCATCCTACTTAGGGAATCACTGCCTTCAGACTTTCATTCTATTGCCCACTACCAGTGCTAGCATTTGGGTGACAGAATGATACAGAAACAAAACCTAAGTGTATGTTCTAACATTCTAACTCCATTCTACCTATCTAAAAAATGGCATTTTAATACTGCTAAGGTATTGTCAATTTACTTCTGATTTGTATATCTAAAGTAATTTGAGTACTTTTCTCTCCCCTTCTGATTTTGGGAAAGTTTAAAGAAAGCTAGGCCAGTTCAGGTAATCCATTCAGCAACAAATGTTCTTAAGAGTCAACATTCTGGGCACTAGGGAATATGTCAGGAAAAAAACATTAAAAATGCCCTCATGGCACTCATATTCTAGAAAAATAAAATGGATAACTGCATATTCTAAGTAAGTGAAGCATACTACTTTAATTGTATATTTTCAATTAAAACATTAAAGTCTGAGATTCTCTACTAAATGCTGTGGTTTTTAAAAAAAACAGATTTTTATTTATTCATGAGAGACAGAGACTCAGGCAGAGGGAGAAGCAGACTCCCTACTGAGAGCCCAATGCGGGGACATGATGAAGGGGGATGGAGGGGACCTCAATCCAAGGACTCCCGGATCACACTGTGAGCTGAAGGCAGATGCTCAACCACTGAGTCACCCAGGAATCCCTACTAAATGCTGTTTTCACTTTGGCATTTTTAAAAAGATTTTATTTATTTGAGAGCGAGAAAGCACAAGCCAGGGGGAGAGGCAATGGGAGAGGGAGAAGCAGACTCCCCGCTGAGCAGGGAGCCCGATGGAGGGCTCTAACCCAGGATCCTGGGATTATGACCTGAGCCAAGGCAGACCCTTACCCGACTGAGCCACTCAGGTGCCCCTGTATGGCAATTCTTGCAATGCTTTCCTGAAATATTAAAATGGCCTAACCAAATGCTTTTAGAACAACAAAATACACGCAATCTATATAGGTAATAAAATCCAATTGTTAGATTTTCCTCCCTTTACTTATGTAGTCTTAAAAGTATGAATGCCACTCATAAGGATTTCAAGACAAAGGGATACCTATTACAGTAGCTAGAAGCTTATCACTTTTAGTCTTTATCAAACCAACTTTGCATGTCAATCCAATTTTATTTGAAAGATATTTTATGGTTTCCATTCAAATCAATTCTTTGAAGTGTTCCTCATACTTGACTTCAGTATCATATATTATTCCTTACATAAGATTTAAAGTACCTGCTAAATATAAATGTATGTAAGCAAGACTCTATAGATATTAAAAAGTTAATCTCTAGGTTAACATTATTATGTCTTGGATAACCCTACACATAACTTTTAAAAATTATGAGAACTGGAGTGGCATCTGGGTTGCTCAGTCAGTTAAGTGTTGGACTCTTGATTTCAGCTCAGGTCATGATCTCAGGGATAGGGGATCGAGCCCCACATTCAGCTCAGCACAGAGTCTGCCTGAGATTCTCTCTTCCCTCCCTCTGCCCCTCCCCTCCCATGCTCTCTCTAAATTTTAAAATAAATAAAAAATAAATAAAAATTATAGAAACTTGAATCTGATAAACTAAATTCTAAAGATTCAAGACACTACAGTTAAAACACAAGCCCCTCAAAAATACCCACCCCCAGCAATATGATAATGCTTTTCAATAGCATACCAAAAAATCATTTACATGCCAATCTCCTATTAAAGTCTAAGCAGGGATCCCTGGGTGGCGCAGCGGTTTGGCGCCTGCCTTTGGCCCAGGGCGCGATCCTGGAGACCCGGGATCGAATCCCACATCGGGCTCCCGGTGCATGGAGCCTGCTTCTCCCTCTGCCTGTGTCTCTGCCTCTCTCTCTCTCTGTAACTATCATGAATAAATAAAAATTAAAAAAAAAATAAATAAAGTCTAAGCAGGTATATTTAATTAAAGAAGCCTAGTGTGCCAGAAATGGGGGTCAAGAAAACTATAAAATCTTTATTTTAATGATGGGGTTAAAATCTTGTATATTTTCCTAAGTGCATGTGTCAATTATCAGTAATACAAAAACACCCATTGGATTATGTATAAAGTGAAACAAAGAAAATAAAATTCACTATCCGAAGCAGAAGGAAGTAAGTCTTAAATTCTTACATACCCGAAATAGCAACAAAAATCTATTTCTAATATAGCTGGGTAAATACTATATCAAGAAATTATTCAAATGATTTCAGAAAATACATTGAAAAAGATAATTTTCCCATACAGACTAATACATTCAGTTCTTAAATTTCCTATTCATAGAGCTCACTCTAGGCATCAATCTCAAATTGCATGTATGCTTGTGTTTTTAATTTTATTCACATATCAGTGTCTTTTGTTATTAATTTATCATTAAAGATTATCCATTTTGGGATGCCTGGGTGGCTCAATGGTTGAGCATCTGCCTCTGGCTCAGGGCGTGACCCTGGAGTTCTGGGATCAAGTCCGACATCAGGCTCCTGCAAGGAGTCTGCTTCTCCCTCTGCCTATGTCTCTGCCTTCTCTCTGTGTCTCTCATGAATAAATAAATAAAATCTTAAAAAAGATTATCCATTTTGAGGTAAATTGTGAAGTTAATTTGTGAAAACTGAGGATAGATGGATGTACTTTTCACCCTAATCACCCACTTTCCCTTCTTATTAGAGTTACATGTGTGAAACATAGTTGGTTACCATCGGGTGGTCCATAGCTATGGAACAAAATGACTTTCTGTCTGATGCCAGCAAACACAGATTAACTTTTAAATTTGTACAAGCTCCTATCATTGAACTAACTGCCCCAAACCAAAACTTATGTTATTTAAATACTGTGATATGAAAAAGTTAACCAGAGAGCAAATTTTTGATCCACATTTAAAATTTAAAGCTTTTGGTACAGCCTCAAGGTGACTTGCACCAAGGCAAAGCTCATTTTCATTTTCACCGCAAAACTAATACTGAAGAGAAAAATCTAGTCATGGAATTTATATCTCTGCAAGGGTCACAACAGGGCATTTTCATTTAAGCAATGCAAACAGTACATTCGATATATCATCTCAGAAAAGCCCTGGCCATCACAGCTTCTAACAGCAAGATACACATTAAAGTCATGTTTCTTAGGCAAATGTTCAGAGATCGTGACATGGTTATCTTTAAAAGAAAAAAAAAATCTTCTCCAGGAGATGCATGTGAAATTAAATACCTACAAGGGATCTCAAAAGGAGGAGTAAAGTGAAAGGTAGAATATTAAAAAAAAATCTAGGGTTGTCATAATGCCTACGAATTTTCTAGATCTGCTCTATGTATTTAAATATTACAAAAGAGATGATCCCAAGTCTCATAGAGAAACTTTTCTGTTCATTATTACTTTTATAGTATCTGTCACTCAGAAATCTTCAAATTGAGATGGCAAGATTAACTATTGCCTCGCAAGCCTTATGAAACACAAAAATTGGGGATATGCTAGCGAAGCTTATACTTGAAAAGGGTAGAAGTACACGCTCACTTCAGACATTATTCCATTTGGAGTAAGTTCTTTTATTCCTCTCCTCCTCCTTTTTGCTGAAAATCCTATTCATCTCCTGAGACACATCTCTTGAGACATGGTTCAAGTTCACCTCTTGCACAGAGATGATCCATATTATTGCAGCCCACACACATTTTGCCAGTAGGAACAATTCCTGTAAAGTTTAACTGGATACATAAACACACCTCATAGATATTTATAATATTCTCTTGTTATATGCCAATTTCTTGAGGTCCTATTGCTTTTAATTTTTACATTCCACATAATGCTTAATGACACTTAAGGTGTGTGTTAAATGTGATAATTGGGCATTCAGCCCACTAATAAAGTGCACAAATGGCATCAGAAACCTTCTGGAGAATCAAAAATGAAGCAGCTCACAGATGATAGTACCAGCTCTGTGCAAGTTCTCCAGCCATAGCCATATATTTCCCTAGCGGAGTCAGAAGTAAAAACTGGGAGTGAACCAGTGTCTGTCAAATAACCAAGAGGACCCATGGAGTGTCACTTATCATTGATCATTAATGGGTTACAGTCTCCCTCTATGGCTAAGAGCACGGACAGAGTCAGATTGCCTGAATCTAAATCCCACCTACACTCCCTACTGTGTAAATTATTTAACCAATCTGACCCTCCGTTTCCCATATATGCAAAACAGGGATATTAATGATGTGTATTTCATGAGGTTGTGGCCAACATAAAGTGAGATCACGCGGTCCAGGGAAAGAGCTTCCTTAGCACGTTGCCTATGGTAATAAGAGCAATATTGATAGCTTATCTATAAAATGAGTGAGCTGACCTAAGTCATCCTTAAGTTCTCTTCTACTGCTCATATTCTACGGTCCTGTGACAACAGGGACCAGAATGCCGGAAAGGAGTCTACCTTCTAGCTCAACAGCTCTTCGCACCCGTAGAACAAAAAGGACAGCCTCTAGGCAGCGCTTCCCGGACTATTAGCGGGACAGGAGGCTAAGCGGCCTGGGCCCTGTCCCGGTTGCGGGGTGTCGCCTTCCACCTTCACGACCCCGCCCCTCAGGCCCGCAAGCACAGTCCGAATGCCTACGGAGTGCCCGACCCAGCCTCTGCCCTTGCAGGCCCACGTGGATGGGCACGGCGCGGGGAGGTTTACCACACTCACTTGTTCCTGCGGATCCAGTCCATGAGGGCGCGCACCTCGGGCACCTCGTCCAGGGCCGGGGGCTCGCCGGTGCTGAACTGGTCGGGGAAGCTGCGGTTGAGGTCACGGCCGCGGCTGTTGTCGCGACCACTGGCCCCGGGGGGGCCACTATCGCTGAGGCCGCAGTCGCCCTCTCGGGCGCGCTCAAAGCCGTCGGGGTTGAGGCTCGGCAGCACGTACACGTCGGTGGTGTTGAGCAGGCGGACGAGGCGCGGGTCCCCGCGGCGGTAGCCAGCCGCCAGCTCGCGGGCCAGGTAGATCAGCACCTGGCGCGACACGGTCTCGTCGCCGTGCATGTTGCCCACCAGTTTCACCTGCGGCCGGCCGGGCAGCAGCGGCCCCGCCGCGTCGGGCCCCGCGTTGCCGTCAGGAGGCGGCGGCCCCAGGCCGGCCGTGAGGCGCAGCACCCACAGCGGCCGGCCCTCCACCGAGCTGCCGATGCTGAAGAGGCGGGCCAGGCCCGGGGGCCCAGCTGCCGCCGCCTCCCTCAGCGCCGAGCCCAGCTCCTCTTCGTGGTAGTAGCGACTGAACTGGCCTTCGTCCGCCTCGGCGCCTGCGCTCGTCGTCGTTGTCGTCGCCTCCGCCTTCTTGATGTGCGCTGCCCGGGCCGGGTTCTGCAGCAGCAGCAGCAGCAGCAGGAACAGCAGAGGCGGGAGGCGCCCGGGCCGCTGGGGCGGCCGCGCGTCCCAGCCTCTCGCCATGTTCCAGCAGCTCGGCTCTACCCAGCTGGGCTCCTGCGGCTCGGCGCTCGGTGCTCGGCGAGGCGGGGGCCCGCCGGATCCCCTCCGCGCCTAGCAACCCCCCTCCCGCCCTCCAGCCGCAGCCAATCGTGGACGAGCCTGCTGAGGCGTCACGTGGGGGGGCGGGGCTTTCCCTTAAAGAAGCAGGTCCCTCTGGGCGTGCCTTTCTCCTGTCCCGGACCAGTTGGGTCACTCTCTTCCTTCCTTCCTTCCTTCGCTAAGTTTCCTCTCGCGCTCTTTTCCCTCCTCCCCGTTTCCTCTTCTGCGTTTGCTCCGCTTGTCCTCTACTCGCCCAATCTCTCTGTTATGGCTTACTCGTTAAAGTCCCACCCACTTTTCTCTGAGTACTCTTACTAGCTCCCTTCCCATCTTTGTTGCAGTTTTCCCCACTGCGCTTTAACGCTTAGAACCGACAATCAATCGGAAGAATCAAAGGTTCCAAAGAATCAAAGGACTAAAAACAAAACAAACAAAACAAAACAAAACAAAAGGTTCCAAAGAATCTACGTTTAAGGAGCCAAAGGATGCCTTAGCCCTTTCCACCCTGAGCCCTTTCCCCTGGAGCCGCCCTGCCTTGGCTTGAGCCCAGCGCCGTGCAAGCCATTGAAGACAGTGGGACGCTTCAAGCTCACCTCACAAGGCAGTCCATTCCAGAGTTTAGTTTCTGTGTTGAAAGAAGGTGTCTCCTTTATGTTTAGCAGAAATGTGCTGTGTAGTAGATTCCCTTTGTGTATACATTAGTAGAATCATGTATGATGTATATTGTCTTTTGATGTCACTCCAGGTTATTTAACTGTCACCAATTCTTGTGTGTGCTGGCTTCAGCCCTATGTAGGCAGATTTCATTTCTTTTTTTTTTTTTTAATTTTTATTTATTTATGATAGTCACAGAGAGAGAGAGAGAGGCAGAGACACAGGCAGAGGGAGAAGCAGGCTCCATACACCGGGAGCCCGACGTGGGATTCGATCCCGGGTCTCCAGGATCGCGCCCTGGGCCAAAGGCAGGCGCCAAACCGCTGCGCCACCCAGGGATCCCCAGATTTCATTTCATAGTTCGCTTTCTCACCTCTCACAACTCTCTTGAAAGATTTGTTTAACTTTGGCCCTAGAACGGCATTCTTAAAGCAGCAGGTATGACATTTCTGGAAACACTTGCTTGGTGACTGTAATTCCTGAACTCCTCCATGTTTTGTCAAAGCTGGCAAATAAGGTTTTCATCGTCTAGAGAAGAGGCCTTTTAAAATGGTTTTTAAAATAATCTTCAGTCACTTTAGCTTGAAGAAACACAAAACCTCAGAATTCTTTTATCAAGTGTGAAATTTTACCCATCTAATAACATAATTGCAGTAACTGTGATATTTCCTTCTTTCAGAGCCAGATATTTCAAGGCCCTTTCTCTGAACTATGATTGAACCCTACTATGACTAGTACAGAGTTAATTCATTTCTCTGTCGAATATTTATTGAGCAACTACTGTCTGCCAGAGCTAGATGCTGACAAAATAGAGATCAGATACAGTCTATGATAGAGACAGTCAACCTGAAGGGGAAAAAAGGACAAGAGAAGCTGAAGGAGAAAAGAGGAATTCTGGGCAGAAGGAGGAGCAAACACAGAAAGCTGCAAGGCTTGAGAGCAAATAATGCAGGCACTGAGGACTGCATGCAGGTCAAGATTACTGATGTGAAGACACTCACAGGTTTGGAGGTGACCTGATAGGACACAAGCCAGCGAAGCAAGACCAGAACCTGAAAAGCCTCACAAACTAGGCTCTGGGGAGCATTTAATACAGAAGACCATGGAGAGCCACTGATGGATTTTAAATTTGAAAAATCCCCTTGATATGGAGCACCTGGATGGCTCAGTGGTTGAGCAGCTGCTTTTCGCTCACATCATTTTTCTGGGGTCCTGGAATCAAGTCCTACATCAGGCTCCCCACAGGGAGCCTGCTTCTCCCTATGCCTATGTCTCTGCCTCTCTCTCATGAATAAATAAATAGAATCTTTAAAAAAGAAAAGAAAAATTCCCTTGACAGTAACAGAGAATAGAGCAGAAGGTCTAAGATTTGAGACCAAGAAAGCCATAAGGAAGATACAATCCAAGAAGACATGATGAAGTTCTTAACCTTCAAAGGTGGTGCCAGTGGAAGCAGAGAGAAGGAAATGGGTTTGAAAGACTTTCAAGGGAGAAAGTATACAGAATCTGGTGACAGAGAAAGAGGATTATAGGCTGACTCCCAAGTTACAGCCTAAGCAACTTGCAGGTGTTCACTGAGATACAGGACAGAAGAAAACATAGGCTCAGGTGAAGATGATGAGTATAGCAGTCACTGTGCTGGTCCTGTAAATGCCTCTTTCTCTTTCATGGCCCACTTAGTTTAGTGCACATCATACACCACAGCTGCAACTCATCGGGAACAGAAGCCCCCACTCTGTACAGAGACCACTTCCTCTTGGAGAGTGCTTAATCATCCAAATCAAAGAAGCCCCAGGGGACATGTTAACCTCTAATCAAATATTTCCTTTTCTACTATTTTCACACTCCTTTGAAACCTCTTCCTGCCACCTCACTCCTGCAACCTCACCTAGTGAGGCATCCTTGAAATGTAAATAAACAAGCTTGAGGGCAGTTAAACAATGTGATGTAACTTGAGCCAGGGCCCTCCCAGGAATCCTCTGACCTCTTTCAGGTCTAAGCACACTGTGCCAGTGGTTAGAAGTGAAATCTGACCCTGGTTACTGCTCACTGGAGGGGAAACCTCCAGCTATATACCTCTAGCTGTCCCAGAGAAGTCTTGAACCCTGTGACAGGTATCCCTTTCCTTCTCCCCCATAAGGAGAGTGTTGTTCTCACAAATGAGGGAACTCAGGAAAAACTTGAAGGTGAAAAGGCTTCCTGTTCACAGAAGCAGAACAGTAATGACCTGGACTTTCAAAAACAAGTCAGAGCTGTTGGATGGTCTTGTTGACTTTGGTAACCACTTTCTTTAAAGGACTTGAAGGTAATTAAAGCACAGCATAAAAAAAAAAAAAAAAAAAAAAAAAAGCACAGCATAGACCATGAACTTGTAAATGTCACATTGTCTGGCATGAACACTCATACACTTACAAATTCAGTTTGATAAATGTTTATGGAGCACCCACTCTAGTGAAAGGCCTACCTTGCTGGGGGCAGGAGAACTGGAAGATGAATAGGAAAGTCTCCCCTCCCAGGAGGCCAGAGTCTAATGAGGGAGATAGAGCATAGACAGGAAGGACATGGTGTGTCTAGGGCCAGAGCTATGCAAAGGCACTGTGCTAAACCCTTTCTGTTGGCTGCTGCATTTAATTCTCACAACCATCCTGAAGTAGGTACTATTATCATTCCTATTTCAAAAATAAAAAGACTGAGGCACAAGATCTCAGAACTGGCAAGCCACAGATCTAGGACTCAAACCCAGGGAGTTTAGCTTCAGAGTCTATTTGTTTAATATCTGTAACAAAACTGCTTTTGTGTAGTCAATTAAAAACAACAACAACAACAACAACAAACCTGCTACTGGAACACAGGAAAAGGCAACTAATTGTGACGAGTCAGAGAAATTTTTACCAATGCTGTCAGATCATGAACAGAGTTCAAATCCTAGATCAACCATTTCCTAGCTGTATTAACTTGAGAACGTTATTTCAGTTTTCTGATGATTAAATGAAATAATACATGTATAATATTTGTGTCATACTTTGCATATTACAAGCTTTCAGAAATCATTTTTTTAAATAATAATAATAATTCTCAAACAGGAAAAAAAATGGAGGAAGAGGCACTCCAGGCAGTGGGACCAGCAAGGATAAAAGGACAGAGGCAGGTTGTGAATGGTGGATAGAATATAAGATGTGTTGACAGAAGCAGGAGTCATAGCTGTGAAGGCAGGATGGTGCCGGATGGTAAAAGGACTTCAGTACTATGTTGAGGGGGTTTTGCTTAATTGCACAGCAAATAGGAAACTTAGGGAGTTGCTTATGAATGGAGTGGTATGGATTACATCTTTGTTCTAGCAAGAGAATTGCAGGGACAGTGTGGGGCACACTAAAGAGCAGTTACCATCCAGACAGAAGCTGTCTGGCAAGCATTGCAAGGGCATAAAGGAGAAGATAAATTAGAAAGATGTTTGGGTTGTTGGATTGGTGAGATTTCCCAACGGCTTGGGTAAGAGGGAAGAAGAAGAGAGGGATGACTTCACAAGCTGGTGAGAGTGACCAGATAGATAGCCTTGCCATTATCCAAGACAAGGAAGGCAGAAGACAAACTCTTCGAGATGAGGACTAAATTGAATTGACCATTCGATTTAGCAGCGCAGAGGTTCCTGGTGACCTTTGTAAGAGCAGTCATGGCAGAGTTGTGCAGGAAAAACCGGGATGGACTGGGTTCAAGAGATACTAGAAGACAATGAAGTGGAGTTGGTGAAATAATTCTTTTGAAGAGTCCTGTTATAAAGAAGAGTAGAAAATTGGGACTAAACGAGTTGGGTGCAAGGCCAACGAGTTTTTTGGGTTTGGGTTTGTTTTTTGTTTTTAAGATGGGAGAAATAATAGGTTGTGTATTGATGGGAATGATCTAGTAAAGAGGGAAAATCTGATAATGCATTAGAGAGGGTGGAGAATTGCTGGAGCCATTGGATCTAATCCATCAGTGGAAGGGCTTAGGTAGGAGCCAGACACTTTATCTGTAGTAACACAGAATATATGGGCGTAGGCACAAGTAAGTGGGTAGATAAGGTGATGAGAGCTGGTGGATATTCTCTGATTGCTTCTGTTTTCTTAATGAAATGGAAAATAAGGCCATCAGCTGAGACTAAGGATGCTATAGTGGGTGTCAGAAGTTTGAGAAAAGAAAGGTGTGAAATAATCATCTCAAAGACTGGGAGGGAGAAATGGAGGGTAATAATAGTTTCCAATCATTGATACTTAATAGGGACTGGCTGTTTTTTTATCACGTCCTTTATACCTGAAAGCTAATGTGACATGGAACAGAGGGTCTGTTTGTTTGTTTGTTTGTTTGTTTGTTTGATTGATTGATTGATGAGATCATCTGGGAGCCTGAAAAGTGTAGTTAGAGTTCAAAGAATTGGGTTCTGAAAAGCCAGCTTGAGGGGATGGAGGGCTCCTGAGAAGATAAACATAGACAAGGGAAAGGTTGGATCACAGTTAAATTCTCCATTTCACTTAAATTTTGCTCCATGCCCAGGTCCCCCTAGTGTTGACTCACTCAGATAAGTGACCACATGCTCTTGGTTACCTCTGCAAAAGAATGTCAAATCCTAGCAGCTTGCAGCCCAGGAAACACTAGTAAGAGATGAAATCATCTCATTCTGACCAAAAGCAACCATCTGAAAGCAAATTTGAGATTTGAAAGAAAGGTATCATGTCAATGCAGTTTGCATACTAATAACATAATGTGCTTTTATGTATGTTATTCATGCTCACAACAACTCTGATGGGTAGCAGGGCAGCCTAAAAAGTTTCTAGTTTTCAGCTGCTACTAAACAGCTCAGACAAGTTCTGTAGCTAGACACACAGCAGAGCTGGGAACTCCAGCCCAATCTGCAAAATCTTTCCAGAGATTCTGCCCTCACACCCTGAGGCTCATTGCACTTAACTCACACTGAGCTGTCAGTACATGGTGTGCACATCTAACTTGCAATGAAAAAGACTGAAAGAAATAAGCAACCAAGCCTAAAACAGAAGTAGAAGTGTATGTTGGTGAACACCCCTTAAAGAATATGGAAATAATTTTAAGGGGTTAACAAAGAAATGAAATGCCTTTTTCAGGTGACCAGACACATGGTTAGTGCCTGTAGAGGAAGAAACTGAAGAGTAGGGATGCCTGGGTGGCTCAGAGGTTTAGCGCCTCCCTTCGGCCCAGGGCATGATCCTGGAGTCCCAGGATCAAATCCCCCCCACATCAGGCTCTCTGCATGGAGCCTGCTTCACCCTCTGCCTGTGTCTGTCTCTCTCTCTGTGTCTCTCATGAATAAATAAATAAAATCTTAAAAAAAAGAAAAAGAAAAGAAAATGAAGAATAAACTGAAGGCCATAGAAACTTAAAGAAGAATTAGAGAAACTGACAAAAAGTTGTGTATAGGAGATGAGAATGATGAAAACATGAAGCAATATTCAATTAGAATTTTCATAAGTTTGCTGATGTGTTCCAAGCAACACAACACAAAAACAGTTTGATTTCTGAAGAGGAATTCTTAAATATAAAATGAAGCCTCAAGATGGGTGAAGTAAGGAAATTTTCCAGAGAAGATCTGACCACATCTTGTAGGTGCTGTTGGATCCTTGCCCAGATCCTCTTTACCAAACCAGCCTACCCATCCCCTAACAGCTGCTATACCTACACCCTTTTCTGGAAGGTTCTCCTTATCTGACAGGAGATGCTTTATCCAGAAATCCCTGCCAAGTTGCACACACTGCCTGTATGTGCCTCCCTGCTCCTCACTCCACTCCCCAACCAGGGTCATGACAGATGCAGGGTCCCTTGCCTCTGGATGGGACAAACTTTGCAGCAATTTATGATCCAAAGCTTTCTGTGGAATCAGGCTGAAGTAAGAGTCCTTTCATCTTTACTTAGCTTCTTCCCCTATCTTGCTTCCTTTAATCCCTTACAGGTTTCTCCTGAGGGCACTTCCTCAATGAATCATTCATCTAAGAATGTCTCAGACTGTGCTTCTAGAAAACCTGCTTTAAGACAGCCAGATAGGGTGTAACTCCACAGTACTTCTCTCTATGGGTTAGATAGGATACATTTTGTTTTATGTTTTTGTTGTTGTTTGTTTTTTGTTTTTGTCTTTATAGAGTTTGCTCTTACTTTCTTGGAGTCTGTTTCTTTCCAGGGCAAAGAGAAATGAAAGATGTTGATTGAAATCTCTTTCAAAACTTACCCTTGGTTAAGCAGGCCTGTTCTTTAAATTTTAGTTAGTTAGGCCTGTTTCTAGGGCATATATATACTGTTGCCCAACCACAATGCCGCTGACAGTGATTTTGATCTGCGTTTCCAAAAAATTCACTATCAACCAGCACCAAATGGACAGCAGTTCTATTCTCACAAGGCAGAGAGGGAGGTAAGCAAGTATCAAATACTTTCAGTTATACATATCAGAAAACCTGACTCGTTTAACTTGAATAATAAATGGAATTTGTTGGCTCATAAAACTAAGAAGTCCAAAGGAGAAGCCTGGATTCAGGCATAGCTTTACCTTATGACTAAATGGTCACCAAGCACCTGTCTTCTACAATGTTCACTTTATTCTAAGTTTGTCTCCCTTTGAGGTCCCAAGGGGGCTGCCTGAAGCTCCCAAAACCACATGCTTTCTCATTTATTCTCAGCAAGAAACAAAGGATGTCCTTGTCCTATTAATATTGCTGAGTTTCACTTAGATTGGATCAGCTTAGGTCACATGCTCACCCCTGAACCAGTCACTGCTGGAGAGATGGAGTCTACTGATTGGCTTAGTGTAGACTATGAACTCCATGGCTTTGGCTCGGGATGGAATCTGATCCCAGGAACTACATGGATCCTCAGATGGAAGTCAGAGCCTCTAGCAAAAAGTAAGTGGAGAATGGAAGCTGGGAAGACAACCAATCTATATCAACCTGTGTCACCATACTAACAACAGAACATTTTATCCATTCAACATTGGTAAGGTATATATCCATGTGCCCCGTACTGGGGTCTGGGAGTTACCTAACCTTGTATGAGACAAAAGGAAGAAGAAAAGAAGAAGGAAGCGGAAGTCCTGCAATGCAGTGAAATAAGAACAGAGAGGAATAAGTAAGAAATACGTGAATAAGTATGTACACAGTGCTGGTAACTAACACCCATGTGGGCATTAGAGCTTATAGTATGCTCTTTATACAGTTTGTCTTGCTCTTCCTCACAACTTGAAGAGAAACAATTGTCCACATTTCTGACTGTCCAGTATCCAGACCCCCTCCCTTCTTTTAGGGAATCTTCCACCTTATGAGTCTTGGTGGGATGTGAGACTTTCTCCCACAATACAGGCTGAAAATGCCAGGTGCTTGCTCTCCCGGGTCATGGGCACACAGCCTGGGTTTGGCCAAGCAGATGGACCTGAGAGCAACTTTGAATTGTGACACAAAGAGGCAGAGACTGTTGGAAATTCATTTTGATTATAGTGGAGTGTGAGTGGTAACAACCTATAGTTTCCATGTGACAGAGCAAACAGGACACCCCACTCTGAGCACCAGTGGTAGTGGCAGGATAAGCTGCTGCAGATGGTACTTGGTGACAGTAGGAACAATGTCCTAAATTCTGCCACTTGCCTTAGGGCATTGTTACTCTCCAGGTAGCATCTTGGATTTTCCAGTCCTCCTAACAATTCCGTGAACCAACCAATATCCTTTTAATAAACTCATCTTAAACCAGAATCTGTTTGTGTGGCTGCAACTTTCTGATATACAGCCCTTGAGGTCAGTTTTTTTTTTTTAATATTTTATGTATTTATTTGAGAGAGTGACAGCATGAATAGTGAGGAGGAGCAAAGGGAGAGGGAGAGGCAGGCTCCTCGCTGAGCAAAGACCCTGATGATGTGGGGCTCAATCTTGAGGTCCTGACCTGAGCCCAAGGCAGATGCTTAGCCAATTGAGCCACCCAGGTGCCCTGGGGTCAGTTTTATCATCCTTATTTTTCGGGTGAAAATACAGGCTCTGAGAGGTTCAGTAACTGGTGCTGAGGATCACCCTATCTTCCAGCTAGTTTGTTCAGTACAAGCCTCATTCATAGGTAATGAGAGAAACTGGGAAAGACTCCTTCATTCCCCAAATAGTCCTTCCCTTTCCCCCATATGTCTAGTGCCTGAAATATGCCTTTAAGAGAGGAGTTCCTCAGAGTCTTAAAGGATTTTTTCCTCAATTCAAAGGCATGCATGTCAGGGATCTTGTGATCTTAGCTGAGACCAGGGATGGGGTGGGAATGGTGGGGATTCTTAGGACTTAACTAACAGCTGCTTGAGAGCTGGGCTCATGAGAGTAGGATATAAGTGGGTGGAACAGGAGAAGGAGAAAAATCCTCAAAAAAGAATAGGGTTGCCATGTGACTGGAGCCAAAAACAGACTTTGCCCCCATATTTCTATAGAGGATCTTTGGCTTGGCTGGCTGCTTAGTCTGCCAGGGTAAAGAGTGGAGATGTCAGCAAAGGAAGCCCCAGGAAAGACAGAATTGTTCTATGCTCGTGGTTCTCAACTCTGGTTACCCTTGAGAATCCCAGAGGGAACTTTTACAAAACATAAATGCAAGGGGAATGGCTGCTTGCCAGGGACAGGGTTTCTTTTTGGGGTGATGAAAATATGGTGGACTTAGATAAAGCTGATGGTAGCACAAACATTGCGAATGTACTAAATGGCATTGAATTGTGCACTTTAGGGGACCTGGGTGACTCAGTCAGTTAAGCCTCTGATTTCACCTCAGGTCATGCCCTCAGTGCCCTGGGATTGGCCCATCAAGCTCCCTACTCATTAGGGAGTTTGCTCTTCCTTCTCCTCTCCCTCTCCTTTCCCCTCTCTCTGCTCATGTTCTTTCTTTCTCTCTCAAGCAAATAAATAAAATCTTAAAAAAAGGGATCCCTGGGTGGCGCAGCGGTTTGGCGCCTGCCTTTGGCCCAGGGCGCGATCCTGGAGACCCGGGATCGAATCCCACATCGGGCTCCCTGCATGGAGCCTGCTTCTCCCTCTGCCTATGTCTCTGCCTCTCTCTCTCTCTCTGTGTGACTATCATGAATAAATAAATAAAATCTTTAAAAAAAAAAAATCTTAAAAAAAAAAAAAGGAATTGTGCACTTTAAAATGATCAATTTTAGGGGCATCTGCATGGCTTAGCCAATTTTTATTTTTATTTTTATTTTTTTATTTTTTATTTTTTTATTTTTTTTTTAGTGGCTTAGTCTATTAAGCATCCGACTATTGATCTCAGCTCAGGTCTTGATCTCAGTGTTGTGAGTTCAGGCCCTGTATTGGACTCTATGCTGGGCGGGGAGCCTACTTAAAAAGAAATAAACTAAATGGTGAGTTTTAGATTATATGAATTGTGCCTCAGTTAAAATTTTAAAAAGATACTAGCACTCTGCATCCCTTAAGAGGGGAGAGGGTAATAAAGGGCATGTATGAGGGTGGAGAATCTCAGAGAAAAAAGGAAAATTGGAGGAAGCTCTTAAAAAGCGAGACTTTAGGAGAAAGTGTGTTCTATAATGGAAAGGTAAATCCTAAAGCAAAATATAAAGTTAACAGTACTTAACTTTTCAAGACTTTTATGGGAGTTGGATTTGGATTTTTTTTTTTTTTTTTGATGTAATTCTGTGCTGAGACAGAACCAAAGGTAGCCTAGTTTTATTTGGGTTATACCTTATACCTATTTTACAGGTTTGCCCAAGGCTGGCCCTTGATTCCAGCCACATATTCATATGGGACCAAGTGCTCTCTTGCCCAGATGTGGTAAGGAATGCCCAGATTCAAAGACATTCTCCAAAAAAAGAGCAAGTAACTGAGATTGTGCACTCTTGCATAAAGACCTCAGAGTACAATTCACACTCCCTAACCAGATTAGTTTAGTTACCAGGGGTGCTCTGGCAGCCAGCAATTTCAGCCTCTAATTTTGATGAAAATACTTGCCGAGACTGAATTGGCATAAGCAACGCACATTCACACCCAGCCAGCTGGACTCCATCTCAAGAGTACATGATAAAGCTCCAGAAGGTGAAGAGATTGATGCTATTTATGGGAACAATCTGCAGTCATCTTTCCGTTATAGGTCTGGGTGGAAATAGTACAAGGGAATATAGGAGCTATAAGGAGAAAGCAGCTACTGAAATGCTGCAAGCCCACACAAGGAGCCAAAGCTCCCAGGATAGCCTGAGTGCCAGGGACACAGAACAAGGCAGTGGGTTTGCAAAATGACCCTTGTAAGAAGTAATTACTAGCTCATTTGCTTACTAAAGAAGGGAAACACTTTTCACAGCACCCAAAGAAAGACCAGACAATGAAGACAGATAAAAAAAGAGTGAACTGATGCAGTCAAAGATAAAACAGAATGAGTGGAAATTATAGCAAAACTCTAAGGGCACCAGAGCAGATGTTCCCATCGGGTTCTCAAATGTTGCTTCCCAACACCACCCCACCTCTCACTCTCATCTTTGCCTCCTTCCAGTACTTCGTTGTGTTCTGCAGGTATTCCATCCATTTATTAGTTCATCTAACATATCTTGACTAAGCACGGTCTCTATTGCCAGACTCAGTCAAGGCTCTGGATATACAGAAGTGAAGAAAACACAGTTAAAACCAGATTAAGAAAACCATCAGAGGTCTTAAGTGCCGAAGAGATTATGGTTTCTCCTTCCCAAAAGACAATTCACAATAAAATTTTATTTTTCAGAATGCCACAAACCTTACATATGTGCTCAAATTAAAAGCTTCTTTCTAGATTTAAGGATTACAAAATTCTGGTTACATTAATTAAAGATGGATATTTGTCTTGCTTTCACTTTGGTGTTCCTACCCCCACTGGTGTCTTAAGGGGTCCCAGCTTTGGACATTGTCTCTTCCCTTTATTTTTTTTTTTTAAGATTTTATTTATTTATTCATGAGAGACACACAGAAAGAGAGAGAGGCAGAGACACAGGCAGAAGGAGAAGCAGGCTCCATGCAGGGAGCCCGACATGGGACTCAATCCCGGGTTTCCAGGATCAGGCCCTGGGCTGAAGGTGATGCTAAACCACTGAGCCACCCGGGCTGCCCTGTCTCTGCCCTTTAAAAGCTCATGGGAGGGGGCACCTGGGTGGCTCAGTAGTTGAGCGTCTTTCTTGACTCAGGTCATGATCCTGGGGTCCTGGGATGGAGTCAGGCATCAAGCTCCCTGGAGGGAGCCTGCTTTTCCCTCTGCCTATGTCTCTAATCCCTCTCTCTGTGTTCTCATGAATAAATGAATAAAATCTTTATAAATAAATAAATAAATAAATAAATAAATAAATAAATGCTCATGGGAGGACGCCTCTTGCTTTTCTGGCTGCTACAACTACTTTTCTCGTTCCCAATTTCTGGTAGTCATCATGGTTGTTAATGAGTGAAAGGAAGAGGGGGGTGGCAACAAGGGAGGAATTGGTATTCTGGAAAAAGAACCAGTCTGCTTGTTGACAAAATCCCACAAAATCATTGTCTCTCATATCAGGATGCTGAACGAACTTTTGGTGGTTGTTACTTCAAGGTGTGGAGGAGGTTTTGAGAACAACAACATATTAGGGAGACAGAATGGCTTCCATCTTCTAAATCATTTTGTACTTTTACCGCTATCTAGAAATATAGAAACTGGAAGGTTATATGACCCCAATCATAAAGATATGGCTTCAGCAAATGTGGCCTTCTTTACCATAGCCTTGAGCGCTAGAAATACAGGTTACTTCTTGAAGCTGAACACAGGCACCAATGTAGCCCAGAGACTAATGCTTGGGGATAATGTTAAACCAAGCAGAACTTGGTAGATAGCAGGCCCAGCAAAAAGTAGTATAGGAATGGGTCAAGGCCAGGAAGGAAAAGAGAGTTCCTGAGGTAGCTTCTAAGAGCTAAAATAATTAGATTTGGAGCCTGGGAATTGCAGAAAAAGAAAGTTTCCAATGCTAAAAGCTGGACAATGGGAGAGGAAATAAAAGTCAATGATTTACTGACGAGAGTTGGCTCCAAAGGCAAGATGAAGTAGCCAAAGAAAAATATAGGAAGAGAATGTTGACATGTTAGCAAGGTGGGGTAGGTTGTTAAGAGGCCTAGATGGCATTTTGGCTACTGGACCCAACAGAATGTTGTTCAAATGGAAGTCCCCTCCCAGTTCCTCAGTAAGCCTGAGAGGTCATACAGGAATTTGTCCATGCATGATCAGAAAAACTCAGAGCTGAAAGATGTACCAGTTAAGTGAGATTAGAAGTGTCTAAGATATCTGACTTGTGGTTGTCAAGTGAAGAACAAGGGTTCCAGGACTTTTGGATCTCATGGAAATATAAACTTTTTTTTTTCTTTTTGAGACAGCCTGTGCACACAAGCAGGGGAAGGAGCAGAGGGAGAGGGAGAAGCAGACTCCCCGCTGAGCAGGGAGCCCATCGCAGGGCTTGATCCCAGGGCAGGATCCTTGAGATCATGACTTGAGCAGAAGGCAGATGCTTAACTGACTGAGCCACCCAGGCGTCTAGCAATATAAACATTCTTAAAAATTAAGATGAATATATAGACGTGTATTGTTTTACCTGCCTCAAAGAGTACTCTACTTCTTTAGAAACTGTTCTTCCCGGGGCAGCCCTGGTGGCTCAGCAGTTTAGCACCGCCTTCAGCCCAGGGTGTGGTCCTGGGGACACAGGATTGAGTCCCACGTCTGGCTCCCTGCGTGGAGCCTGCTTCTCCCTCTGCCTGTGTCTCTGCCTCTCTCTGTGTCTCTCATGGATAAATAAATAAAAATCTTAAAAAAAAAGAAAAGAAAATTTTCTTCCCCATTCGAAACACAGTTATGGTAGGGCAGTCCAATCATAGTTTCTCCATTCTCCACTACAGGCCTGGCATACAACCGAGGCTGGTCTCTGCGATAAATATGGTGATTGATTCAGGGATGATGTGTACCCCAAGCCAGAATGATCAATTTCTTTTTTTAAATATTTTACTTATTTATTTATTTGAGAGAGAGTGAGAGCAAGAGAGAGCACAGAAGAAGAGGTTAGAAAGAGAAGCAGTCTCCCTGCTGATCACGGAGCCCGACACAGGGCTCCATCCCAGGACTCTGAGATCATGACCCGAGCAAAAGTCAGACACTTAACAGACTGAGCCACCCAGGCTCCCCCAAAGATCAGTTTCTAAGTGGAACTAACGAGAAAGGTGATTTCTTCTCCGTTCAGTTAGAAGACCATGTGGATGAAAGTCTAGACTTGCCTGAAGAAAAAGTTCCAATTTACCAGGGACAAATGAATTTTGAGAATGAAGCCAACATGTGAATAGAGGCAGAGCAAACAGGTTATACAGGAGTGATCTGAGAGTAATTCCTGAGGGCCGCTTCATCTCTGTCCTCCATGGATAGGTTGAGGAGGCAATAAAGACTGTTTTCCTTTTTTTTTTTTCTTTTAAGATTTTTATTTATTTATTCGTGAGAGACACAAAAAGAGAGTCAGAGACACAGGGAGAAGGAGAAGCAGGCTCCATGCAGGAAGCCCGATGTGGGACTTGATCCCGGGTCTCCAGGATCATGCCCTGAGCCAAAGGTGGCACTAAACCGCTAAGCCACCCAGGCTGCCCTGTTTTCCATTTCGACTAGTTTAAGTTGTGTTCTTTAACTTTTATCCAAAGAGTCCTATCCTAGCAAAGCTAATCTGAAACATTCCCTGAAATTGATTACCTGGGGAATTTATAAAAAGTTGCATAAGTACCATCACACATTCACTAGACAGTTTAAAACTTTTTAAAACTGACAAGACCAAAGGCAAAACTGCAGAGAAACTGGGACTCTTCTACATTACTGGGAAGTACAAGGTAAAATGGCAAAAATAAATGAAATAAAACACTTTTGTTAGACATTTTCTAATAAAGTTATAATAGACGTCTCTGATGAGAGCTGATCTACTTCTAGGTATGTATCCAAGAGAAATGGAAAATATATGTCCACAAAAAGATATACAAGATAATTCACAGCAGCTCTATGATTAGCCCCAAATTGGAAACAACCCAAATGAGAATGAATAAACAAACTGCATATATTCATACAATGGCATAACACTTAGGAATAGAGGAGAATGAATTACAATGCGCCTAAATTTCAAAACATTTTACTGAGCAAAAGAAGCTAGGCGCAAAGGAGTACATACTGTATAATTTCAGTTATTTTAAGTTCTAGAGTAGGCAAAACTAATTTATAGTGATAAAAGTCAGAACAGTGCCTGTTTGGAAGGAGAGATTGCAAGGATGCCCAAGGAAACTTTCTGAGGTAATAGAAATATTCCATATTTTGATTAGGGTGGCAGTTACATTAATCAATGTATTTTTCGAAACTCATCAAAGTTTTTTTAAAAAGAATATTTGTATACTCTTGTTCACACAGCAGCATTACTCACAGTAGCCAGAAGGTGAAAGCAATCCAAGTGTCCAATGACAGATAAACAATATATGGCAGATACATAAAATGGAAGATTATCTAGCCCTAAAAGGGAAGGGAATTCTGACATGTGCTACAACATGGATGAACCTGGAGGACATCACACGGAGTTAAACAAGCCAGTCACAAAAGAACAAACACTATATGCTTCTACTTATATGAGGTACCTAGAGTCAAAGGCAAAGAGACAGGAAGCAGAATGATGATTACCAAGGCTGAGGGGAGGAGGAAATGAGGAGTTAATATTTAATGGGGACAAAATTTCAGTTTGCAAAATAAAAAGAATTCTGAAGATGTACTGTGGTGAAGGCTGCACAACTATGTGAATGCCTTTAATATCACTGAACTGTATATTTAAAAATTGTCAAGATAGTGAATTTTAAGTCATGTGTATTTTGCCACCATTTAAAAAAAAAGCATATTGAAAAAAGACTAGGGGCACCTGTGTGGCTCTGTGGTTGAATGTCTGCCTTTGGCTCAGGTCATGATCCAGGGGTCCTGAGATTGAGTCTCATGTCGGGCTCCCCATAGGGAGCCTGCTTCTCCCTCTGCTTATGTCTCTGCCTCTCTGTGTGTCTCTCATGAATAAATAAATAAATCTTAAAAAAAAAAAGAAAGAAAAAGAAAGAAAGAAAGAAAGAAAGAAAGAAAGAAGAAAGAAAGAAAGAAAGAAAGAAAGAAAGAAAGAAAGAAAGAAAGAAAGAAAGAAAGAAAAGGAAAGAATAAAGACTACCTACCCAGGGATTGACATGAGGTTGTCTACTTTTTGCTTTGTCAAGTAAGCATACTGATGAGCAACAATCTGCCATCTATTACCACCTGCATTTCCTAAAAGGAGGTACATTTTTGCAGTTAAGAAATGTAAGAAGATTGGGACTCCTGGGTGGCTCAGTGGTTTGGCCCCTGCCCTCGGCTCAGGGCCTGATCCTGGGATCCGGGATCGAGTCCTGCTTCGGGCTCCCTGTGAGGAGCCTGCTTCTCCCTCTGCCTACGTCTCTGTCCCTCTCTCTGTCTTTCATGAATAAACAAATCTCAAAAAAAAAAAAAAAAAAAAGGAAATGTAAGAAGGACATAGCTATGGGGCGCCTGGGTGGCTTAGTCAGTTAAGCCTCCAACTCTTGCTTTTGGCTCAGGTCAGGATCTCAGAGTTGTGAAATCGAGCCCCACTTCAGGCTCTGCACTCAGGGCAGGGCTGCTTGTCCCTCTCCTTCTACTCTCTCTCTCTCTCTCTCTCTCAAATAAATAAAAACAAAATCTTAAAAAAAAAAAAAGAAGAAGAAGAAGAAGAAGAAGGACATAGCCCCAGGATAAAAAACAGTTCTTTCCCCAAAATGACATTTGGATATGTTTTCCCATATTCTTACTCTTTTTATTTCATTACTGATTAATTAAACACACACACACACACACACACACACACACACAACTTCCTGGGTTAGCATCGTTTTGGAGACCAAGAGTTTGGAACTGCTACTGGTAGATACTACAAAGTAGGGATGGATGGCACCACCAATGATAGAAATCCTGAGTCCACCAAACCATTATGCTGATCCAATATGATCTTTCTAGTGTCCCAAAAGCATGCTTTCTTTCACAGGGAAGAATTTAAAGCAAAAATGTCCCAGAGGCAGTGACTGAAAGTCTTCAGACACCATCAGATGGTGCACTGGTGCTTCTCTTGCGCCTACATTTTTATTTGTGTGCTTGTAATGGGGGCCCTGCTTAGCCAGCAAAAGCTTCTGCTGCCGCAGCTTCTCAGAAGCCAGGAAGTAAAGCAACCCAAAGTCGATGTAGCCAGGGAGGCTGAGTCTGTGTGGGTGGTGGTAAGGTGAGAAAAAAAAAAATAACAAGTGTGAAACCACAAGGAAATTCATAGTTGGTTTCAAGGTTTAGCCTTTGCAGCAGAGTCCCAGGAAATCTTGGGAGCCTGAACACTAAGCTTCATTCACCTGCTGAGGAAAGAGGTGAATGGGCACTGCAAAGTGAAGTGGTCAAGGAAGTCTCAGTGTCTACTGTCTACCCGCTTCATATTCTTTGAGTAGAATTAAAATATTTTTTTTACATTAGCCTTATGAAATTCCTTAATGATCTAGCTGAAAGCATTTATGTATTAGAAAAGTAAGACATAGTTAAAAGGAATCTGTATCATGTGATTAATATGATACTCCCAGCATTTGTATACATACATATCAAATAAGACTTTAAAAAATATTGTCTGTGTCTTGTTTCCTTCCCAATAAGTAGCTGAAATGTTAGAAAAATAGTCTATGTGAAAACTACATTTTAAAAATAGTCATACACTGTCAGAAAAATCACAAATAAGGACAAAACACTTTTTTATGCCCTCCAAAGGAGATTCCCTTTCACCATGCTCAAGTTCTCAAACTCTATTCCAGTCAGTGCTCCCATGGAGAGGACTTCCTCTGATACCCTCGCCAGGTCACCTCCATGCATGAACATCTTCACCATCTGGCTCAGGCTCTGTCACTCTGCCCTTAGCTGCCACCACCACCACCCTCACTCCATATGGATATCCTTCTCACCCTGCAAGGCTCCAGCTTCTTGCATTCAAGCAGATCTCCAACATCAGTACCTTGCATAGACACCTACCCTGTGTGGGGCTGCTCCTCTGAATGGTTACCCTCTTTGCTCTACTCAGGCTCTGACATCCTGTGACAGGCCACACCACCACATAGATGTCCTCCTCACTTTGGCATGCTGGCTCTTCTTTGTTCAAACATGTAGGACCTATTTTGTAAACATCTGTAATTGTTTTGCTTTATTTCTAGATTTACATAAATCTGACTTCGTGACTAATCCCATTACATCACGTTTCCCCCATTCCCTAGGTTTTTATTCTGAAATATCTTAATTGACTGGATTTCATCATTAGTAGCTATTACAAAAAGTATTTATATATGCCTTACCTGAGCTAAGCCTAACCAAATAGTACGACTATTTGTTGATTGCCTTCATATACAGGTAGAAATTGGGCTGGGTATAAAATTCTTGGGTCACACTTATTTCTCCTTAAAACTCTGTAAACATTGCTCTATCATTTTCTGGCATGGACCATTGCTGTAAATAAGTTTGAATCCAGCTTTACCTCTTCCTACAAGTGACTTGTAGGGGTGCCTGGGTGGCTTAGTGGTTGAACATCTGCCTTTGGCTCAGGTTGTGATCCTGGGGTCTTGGGATCGAGTCCCACATCAGGCTCTTTGTGGGGAGCCTGCTTCTCCCTCTGCCTCTCTCTCTCTGTGTGTCTCATGAATAAATAAAATCTTTTTAAAACAAAACAAGTGACTTGTATCTTTTGCCTAGATGTATGTAGAATTATTTACTTGTTCATGAAGTTTAGTCATTTCATGTGACTATGTCATGTTTTTATGCCTCTCGCATTAATTTTTCCTACAACACAGTGTATGATTTAAATTTGTAGATTCTGTTCTTCATTTCAGGAAACTACTTTCTCTTTGAATATTTTTTAAAATAATTTTATTAAAAATTTTATAATTTTTTTATAATTTATTTTTTATTTATTTTATTTATTTATGATAGTCACACACACAGAGAGAGAGAGAGGCAGAGACACAGGCAGAGGGAGAAGCAGACTCCATGCACCGGGAGCCCGACGTGGGCGCCAAACTGCTGCGCCGCCCAGGGATCCCTCTCTTTGAATATTTTTATTCTCCATTTGCTCAGCTTTCTACTCAGGGACACCAAGTATATACATGGTGGATTTCCATTGTCTTTTTTCAATGTGTTTCATTTCTACGACTGCAAAATTCTATATAGATGTAAAATGTCTAAGTTTGAGCTGCTGTAGCAAAAATACCATAGACTGGATGGCTTACAAACAAAATTATTTATCTTAGTTCTGGAGGCTAGGAAATTCAAGATCAAGTTGCCAGGAGATTCAGTGTCTGGTGAAAGTTCACTTCCTGGTTCTTAAATAGCTGTCTTCTCACTGTGTCCTCACATGATAGAAGAGGCAAAAGAACTCCATGAGGTCTCTTTTATAAAGGCACTAATCCCATTCATGAGGGCTCCATCCTTATGACTTTATCACCTCCTAAAGGCCCCACCCCCTAATGCCATCACATTGGGAGTTAGGATTTCAACATATGAATTTTGGGGAGACACACCCAGTCTACAACATAAAGATAATAATCATTACTATAGGTATGATCCAAATATGGACATTTTAATGTTCTTTTTCAGTTCAGGTCTCATATGGTCTTTAGTGTATGTGTGAATGTGTGTGTGTGTCTGTGTGTGTGTGTACATGTGAATGTGAGTATATATATAGTTTTTATATGAAACACTAAAAAAAATGTGCTAAATGGGTGTCACTGTTTATAGTAATAATGAAGGAAGAAAACAACACTTATCTTGAGACAGATGTAACACAAGGTCCAGACTTTATAAGAATGTGAATGTGAAGTCTCTGATGTAGTAGGCTGAGATAAAAGATAACGCAGCAGTCAATTTGTTTTCCAGGAACTACAGAGACCAGACAATAATTAGAACTAATTTTTATTTAATGCTTAAATAATGCTTCAAAACTGTACAAGGCAAGGACATAAGTTCTTTAGGCAGCTCATTCAATGAGCACAATAACTATATAAAATAATTATTATTAGGCCATCACTTAATAATGGGGAGACTAAGTCTTAAAAGTGTTAAATAAGTCTCCAAGTTGCCTTAAGTGGTAGAGTGGGTTTGGAATCTGAGTTTCCCAGAGCGGTGTCTCCACACTAAGCCTCTGGATTCTCTTTCTCACCTATTTTCTGCTACACTGGGAAGTCCTGAAGGAGAAAGAGAGATGTGTGTGCCTCTAAAGGGTACTCATATTTTAAGAAGTCAAATCTGTTGGTTCCCATGAATGTGTATTATCTTTACAGCAATATGTTAAAACTGTAAAACATATGGACTGGAAAGTTGTTTTTAGCCTCTGTCACCCACTGTCTTTTTTTCCAATTGCTCCTTTGATCTTCTCTCTTAAGGTCTCAAAGGCAATCAAAACTGGAAGGTTTAATATGAAATCCATTGTTATATGACCCAATAACTTTTTCTTCTTTTGTTTCAGTCATTGATGCCTCCCTCTCCTGGCTTTCTAAATGCCATTAGTCACCAAAGCTTATTGCTCTGTCTTCTTTTCACCTCATTTTCTGGTATCTGTCCCTTTCCACCCCAAATGACACCACCCTAATTCAGCTTCTTATTACCACTGACCTGCAATGTTGTGTGGCAGAAGTGTTGACTGGTCTCTTGTCCTAACATCTTTTTTTTTTTTTTTTAAGATTTAATGTATTTTTTCATGAGAGACACAGAGAGAGACAGAGACATAGGCAGAGGGAGAAGCAGGCTCCATGCAGGGAGCCTGATATGGGACTTGATCCCAGGACCCTGGGATCACTACCTGAGCCAAAGGCAGACGCTCAACCACTGAGTCACCCACGCACCCCTGTCCTAACATCTTCTTGCCTCCCCTTCCTTTATCTTGTACATAGGCTCAGACTTCTCTTTCTAAGCAGTGGTTTTCAATTTTAAAAAAATATTTTATTTATTTATTCATGAGACACAGAGAGACAGAGGCAGAGACATAGGCAGAGGGAGAAGCAGGCTCCCTATGGGGAGCCTCATGCAGAACTTGATCTCAGGACCACGGGACCATAACCTGAGCTGAAAACAGGCACTCAACCACTGAGCAACCCAGGCATCCCTCAAATTCTTTTGAGAGCACACCCTCTCAATAAAAATGCTTGAGTACGAATATCTAGTATATTTACATATTTCTAAGTAATGTACATAGGACTAAACATATACGAACATTGTAAAATGTGCATAAGAATATAAATTAAAAGGAAATAGAGAGGAAATGACTACTCTTATTTAAATTTTTATTTGATTTCTCAGACTTACAAAACATTTTTGTTCTCTGTATACATGAATAAATATCACTGTTTTTGTTTTAACATTGGTTCAATAATTAGTGACTCAGAGGTTCACAAGTACATTTCTAACTTTGGTTTATTTTGAAAAAAGCTTTTATTCATCATCATAGCTGAAAAAGATACAAAGTAATATAGTATTAAAATGCACCAAAATGCATTATTAAATCCTAATATTCATTTCCACCCACCAGTTATGCCAGGTTTTATCAAAATTCAGCCAATAAATTTACTGATGTCAAAGAGTTGTTCTTGCAAGCCAATTGAAAGGCATTGTAATCGTATGTCTGGAATATGACTAGATTAGAGGACTTTGTTTCCAAAATTTTTTACACATAAAGATTCAAATGTTTCCTAGGTGATGATACAGTTATATTAATTTCAGGAATAAAATAACAATGGAAACATTTCCAGACATCCATTTTCAAAATGGTCTCTCAATAAAAAGAATTTCTTTGCAAAAGCAGTTACTTTTATGTTGCACTACCTTTTCTTTTAAAGATATGTCTAAATGTATTTATTATTTTAATATCTGCTAGGTAGCATAGCATTGAAAGTCACTTGTCATAAGAGAAAATGTCAAGAATTTTGGAATACTAGTCTTTTTGTAAGAGAAAAAATGTGTAATTCAAACATTAGGGGTAAATTTTTATGATTTTGGATTAGGCAATGTTGTCTTAGATATGATATCAGAAGCACAAGTGACAGAAAAAATAGGTAATTTATACATCTTCAAAATTAAAAACATTTGTGCTTCAAAGGACACTATCAAGGTAGAAGAAGGACAACCCACAGAATGGGATAAAACAGGCATAAATAATATGCCTGTTAAGGGAATTGTATTTAGAATATATAAAGAATCTTACAACTCAACAATAAAAAGAAAAATAACTCAATTGAAAATGGCCAAGAGGAGTGAGGGTGGCTCAGTTAGTTGAGTGTGTGACACTTGGTTTCCACTCAGGTTATGATCTCAGAGTCATGGGATCAAGCCCCACATCATCATCAGGCTCTGAGCTCATCAGGGAGTCTGCTTGTCCCTCTCCTTCTGCCCCTTCCCCCACTCATGCTCACTCTCTTTTTCGCGCTCTCTCAATAAACAAACAAACAAACAAACAAATCTTTAAAAAAAGAAGATGGGTAAAAGATTTGAGCATTTTTCCAAACACAATACACAAATGGCCAATAAACACATGAAAAGATGTTCAACATTATTATTCATGAGGGAAATGCAAATGAAAACCACAATGAGATTGCTAAAGGGAATGGAGTTTGTTTTGAGGATGATGAAAGTGTTCTAAAACTGATTGCGGTGATGGTTGTGCAACTGTGAATGTATGAAAAACCACTGGACTGTACACTTAAAAGATCTTATTTTTAAGTAATCTCTACACCCAACGTGGGGCTTCAACCCACAACCCCAAGATCAAGAGTCACATGCTCCCCCAACTGAGCCAGCCAGGTGATCCTGGGTTGTACACTTTAAATGGGTGAATTGTATGGAGATAAATTATATCTCAATAAAGTTGTTAATCTTTTGGTTAATCCACAATGAGTTACCGCTTTAAGCATACTAGCATAGCTAAAATAGAAAAGGCAGACAACAACAAATGATGAATATGCAGAAAAATCGTAACCCTCACTTCTTGCTGGGGGGATTGTAAAATGGTACAGTCAATTTGGAAGCTTCTCAAAATGTTAAACATAGAGTTATCATAAGACCAAGCAATTCCTCTCATATGTATATACATAAGAGAAATAAAAACACATGTCCACACAAAAACCTGTACATGAATGTCCATAGCAGTATTACTCATGATAGCTAAAAAGTGGAAACAATCTAATTGTCTATGAACTGATGAAGGAATTAGCAAAATCTGTCATATCCATATAATGGAATAATATTTGGCCATTAAAAGGATACATGCTACAAAATGGATGAATCTTGAAAATATCATGCTAAATGAAAGAAGTCAGACATAAAAGACCACATGTTGTGTGATTACTTTCATTGGACATGTCCAGAATAAGCAAATCCGTGGAGATAGAAAGTAGATTAGTGGTTTTCAGAGGCTGGAGGGAAAGGGGGACTAGACAGTGACTACTAATGGGTAGAGGGTTTCTCTTTGGGATGATGAAAATGATCTAAAATTTGATAACAGTGATGGTTGCACAAGTCTACGAATATTCTGAATACCACTAAGTTGCACATTTTCAAAGGGCAAATTTTATGTGAATTATATCTCAATCAGCCTGTTATTACAGATTTTTTAAAAATCACAAATAGGGGTGCCTCAGTAACTCAGTTGGTTACATAATCAACTCTCGATTTCGGCTCAGGTCATGATCTCAGGGTTGTGAGATCAAGCCCAGCGTTGGGCTCTGTGCTAGGCATGGAGACTGCTTAAGATTCTCTCTCTCCCTTTTCTTCTACCCTTGCCCCTTCCTCTCTAAAAATAAAAATAATAAAATAAAATAAAAATCACGAATATAGTAATGTGAATGCAATAAATCAAAATAGCATTATAAAGTTGAATAGGGGCTGCCTGGGTGGCTCAGTGGTTGAGCATCTGCCTTTGGCTCAGGGCGTGATCCCGGGGTCTGGGGATTGAGTCCCATGTTGAGCTTCCTGCATGGAGCCTGCTTCTCGCTCTATTTATGTCTCTGCCTCTCTCTGTGTCTCTCATGAGTAAATAAATAAAATCTTTAAGAAAAAAATAGTGACTAGGACTCTAGAGAAAATATAGAGTATGATTGTATGTTATAGGATAAGCTTCTGAAAATGTGATTATTTTGCACAAGAAAGCAAAAATAGTACAAATAGTAAAAGGGATACTGAGTATCTGAAAATTAGATATTACTGGGCTAGCAGTTTATTCATCCCTATTCTTCAGTGTATTGTTTATTATGAACTTGTTCAGATATAAACATAAAGCCACCCATGACTTTTTATTGTCTTTTTCAAACAAAACATGGTGAGCTCTCAATAAAGAAGTAGTATTTTTTCTAGAATAAGAACAAAATAATACTTTCCAAATTGATAAATTTTGTTTCTAACAGCAGACAGAAAATATTATAATTATAGCAACATTATTAAAATCTACACTTTTGGGATCCCTGGGTGGCTCAGCGGTTTGGTGCCTGCCTTTGGCCCAGGGCGCGATCCTCTAGTCCCAGGATCGAGTCCCATGTCCGGCTCCCCACATGGAGCCTGCTTCTCTCTCCTCCTGTGTCTCTGCCTCTCTCTCTCTCTATGTCTATCATAAATAAATAAATAAATATTTTTAAAAAACCTACACTTTTGCAGCAAAACAAGGCTATAAATCATTTTATTGCCAAAAAGGTATAAATACAATCACGGGGCTAATTACACAATTTATGCTCAAAGAGAAAGCAAACAAAAGTTGTTTATCCAGTAATGTTCTAGGCTGTTGCAAAAATTCAACAACATGCAATGTAAAAGAGCAATTAGTATCGTGTGCATCCTAAAAGATACTTCCCTTCACACAGGAAGGAAAAGGCTGCTGTTCTATGTACAAAACTGCCCTTGGTATTTGTGGCTACATATAGGAAGGGGAAAATGCTCCATGACATTTTTTTCAAAAGATTATATTTATTTATTCATGAGATACTCACAGAGAGAGGCAGAGACATAGGCAGAGGGAGAAGCAGGCTCCTTGTAGGGAGCCAGGTGCGGGACTCGGTCATGGTACCCTGGGATCATGCCCTGAACCAAAGGCAGATGCTCAACCACTGAGCCACCCAGGCATCCTGATCCGTGGCATTTTATTCTATTCATCACTGCAGATTCTTGCTATGGGAGAAGAGTTTTCATCTATAATAATCATTTTGTGAAAAAAAAATATATTGGAGTCGGTATTGTTGGAAACGTGGCCATATGCTTAGTAAAGAAGAGCATTATTCTAGGAATAAAAGGTTGCACCGGAATGACAATCCACACACTGCTTCCCTCACAGAGAACAAAGCAAACAATAGGTGCCCTGACCTTGACTCAGGGCTGAAGGAAAGAGAGGAGATTGCAAATATGCAATATAACCAATGAGTGAATGCCTTTTCAGTATGTTTCGAGAAGAAACAAGAGTGCTTCTCTAAGTGGAGGCATGTTGTCTGCTGCAGAAGGGTGCTCCCACACATTTTTTTTTTTAAATAAAGAAAGTGATTTATAGTATTTCCTTGTGACACTTATACTGCATGTAGAGATATTTCTCTAATTTCAAGGGGATTATCTCAGCTCTGTGTTCACATGCTTGTATGGCCTCAACCCGGCACTTCAAGACTGACATAGCAACAAGTCTTAAAAGTTGAAAATGGGAATAAACTCACAGAGTTTCTTAAGAAGATGTAAGCAACCTATGTTAGTTATTTATCACTGCATAAATAATTACCCCAAGACTTGGCAATTTACAATAAACATTTATGCTCTCACAGTTTCTGTGGGGCAAGAATCTGGGTGAAGCTTAGCTGGGTGACTCTGGTTCAGGGTTCCTCACGAAATTGCAGTCAAGTTATTAGTGAGGGCTGCAGTTATCTCAGGGCTTGACTGGAGAAGGATCCATTTCCAAGCTCACTCAGGTGGCTGTTGGCAGGCCTCGATCATCCCTGGCTGTTGGCTGGAGACAGTTCATTGCCATGTGGACCTCCCCCAGGGCATCTCACAACGGCAACTGGATTCTCTTGGTAAGTGCTCAGATGGAGAGCAAGACAGAGTTGGATTTGTAACCTAATCTCGCAGTGACATCCCATAGCTTCTGCCATATTCCATTGTTAAGTCCTGGCCACGCACGAGGAAAAACAATTACACGCAAATATGGATACCAGGAGGAGGGATCATTGAGGTCCTCTCAGAGACTGCCTGCCACAGTATCCATATACATGCATGGACTTTACCCAGACCAGGGGTGCCCCCATGATTCACCAGGTCTTGGTCAGTGAAGCTCTATACTCCTCCAATTGGCATAGCCTGAATTCTCAGTGCTCTGTGATATAGAAGGCATATCTTGACCAACCATGTTAGTCATTGGAGATAGGTCCAAGGTCTAAGTCAGATCCTCATTAGGAGTCCAATGCCCTTGGGTACATATCTATTATAGAGCTGGTGGGTTTCCAACCCTGCCTCCTTCAGTTGGCATGGCTATGTGGTGGGACAGGTCTGGGCCTATTGATCTTCTTTCCGGTGGCAGGGACAAAGGTTATCTTTGGATAGCATGCCCTCCTAGCCAGGATACATTGAGATACTAATTATGCCAATCCCTCAAATGGAGTTGGTCTGGCGTGACCTGAGAGGTCAGTGGAGTGGGTTTGACCTGAGAGGATGCTTCATCTTTATCCTTGGGAGTTGGCTCTCAAACATGTGTAATGTTTGTTTCAGCCAGTCAACTAAAACAAGAGTGTCCTGAGTTGGGGCAGCAAGGCTCTTATTGATCTGCTCCATCAGGGATTAGAAAGAGCTGGTTGTCCTTCAACCTCCATTTCCTCTGTACTTAATAACAAAATCCCTGATTATTAGCTGGGCATGGAGCTGCCTGGAGTAAAAACCACAATGATCAGTCTTCTTGCAGTTAGATGTGGTCACATAACTATGTTCTGGCCAATGGGGTATAAGCAGTAGCTATTGTTATAAGCAATGTAAGTAGTTGGTACAGGCAACTTCCAGGAAATAGCTTTAAAAGAGGAAGCAAGTTTCACCCTCTTCCCTTGTGTTGGCTACAATGTGGATGCAATGACTGGAAGTCTAGCAGCCATGTTGAGATAACTTTGGGAATAGAAGCCATGAAGGATAAAGCAATATGTAAGAAGGGTACGGTGGCACACCTTACCAATCCTGGGATGACTATCTCTGGACTTCTTAAATATGGGAGAGAGCAATAGATTTGCATATTTAAGTCATTTCTAGATTTTTTTGTTACTCCTAAGTGATTCTAGTCCTAACTAATGATGTGGCGTTGTTCAAGGCCAGACCCTAAATGTATACAATCTAGTCTTGCCATGACATGAACTCCCCTACTACTCCCTATGATATTCTTCTAGTAGGCAGATATTGTCTCTAAATGCAGGGCAGAGAGTTAAAGCAAACATTGCCAGGGTTCTCATTGGCAACTCTGCAATCTGCAGAGAGGAGGACATTCCTGCTGAACTTAGGGATGGAGCTACGTCAGGACAGGGGCTAGTCCTTGGAGTTTTCTTTAGATAGCAGGACCAACAGGTGCCTGTGGGGCTCTGAACTGAGCTCTCCTGCCATCTGTCCTGGGTGTTGCTGAAGTCCAAAAGCCTGATAGGTTCAAGATGTGTAGGTCAAGCCCTTGTCTTACTCAGATATGCAGAGCCAGCAGGTACTTTAAGAACAGAGAATGGGACTTGGAAGTACAGATAAAAGACAAGTAAAGCTGTCTTCTGGAAGAAGGCAGGGACTGGACACAAACAAAAAGTCTGTATCAAGCACCAACGTGGACAGTGTTTGTGTTGTGTGTGTAATGTCAGCCAGAGGGCCCTGGGAAACAAAGGCCATGTCTGTTTTCCTTTCATGGCCTCTGCTCCCCGGTGTCAATTACTTTCTCAAATGAAACCCACACCCAGGCTTATGCCAGGGCTATGTTCAGCTCCCACTCTCCTTTTCACAGCATGCCAAGGAAATAACTTGGCTTGGGGCACACATGGGAGGGCATTGCTCGGGGATTTTGTGTTGATAGACCCCAGAGTATCTACTAGTTTCTTGGGCCGATTGAATTCCTAATATAAAATGTAAGTCCTGTTTTGTAGAAAGGGCAGGAATTCACCTTAGGCAATAGGAGAATTTCAGCAAATTATAACCTGCTATCAGACTTCTGGTCTGTGCGTATTTTTTAATGCTTCTGAACAAACTTAACTTTAGCTTGATAAAGTCACTCCAACTTCTTCAGACTGTTCTCTGTTCATATTCACTGGCCCAATAATACCTCTAGTTCAAAATCCATTACCCAGGGCCTATTATTTTCAAATATATTTTCCAAAATGGGGCACTCGCTGGCCCAGGAGTGGTCAGAGGGATGGAAAAGATGTGGGTCCTCAAATCAGGCAATCTGTAGGGAAACCAACACTCTCACACTACAGTCCAAAGATATCATCTGTAGTTGTGGAATAAGAAATAAAGGAGTATATGCATTACTTAGAGTTATAAAGGACTAGCTGAGGAAGTAAAAATATTGATAAAGCTTTAAAGGGAAGCAGTCTGGGGGGTGAAAGGCAAATGTTAGCACACTAGATCCTTACCTTACATAGCAGGAAGCCAACTGATACATCAAATGATGGTATTTTTTCAACAAATATTTGATGTACGAAGGCAATGAGGATACAGACGTAATACAAACTAAACAAATTCACTATACTCATCATTCTACTAGTAAGCCTATCAGCTAAAGACAGAGTTATTAAGGTGACTACCAGAAGGAATAGTAAAAGCTTAAAAAAAGTTGCCTTGGGGAGCAGATTTAGAAGGGGGGGAGGTGGAGAGAAATAGGACAAGGGATTGTTTCTCCTGCAAGTTCTGCCAAACTGTGTGTACATTAAATATGTCAAGTTATTACTTAAATATTCTACTACCTATTAGCTAGATATCCTTGAATAGATGACTTCAATCCCTGGGCCCCCATTCTTTTGTCTGGAAATTGGGGATAATAATGATCTCAAAGACTAGTGGCTACAAGAGTATCTGCATAAAGTAGACACAAAAATGTCCGTCCCCTCCCTATGTTTCCCATATAAAATTCTGCAGTTTAAGACTTTCAGGCTGAGAAGTGACATAATGTTCCTGGGTCTGGCCTGAGAAAGCCGTATGACTTTTCTCTGTCTGCTTTTGTCCATCTGATGCAAAGATGCTCATTTCAAATTTCTCCAAGTGCTAGGGGAATAGGATGTGCATTGGTGAGAACCTGCATCTTGAAAGAACACTAACCAAATAGTACCATGATTTCCATCTGGACGATGCTGTGCAAGTTGTCGATATGGTCTTTACTACTCACTTATGGGCAGCTAAGGTAGTGGCTGTCCTGACTGTGTCATTGCCTCAGAAGCTTTCACAACCAGCTCCTTAATCCCTGAGGTACTGAAGTCCTCATGATGTAAAGGAGAGAACAATTGTGAATTCAAGAGAGAGAGAGAGAGATCACTGCCTGGAATTAGGATGTAATTAGTAAGAAAACACTAAAATGTCAACACAGAGCAAGGAGGATTGTTGACATCCAAGCTGGCTATGAAGGGGAAGTGTACAAATGTGATCCTTTGTGCGTTTACTCACACACAAATACACACACAGGGCAGCACGCTTGCAGGTTCTGCGATCTGTCAGTGAGGGGTTGGGGTAAGGGAGGTTTTAGGGATGAAGCATGGGCAGCGATGTGCTGGTAAAGATCTAACTACCAGTCCTGGGGAGGAGAGCCCTGTACTGTAGCAGTTGCCAGTTTCAATGGTGTAAATATTCCCCACGTGGCTCATTTCAAGCTACTACTGAGTTGCAATAACTGAATGCAGAATTGAGAAGAAATGCACAGAGTCAGCTTTTACCAGCTGGTACTAGTGAGTTCTAACACATTGCTGGCTGCAGGTTTCCAGCACAGTTCTTGTTCAGAACCGCCCCCCCACCCAAAAAAAACCCACCCCAAAAAACCCAGCTCCTTACACTCATCTGCTTCTGGAGTTCTAGATATTGATTTCGTTTTTATTCCAAATTCATGCTAAACCACCCAAACAGCATTGTTCATTCAACCCTTATTGATTATTTACTCTTTTGTAAAGTTCGTGCCCCATCATAGCTCATGGGAATTCTGGGACTGGAGTATTTCCCCCCTCAAAATCTACACAATGGTTGGCAGGGCCATTTGTTTATTCAGAAAGCAGCCAACAGGATGCTACAGGCCCATCAGTGAACTACCCTGGCCCTCAAGATTTGGCAAGCTCCTGTTGGCCAAGGAAAGCTCCTAGCAGGCAAGAGGGAGCTCCCTCACTTCTAGTGCCCCCACAGCTACAGTTCTTTGGAAATTAAGTGGCTGTCTGTCTGGCACATGTACGAACCTCTTCCTCATCTCACAGGAAACTCTCCCTCGTTAGTCTCCAGGGCTGCCTCTATTTGAACCATCCTCCGCCCCTTTCCTGGAGCCAGAAGAGCTACATCCAGGCCCCAAGGGGCCTGATGTTTATATACTTAGGGGATCACCTTCTTTAAAGAAAAGAATATGTCAATATAAATATAAAGCTATTAGGGTCAGGGCCTTTAGAATGGGCCTGTGCAAATGAGGGTCTCCAGCGGAAGCTTCATTAGCTTCCAGTAAACACAGCTTGTACCAGACTATGCTTCAAAGAAAGCTGGATGTTTGCCTGGTGACGGTGAGCAGTGGAAGGTCCTGTGATTTTTTTTTTTTCCTTTTGGAGGAGGAGGAAGCTCCAAATCCTGTTCTGCTTAGAAACTCTGCCTTTGAGCCCGATACTGGAAGACATTGTCCAACTTCTGAGGAGGCCATTTTATTCTGTATCACTCTTGCTGTATCACATGGCTACTCCCCCCTGCTTGGCACAGAACACAACAGTATGCCTGTAACAGGCAGAGACCTTCCCCATTGGCCCAGGAAAACATCTCTAACTTCTAGCAGTCTGACTTCAAAATCACTGCAGATGAGAAGGGACCTCTAGTGGTCAATCTCAAAGGTCACATCACGGCTACCTTCTCCTTAGTCCCTGAATAATGTTCTAGTCTGTCAACTCTGGGTTGTCAGTTCTAAGAGGTAGAACAAGGAAAATATAGAATAGATCAGAAGAATTTTTGGTTTTGATATAAGTAGGTTGTGGAGGGTAGGATGACTTCTGCTGTATGGCGTGTAGACGAGGTAGTGGGTACTTTTTTTGTATTCTTGCAGACAAAATCTACTCATCCCGTAGGGAGACTGGGTCCAGGGTTGTGCCAGGGAGTGAAGGCATATAGGGGAATCAGAATTGGGACCTCAGCTCAAAGTAATAGATGTTCTTCATTTTGAAGGTGGAGCATAATACTGTAAAGGAGTGGATTTTAAGCTCTTTTTAAAATCATGACTCCTTTGAGAGGCTAACTAAAAGCAAGAAACTGTCTCCTCAGAAAAATAACCACGTGCACTTGCACACAGGTACACGTCCACACACACAATTTTTGTCTGAAATTCAGGAATTTCACTGATGCTCTAAGGCATACCCATAGTGGTTCAAGAAGCTGATTAAACTCTGGAATAAGGCATTTGGCTAAGAATGCAGTGGGGCAGCCAGAAATCCTGAATGGATTTTAACCCCTGTGTCACTTTGGACAAGTCTCTTTACCTCTCTGGACTGCACTTCCTTATCTATTAAAAAAAAAGGAAGGGTAGACATAGAGGTAGGATTTCCAGATAAAAGAATACTTAATTAATCTGAATTTCAAATAAATACAGATTTTTTTTTAGTACAACTATATCCCAAATATTGGCTTTGTCATGAGTTAACAGGACATAATCATACTAGAAAAGTATCCATTGTTTACCTGGAATTAAAATTTAACAGGGATGGAGGTGGATCCCTGGGTGGCTCAGCTGTTTGGCGCCTGCCTTTGGCCCAGGGTCTGATCCTGGAGACCCGGGATCAGGTCCCGCATCGGGATCCCCGCATGGAGCCTGCTTCTCCCTCTGCCCGTGTCTCTGCCTCTCTCTCTCTCTCTCTCTCTCTCTCTGTCTATCATGAATGAATAAATTTAAAAACATATTTTAAAAAAATTAACAGGGTGTCCTGTATTTTCATTTGCTAAATCTGCCAGCCCTAGACAGGTGGCCTTTCAGGTCTTGATTTAAGGTCTAAGATTTTTGATGATGAAGAAATCCAATGGAGATTGGGAAGTTAGAGGATTATTAATCACTGGTTAAGCTAGAAATTCTGAAGTCCCATGACTGAGTGAGTATAAGCAGTGTATTTATTTTTAAAACATTTTAAAAAGATTATTTATGTTTTGGTAATCTCTACACCCAACGTGAGGCTTGAACATATGACCTCAAAATCAAGAGTCATGTATTCTTCTGAGCAAGTCAGCCAGGTGCCCCTGAGTTTAAGTGGTTTAGTGGGCTCTGTGTCAGATTCTGGATAGTAAAGTCACCCAAGTTTTCCTGCATTGCTCAAAGAACCACTCTATTGTTGCTAGGCTGTGACTGCCAGATTTCTAGCTTTTCTGTCACTTTAAAGCCCTCAATGCATTCCCCGTGACCCAGCTAGATGATCCTCCAGGCTTGCAACCCTCCAGCCATCTGCTGCCTCCGTCACAGCAGATGTGAAGGCTGTGGCTCGAAGACCTTTGAGAATGGCACTGGTTAAAAATGGCTTAAAAATTGTGCCTCTCAGACCTTTCTGACATGCTGGTTGCTTATTTTCCTCTCCCATTCTTCATTCCCATACCACGGGAGGTACTGTGAGGCCCATGCACCTGCAGAGTCCATCTTCTACAGACAGCCCTGTGTACACAGTCTCTTCCAGGGGAGCACCCAACCTGCATCCCTAATTTATCTCCAAGTGGGTATTCTCCCCATCTCTTTCCCCCTTCCTTTCTTTCTCTTCCCTCCATTCCTTCCCTCCTTTCCTTACTCCTTCCCTCCCTCTTATTCTTTTGCTAATATTTCTTGAGTCCTGTCATTCAGTAGGCACTGCTCTAGGCACGTCCCCCTTAGTTGAGGGGCTCCCACCTCCATCACTCTCATCAACATTTAGTCCCATAGTTTGTGGTTCTCAAAATGAGAAACCTGAACACTGTGTCAGTCACCTGGTAGGTTGTTAAAGATGAACATCTGAGTCTCATCAGAACTGATGAAGGAAAGGTGCCTGGAGACTCCCCAGGTGTTTGTTTGTTTCTTTCTTTTAAAGAGATTTTGTTTATTTATTTGACAGAGAAAAAGCAAGGGAGAGAGAGAGCATGAGCAGGGGCAGGGGAAAAAGCAGACACCCCGGGGAACAGGGAGCCCAACACAGGGCTTAACCCCAGGACCCTGGGATCATGACCTGAGCTGAAAGCAGCCGCTTAACCACCTGAGCCACCCAGGTGCCCCTCTCCAGGTGTTTGTTCTGCTCACCTAAATCAGCAGGCTGTGGATGCCAGTTCTCAGACCCCCCTCCTCTGTCCAGAAATGCATGGGACTAATGTGGACCAGATTGGTTTCTACTCCAAAGAATTTCCAGATTCGAGTCTGCCTCTCTCCTCTCCCTCTGGGCCTGATCTACTTGTGGAAGATGTGAAGTATAGACACTGTTAATACTCCAACCAGCCAAACTACTTGGGCTTAATGGTTAACTACGAGGCTTAACTATTTGTGGCAAAATTGTTTTCCTTTTCTGTCAGTTCTAGGAAAGAAGAATGTTCCAGAAATGGCTTTTTTGACCTTAGACAAATCTCATCACTTCTTTGACTCTCCAGAAGGGGCGCCATGATATCATTTTTTAAAAATGTGAAATGCCTCTCCAGCACTGAGTGCATGCTGTCTGGCTCCTAACCATTATTAACTTTCCCTTTAAGATGAGAAGACCCTTTAAGAGAGAAGCTTTGCTTTGTGCATCTTTATATCTCTCAGGGTACCCACTTACTGTTGTGGAATTCAGGAAGCACCATTCATCTTGTAGACATCATAGATTTATATAGTTAGTAAAGCAATTTTCCACAGATGTCAGGAGAGTGACTTGAGAAGCAAAGTCTTTTATTTATTCATGATAAAGACACCATGTTGGCTTGGATGGCACTCCCGGTGTGTAGAGTATTCAGCACATAGGAGATACTCAATAAATATCGCTAAATAATTTCCCTTAACATTTTAGTTATGAAAATGTCAAGTATGTAGAAAGGTTGAAACTGAGTATCTATTTACCCTATCTAAATTCTAGATTCAGTAGGTGTGAATTTTTGCTATTTGTTTTGTGTGTGTTTGTATGTTTATTCTTATTTTATTTTTTAAAAGATTTTTATTTATTTATTCATGAGAGACACACACAGAGAGTGGCAGAGGCACAGGCACAGCACAGGCAGAGGGAGAAGCAGGCTCCGCACAGGGAGCCCGACGGGTGACTCAATCCTGGGTCTCCAGGATCACGCCCTGAGCTGAAGGTGGCATACACTGCTGAGCCACCAGAGCTGCCTCTATGTGTATTTTTGCTGAATCATTTGAAAGTTAATTGCAATCCTTGTGGCACTTAACCCATAAATATTTCAGCAGGTATCTCCTAAGAATTAGGACATTCTCGTACATAACTGCAATTCTATTATCACACCTAAGAATAATTAATCGTTATTTCTTAATATCCTTTAGAAATAGAAGTTGATATTGGTGCCCTGCTCACATGCCTTTGGCCTGCCTAGAGGTCACCTGCAAACAGTTCCCATATAGCAAACCGGCGACTTCCTGAGAGTCAGGAATGTTCATGGCTGGATTAAAAGAGTGCACTCCACCCTCATAGGATGGGCTGGAGATGCTGGGGAGTCAATACCTCAAGAATGTTCCTTAACTTATGATGGAAAGAAGTTAATGGATAAATATCTAAGCTTCCTTCTCCTCATGAGTTGATTCTGAGGTGTGCTCCGCAGAGCCTGTCAAAGGGTCCATAGGACAGTCACCCACAGCCCTAGCTTGTTTATTAACATACCCTTTATTCGTTATCCTTCCTTCCCTACCTCATTTCCTTACTGTGCTCCCTGAGATCACCTTGAATTAAACTACTTGCAGCAAAAGCTTTTGCCTCAGAGTTAGCTCTCAAGGGACCCAGAACCAAGACATCAGTTCATTACTAAATTCATTTACAAATGATGATAGTAAAACACACTGCTCTTGGATTCACAGAGAAGCAAACTCGAACCTTCTTAGATGGTGCTTGCAACTCAACCACAGAAATGCCCTTAGCTACGATTCTTACTGGAACGATATTATATGCTGAGGCTGTTTTTATTTATTATGCCTGCCCAGCCTGTATTATTAATAATAATAGCTACTGCTAATTAAGAGCTTACTGTGTGGCTGCTTCACATACTTTATCTACTCCTCACAATGACTTTGTAGGGAGCACGTTATTATTTTTCCCACTGTCTTGACAAAGAACTTGAATCTCATACAGGTTAAATACCTTGGTGAAGTCACACGACCACCAAGAGGCAGATCTCTGGTATGTGTCACCAACATGTTAAAATGTGCAGATAACTGTAAATGTTCTTTTATTCTATTCTTGTATAAATGGGAACGGTACTAGCCACGTAACACAGTGTAACAATACCATAAACATACATATTTTTTAACCAATAAAAAAGTTATCTTCAATTGCTAATTTGTGAAAGTGTAACACAAGGATTCCCTCACAAGACATGAGTTAAAGGGATAAAACTTTTCGTTGTCGTGCTTGGCTCAGTACAGCTTATGCACCAGGCATAGGTTACCAGTGGCAAGTAATATGTCTCCAGCATTATTTAAGTTGTGGAATCTTCCAGTATTTTGGCTGCCATGTTCAAGTTAGATAACTTTGATAATCTGACATCCTGAGAATGGTAACAGGGCGAGCCTGAGGAGAGGGTTGATTTTCACAGCAGCCAAAATAAAGCCCGGTGCATTATCTAACTTGAACATGGCAATGTTCTGTGAAATGTGCCACACAGTTTTGCACAAGGTCAGGTTTTCCTGGAATAATTACATCCTTAGTAATATCTGGTCCCACCTGGTAATTTGGGTACACATGAAAACTTAGAGTTGAAGATGTCTTTCCTAGTTAGTGTCTTCTCTAAGAATCCATAAAAAGAAAGAGACTTTGAACCCAATTTATTTTGTTTGCTTGACCCTACTGTCATAAAGTGTTTAAACGCAAGTATTATAAAGATGGTAATAGGGAAAGGATTTGGGGTTCCAGATGAAGGAACGATTGGCCAAGGAAGTCAGCTTTTCAGAGCTCAGCAGGTAAGCAGTAAAACTTTGTCTTGTATGAAGAGTAGAGAGTTGTGAAAATTTAGAACAAGCCAAGTAAGGGAAATTCATTTTTAAAAGATGCTGGCTGGTGTGGTGGAAGGGGAGGGGAGATGTTAATCCTCCTCCTTAATTACTAGGGTAGGGCAGGGTCTGCCAAGGAGCCCATACACTTACTCAGTTCTTATTAGGCACCTTCGGTGGTCAGTGCTTCAGAAAACTCTACAAATGACCAAATTCTGAGGTCATCACCATTGGAGTGCCTTGATAGAAATCTTTTTGGCAAAGTTTTAAAATTACAAAAAGAATTGATGTTGGTACTAACTACATTTTGTGGAAATATTGATGTAAGGTTACCAGTCAGAAAGGGTGAGTCTGGCGGGAGTGAAGCTTGCTCCTGTCAGGACAGGCTTGAGGAGGAGCAGAGCCTGTCTACAGAAGTCCTAGGGAAGTTTCAGCTCTTGAATGTTAATATTTATATTAAAGGCACAAAACTCCATGTCCCCCTGTGGAGAGGCCAGGGCTCAGAAGGGATTAACGGCACTGCTGCTTCTTCTTTAATTCATGAGAGACACACACAGAGAGGCAGAGACTTAGCAGAGGGAGAAACAGGATCCCTATGAACAGGACTCGATCTCAGGGCCTTGGGATCATGACCTGAGCTGAAGGCAGACGCTCAACTGCTGAGCCACCCAGGTGCCCCTAACAGCAGCTTCTTAATGGAGAATAATATCAGTGGATGCAATGGGATGGTTAAGAGCCTGGCCTTGGGAGTATGGGGTTTGAATCCTAGCCCTGACATTTACTGCCTTTGGGATCTTGGGCAAATTATGTAATCTCTCCAAACATTTATTCATTTTTTTTTAATTTTTATTTATTTATGATAGTCACAGAGAGAGAGAGAGAGGCAGAGACACAGGCAGAGGGAGAAGCAGGCTCCATGCACCGGGAGCCCGATGTGGGATTCGATCCCGGGTCTCCAGGATCGCGCCCTGGGCCAAAGGCAGGCGCCAAACCGCTGCGCCACCCAGGGATCCCCTCTCCAAACATTTAGAAATGACCTCAAGAGGGTTGCTAGGGACTTCATGGGGATTGAAAGAATGTATGTAAAGGGTTTAGCACAGTGCCTGTTGCATAGGAATCATTCAACTTGTGTTTCTACCATATTCATAGCGGTACTCTTGAAAGGAGGTCAACGAATGCATGTTTTTCCCAGATGAAGTGGAAAGTATCTAGGGAGGCAGATGACAGAAGCAAAAGCATAGCAGGATAAAAAGGAGGACTTTATTATCTATTATTTTTAGTTTACACTGGGTTAAAGGGAACGCATATAAGAGGGGGACGATGGTGGTGGGAGGGGAGAAAGCAGAGAGATTAACTTGGTTTAAGACTAGAGACCATACTGCAACTGAGTCTTTTCTAAGTTATGAACCATTTGAGTCTATGGGATTTGGAGGGGGTCTCAAAAACTCTCTTTAGCAGTGAGCAACTTTTACAAAACGACCCAAGAGAGGCTTTCTTTTTTTTTTTCTTTTTAAGATTTTTATTTATTTATTCATGAGAGACACAGAGAGAGGGAGAGAAGCAGAGACACAGGCAGAGGGAGAAGCAGGCTCCATGCAAGGAATCCGATACAGGATTTGATCCCGGGACTCCAGGATCACACCCTGAACCGAAGGCAGGCACTAAACCACTGAGCCACCAAGGGATCCCTAAGAGGGGCTTTCAAAACCAGAATTACTACAGTTCAGTAGAGACTGTCTGTGAACGAAGCAAGTTTATTTTCTCTTTCTGTTAAAATGACATTCTATCCATTTCTCCAGGGAAGACTGGTTCTACCCTCCCCAGGGCTTCTCCAGGGCTGCCCTATATCTTATAGCCTATATCTTTGTGGTTTTCATTTTCTTGCCTTAAAAAAATCTTTAATACTGAAGGTACTTTGAACTCAGTAATCAGAGCAAGATTGTTTAATTAAAAACTAGAAAAAGTACTGTTACAGCTGGGATGACTCATCTGGGATTTTATTTTAAATGCAAGATAGACAAGAGGAAGGTTCATAAACTCAGTGTAGACCAAAGTTCAGAACAAACTACACCCTTTTTTCCCCAGCAGATCAGAAGTAAATTTGTTAAAGATGGCGTGGAACATCAGGGAACTAATGAAAATGTGCAAATTTCTTCTCTTAGCGATTTTGTTTCTTCCACGTGAGGTGACAAGTAAGTTAATAATATTCCTTTGGTCTCTTTGTAAATAAAGAAAAATTCCCGATTAAAACATGATCAGTTGGCTCTGGGAAAATCCAAAATCCAAATCACCAGATACACAGTTGGTATGGCTCAGAGAACGGGAGTCAGACAACATGATAAAATGTTAAATGGAAAAATTGTTTATGGCTCTGAGATGGCAAGGTAGAGTAAATATTCTGTTATCTCCATAGCCGCAGCCAAAATTTTTCTACTTTTTAAAACAATTTTTTTACTTTTTAATGCATTTCATTACTTTTTTTTAAGATTTATTTATTTATTTATCCATGATAGACAGACAGAGAGAGAGAGAGAGAGAGGTAGAGACACAGGCTCCATGCCGGGAGCCCAACATGGGACTCGATCCCAGGACTCCAGGATCGCTCCCTGGGCCAAAGGCAGGCGCTAAACTGCAGAGCCACCCAGGGATCCCAATGCATTTCATTACTAATGACATCCAAAATAAGTTTTTTTTTTAATTTTTTTTTATTATTTATTTATGATAGGCACACAGTGAGAGAGAGAGGCAGAGACACAGGCAGAGGGAGAAGCAGGCTCCATGCACCGGGAGCCCGACGTGGGATTCGATCCTGGGTCTCCAGGATTGCGCCCTGGGCCAAAGGCAGGCGCTAAACCACTGCGCCACCCAGGGATCCCCAAAATAAGTTTTAATGTCTATTTGAGCATACTGCTACAGGAAAATCTTCCCTGCATTTGTTCTCCACCCCACCCTGGAAGTAGATCCCTCCAAACCCCAATTTTAAAAGTAATACGTAGTCATTGTGAAAAAAAAAAGGGGGGGGGAATATATAAAAGAATAAAGAAGGTGTGCCTGGGTGGCTCAGTTGGTTGAGTGTCTGACTCTTAATTTCATGGGATGGGCCTGTGTCAGGCTCCAGCTCAGCAGGGAGTCTGCTTGGGATTCTCTCTCTCTCCCTCTTTCTCTGCCCCTCTCTACCCTGCACGCATGTGCACATGTCATGTCCTCTCTCTCTCTTGATCCTTCTCTAAAAAAAAATTAAAATCTTTAATAAAAAAAAAAAGAATGAAGAAAACCAAATCCCATCATCCAGAGATAATCACTCAACAACATTTTGATATATATTCTTCCAGATTTTTGAAAAATACTAGGCAGCAATCACATAGTTTTCACCAGTACTTTGTGCATTTTAAAGGAAAAGTTCATGTGTTTACAGACTGTATTAACAAATGTTCTGTAGAAAACAAGTCTGTGGCAGCTAACGCCATTTTTAGCTGTGGTTACTTGGTCCTGAACCAAGAAAGTAAGAACTGAAATTCAGGTGTGTTACAGTGAATGGATTTCTGGAAATCAGAGATGAAAACCAACTGCTATGTATCCTGATTATCCTTCCACCACACCTCGACTACCCTCAAACCATAGCTATTTAAACATCAATTATTTTACTGCACTGCCCAAATAAGACATAAGAAATGCAGAACCAAAATTTCCACAATCCTGCCACACTTAATCAGAAAGCTTTTCAAATTGGCTTCTGCCCATATTCAATTGTATGTTCAATTTTATATATTTATAGTTATTATTATAGATGTACTTTACATTATGCCTATTCTCCTAAAGTTGTATCTTAAGTATGTTTCAATTTTACTATAGTCCTTTTTCATTTGTATTTTCCTCTCCTGCCCCCTCCCTTTGTTACTTTCAACTCCCTTTGCTACTTTCACATAAACAATTTAAGTCTGGAAAGGTTTTTTTTTTTTTTTTTTTTTACTTTTTTCTCTATTTTTATCAATCCTACTCAGTATACACAGTGAGATTTTCCCCAAGATTTTTTCTCATAAATGCATGCATGTGTGCATGCATGTGTGTGTATGTGTGTGTCAATGGGATAGTTCTGTGCATAGTAGTTCTGAAACTTCACTGCACATTAGAATTGCCTGAAGGCTTTTTGCAAATGCAATGCCCAGATTGCACTCATATCAATAAATCATAATGTCTGAGGGTGGAAATCAAGCATCAGTATGTTTTTAAAGATTCCCCAAGTGATTCCAACGTGCAGCAAAATCTGGTAATCATCATTTTAACATTTTCCTTTTTTTTAAAGTTAATAATACATTCTGAAGCTTTTCCCTTGTAAAATTGTATAGATCACTATGACTTTTTAATTATTGTAGAGTAGTTCATTGTACTGGTGTAAAGTGATTTATTTAACCAATCCCCTGTTTATGCCACTTAGATCATTCATTTTGTGTTAATGGTTTCTTCCTGCCCTCCCAGGTTCTGTTCTAACTGTGAATGATAGAACTGAGAACTATATCTTGGACACTTGGCTCGGCTCCCAAGAATCTCTGAAATGTGCTGTTCAAAACCACACCAGAGAGGAAGAACTTCTCTGGTACCGAGAAGAGGGGACAGTGGATTTGAAATCTGGAAACAAAATCAATTCCAGCTCTGTGTGTGTCTCCTCCATCAGTGAAGATGACAACGGAGTCACCTTTACCTGCAAACTGCAGAGAAATCAGTCGGTGTCCGTTTCCGTGGTGCTGAATGTCATTTGTGAGTGAGGGGGGAGAAACTGCTAGTCAGTCTGTGCTGTCTGCCCTATATTAAGTGGTACTTGAAATTTGGGACTAAAGAGTGTGTGTATTTTAACATTTGTTTGGTGTTGCCTAATTGCCCTATTTATGCTCCTGCAACAATGCATGAGGGTGCCTATTTCCCCATACCCTCGTGAGCACTGAGTACCCTCAAACTCTAAGAACTTGCCAGCCTGATTTGAAATTTTATTTTCATTTTCCAAATTAAGAATGAGGGTGTCCACCCTTTCATAAGTGTATTGGCTGTTATGTTTCTTTTCTGTGAAATGCCTGCTCATGTCCTTTGCCCATTTTTTCTATTGGGTTATTTACCTTTTTTTTGGGGGGGGGGTTATTTACCTTTTTAAAATTGGTTTGGCTAGGGGTTCCTGGGTCGCTCAGTTGGTTAAGTGACTGACTCTTGATTTTGGCTCAGGTTATGATCTCAGGATTGTGAGATTGAGCCTCCCAATGAGCTCTGCTAAGAACTCTGTGTTGAGCCCCATGGGGAGCCCTGTGTGGGGCTCTGTGCTGGGTGTGGAGCCTACTTAAGATTCTCTCTCTCCTTCTCTTTCTACCCTTCCACTCCCTCACCCTGAAGAAAAAAAAAAAGAAAAGAATGCCCATGAAGTAAAATGATTAAAGTGTCCTATATTACACTGTAGCGCTCTAAAACAATGAGCTAGGTCTCTATGGTTCAATGTGGATATATCTCAAAAAGATACAAGCTATTGAGAGAATAAAGTCTTTTATGTAAGTCTTCTAAAACAATATGATGTATTTCCTATTGGTACATTATATGTATAAAAATGGTTTTTAAAAAAAGATCTGAGAAAAAAAAGATCTGCAAGGATTTACATCAAACTCATAGCAGTGGATATCTTTGGGGAGCTAGAAAGTGAACAAGATGGAATCAAAGACGACCTTAACTTTATCTGAAACGTACTAATTTTTGCAAAAAAAGAATACTCATGTATAGTTGATAGACTTCAAAATTAATTTTAAATAGTTAAATAAAAGGAACAACTAATAGGGCATGTCCACAGGTCCTATGATATATTTGGTAATAGTGTTATCTATTCTAGCAGCTTCCTACATATCTGAATACCATGTAACATTCTTGTTGGATATGGATACAGAATTTCAAGCTCATTCCAAAGAGCAACAAAATGTCATTCTTCAGAAAGAGTTATTAATAGCACAGCCTACTCATGGTCTAATTATTCAGTGCACAGATTATACAAGCTTCCTTTTTCCTCTTCTCCACCTCTATCTCTTTCCTACTACCCACTTTTCAAGCACTTTATTAATCTTCAGCACCTTGACCAGAAAAGCAAGGGGCAAGGAGAAGAGAAAGAGCTCAGCCATTTCTCCCCTTGGATGTTGGAAAGCCGTGTGGGGGTGAGGGCTGGAATTATCTGGTGAGGATAAATGTGTTCAAGTATCTATGTCTCAATGACTGCTCTTATCATAGAGGGACTAAGGACTTGCTTTAACAGAGGAATGAGAGAGACTCAGAAGATCATACTTTCCATGGATGTCAGAGTTGCCACCATTGGAACACCTTCTGGGAGGAGATTATTTCTAGAGGATCACTGAGGAAATGCAAATAGGTACTGGTAAATGTAGCCAGGGCAAATGTGGTTAGATGAAATGCAAAAACAGAGGATGTGAGGACACCACAAAACCACCGTGGCCACTGCCACCACCACCACCACAATAATGGTTATTAGCACTGTGGTAAATTCTTTGCAGGCATTATGTCATTTAATCTTTACAACCCCTTGTGAGGTAGGTAATATCCCACTTTTCTAGATGAGGAAACTGAGCGGTTACGTAGCAGTTAAGTAACTTTCCCAAGGTCAGAGTAAGTGGCATGGATGGAATTACCGATAACTGCAATTTCTGCTTTCTTCATATTATACTCTTTTCTCCAACATATTAGTACAGATGGGTTTCAGAGAGCAAAGACTCAAGGCTTATACTTTTAGGTAGTGTTATAAATTGTCTACTTGGTACAGATTCATTATTTTAAAGAAAGATTTATTTATTTGAGAGACAGAGAGAGTGCTCATGCGTGGAAATGGGAGGAGGGGCAGAGGGAGAGAATCTTCAGGCAGACTCCTCCCTGAGCGTGGAGCCCAAACAGGGTTGGATCCCACCACCCTGAGATCATGACGAGAGCTGAAACCAAGAGTTGGACACTTTACTGACTGAGCCACTCAGGCACCCCCAGATTCATTATTATATACATTTGTTTCATGGTTTATCTTCTGTACCACATAAAAGTTCTACGAGGTTTGGAACTGGATGTATATAATTTACCATTGTATCCCCAGTTCCTAGTCCAACACTTGGCACAGAGTAGATGCTCAACAAATTTTAAAAAAATTATTTGTTTATTCATGAGAGACTCAGAGAGAGAGAGGCAGAGACATAGGCAGAGGGAGAAGCAGGCTTCCTGCGGGGATACCAATGTGGGGCTTGATCCTAGGACCCTGGGATCATGATCTGAGCTGAAGACAGACCCTCAACCACTGAGCCACCCAGGTGCCCTTCAATAAATTTTTGTCAAATTAATGAATTACTCCATGAGATGGACTGAAGGGAAATCTTGAACACTGATAGTAAATTACTGCTTATCTGCTAATTCAACCTAAATGCTTGAGTCTTGCAGTTCCTCCTATTCTAAGTGGAGACGACTTCCAAACAGTTGAGGAAGGCAGTGATGTGAAGTTGGTTTGCAATGTGAGATCCAACCCCCAGGCTCAAATGATGTGGCACAGAAATAGTGATATCCTGAATTTAGAGAAAAATCACCAAGTCCACCAGACAAGTGAGTCTCTTCAACTGTCAATCACCAAAGTCAAGAAATCTGACAATGGAACCTACAGCTGTGTTGCAAATTCATCTCTGCAAATGGAGACCAAGGACTTTCACCTCATCGTCAAAGGTAACTCTCTCTTTCTCTCTCTCTCTCTGGTAACTCTCTTTTTAAGTAATGGTAACTCGCAAAAAGTCAGAATAGGTTTTCATAAATGTTTTTGTGGCAATTGATGATGACAGTTGTGATTAGTAGCTATGATTTTCTTTAGTGAGTCATCCCTATCTAAGGAATTTCCACTAAGAATTCCAAATCTTCCATTTGGGATGCCCATTCCATATGAAACACTGCTTTTTGAGTAAAGGTCCTTTTTAGAACCAAGTGGGGGGACAATTCTGATCAGCGTTTAGGGAGGAGTACTTTTCATGAATTCTCCTGGGCAACAAGGTTCGTTGGAACTGGACTTTTGAGTTTACAGCCAATGACAACCAGAAAGAGAAGTCAGAAACACCAAGAGAAAGATAAAATAGATAAGAAAATGAATCTCTAAAATCATTCTTATCCCTGAAATTGTGATCTACAGGCTAAGCAGTAAGGAGGGAGGGGGAAGATGGTTCCTGAAAGGTCTTTCTCTTGGCTTCATGCTCCATCTACCCAGATTCTTCACACCTGCAATTAATAACAGGGAACAAATGAAGTTCCAAGTGTTCTTCCCTCCTCATATTTCTCATTCATACAAGAAGAGAAAGGGGACCTGAGCAGAGAAAGCAAGGAAGACAGTAGAAAGAAATGAGGTCAGAGAGCAAACGGAATGCAGACCAGTGTTCCCCCACCTCCACGTACCACTGGTGATTGTGGCAAAAATTGACCTTGAGGTGAGCAGCATGAAAAGAAACTCTCAAGAATGCAGCTGTGATGACTGAAATAGGAACAACCATCTTGGTACCAGGATAAAGAAAGCCGCAGTCTAAGCACAGCACAGAAGACCCGTAGAGGATGTTGAGTCTTGAGGGCTTTTTTAGGCAGTGCCCCAGCCCTGGAAATTTTCGGGTGTTGAAACAAGCAGGACAGTGTGAGATAGAAATTGGCAGTAGTCAAGGCTGTCAATCATTCTTTGCTGCTATTAACTGAATCCAAGTTCAAAAATAACTTGTTTTTTTGATACAGATTCTGAAAGTTTGATTAAAGTAGTCAAGTTTTCTTAGATAACATCTCTTCTAATTTGAAAAAAACATTTATTAAGACCCTTAACTGTCAATTTTAGTTGCTGAATATACAGGCATACTAAAAAAATCGTTAAAGTTTGCTTTCATGTTAAAACTTCAATTATGAAGTTGAGAGACATATCAGATGATGTCATCTGCAAACTTGGGCAAGCTAAGTTAATTTTCTGGTTAGAAAATTTGAGGTACCTGGGTGGCTCCGTGGGTTAAGCTTCTGCCTTTGGTTTGGGTTGTGATCTTGGGGTCCTGGGATCTAGCCCCCTGTTAGGCTCTCTGCTCAGTGGGGAGTCTGCTTCTCCTTCTCCCTCTGTGCTCTTTCTCTCTCTCAAATAAATAATAAAATCTTAAAAAAGAAAAAGAAAGCCTCTGTTTGGGTACATTTAATAAGTTCCTTCTTGTTCTAATTGGATCATATGGATCGGTTGAAACAGAATTTTATTTTTCTGAAAAAATCAAAAAAGAGAAAGGCAAGATACCTGGCACAGCAGATGCAGAAAATGCTCATGCACACATTTCCTGGTCCGAGGCCAATATGCTCAGAGCAGCCAAACAAGCTGAGGCTCTTCTTTCTTGTTAGAATATTATTCACTTTGTCGTTTGCTTCCCTGTGCCCACTCATTGCCTTTCTTGCTAGTTCCTAGGAAGCCAACTGAACCCCTGCCAGAAGTGTTGGACTATGTGACCACTGGGCTTATTTCCTCCCCCTTCGGGGAGATCTGGGACACAAACACAGTGGCTGGTGGGGAGGAAGAGCCACTGCAGTTCAATGCCCATTACTGTGATTACTGGCGTGTTCAGTAATTTGTCCTGCAGAGTGACAGTATGCCCAGGGGCCGCTTGCTTTAAAAACCAAAGCCACAAATAACCCAAGTACTCCTAGGATAGAAGGGGTAGAAGAGGCAGCTTATTGAAGTTGAGGCTATTCACCTCTCCACAAAAGCATGGCTGGTAGGGACCCCTAGCCGAGTCATTCTTTTGTGTGTGTGTTTTTTTTCAAAGATTTTGTTTATTTATTCATGAGAGAGAGAGGACAGAGGCAGAGGGAGAAGCAGGCTTCCTGCGGGGAGGCTGATGCAGGACTTGATCCCAGGACCCTGGGATCATGACCTGAACCAAAGGCAGACACTCAACCACTGAGCCACCCAGGAGTCCCCTGGCCCTGTCATTCTAACCGGCTGTAAAATTACATGCAGAGATTAGGGAATTATATCATCCCTCTTGGTTACAAAGGAATCACAAGTGCTCCGTGATATAAAAAAATATATATATACACAACTCATATGGCAAGCTGGATGCTAGTTTGGCAAATTGGCTTTCAAGTGGGCAGGATCCTGTTTTGGGTGGAGCTCTTCCAAACCAACTTGTTTTTCTTATTTTTTCCTGCTCTATTATTTTCTTGGCTGTGGGCTGCCTTCACAGCTTTAAGTGCTCTGCTGCTGGTGCTCAGGCTAACTATGTTTGACATGAACCTCTCCGGGCTTCATAGCTCAGTAGAGTAGTTTCTAAATGAGGCCACACAAAGCTAGAAGTGAAAGCACAGATCTTGAGCACAAGCGTTTATCCTATGTGTTGGGATTATCTTGCCTAATAAATATGAAGGAAAAAATACCAAATCTGGTTACCAATAAGAGAGTAAAACTTGGGTAGGTATTATTGGGTTTGTTTGAAGGATTTAATTAAGAGGATGATATATGTGAAGTGCAAGGCATCATGGCTGGGACATAGAAGTACGTAAATTAGACTCATGTAAATGTTAGTTGCTATTCCTTGTGTTTGCATTTCCAACAGATAGAGCTGTGACTGTGCCAAAAGAACCCATTATTGCCGCATGTATTGTGGTCTTTCTGACATTGTGCTTTGGACTGATTGCTAGAAGAAAAAGAATAATGAAGGTATCTAAATATTCTAAGCTATTGAGGTATAAATTCATCTAAATCCAGTCAGGAAACTGGCTATCTAAATGACTATAGAGTTGGGAACCATAGTTGGACAATCTGGTCTCTCCAAAGACCAAAATGGAAGTAGCTCAAAGGAATAAAATGGCACACATATGATGAATACAGCTTTAGCAAAGAATGGAAATACATATGGACAAAACCTGTATGAAAATAGCTGTGGTGTTAGGAATAGGGGATTTGGGGCTGATATTTCTTTCTTTTAAATTTCCCTTTATTGTTGCTATGGTACCTTTGGTACAATAAATAAACATACAGAGAAACATCTACTGTGGATTCAGAGATCTGCATGAAAAAAGTGACACTGAACAGCAGTTCACCTCTGAGTATAGCCACAGTCCCTGGTAGTAATGAGCTAAAGTTTGAATTGTTGAAGGGTTAACCTTGTCAGTTAGCTTGATGCCGAGTATGTGTATGCATAGGTTAATGCCATGCATTTGGCTCCACCCAGTGCCAAAGGGAGGCAAATGTGGCAGAAAGCCTCTAAGGAAAGACCTGTATGATCTAGGCTGTTAGTTATGCAGCAAGAGGTGTTCTTGAAACATATGGTAACTGGGTGTGATTCAGGGGAACAACGTCTCCCAAGAAGAAATTCACCCACCCCCTGGTGCCAATCCAAAGCAAAATTTTTTCCTGGGAAAAGAAAAAGGAAGAAAGGAAGAAAAGGAAAGGAAAAAGAAATATTCAACTACCTAAGAATCCTGGAAGCATTTTGGTTTAAGAATTACATCTTTGTAGGATCAGTAGAAATAATTAGTATGGCCAAAGACATAAGACCTGCACCAGTGCAGAGGTTCTATATTTCCAGCTACCTCTGTATTGATGAGTACTTTTCTTGGTAGGAGATTAACAGACATTTGGGCTTCCTATCCCTTGAGCCACATTGATGCATTCAAAATGTTTATCTACAGCCTTAGAAAAGCAGGCAAACTCATTGCCCCTGTGTTTGCTTTTAGCTCTGCATAAAGAATGAAGATCCTCAAAGAGAAACCGCTTTGTAAGTACTCTGGGCTGGGGCCAATGATTTTCCATGAGCAGACAGGTAACAGTGGTGTGTGTCATAAAGCCCATCCTGGGCAAACTCCTCCTGAGATGGGAGGTGCTGGGAGGTGAAGAGGTTCAGATTAGAATGGAGGGTGGAGGAGAATCTGCCTCTACTTTAGAAGAAGACAGGTGAGGCTCCATTGGAAGGTTGCCTAGAACTGAGAATACTACCCTTGCTCTTAAGCCTGTTTTCCACTTAGGAAGTTCTGGGCTACTGTCCAGCTCCTGCATTGTATAGCTACATAATGTAAATGACTGAGAGGGCTGACCCTGGGGGAAGCCATGCGGCTTCTCCTTCACAACGACGTCAGAAGCCACAGTCCTCATTCTGAACACTGCCTTCTCTGTGGGGCTTCCTTTTACTCTGTTGGCCCCAGCCTTGGAGAAGTAAGCAGTCAGTAAAAAGAACGAAGGCATTCTTTCCGAGAGTGTGGATTTTGTTTTGAATTTTTTTTCTTATTGCCATGATCATCATTATAATTGATTTCTTGGTTCATTTCAGATGAGAAAGCTGAGATGCCATCCAACACAAACAAGAGTTTTGCATCAGGACTTCCTTGATTTAATGTAGTCCCATCTGTATTTATTGCTATTATTAAATTCACTCCTGTCAAATTGTCAGAGGTTATGAAGAAGTGTTTCATTAGGCACTTAACAGTAGCTGTGATGACTAATTTGATATTCTTGCAGAACATTTTTATGGAGAAAACTATTAAGAAGGAAAAGTAAGATTCTGTTGTCTTCTCCTTGAAGCATATGTTATTTAATGGAGGTTTGCTCCAAAAAGCTTGGTCACCGTTTACCATTTAGTATGTATTTTTCTAGGTAGGAAATGGGCAGACATTTGGGTTTCATGAATAAGTGCAATACCAAAATGGAAAGGAGAGCTGAACATAGAGTGATCAATTTTTGAGTTGCCAAAGAAGTACATAAATAATATCAATTATCATCTACTTTCACTGTCGTCTCATAAATGAAATGTTTTAGGACTAAAAAAAGGATGGATATAATCTCAGAATATAAGGCATTCCTTTAAACAGAATAAATTTAGCATTATGAAAAAGTCAGCATATGTCCTTATTTTTCTCATCTCATCCTGGTTTGGTGACACAGTCGCTGACTTTGTAAGCTCTATGTGGGGATGGAGATGAAAACTGCCGGGGACATGGGCTAGCCAACGGCTCTGCACACAAAGCAGCCTTTGCCCTTTTGGCACAGTTGTTTGCCTAGATCCAGCAACATTAATTATGAATCAGCCTATACTCTTCTCGTATACCTCTGTTATAAATTGCAGCTCTTCTGATTTATCATCAACCTTCACTACTTCCATTATTTCTTCATTCTCTTTCCCTGAGAATCTCTGCTTTGCTGTCCCACACAGTGGGATGGGTTAGGAGAAGAAGCCCTCTTGCTCAGAACCACCTTTGATATCTGCTGTGCTCACCCTCTAACTTAGGGGGAAAAAACCAGAATTTTTGGTCTAATATTGCAGTAGCTAAATGTGCCACAGCAAGAGAGAAAGCAAGAGATCTGCTATCAGCCAAGTGGTTAAAAGTTTCTCACTGACATGGAAGCAGAGAGGAAATGAGCAGATTGTATGAAATCCCAACAGTGTTGTGTGTAAGAGGGACCCAGACACATCCTCCTTGTTAGGCTTCTCTCTGCTTCCTTGGAACCTTCTGCATGGAATGGAGAGACCATTAAAGACTGGGACTTACAGGTTTTTCAGTCTTCCTGGAGGCCCCAGCAGGTTTTTGTGGGGAAGCCTTCAGATCTTGCTCCTCATTCAGGATTTCTCAAAGTAGAATTTGGAAGCCTTGTGAAAACAGTGTAAGAACAAAGTAGGAGGATTGTGAAAATCTGAAAGTTTAGACAATTAAGGAGAATTCCAGAGACTACATAGAAAAAACTAGATCTCAGGCAATGATTGGGATAGTTTAAAGTGGAATGGGAAATGGGGAAAACCTATTAAATTGGTCTTGGAATCAGGAGACCCGAATTCCAGTCTTGCTTGTGTTACCTTGGACAAGTCCTTTAAGCTCTCTTGGGCCTTTGGAAAATAAGGAGGTTGAATTAGAAGAAGGATTAGGATTAATTTTCATGTTAAATTTCATGTTAATGCATGTGATGCTCAAAAGATTCCCAAATAGTTTAGTTAAATGCTGAAAGGAGTTGGCAAGAAAAATGAAAACGTAATACCTTTGCCCTACCTAGTAGAATTATGAATCAGCTTTGTTCTAGGACATATGGCAATCCTTAAGTATTACAGGTCATCAGTAGAGAATCTCTTCACCCTTATAAACTACTGTGACCTTGTACATTAGCACAGACAAGGGACATTAAGTGGTTTTAACAGAGCATGGCAATATCATAAACAGTCACTGCATTTCATTTTGTTTCGGTTTTGAAAAAAACACAGAGCCTTTATTAAAAATTGTGTCTGGGGGATCCCTGGGTGGCTCAGTGGTTTGGCACCTGCCTTTGGCCCAGGGAGCAATCCTGGAGTCCTGGGATCGAGTCCCAAATCAGGCTCCCAGCATGGAGCTTGCTTCTTTGTCCTCCTGTGTCTCTGCCTCTCTCTCTCTCTCTGTCTGTGTGTGTGTGTCTATCATAAATAAATAAATAAATAAATAAATAAATAAATAAATAAATAATCTATATTAAAAAAATAAAAATAAAAATTGTGTCTGTTATTATTATTATTATTATTATTATTGAGGGGGATGAGGGGCAGAAGGAGAGGGAGAAAAAGAATCCACACCCAGCAAGAGCCTGAGGTGGGGCTGGATCTTATGAGCCTGAGATCATGAGCTGAGCTAGAATCAAGAGTTGGACATTTAGTCAACTGAGCCACCCAAGCAGCCCCAAACTGTGTCTCTTATTTAAAATGAGAAGTTCAGCCTAGAACCTGACTTAAAAGGTCATGAAATTCTAGAACTTAAAAGAAGCCCCCATAACCTTTCCCTAAGTGTCTTCTCTATCTACCATAAGCTACTTGAAATTCCAACATTAATAGTCTGTTTTTGACAAATACCAGTGGAGAAGTGACAGACAAAGCCAGTTGCTATCTTCTCCACCTTTCTATCAGTTGCTATCTTCTCCACCTCTATCAATAGAGGTACCTTTTACAATAATTATTTTTCTCCGTCTAGGGCCCCATTTTTTGAAAACAAAACAAAACAAAACAAAACAAAACTGGTCTATCAAGCACCTGAATTTATTAGGTAATAATAATCTGCTTTCCCAATTTTCAAAACATCAGTGATATTGGGGTGCCTGGATGGCTCAGTCAGTTAAGCATCTGACTCTTGATCTCAGCTCAGGTCTTGATCTCAGGATTATGAGTTCAAGCCCTGCATTGGGTTCCACACTGGGTATGAAGCCTACTCAAATTAAAATAAAGAAATAAATAAAACATCAGTGATAGCTACTTGCCAGTCTGAACTTCTTTTATGATTACAACACAATTACTCAGTTGATGTAATTCCATTTCAAAGCAAAGAAATCTGGTGCTTGACTTAATTAACCTGGGCAATCTTTTATAGGTTAATAATAAAATCACTGCCATTAGGTTTTTTGAATCACTGAAAATAGCTTACAAATTCCTTTGCCAATTTTACCCCTGTTATGGCCACCATCACCAACTTCCTGAACTTACTGGCAGGAGGTCATAAAGTCAAATTCTTACAGAGGTTAAGCAGTTCAGTGGAATAGGCAAGTGGTAAAACAATAGGAAGTGGTGGGAACAGTGGCAAATGGAGAACACAACTTTGTCTAAAAAAGGGTTAATTGCTACCATCGGGCACAGATTTTCTGATTCTTTAAGAGAAGTCAGAACTCTGAATTAAAATGTGTAATTTTGGGCCAGCCCTGGTGGCTCAGCGGTTTAGCGCCACCTTCAGCCCAAGGCCTGATCCTGGAGACCCAGGATTGAGTCCCACGTCGGGCTCCCTGCATGGAACCTGCTTCTCCCTCTGCCTGTGTTTCTGCCTCTCTCTCTTTCTGTGTCTCTCGTGAATAAATAAGTAAAATCTTAAAAAAAAAAAATAAAATGTGTAATTTTCTTACTTAAAAAAATTTGGCGGGGAGTGCCCTGGGTGGTTCAGTTGATTAAGCATATGACTCTTGGTTTCTGCTCAGGTCATGATCTCACAGTTGTGGGATCAAGCCCTGCTTCAGGCTCTATGCTCAACATGGAGTCTGCTGTTCCTCTCCCTCTGCTCCTCCCCCTGCTTGTGCTCCCTCTGTCTCTCTCAAATAAATAAATACAATCTTTAAAAAAAATTTTAAATTTAAATCCTGGATGTCTAGGAGTAGAAGAATCCTCTTACCCCAATACATGCTGATCTCTGTTAGTTAAGTTACAACCCAGCATTGTCTTGGGCTTTCATTATTTCGTGGAGATTTTTATGAAACAGCTCTTGTAATTTTCACTCCTATCCTCTTCTCCAAAGCTCAGGCATGACCATGAAGAAGTAAGCCAGAGGACAGTTAGTTATATTGTGCTGAGGACTTTACCTGCATTATTTGATCCTGTAAACAACCCTTACAAAATACTCATGGCTGTCCCAACTTTAATGGAGCTAACTAACTTATAGGGAGTGGCTAAGATGGGATTCCTATTGGGCTGATCCAAAGCCTGGGGCCTGGAATAGGGGAGAGGATATCAAAGAAGGGGCAAAGGTTGAATAATAAAGACAAACTTCACTTCTCTCATATGTCACCAAGAATGATGTCCAATCCTACTTCTAGTGACCTATAGACAATTTATTTGAGTAAGTAAAGGGAATTTAAAACAAACTTAGTTGGGGAGCATCTTGAAGATGTTACAACACTCCTTGACATCATTCGATATGTCTTGCGGTGTTGCAGCACTGGAGCTGAGAATTGCTGCCCTAAATATTTGCTCCTTCTTCTTCTGATTATAATCAATGAGTATTACTCTTTGCCAAAGGGTTTGCCTAGATAATTTCTTATCATTGCAACAATCCTAAAAGGTAGGCGTTGGAATCCTCATTTTATAGATGAGGAAATTGAGGATTAGAGAAACAAAATAGCTTGTTCCAACTTGCACAATTAGAATAGGGTGGAGTTGGGATTCAGTGGCCTCAAATTGACTTCACAGTCCACACTGCTTCTCTACACTGCACTGTCCTGGGGTAGGGGACAGGGGTAAAGATACTGGAATGTGACTGAGAGCATCTTACTGACTGGGGGCTTGAGGGTCGTGGCAAAGATATTTATCATTAACTGAATATCCTTGTTCTTCTCACACTTCCCTGCCCGCTACTAGATAGTCCATATGACTAGTCCTATTCAAGGGGCTATGGGTAGAAATAACAGTGTCAGTTCTGGGCAAAGCAAAGCAGAATGGGTGCATGTTCTTTAGATTCTTTTTTCCCTGACATGGCAACTGTGGAGAGATGTTAGAGCATCTGCCAGCCTGGGATTCTGAGTAGCTATGTAGAACAGAGCTACCTGTTCACAGGTAAGTGAGAAATAGACCCTTGTATTAAAACCACTAGGCTTTAGGATTAATTTGCTACTGCAGCATAACTCAGCCTATCCTGACTAATGCAGGCATTTCATTATAATAAGAAATCAAGAGACAATTTAATCTAGTTTAATGAAATGATGCTTAATATCAGGCACAAGTTAATCATAATCCCCATTCCCTCCCATCAGAGACCCTGCATTATTTAAAATGCTGACAAGCCTGAAATGAAAATCACATTTTCCCCTTTGAACAAACTCACATCTTTAAAGAAGACAACACATCTTTAAAGAAATAGGGCATCCATAGTGTACCACAAACTCTTTAACACTCTGGAGAGCTTTCTTCAAGAGCCTATCTCTGCAACACAAGGTGATTCCAGAGCAAACAACATAGAGCACGGGTAGTTTTCACTGACAGAATATGGAAAGACATGGAGGACACTACTGTGAATTCCCCGACACTTGAGTTCTCAGAGAATTATGCACATGTTAAGAAAAAAATTGTGGAGATCTGGCACCCCTGCCAACAGATTCCTATGGTAAAGTATTGCTGTGGAAATTCAGGAAATAGTTGTCTTGATTTCTTCAGACACTCATGATAGCAACAACAATAGCCTCAGCCTCTACTTAAATTATGGCTACTAATAACAATTTGTTATACTTTCACGCTACCTAATAATTTATGGAACATTGGTACATGTATCTTTTTTGATCCTCATAGCCACTCTGTGACATAGGTAGTGCTCTTTTCCTATATGATTTGCAACCAGAGATACTAACGTTCAAAGGTTAAAGTCATCTGTCCAAGGTCACACAACTAGTAAGAAGAGTCACCCCCTCTTATCACCCTGCCTTTGGGCTCTGTGTCAGTACTGCTGTTGCTTTCAGTTTTGTACAGGACAGTCATTCAGCCCTCCGAGCCTTGTAAGTGATCACTGTATGCCAGGAAGAAGGGAGACAGAAGAGGAGAAACTAAACTAGCATACACAATTATTCGGAACTGTCAAAATTGAGTTCCTAGTCTAGGTAACCTGAAATATCCAGGCATCACAAAACAATAGATACACTCTTCTATGTACCTACCTTGCTGTGTCCTAAGTACTTTTGTAAAAAAAGATTTTATTTATTTATTCATAAAAGACACACAGAGAGGCAGAGACATAGGCAGAGGGAGAAGCAGGCTCCCCACAGGGAGCCTGATGTGAGACTCATCCCGGGACCAGGATCACACCCGGAGCCGGAGCCGGAGCCGGAGCCGGAGCCGGAGCTGAAGGCAGATGCTCAACTGCTGAGCTACTCAGGCATCCCTGTCCTAAGCACTTTAAATATATGATAATTCGCTTAATCCTCATAACAATCACACAACAAAGATCCTATTTTTATCATACCCATTATACAGGAGAGGAAAACAAGGGCACAGAGAATTTAAGTCCTGTGTGTCCTGGGTCACACAGCTTATTAGTGGCTGAACCAGATTTAGACCTGGGTAGTATGGTTTCTGAGTTTTTAACCACTAGGAAAAATTACCTTTACATTAAGAACTGACTGGCAAAAAAAAAAAAAAAACTGACTGGCACAGTACTTCCTATATGGCAGGAACAAACATACATAGACTGATTTAAACCCTATTACACTTAACATTTGAATTCAGGTTAAAAGTAGATGTAGAGTGTCAGAGTGAGGGGGGAATGGATAAAAAGGGCAGAGGTGAGGAAGGGTGGGGGGGAAGGAAAAGAAGGTGGGAGAAAGTAGAAGAGGAGGAAAGAAAACAATGTAGAAGTGCCTGTGAGAGGCTGGCCTTTCAATGCAAAGAACCTGCGCCCTGACGTGAGCAGAGGATGAGGAGGAGAATCAGCTCTCCCAGCCAGTTCTAGTTTCTTCACGGTTCCTAAAGTGTGAGCATCTCATGAGCTGAGGATGAGTCTAGTGTTCAAGGATGTGCATTTATCTTACAACATGGCTCCTAAAGCAAGCCAACTACTTAATTTGGTTCTCAACCAAAGAAACAGCAATCTCTTCCCATCCTGGAATGAAAACCCACTCTGCTATGCTGATGAAGAGGAGCTGTTTGGGTCTTGGAAGTGATGCTTCCCTAACGAATTTCCAAGGATATTGGTTATAATCCATTTTTTGCCTGACTTTGGAACTTAATTGAGTAACACCAAAACCCATTTGTATCATCCATCCTGACTGGTGCTGAAGGAGGTCATTGAATTCTGTAGTTTGTGATGCAACTCTGCTGTGTATATTCAACATTGCTCATAGAAGAGTTTTAGCTATCAGATGTACATGAAACTACCAGATGTATGAACAGTTGCTTTGGGGAAAAAAAAGGCCTCCTTTCTTGGCTCGGCCACTAATGAGCTGCTCAGTTCAAGGGTGTCCCATAATCTTCCAGAGATTCTAAACTGAAGTTCTAGACCAAAAGATAATCTCTAAGATCCTGTGAGTCCTCATATTAAATGATTTGATAATGAAACACTTCTTCGGAGGCCCTATACTTCCTTGTATGGCATTTTGCAAACTGTATGCTTCTTTTGCAACAGATTCTCAGCCCCAAACAGGTCATTTTTCATTCTGTCATTTGTAGGCTTTATAGGCAGCTCAAGGGCATAATTTAAAACATTCCACCCAAGAGGGTATAAACTTTGCTTCTGCTAAAGAAGTATAGCCTTGACTTCCTGAATTTTATAGTTATGGTACTCATAAAAGTGTTTAATAACAAACTTGGCTCACTTGGAAATTACTAAGCTACAGGACTTTGCCCCCATTTGAGACATGTATTATATTTCTTTTTAAGAAAATATTTACTGATTTATTAACAAGTTCATATTTCTTTTTTTTTTTTATTTATGATAGTCACAGAGAGAGAGAGAGAGGGAGAGAGAGAGAGGCAGAGACATAGGCAGAAGGAGAAGCAGGCTCCATGCACCGGGAGCCCGACGTGGGATTCGATCCCGGGTCTCCAGGATCACGCCCTGGGCCAAAGGCAGGCGCCAAACCGCTGCACCACCCAGGGATCCCCCAAGTTCATATTTCTGCTAGAGATTTCTGTACAATCTCCTTTGATTACTCTAAATGCGGGCATAACTTATTTTATGATTCTGTAATGCTATTAATCATCTAAGGTTTCTGCCATTGATCCTTCTTTGTCTTGTTGCGTGGTCTTCATGATTTTCTACTTTGTCAGACAAATTAAAATGGGCCAGTGTAAAAGCATAACATGTAAGTGTTATATGTAAATGCCTAAGACAAACTTCCTGATTTTATCTCATTTGTCAAAACCTAAAATAAAAGCACCCATAAACCTAAACCATCCACAAATTGAATATCCACAATGGTTGCTTTGTTGCAAATTGAAAAATGACATACGACACACAATAATTTATAAATCTGCAGGTTTATTGTTTAGGCTGACATGTCTAAAGCACTTGAGTTTCTTTTTTTCTTTTTTTTTTTTTTTAAGATTTTATTTATTCATGAGAGAAACACAGAGAGAGGCAGAGACATAGATAGGCAGAGGGAGAAGAAGGTTCGCTGTGGGGAACCTGATGTGGGACTTGATCCCAGGACTCTGGGATCATGTCCTGAGCCAAAGGCAGATGCTCAACCACTGAGCCACCCAGGTGCACCTAAAGTACTTGAATTTCAAAATGCTTTCATTTACACTTTATCTTTCAAGCTTATATTCTTAGTCTCTGGAATCAGGCTACCTGGGTATAAATCCTAACTCTACCACTTCACTAGCTATGTGATGCTGTATAAATTACCTATCCTTTCAGATCATCTAATCTTTACCATGACCCTGAGTTAGGATGTAGCTTCTATAACTATCCGCATTTTGTAAATGAGGAAATAAAGGAACAAAGATTTGTACATGTAAGACTGGCATAATAAGCACTCACTCAATTTTGGCTATTATAACTAGTATCTTACTTTTCAGAAAAGGAAATAGACACTCAGTTTAAATGATTCTTTATGCCTATAAATAGTAGTTGAGACTAAAATCAGATTTAATGGGCTTCAAACCTTTACTCCATGCTGCGTTTCTTATTTAACATTAAAAATTGGCTTTTCAGGGCATCTGAGTGGCTCAGTCAGCTAAGCTTCTGCTTTCAGCTCAGGTTGTGATTCCCAGGTCCTGGGATTGATCTCCACATTGGGCTCCCTGCTTACAGGGAGCCTGCTTCTCTCTTTCCTCCCTGTTCATGTTTATGATCACTCTTTCTCTCTTTCAAATAAATAGATTCTTTAAAAAAATCAGAGCTGCCTGTTTGGCTCAGTGGTTGGAAAATATATGTATATATATATATATATATATATATATATTCTACAACTTCTTTAACCATTTATCAGTTGATGGACATTTATGCTCTTTCCATAATTTGGCTATTGTTGATGATGCTGCTGATAAACATCAGGGTGCATGTGTCCCTTCAAATCAGTATCTTTGTATTCTTTGGGTAAATACCTAGTGCAATTGCTGGATCATAGTGTAGTTCTATCTTTAACTTTTTGAGGAACCTCCACACCGTTTTCCAGAGTGGCTGCATCACTTTGCATTCATACCAACAGTGTAAAAGGGTACCCTTTTCAGTTTGCATCCTCATCAACACCTGTTTTTTCCCCCTGTATTGTTAATTTTAGCCAGGGACGAGGAGGTAATCTCATTGTAGTTTTGATTTGGATTTCCCTGATGATGAGTGATGTTGAGTATCTTTTCATGTGTCAGTTAGCCAGCTGTATGTCTTCTTCCAGTGATATTTAATTATGTTCTCTCAGATCTAATTTCTTCTTTTTCATCTCTATCATGTTCTCTTCCATTATGCCTATTTTTTCCTTTCATCTTCATTTTAATCTTTTAGTAATTCGACAAAATTTAGGTTTTGGTGATCATTTTATAAAGATAATTGGCATGAGGAGAAGCATTTTTCAGAGCAGCTTAATCAGGACCTCCTGTGGCTAGATTATCTGAGAGCATTGTATCAGTGCTCTGCTTTGTTGTTTACAGGCATCTTCCTTTCTTCCCAGCAAAGGGAAAGAAAATGGAGGCAGTGTTCCTGCATTTTCAGAATAAGGTCTCAACCTCTCAGTGGGCACAGTTGACCCTCCATGTTTGACTCCTGCCTTTACTCTTAGCTTGAGCTATGTTCAGTGTTCTCAGTTCCCAAACAGCAACTTTTAGCCTTAAGATCTTTGAATAAATCTTACTTCCACCTAGAATGCCTTTCCTCAATCATCACTTAAGGAACTCCTAATTGTCCCAAACTCAGATGATCTGTCATCTCTTCCACGAAGCTCCTAGTCTAACTTAGATATTCCTTTTCTATGCTCTACATTACATGGTGCAAACCTCTACCAGAGCATAATGGTTAGGATCAGGCTTAGAGTTGGTTTGGGCTAGGGTGATTTGCCTCCAAAATATATCCCATATATATCTACTTCTTTTTCTTCTCTATGGCTGCCTTCTAGATCTATGTCACCATTCACCTTTTGCCTGAACAAATTCTTGTCATCTAACAGGTTTCCTGCTTACATTCCTGTCTCTCTTCAATCTATCACTTACACTACAGATAGAGTAATCTTTTTTTAAAGATTTTATTTATTTATTTATTTGAGAGATCGAGCATGAGGAAGAGGCAGAAGGAGAGGAACAAGCAGACTCCCTGCTGAGAGGGAAGCCTGATGCAGGGCTCAATCCCAAGACCCGAGCCAAAGTCAGATGCTTAACCAACAAGCTACCCAGGTGCCCCTAGAGTAATCTTTTTAAGAAGAAACCTTTCATATATACAAAATATAGATAATGTATAAAATTAGGTATAATGAATAAAGTGAACAGCTACCAATTTAAGAAATAAAATATTGCCTATACCTTTGAAGCAGACTGTGTCTCTTTCCCAAAGGTAAACACTATCTTGAATATGGTGCTTAATTTTCTCTTGTTCTTTAATTGTTCTTAAGATTTTATTTTAAGTAATCTCTACACCCAACAAACTCACAACCTTCAGATCAAGAATCCCATGCTCTGCGGACTGAGCCAGCTGGATGCCCCTTCCTTTGTTTTTGTTTTTATTTTTGTTTTTATTTTTTTTTAAAGATTTTATTTATTTATTCATGAGAGATACAGAGAGAGAGAGAGAGAGAGGCAGAGACACATACAGGCAGAGGGAGAAGCAGGCTCCATGCAGGGAGCCTGATGTGGGACTCGATCCCTGGACTCCAGGATCACGCCCCAAGCTGAAAGCAGAAGCACCTAACTGCTGAGCCACCCAGATGACCCTGTTTTTATTTTTTATTATTATTTTTTAAAAGATCTTATTTATTTATTCATGAGAGACAGAGAGAGAGAGGAGGAGAGAGAAGCAGGCCCCCTGCAAGGAGCCTGATGGGGAATTCGATCCCGGATCCTGGGATCATGCCCTGAGCCGAAAGCAGACACTCAACTGCTGAGCCACCCAGGTATCCCTTGTTTTTATTTTTTAATTCCTTTGCCATGTAGGCATCTCTAAACAATACATTATTTAAATTTGCTTGTTTTTGAATCTTGAGATTTGCATGCCATTTGCTTTGCAATTTGCTTTTTGCACTCAACATTGTTTCTGAAATTCATCCATGTTGATTTTCACTCTGTGCAGTGTTCAATTGTATGAATGTCACAATTCATGCAAATTACTGTTGATGAACTATTGGAATTCTTCCAGGTGCTATGCAATCACCAACAATGCTCAGATAAATGGTTTTGACTGTGACTTCCGGTGCACGTATACAAGAATTTCTCCAGGGCAGGGTTGTCCAATACAACTTACTGTGATGATGAAAATGTTCCATATCTATACCATATAATATGATTGTATGTGTAGTTACTGAGCACTGGAAGGTGACTACTATGACTGAGAAAGTAGAGTTTTTAGTTTCATTTAATTGAAATTAATTTAAAACATTTTAAACAGCCACAGGTGGCTGGTGGCTACCATAGTGGATGGAGTATCTTTAGAATATTACACCCAAGAATAAAATTGCTGAGTTATAGAGTGTGTGCGACTCCAATTTTATAAATATTGACAGATGTTTTCCAAAGTGGTAATATTTATGCTTTCACAAGCTGTATGTAAGAATTATCAACAGTATTTTATAACACCCCACCTTTAAAATTTTTACCTGTCCACATATTAAGTGGCATCTTATCATAATTTTATTTTGAATTACTATCATGACTGTTTATTTGCTAGTTATAATTTTTTTTTTTTTTTGGTGAAATGCCTGTTTTGTCTTTTTCTCTTTCTTTCTTTTTTTTTTAGAGGGAAAGAGAGACGGTGGGAGGAGGGGCAGAGGGAGAGGGAGAGAGAATCTTAAGCAGACTCCATGCCTAGCACAGAGCCTGACGCAGGGCTCAATCTCATGACCCTGAGATCATGACCTGGGCCAAAATCAATGACTGAGTCTATTTTCCTATTAAGTTGTTTGTCTTTTTCCTATTTATAGTTGGGAATTCTTCATGTATATTTTAATGTTTTTTTAATTAAATGTGTTACATATACATTCAGTGTATCCTTAAAAACATAAACCAGGACATGTGCTTCGCTCCTTTCCATTGCACTTAGAATAAAATCTAAACATCTTACTGATGTAGTAAGCATTGAGGTTGATGCCCCACAGCCATCCCACCCATCCTGCACTCCAAAGAAGCCACGTAGTTTAGGGAATTGACTATTGCACTAGGGATAGGCCAGATGGATGTAGGGGTAATCCCATTCCCTTAATCAATGGTCAGTTCAGGAAAAGGCACATGACCTCATTGTAGACAGTACAATCCAGGGTGAAATTTCTTGGAAGCTCCTGAGAAAGATGGTCTGAACTCTTAGAAGGAAGTAAGAAAAAGCCAGGTTTTTATCCATTAGACTTGAAGAAGTAAGCACAAGGGGAACAAGGCCAGGAACAGTGCCAATACTGAGGATGGCAGATCCCAGTGCCAGAAAGAAGTTGGGTTCATTTTTTCATTTTTTCTTTCTTTCTTTCTTTCTTTCTTTCTTTCTTTCTTTCTTTCTTTCTTTCTTTCTTCCTCCCTCCCTCCCTCCCTCCCACCCTCCCCTCTTTCTTTCTTTCTTTCTTTCTTTCTTTCTTTCTTTCTTTCTTTCTTTCTTTAAATTTTTATTTATTTATTCATGAGAGACAGAGAGAGAGAGGCAGAGGCATAGGTAGAAGGAGAAGCAGGCTTCATGCAGGGAGCCTGATGTGGGACTCACTCCTAGGACCCTGGGATCATGAGAGGAGCTGAAGGTAGATGCTCAAACACTGAGCCACCCAGGTGCCCCAGCACCTGGGTTCTTTCTGACTTTGTTGGCCACTGCTTATTTCTCTAATGAGGCCCTTGCCTTCATTTTCCTCGTTTCTTGCTACTTTTTCCCAGAGATCCTCACATGGTCAGATCTTTATTGCCATTCAGTCTCAGCCCAAATGGTCACTTCCTCAGAGGGGCTTTTTATGCTACCACTACCTCTAACCAGTCACTATCACATCATGCTGTTTTACTCTCTTTATATCAGTATTGAAATTATCTGCATCTGTATATGACGTTTCCCCCACTGGAATGTAAGCACCATGAGGGCAGGAACCTTGTCTGTCTGGTTTTCCTGCATATTTCTCTATCTAACTACAGTGCCTGACACATAGTCAGTACTCACTGAATATTTTTTTTATTAATCAAAAAATAATGATCAATTTTGTTTTTTAATTTTCTCTACTAGATTGAAGCTTTTTAAAATTTTTTTTTATTTATTTATGATAGTCACACAGAGAGAGAGAGAGAGAGGCAGAGGGAGAAGCAGGCTCCATGCACCGGGAGCCCGACGTGGGATTCGATCCCAGGTCTCCAGGATCGCGCCCTGGGCCAAAGGCAGGCGCTAAACCACTGCACCACCCAGGGATCCCTAGATTGAAGCTTCTTGAGGTCAGGGACCAATATCTTATTTATTTTTGTGTTTCAAGTGCCTAGTTCAGTAGCTGCCAAATAGTAGATAGTTCAATAAGCTGTTGAATAAATGAGAGAAAGGAAGAACAAGAGGGAAAGAGAGAAAGAGAGGAAGAGACAAAGAGAAAGAAAGAAAGAAAGAAAGAAAGAAAGAAAGAAAGAAAGAAAGAAAGAAAGAAAAGAAAAGAAAAGAAAAGAAAGGGAAGGAAGGAAGGAAGGAAGGAAGGAAGGAAGGAAGGAAGGAAGGAAGGAAATAAGGAGAAATATAATACTAACCTATTGCTTTTATGGGCAATATTACTTGAAGATAATTTTCTCCCAGTCTTCTTGCTACCTTTGGGGGAATTTTGTAGATACAGTAATATTCTCGCGAATAAAAGATGCATGACCTTCATAGTGCTTCACAATCTGACTATAAATGATCTTTTCAACCTTATTTCTTACTACCTATATGTCTTCTTTTCCTCGTCATTTACTCTTGCCACACCAAATTCTAGTGCAGTTGAATTTTATTTTTTAAGATTTAAAAAAAAATTATTTATTCATGACAGACACAGAGACAGAGAGAGGCAGAGACACAGGCAGAGGGAGAAGCAGGCTCCATGCCGGGAGCCTGATGTGGGACTCGATCCCGGTTCTCCAGGATCACGCCCTGGGCTGAAGGCAGTGCTAAACCGCTGGACCACCAAGGCTGCCCCGCAGTTGAGTTTTTTTTGTTTTGTTTTGTTTTGTTTTGTTTGCAGTTGAATTTTATACAAGGGATACATTCCTGAAACTTTACACAAAGTTAAAAACATCCATAATTCAAGACTATTTAGCAGTAGTATTCAGCAAGACTGTTTCATGATAAATGTAAATTTATTGAAGGGAAGATACTATTTTACTAGCTAAAATGGCTCCTCCATGTGGCAACAGAATAAGTAGTTTCTTTTTTTTCTTCCTTCCTTCATTTCTTTCTTTTCTTCCTTTCTTTTTCTTTCTTTCTTTTTTCTTTCCTTCCACAGAAGTACTTTCTGATTTACTGAGCTACCACTAGCTTTGAAAGTATGCCATTTCTGACAAATGTTAAACATCGTGAAGGCTTCATGTTGCTGCAAATTTTGTGCATGCAGCAAGGTATTACTGATAGTTTATAATGAACTATTTCAGATGTGTATAAATAACATACTCACAAAACTTGACCAGACTTTCTTACTTCTCCTGAATCACATTCAAGCCCATTTGTGCCTCTTTGCCTTTGCATATGCTGTTTCCTCTGCCTGGAATGCTCTGTGAATGGGTAGCATCCAGAACAGGGAGTGCGTGGCAGAAATGTCATATCCAGAGGAAGGAATAATATTACTGATAAAACAATGTCATTCTAGAATATGGAGAATGTTTAAAAAAAAACCATGGACATGATTTACAACCGATGCCAAATATGTCAAACACTTAAAATCTGAATCTGGAGGAAGGGTAACAGGGTTGGATTAAGCCTACATGGAGTTTAGAAATGGCAGAGACTGTAGAAGACCTGAAGTTGCCAATTATCTGTACTCAGATGAGTGCATCTGGAGAAAAAGTGTAGTGAAGGGACATGGGCTCCTTTGGGCCCCAAGAGTCCCAAGATCCAGTATCTGAAAGCCTTATCTGAGTCAGCTCCTGCTAACTTTACTCATCTCAGGGAGGCAGGAATTTGCAGGTTAAGGGTAGGGATGGGTATAGAAGGAGAGAAGTAGAGCAGCCCAGGTGGCTCAGCGGTTTAGCGCTGCCTTCAGCCCAGGGTGTGATCCTGGAGTCTCAGGATCGAGTCCCACATGGGGCTCCCAGCATGGAGCCTGCTTCTCCCTCTGCCTGTGTTTCTGCCTCTCTCTCTGTGTGTGTGTCTCACATGAATGAATAAATAAAATCTTAAAAAAAAAAAAAAAAAGAAGGAGAGAAGTAGTCCTTCCAAACTCTGCCTAGGTCACCTGAAATAAGGGGATGAAAACCCCAAATATAAATAAATGTAATAAATGTAAATGAGTGAAACAAGCTTGATATAAAAAAAATGTTAAGGAGGCAAGCCTCCTTAACTTGTGTTTTTTTTTTTTTTCACTTTTGATAGAGAAATGACTATTGTGGGGAAATATTTTCAAAAGAAGCCAGTAGCCCAGATTTGTATATAAAACTTCCCAATTCTAAATACTGGCTCAAAAATTTTAAAACACCATGTAGGCCAAATGATACATCTAGGAGCTGAATTTGGGCCAGCAGAACAGCAGTATGTGACCTCTGAAGTTTACTGTCAGGTCTGGTGAACTATCAGAAGGCTTTCTGATCAAAGCAAATCTCAGCGTTAACTAGGGCAACACTTAAATTCAGAATACTTACATTAGATACTAATCCAGACTTCCATCCAACATAAAAATCTGTTCTTTTCCATCACAGTGGAAGCAAATGACCAATAGATGTCAATACTGGTGGACAGCACAGGAGGGAGCCAGGATGTAGAATTTGCTTGGAGACTGGTCCTGTTTGCTTTAACTGGGTGGAACCCAAGGAAGCAGCAGGTGCTAGGCACATCTGCAATGGCAGGTGGCATCATTTCACAGGAGTTATAAAGGCTTCCATTTCTAATATTGTGGACTTCATCCTAGAATTGTTTCAGTTGTTTTGTTCTATGAGGTGTCACTGGCCCTAACAACATCTCTTCTGGATGGAGTTAGAGGGGTAGGTCCTAAGAATTCTATTCTTGGGGAAATATCTTTCTGGGTGGGTCATTTGGGAGTGAACCCACTGAGAAACCAGTTTTATTCTGCCCTTCTTCTCTGTGCTCACATGGGGGCTGAATACTTGGGTGTGAGTTGCTGGGTGGAAAGCTGGTACTAAGGGTGCCACCCTGACAATGAGGGTAGAGCAGGAGATCTGGCAAAGTGATGATAGGAATCTCTGGGCATGGGGTGGGGAAATGTAATCATTGCCATGAAAAGGGTGGCAGTAGCTGTAAAACTGGCCCCTCCACCTTCTCCAGTGATTCCATCTCTCCTTTTTTTCTGGGCTCTTGTTCTAGTGATTATACACTTCTGGCATCCATCATCTGTACTGGTCCCTGCCTTTCATCCTCCTCATAAACATAAGATTTCCTTTTCTCCCCAAAGAGCTTCCCAGTTAGTTCTTCCGCCTCAGTTTACTGCAGTGTGGCTTCTGCCCTCCGCTAAAGCCCTCCTCTCTAAGCTCACCTCTGATCTGGTGGTGAGCCAACTGCTCTGAACCTTTCCATCCCCTTCACTATCTTCTCCTTGCTTTCCTGGATTCCAAGACATACCACTCTATATCCTCTCTTACCTCTCTGTCTGCTTTTTCTGTCCTTCCCTGCTGGTTCCTCTGTCTTCACCCATTCCTTAAATGTTGCTATTTCTAGAATTAGTGGTATCCTCATATGGCTTCCTTGTAATAAACAGTAAAAGATGCACCATATGCTGAGTACAGTCCTGGGCCAGGGTGCATGGCTTGGCAAGCAGAGCTTGGACTGAGCTTCAGGCTCTATTCACCCCACTCAGCCTGGCATCCTTGTTCCTCAAACACCCTATAAAACTGCATGCAGGGACACCTGGGTGGCTCAGTGGTTGAGCATATGCGTTAGGCTCAGGTCATGATCCTGGGGTCCTGGGAGAGAGTCCTGCATCAGGCTCCCCGCAGGAAGTCTGCTTCTCCCTCTGCTTATGTCTCTGCCTCTCTCTGTGTCTCCCATGAATAAATAAATAACATTTTTCAAAAATAAAATAAGATAAAACTGCATGCTGTCAATGAGGGTACTATCCTCACTCCTCATTCCCTTTTTGCTTTATTCTCTTTCACTCTGCAACCTTGTTGACTTTCATGGTTCCAAGAAGTGCATGTCTTACTTAATCTTTAGACATCTTTTCATTTGCTTCCTCTAATTCTGTTCTTGGGGATCCTGTGGGTGCCCCAAACTTGCCAAGGCCCAAACTGAATTCATGACCTGCTCACTCACATACTTCTAAATATGTATTTTTCTATATTCCCTCTGGGTTAGACACCACCATCCAGCTTCTCATTCAACTGTAGACTTCCAGGTTATCTGTATCTCTTTCCTTTCCTCAGTTCAAGGATCGTCTCTCAAAGGCACTACTGGAACATTCTCCTAACTACTTTCTCTATCTCCAGAATCCGTCCCCTCTAAGTCATCTTCCTCATTGCTTGTTGGCTTTCTTTCTTTATCCATTGCTCCTTTGTTTAAAAATCAATTCTCCTAATTAATCATAGAATAAACTACAGATGCTTGGGCATAGCATATAAAACCCTTCGTATCCTGACCAAACTTACCTTTCCAGTTCTATACCTTGCCCCTGAGCTCAACATCTTCCTTTCTCTTAACCACATCAGACTATGATGCACAGTTTCTTCAACATGATTTTGCCATGTGTTTTAATGCTCTGTGCCTTTGCTGTTGCCTTGTATGCCCTTCCTGTTTTTTGGTGTTGTTTTTTTCCTTGTAAAATCCCATCCACTCTAAGATTATGCTCACTTATCATCCCCTTTTTCAGGCACTTCTGGCCCTAATTAATGGCTCTCTCCTCATTGGTTCTACAGTACTACTGGTATACTAGTATAGATTGTCTAAAGGTTATTTTGCATCTTCCCCACTGCATTGTGAATTTCTTAAGGGTAAGCTTAAGCTTTGTTGATCTCCATATCATCAGCAGCTTGCTCTGTGCCTGGTACATGAAAGATATTGAATAAAATTTTGTCACTTGAATTGGGCAGGATGCTTGGACATCATTTTGTGAAAGAGCCAAGACTTTTTTCAACATAGTTTCAGCCTGTTCCTTTTCTTCAGACATCAGAAGAATCTCAAAATAGGACAGTTGATGGGCTCTTTTGGAGATAGTTATGTCATATCCCCAAACTTTAGGTAGGTCTCTGTGGGGACATAGAAATTGTGTTTTCTCAAATAACTTGTTTCTGAGTGTGGATTTTTCCAGATAATAGGGTTCCTTAGAATCAGCGATGACTTTCAAACTAGGATCTAGATTCTGGGTTCCACAGTAGACTCTCACTGTTCTGAGTAGCAGAAAGGATTTTCAATAAGGCAGATATATTTGTTATTTGCCTTATCATCTGTGGGCGTCATCCCAAAATCTCATTAAAGGTTGAGATTTCAGGGGTACCTGAACAGTTGGTTGAGCCCCAGAGTCTTGGTTTTAGCTCAGCTCATGATCTCAATCCTGGGATCAGCCCCACACATCAACTTGAGATTTTCTCTCTCCTTCTCCCTCTACCCTTCATACTCATGCTCTCTTTCTCAAATAAATAAATAAATAAATAAATAAATAAATAAATAAAATCTTTAAAAAAAAGTTTGAGGGGCACCTGGCAGGCTTAGTGGGTTAAGTGTTTGCCATGGCTCAGGCCATGATCTCAGGGTCCTGTGATGTGTGTAGCCTGGCAGCGCCCTGCTCAGCAGGAAGCTTGCTTCTCCCTCTCCTTCTGGCCCTGCTCCTGAGCTCTCTCTCTCTCTCTCTCTCTGTCTCGCTCACTTTCTCAAATTAAAAAAAAAAAAAATCGTAAAAAGAAAACAAGGTTGAGATTTCAGAGCACAAAAAAAAAAAAAAAAAAAAAAAAACCACATAAAGGGCTTGAAAATCTCAAAACCTTCGAAAACTGCTGAGTTCTCTTGAAAGCCTGCGGAAAGGACAGGGGCGCCCATCTGCAGGCTCTGTGGAGGGCCTGGCAATACAATGTTGATGCATCCTACTGACCTCCGGCTTCCCCTTTAGTTAAGCCCACAGAACATGCTGGGCTAAGCAGGAAACACTCACTGACTCCATGAAGCCCAAAATGGGTAGTTTTCTTGAAACGAGCAGAGGCATATTTGTAGAACCGTGGTAGTAGCTTCTGAGTGGGTGGGAAAGAGCTTGGTTCCAATTTTCCCTCAAATACAAGAACTTGGTTCTGACTCGAATCCAAGCAACAAGTTGCCATCGAAAATGCAGCGAATGGTCAGCGAAGGATGCCTATAGGAAGAGCCTCTGGGCACATTCCGTGCACGTGGGTGCGTGTGCGCGCGCGGCGAGCCCACGCACCCCAAGCCCCGCGTTAATTCTGCAGCCCCTCGGCTCCGCCCTCGTGCCTCGAGCTGCCTTCAGGCTCTGGAAAGGCTTCCTGGGTGCATTCCCCAAAGCCAGGGTGTTCGGGCTCCGGGCCGGCGCGGCGCGGCGCGGCTCGGCCTCCCCGTGGGCCAGGGTGCCGGCGTCGCGCGGGGCAGCTGCCGGCCACGCGGAGGTGGGCAGGGGCGCAGGCGGCACGCAGCGATCGTGAGCCCGCCCGCTCGGCCCTCCCCCGGGCGGGGCCAGCCCGTTCGGCGCTGACTCAGCAACGCGAGGGGGAGTTTTGTCCCTCCGCGGACCCCGTTTCCCCGGGCCTCAGCCCTCCGCCGCCACCGAGCCGGTTCGCTCCTTCCGGCGCTCCGGCTGCGAGTGGCAGGTCCGGCAGCTGAGGCCGCGAGCCCCCGCGTAATTCCGGTGCTCCCCCCCGAGAACCCCGAAACTACCGTCCCCCAGCCGGGCGCCGTGGCCACCATGAACAACGCCGGTGAGGCGCCGCTCTTCCCCGCCGGGGCCCTCCCGGGTCCTCCCTCGGGGGCGGGGGCGGGGGCGCCGGAGGCCGGCGGCGGGGACAGCCGGGCCTGGGACCCGGGACCCGGGACCCGGGGGCGCGGGCGGGAACGCAGCGTTCTGGGCGGGCTGCAGCGCTCTTGGGGGGGGCCGGCCCTGCGGCGAGGGCGCCGGTGAAGGGCTTCGCCGCCGCCAGGGTCCCCTCCGGAGGGTCTTCCGAAGTTAGAGCAGGGCTCCGGGAGCCCCGGGTCAGCCCTCTTCAGCCCCCTTTTGGTGTCGCAAATCCCGTGTGGTCTTCCAACAGGACTGAACCCGGAGAAGGTGGCTGCTCTGATTCAGAAACTGAACTCGGACCCTCAGTTCGTACTTGCCCAGAATGTGGGGACCACCCACGACTTGCTGGACATCTGCCTGAAGAGGGCCACGGTGCAGGGTGCCCAGCATGTGTTCCAGCACGCTGTGACTCAGGAAGGCAAGCCGGTCACCAACCAGAAGAGCTCAGGTGAGGTCTCACGGCTCCTTGCACACTTTTCTTGGACCTTATTAACAGCGCCCCGTTTCGAGGTCTTGATGGTCTTGAGCAGAAGTTTGTTTGAAAGAACTTGTAGCGAATTTCAGAAAACAGACACAAGGAAAGGCAGCTCCAAGGACAGTACCTTGTGACTTATTTTGGCCCCCCGTGGCTTGGTGGTGTATTTGCTTCGAGAACACCGAAGTGACAAGTCCATGGTCATTTGTTTGAATGTAATTGAGGATATTCCGCCCTGAAGTCATGTGATTGTAGCCTGGAGTCTTGGAGAGATGTGTTCTTGGTACAAAACGGACCATCCAAATACGTTCATGCTCTAGAAAACTCCCCAACGTGTTCTCGCCCTGAAGGCCATACACAAATGTCTGCAATGGAAAAAACTCAATGTAATTGTATCAAAATATCAAATGTGTGGGGTTTTAAAAAAAGATTTTATTTATTTATTTATTTGAGAGAGAGAGAGAGAGAGAGGCAGAGACACAGGCAGAGGGAGAAGCAGGCTCCTCACCAGGAGCCCGACGTGGGACTGGATCCCAGGACCCCCAGGATCACGCCCTGAGCCAAAGGCAGACGCTCAACCACTGAGCCACCCAGGGATCCCCCAAATGTTGTTTTTAAGGCTTTTTGGTTGCAGTTTGAGCAGATGTGCTATTGGGCTCACTAGACCAATTTGTAATGCAGAAAAACACTCAGTTCTCATGCTTTACCTGTTAAGAGTTCTTATTTTGTTGTCTAGCACCACTGTCAGAAAAACAGCTACAGTAAAAGATTGGTTATCCAGGAATCTAAATAAGGAGGACATTCTTGTAACAAAATCATACTAAAATAACTTTTTAAATTGTATCCATTTAAAAACTACTCTCAGTCTTTTTTTTTTTTTTTTTTGAAAGAGAGAGTGAGCAGGAACACAAGCTGGGGGAGGCAGAGAGAGAAGCAGACTCCCCACTGAGCAGGGAGCCAGATGTGGGGGTCAATCCCAGAACCCTGAGATCATGACCTGAGCCAAAGGCAGATGTTTAACCGACTGAGCCACCTAGACACCCCACTCCCAGTCTGTTTTGACAGAAAGCAGATCGGTGCTTGCTGAGGACCAGTCAGAACTCAAAGTGTACATTTAATATGGGTATATTTCATTGTATGTAAATTATACCTCAGTAAAATTGATTTTTAAATGTTAAGGGGAAAAAAGCCATGACCTTGCCATAGTTACTGTTGTGCCATAGTAAGAAGTGCTTGATGGTGTGGACTGTCAGGCTACAAATGATCCAGTTAGTAATGTCACACTGGTCTTACATAGTTCAGATTGCAGTGATCTCTTAGGGAAAAGCCTGGAAATGTGCCTCTAGAATAGATCACTTCTTATATATTCTGTAGTATCACTTTTATTTACAAGAGATTCAAGTAGCACATAAGCTATGTAGTTTATTTCATGCAGTTTTCACATTAACAGTTCATCTGGATCTTCTTTACTGGAAAATAATATAGTATATATGAGAGAGGTGGCATACAGACAAACCTAAGGTAAAGATGCACTATGTAATTAGTGACTTTTAAGAAACACTGTAGTTACTTATTTTAAATTGTTTTCTCTTGTTGCAAAATTATTGTTATTTTTAAAAAAGATTTATTTATTTTAAAGAGAGAGGGCACACCAGTGAGGGTAGAGGCAGAAGGAGAGGTAGAGAGAGAACCCTAAGCAGATTCCACACCCAATGGAGAGCCCAGAGCGGAGCTCTGTCTCATAATGAGATCATGACCTGAGCCAAAATCAAGAGTCAGTTGCTTAACTGACAGCCACCCAGGCACCCCTGAAGATTTTATTTTTAAGAAATCTCTACATTCAACACAGGGCTGGAACTCACAACCTTGGGATCAAGAGCTACGTGCTCTACAGATTGAGCCAACCAGGCATTCCAACAACTTTTTCTTTTTACTTCTCTTTGGGAGAATGGAAGTTGACTTATGTTAGGGTTACCTTATTTTGAAGCATATACTTTGTGTTCCAGAATAAAGGGTAGAACTTTTTCAAACTTTTGTCATATATTGCCAAATTGCTCTCAGATATCTTTTACCTGTTTGGATTTATGTCCAGACTGTATAATAATGCTGTTTCCCAAATTCATCCCAATATTGGGCATTATCAGTTAAAAAATAATGTATCCTCACCTAACAGGTGTCTTGTGATGAACTTCAAAAAATGTTTCTTTGCCATTTGTATCTTTTTTGGCCATTAAATTATCTATTCATGATCTCTGCTCATGTCTTTAGCAATATATCTGTTTTTTTCTTTCTTTTTTTTTTTTTAAGATTTTATTTATTTATAGAGACACACACACAGAGAGAGAGAGAAAGAGAGAGAGAGGCAGAGACACAGGCTGAGGTGGGACTTGATCCCGGGTCTCCAGGATCACACCCTGGGCTGCAGGCAGCGTTAAACCGCTGCGCCACAGGGGCTGCCCAATATTTCTTTTTCTAATGTGATTTTCTTAGGTGATTTGTATTGGATTCTTTAAATGATATATAAAGAGTTTTTTTCATATGTTAAGGATATTAAGTCTTTGCATATATATTTCAAATACTAATTTACCTTTCCTATTTTGTTCTTTCTAATTTAGTTTTAAATTGTTCAAGATCTTGTCATGCATTCAGTTTTGGGAAACAGAGATAGAACAATGTAATGTATGTGAACACTAATTCTAATTTCTTGGTTTGCTTTCTTGTTTCAGGGCGATGCTGGATCTTTTCTTGTCTGAATGTTATGAGACTTCCATTCATGAAAAAATTAAATATTGAAGAATTTGAGTTTAGTCAATCTTACCTCTTTTTCTGGGACAAGGTAGGGGACTGATCTTGCAAGACTCTTTGTTTTAGTATCAACGTTGGTAGGGAATATCCCTTCATTTCTTGCTTTTCCAGTTGTAGTTTGCCTTCCATTATAGATGGGACATCACTTATTCTGATTTTCAAAGTATCAAAGGTTGATTCTCTTCAAAGGCAGAATTGCTTTTGGTTGGTAGGAGGCTACTTTTTACAATGAAATAGTAAGTCTACTTACCCTACTGTTTCTTTGTTTCTTATTTAAAATTTTTTGTTTTGTTTTTAATGATTTCTCCTTTTACCATCTTTATTTAGGTTATTTGGTCTTTCTAAGACCAAATTTCCCATCTCTGGGTACTGGTTATTTGAAAAACAGTAAATAATTTTATTTGTTTTTTAATTTTTAAAATGTGCTCATTAGATGTGTTCATGAGGGGTTTACTGATTAAGACTCTAAATATCAGATTTTGTTTCAAAATAAAGCAATGCATTGTTTTGGATAAACTATTGGAATGTATCTGTAGAGCTATAAGAAGAAAATAAATATTCTTATGAAGCCAGATATTCGTATTTAATTACCAACTTTAGTTTAAAAATACCTACTATGGTGGGTCTATGCTAGGCCCAAGATTCCTATTGTGTTGCTAATGCCTATAAAAGTATTAGTTCTTTTTTTCCTTTAATTTTATTTAACTTCTCTTGTTCTAGGTTGAACGTTGTTATTTCTTCTTAAATGCTTTTGTGGACACAGCCCAGAAAAAGGAGCCTGAGGATGGTAGGCTGGTGCAGTATTTGCTTATGAATCCCGCAAATGATGGCGGACAGTGGGATATGCTTGTCAATATTGTTGGTAAGAGCATTTCTCTAATGGAACTGAAATAGTGTGGTCAAACAAGAGTCTATGATTGGGCATGGCCATTTCTTTGTGGGTTATGTACAGAGTAGAATAGAATTAGTCTCCCAGAAGGGTATACAGTTAACTCTAAGAACTTTTATCTCACACTCTCACCTTTCTTAAATGAGAGGTAAGGAGATAGGTACTGTGATGAGTTGGTTGTATTAAGTAGAACTAACTTTCTGTGAAAAAGCTTATTTCTTGTCCATTGATATAATCAAGAAACATATTGAAACTGCAACTATTTGAAAATATCCTCAATCAAAAAGTAGTGCCTTTTGGAAAAACCTCATCATGCTGAGCACTTTACAAAGTATGATAGATCAAAAGAACAATTCATTTTTAGATATATTGATAAATATCCAGATTAAATGATCTGTTTATTAATATGAAGCATAAGGTTGTTAAGTTTTCTGATTTAGGCCAGAAAAATACGGCCTATTCTTTAAAACAAAAAGCTATTTTTGCCCCAGTTTTTAGTGTTGAAGTTTATTTTACCTTATCGATCACTAAACTTTGTTTTCTTTTAGAAAAATATGGTGTTGTCCCTAAGAAGTGCTTCCCTGAATCTTACACAACAGAGGCAACCAGAAGGATGAATGATATTCTGAATCACAAGGTGCAACATATGGAGCAGGGTGGGATTGAATTTAGTGTACTTACCTTAAAACTCTTAACTGATTTTCCATGGGGATTCCTGGGCATTTCAGTATACACAGTCTATGTACAAGGTAGCTGCTCAGTGTCTATCAAAGGCAATGTAGCTACATATTAACTATAAAAATAATTGAGACTGGAGTTTTTCTTTTCTTTCTAAAAACCTTCTACTTTTATTTCTATTGATTTAAATGTTTTCTTATAGGTACTGAGGAAAGAAAAGTCTCATGCTTAATATGGGCTATAAGCCCGCTGGGTTCTAGTGGGAGTGGGCTGGGAAAGCTTTATGTTCTAGTAAAACCAGAGAGAACTATTTGTGAGACTTTCTTAAAGAGTATGTAGAGTTCTGAGGTGACCCGAACCACATCAGTGTAGTTTATCCACCCACTAAACGTTTGATGTAGTCATTGAACTGCTTTTCATTGCTTCAGTTATCTTAATGAATCATTCTCTTTCTCTACATAACCCATTTTCCCAAGGCGGGAAATATATATATAATTTTTATATTAAACTCTACACACAACGTGGGGCTTGGACTCACGAACCCAAGATCAAGAGTTGCATTCTCTACTGACTGAGCCAGCCAGGCACCCCCAGGAGGTTATAAGTATAAGTCTTAAAGGGATGCTGTTCTACCAGCCAGACATCTTTTTTGAGAACTGGGAGTTGCCAGAATCTGTCCTCTTGATCTATGAGGCTGAAATTGGATTTGTCACCACTGGGAGAAAGATTACATTTTAAAATAAACTATACATGTGTTTCCCCAATATTAGAGATAGGTTATTTTCCACTCAGGAAACTCAGAATTCTTATCCACAGGTTAAAAGATCTTTAATAACATATTATTGGATTTCATTTTAGAGGAGAGCAAGATCCTTTTTAGCACGGTGGTTAGATTTAAGACTCACCTTTATCTTAGGTCCTTTCAAAATTGAAAACAAAAAATGAAAACTATTGGGGGGGGTGGTGGGCATAGCCATTGTTAAAGAGATTTGGCAGAGAAAAAGTGAATAACCAGTAAAATTCTAAATAAAAATCTACTAGAATGACTTAGTAGCATAATCAACTTAAGTCTCCTGCTTTTCCTAAGGGTGATAGGCATTATGGGATCAGACATTTTCCTCATACCCAGGTACAGACTGTCACAGAGCATATCATCAGTTGCAAAGCAGTAGCAGTTCCACATAGAATTCTTTGGGAATAATCCCTTTTTTCCCTTTACGGAAAGTTTTTAACTATGTGTTTAAGTGGACTGGTTGGGGAAAACATATATGTTTTTATGAACTTTGCCCTGGGTCTTGGCCTAGTTATACTTCAAAAGAACTAGCACTGGTCTGCTAGGCTCATTTACAGTTGAAGTTTGGTTAACTATTTGGAGTACTGAATAAGTTTCTGTCATAGATGAGAGAATTCTGTATACGACTACGGAACCTGGTACATAGTGGAGCGACCAAAGGAGAAATCTCAGCCACACAAGATGTCATGATGGAGGAGGTAATAACAATTGGGATTTTTGGTGACTGTTTTAAAAATCTCTCAGGATATTTCCAACTGTTAAAATAATTAAGCATAGTCATTGCAGTAAGTATAGAATTGAATTGAAAATTACAGCTGAAAAAACTGAGGTATACATTGCATTTTAGTATGGGACTTATACTTTCATCTTCTAATTCTCAATTTAGTGTTTTATATAATTTATTCTTTTATTCATTTCATAAGTATTGATTACCCACTAGGACCTTAAGGCACTAGGGATACAAAAGAGAGAAAGACAGCTCTACAGAGTTCAATCTCTTCCAAGAGTATGTATCTTGGAAGAGATATGGTAAATCCTATGCCACAGGTGTGAAAAAAGGATTTGGTGGTCTTAGAGGAGGGAGTAACTAATTCAGTGAGCTGAAGGTTTTGTGGGAAAGATATTTGAACCAGCTCTTGAAATAGCAATAGGAGTTTATCAGACGGGTAATTGGGAAGGCCATTCCAGACAAAGGGAATTGCATGTACAGGGGCATGAGGACAGAATCCTCAGAGAATAGAGTAGCTGAAACAAAACATCTTGTGTGTGATTGGTAGCAAATAAAGCTAGAAAGGCAGAGCTGTGAGGGATATTAGGTAGTTGCCAGGACTTTTGGCTTTATTTTGTAGGAATAAAGATGGGAAGCTGTTGATGGTTATTTTAGTTAAAATAACATATGTAAAAATATTTTGGAAAACATAAAAAGCATTAAGCAAATTTTATGTGGTAGTATTTATTATATATGCAGTTAATCTTTATTACTTAAGACTATCCATAATACAGGGGTGCCTGGGTGGCAAAATTGGTTAAGCATCTACCTTCAACTCAGGTCATAATCTCAAGGTCCTGGGATTAAGCTCTGTGTTGGGTTCTCTGCTCAGTGGGGAGTCTGCTTCTCCCTCTCCCTTTGTGTGCTCTCTCTCAAAAAGATCAATAAAATTAAAAAAAAAAAAAAAGACCATCCATAATACAGATGACTGTGTAAAAGTATGAATTACTTTGAAAAAAGAAAAGCGTTTCCCTTTTTCATCCAGTGGGCCGTTACTAGGAATCAGTCAACTGTTTCCTTTCAAAACTATTTGTATAGAGTTAAAATGATCTAATTTTTTCACTGCTTTGGACAAAGCTAGTGCTTCACTCATGTTTTCCTTTGAATTTTAGAGAGCCAGTAAAGTATAGTTGAAAGCATGGTCTCTGGAGTCAGACTGTCTGAGTTCTAATCTTCTCATTATTTAACAGATATGTGATCAGAGACAGAGTTCCTTAAGCTCTCAAGTCTGTTCAAGTGTAATGTGTCTAGCCCAGTGCTTAACACAGTAGCTCGCTTGCTTGCTTGCTTGCTTTTTCTTTCTTTCTTTCTTTTTTAAGATTTATTTATTTATTTGAGAGAGAGAGGGAGAAAAAGAATCTCAAGCAGACTCCCTGCTGAGTGCGGAGCCTGATGTAGGGCTCAGTCTCACAACCCTGAGATCATGACCTGAGCTGAAACCAAGAATTGGACACTTTACTGCCTGAGCCACTCAGGTGACCCTGTTTCTTAAATATTCATTGGTTTCATTTTGTCAAAAGCATTTAAATTATTTCATACTTACCTCATTTAAGGATTCCTATTTTAGAGAAGTATCTAAGTATAGTAGAAAAAATAATCTTTGCAGTTAGATATGGATTATAGTTTGAGCTTTACCACTTATAGCTCTTTGACTTGGGTAATATATATATATTTTTAAAGATTTTATTTATTTATTCATGAAAGACAGAGAAAGAGAGGCAGAGACATAGGCAGAGGGAGGAGAAGCAGGCATGCAAGGAGCCTGATGTGGAACTCGATCCCAGAACTCTGGGATCATGCCCTGAGCCAAAGGCAGACACTCAACCACTGAGCCACCCAGGTGTCCCAGATTTGGGGTAATATTCTTAACCTGTCTGAGTTCAGTTTGGGATTTAAAATATATTCCTCATTGGATTTTTGAGGGGATCAAATAAGGAATCAAATATAAGAATGCAAGTCATGGTGCCTGGCACATGGCAGTTGTCTAGTAAGTCTTCTCTTCCTTCTGACTTGGAATGCTCTCTCGTTGAGACCATATTTCCTGCATAATTTGCCTTCATTTATGATGAAGTAAAATGGTAGGATGTAATAAGGATGAAAATTCTGTAAACAGTTATGGAAAAAGGCTTAGATAATATTTGTTGCCAATAATAAGCATCCTGTTGGCTTTAGTTTGCTTTAATGATCTTTCAAATGATGTATGTAAGATCTGGGATTGGCTGGTAAGAATTAGGGCAGGTATATTTCACATATATTTCCTTCCCTGCTCCTACTTCAGAAAAAATAATAAAATATAACCTTATTAAGTCCTGAGTATGGATGTTTTATAAGATTATTTACCTAATGATTCTACCTAAATTGTTGACTACAGAATTCTGTGTGGTAGGTCTTTAGATTTTTACAGTCTCTCAAACCCATCTTTATTGATCCTGACTCTTTGGTAATGGAAGAGTCTAACTAAGGTTTTAAAAACCACAAATTAGTACCTATGATTTGCCTAGCCTTTTAAGCACATCAAAATCAACAGCTGTGAAGCTCAGATAGCTTTGAATGAAATGTGTTTGTACTAAAGGCATTATTTAGAGAAGTGCAGGTTGCTTGTTGTGATGACAGACCAGACAGCTCCATTTTGGAAACATGTAGTCACCTCTGTTACAAGTTTTCTCAGTGTATCTACCCTTTTTTTTTTTTTTTTACTCCCAGATTTTAGGATTATTAATGTATTCTTTCAAAACTCTCTTAAAAGCAGAACATGAAACAAGGAGTAGAAATAATATCAATCCCATAAAAGAGATAGGAAGCCATTGTGGTTTGCTTAAGAAATTCTGTAGCAGTGGCTCTCAGCTCTTAAAAATAGAATATAGGCCTAGGCTTGCTCCAGACATGCAAGATCAGTTTCCCTGAGACTGGAGCCTAATTATGTTCTTTTGTTTTTTATATTAAATATATCTTTGAATAAAAAGCATTTTCTAAATATCAAGAATATAAAAAGGTATATAGTGAGAAGTCTTCTTCCCATTCTGTTCTCCATCCTTCTAGTTCCCATACACCCCTGCAACCAGTTTTATTAGTTTCTGTTCTTATATTAGTTGTTAGTTATCCTTTCAGAAACCTTTTTTCTTCACAATCCAATATGAATTTATATTATTTTCCTCCTTTTTTTTGCAGAGATGTTAGTATTGTACTTATATTGTTCTGCACATCCTTTTGTTTAACTTAATATGTATTAATGTATCTATGTCTATTGAATATAAGTGTACCATAATTGATTTATTTGGTCCTTAGTAATGGACATTGTTTTCAAGCTTCTATTAAAAATATTGTAAATAATGTTGTACATGCATCATTTTGCATACATGCTTGTATATGTGTAGGTTACGTTTCTAGAAGTAGATTTTTTTTTTTTTTCTCAATAAGTAGGTTCCATCCCCAGCATAGAGCCCAGTGCAGAATTGGAACTTAACAACCCTGAGATCAAGACCTGAGCTGAGATCAAGAGTCAGGAACTTAACCGACTGAGCTGCCTCAAAGTAGAATTTTTTGTAAAAGTAAACTTTACTTAATGTGGGCTTGAACTCATGACCTTGAGATCAAGAGTGGGCATGCTCTACCACCTGAGTCAACCAGGTGCCCCAAGAAGTAGGATTTTTGGGTCAGAGAAAAATACTCATTTGTAATTTTAATATGTAATGCCAAATTATCCTCTTTGGGGACTATACCATTTTATACTCTCATCAGCAATATCTGATAGAACCTATTTCCCATTAGTTTTATCAAGGCAATATATTTATCAAACAACTGGATACTTACCAGTCTGATAGGTAAAGAGTTGATAATCTGATAGATAAAGTATCTCATTGTAGTTTAAACTTATATTTTTCTTTCTTTGAGTGGTGCTGAGCATCATTTCTGTGAACTATTCATATCTTTAGCTTGTTTTTCTTTTATAATTTCTAGGTACTCTTTACCTTAGCCCTCTTTGATATATTGCAATTTTTTTCATAGTTTATTGTTTATGTTTTTTTCTGTGCAGCATATTTTACTTATATATGATCAAATTTGAAAACTATGGTTTTTAATTAGAAAGGCTTTTCTCTAATTATGAAAGAATTCTTCCATTTTTCTTCTAATGCTTGCAGGGTTTTTATTTTTGTATTTGAATCTCTAATCCACTTAGAATTTATCCTGGCATAGGGTATAAGTTATAGATCTAACTTTTTTCCCCCCGAGAGACTACCTGGTTTACACACATTTTTCCTTTTATCCTCTCTCTGCCCCTTAATTTGATGCCATTTTTATCATTCTAAAGCCTCTGGGCTTTCAGTTCTGTTCTATCAGTTTGTTTATTCATTTGCCAATAACTCTATTTTACTTGCTGAAGCTACTTATAATGTAATATTTGTGAGGCTAGTCCCATCTCATTCTTCTCTGTTTTCCTGTTTTGGCATTGGTCTAATTAAGGCATCTATACTATTAAAGATTTGGTGAACAGTGAGTAGGGTAGTTTACTTAGAATCTTAGGGCAGAGCTAGAATGGTATTTCTCAAAAAGAAGTCTATTAAAAGCTTCTCAGATGTCTGGTTAAGATCAACTGTTGCAAAGAAGTAACATTTTCTAGTGTGATTATCTCTTTTGGATTCTGGAAGAGAAGAGAGAATTATTTTTTTGATAGCCTTAGAGGACATCTCTGACACTGAATAAGGAACTAACCTCAGGTTAATTCTTAAAGGTTCTTAAAGGGAATAGATAATGTTCACATATTATGTTTCCTTTTTTACTAAAGAGATATATAATAGGAAAACTAATAAGTACTTCAACCAAAGACTCTCTTTAATAGTTAAAATTCTTGAGTAATAGGAATTAAATATTTAAATTTAGGTAGCCTCTTTTAAGTATTCTGGAGCTAAAAGTTAGTTGACTGAATTACTTCAGAAGTGAAAATTTCACATCTCCAAACAATACAAAATCCTTAGTTAAAATGGAGATAAATTGTGTTTTCATGTTTGCTTACAACCCTAAATACATTTTACATCATTATCTGTCTTGAACACCAAATATAATGAAGATCTTTATTCCTTAACTTTGTAAACTATCATTTAAATGTCTTCATTGAATCTGAAGTCACATTTTTCTTTTTAGCTCATTGAGGATCAGAAGTTTTTTTGAAAATAAACTTGTATGTCTTCTATCATAATTAATGGATGCTGTTAAAAGAAAGACAAAAGCCCAGGAACATGTTTCCTTCTCACAGTAGATGAAAAACTTTTATCCTTCTAACTCTTGACTTGAAAGAATGTTCAAAATTGCTTACTGAGTCAGACTTGGATCCATCCAGCCCAAGGTTCTATTTCTGATGATAGCACTCAGGAGGCATACTGTATGAAGCATTCTGGACCTCCATAGCATGCAGTCAAATATTTCTCAGTGCCTGTTATATGAGAAGAGTTGCAGATAATACATGTAAAGTAACTTACATTTAATAGGGAAATAAAATAAGTAATACAAAGTGAAGTAAATGTCTTGAGAGATATGCAAGCATATTTAACTACAATGATAGAATTGCTACAGTTTACTTGGTGATCAAGAAAGACTTCCTGGAGAAAGTTGCATTTGAGATGTGCTTTGAATGAAGTGAATTTGGAGTAAAAAGCATTCTTGGTATACTCAAGGCAGATTTGGTGAGCAGTGAGTAGGGTAGTTTACTTAGAATCTTAGGGCAGAGCTAGAATGGTATTTCTCAAAAAGTAGTCTGAAGTCTGCATTAGAATGATCAGAAGTTTGTCAAAAAATGCATATTTCAGAGTCCCACTGCAAATACACTGAATCTGAATCTCTGGAGATGATCCGTATAATCTGCATTAAATTAGTGATCCTGAGGCACATTGAAGTTTGAAGCTAGAATAATGTGGAAAGTTAGAATTAGATATAATATCATAGGAGTTTTGAATACTAGGATGAGAATTTAATTTAGTAGGAAATGAGACGTTAGGAAGATTTTTGAAGAGTGATGTGAAATAAAGCTGGACTTTAGGAGATTAATTAGGTGAAGTTGGAAGGAGGAGAGTTAGGGAGACTAGTTATGAAGTTGTAGCAGTTCAGGTGGTACTAATTTGGCCTGAACAAGGGTAGTGACCAGAGAAATGGAAAAGAGTGGAGAAATTGAGGAGAATCTGTATAACTTGGCAGCTTATCTGCCAAGAATTCATCATTAAAAATAATGTTAAGGAGGGGATCCCTGGGTAGCTCAGTGGTTTAGCGCCTGCCTTAGGCCCAGCGCATGATCCTGGAGTCCTGGGATTGAGTCCCACGTCAGGCTCCCTGCATGGATCCTGCTTCTCCCTCTGCCTGTATCTCTGCCTCTCTCTCTCCGTGTCTCTCATAAATAAAAAAGTAAAATCTTAAAAATATATATATAATTTTAAGGAAATGAATAAACACAAACAGGAAACAGAATCAGACCAAAAATACAGACAACAAACTGATGTTCGCCATACAGAAGGAGGTTGGAGGGGTGGGCAAAATGGATGAAGGGGAATGGGAGGTACAGACTTCCAGTTATAGAATGAATAAGTCATGAGAATAAAAAGTACAGAGTAGGAAATATAGTCAATGGTAATGTAATAATGATATATGGTAACAGACGGTAGCTACATTTGAGATGAGTGTAGCCTAATGTATAGAGGTATTGAATCACTGTTTTACAACTGAAACTAAAGTAACATTGTATGTCAACTATATTCAAATTTAAAAAAATATTTTTTTTTTCAAATTAAAAAAATTTTTTAAAGAATACAGTTAATCTGGGAGAATGCTTTTGTGGTTCACACAAGTCAGAGAAACTATTTTCAGAGACCTGTGAAGAGGAAAAATAATTGGCTTTAAAGTGCCTAGTCCCAAGGCACTCACTGTCCAGTTGGAGATGGTTTTCAAGCATATGGAATCAATTCTGGAGCTCAGGAAAGAGAATGATCAAGTGATAATGATGATAGTACAAATGGCTAAAGTTTTGGGAATGATTCAAATCCCTGAGGGAGAATAGAAGGTATTTTTGAGCATGTTATGAAGACACACATGTAAGTTGTGTCTTTCTACGTTGTCAACTTTATTCAGTCATAAAGCAGGGTTAAAATAATTGTAAAGGAGGTTCAGGATTCCAAATTCATTGACTGTATGTTTAACTTGGCTTCATACACATCACACAAAGGAAAGTGCAACACAAAGTCATACAGCAGACAAGATACAGCAAGGGTAAGAAGTTAACAAATGCAAAGTCAGTTGGGGCCTTGGCCTGGATAGGGTCACCTCTAGACATGTGCTACTTGTTATGTTCAAGCAGTGGAGAATCTGTTCAGAGATGAGTCAGGCAGAGCTTTGGTGGCAGTTGCCTTTTTGATTTGGTCAGTTGTGAAAGGGTCAACATCTGTTGTAGGGTCTGACAGTTTGCTGCAAAAATCCTCCCATTTTTAGAGTTAATCAGCTGTGAGCCTTTTGCAGGCTTCCTCTGATTGTGCTATCAGTTCTGGTTGTCAGCCTTTGCTGGTTTTGGCAATATCTGGTCTTAACCACTGCAACACCCTTAGCTGCTTATGTCACTGCTTAACATAAGTCACTGCTTGATGTGAATGATTCCATCTTGCTTCCTCCAGGGGAATAGAACAGATGTGAGTAAAGAATTCTGGAAAATACCCATTTCTATAAAAGTGAGTGCCAGAACTATGTTGTGATGTAGGCATTGGTCATCAGTGTCAGATGTTGCAGATAGGTCAGATAATAATGAGGACTGAGAAAAGGCTGCTGATTTCCTGAATAGGGGTGTGTCAGGAAAAGTCAGCAGAAAGGAGAAGGGAAGGAGCTAGATGGAGAGGAGTCAGACCACGCAAGAAAAGAAAGGCAGTTTCAAGAAGCTTGGCAATGAAGAGAAGGAAAAAAGTTGATACTCATTAAGTATTAATGGAATGCCTACTAAATATTAATCATATCTAAGCACTAGGATTACAGTGATGACCAAGACAGACATGGTCCCTGCTCTCATGGACTTTACGTTCTGGTGGAGGGAGACACACAATACACAGTAAATGAACCAAGAAACTATCTAATGCGATATACATACTTTGAAGAACAAATAATATGATGATTGTTGAGGTGGTCAGGAAAAGCCTTTCTGTGGTCAAATTTGAGCTAAGACATGACAAACAGGAAGACCACCCATGCAGAGATGTGGATACAGAGCATACCAGACACAGGGGACAGTAAGTACAAAAACTATAAGATGGGAGAAAGCTTAGTATTTTGAAGAACAAAAGAAGACAGTGTGGCTTGGCTTGGAAAGAAGGTGAAAATGGTTGGAATGGGTCTTGTAGAGGAAAGGAGAATTGGCTTACATGTGGCCTGCAAGCCATGGTAGTGAGGTAACTATGACAGTATTAAAAAAAGAAAAAATCCCTCTGAGTGTTTTGAGAATGGATAGTAAAGCAGAGAGAGAAAGTAGGGAGGTGAGTTAGGGGGCTCTAGTGGTTATGTAATGAGAGGTTATAGTGATTTGGACCAGGCTGGTGACAGTGAGGATAGAGAGAAGTAAATACATTTTGGAGTGTATTTCTGAAGTGAAGTTGTCAGGACTTGCTAATATGGAAGGGACAGGTAAAAGGGAAGAATCTGGTGATGTCATGGTAGCTTGAGGTGGAGAGCTTGCAGATATGAAAGAAGGTCTTTTGGCAGTTAGGGAGTGTGAGGGAACCCGTGTGTGGAAAGGGCTAGCAAATGCAAATGAGAAAAATAATAAATACTAAGGTTTTAGAGAAGGGAAAGAACAGATGTGGTCTAAAGTAGTGCTTTCAAACTTTAATGTGCTTACCAGTTCCCTAGAGATCTTATTAAAATGCAGACTGATTCAGGTCTGGATAGAACTGGAAATGCAGATTTCTTACTGTTTCTTTGATTCAGACACCACTCTAGAAGTATCCTCAAAGTCATCATTTGACTATTAGTTATCAGCTCTCTATATGAGCTCATTTCCTTTAACATCACAGAAGGGCACATAGCTTTTAAGTATACTTTTTAATGTCTTGCCCTGCCTAAAAATATATGTAATGCCTCCAGAAAATATCTCCTCTGCCACAGGTAGGTGTTTTTATCTTATTTTTTTAATTAATTTATTTTAGAGAGGGTTGGGACTGGGAGAGGGAAAGGGAAAAAGAGTCTTAAGCAGGCAGAGCCCAACTTAGGGCTTGATCCCAGGATCCCGAGACCAGTCTGAGCTGAAACCAAGAGTTGGGTGCTTAGCTGACTGCAACACCCAGACACCCGTTGATTCTGTTTTTAATCATTGCCTTTCTTTCATTCTCCACTAGAAAGCAGTAGAGAGCTGTCTTCTCTGCTCTGCACATGAGCAGTCACCAAGGTCCCTACTCCTTCCCTCTTGTAACTAGCTTGTTTACTTCCACATTGAATTTTCTTTCTTCATAGTTCACCTGTTTTCTGTTACATTTTTGTGTCCGTATGACTTTTCTACTCTGTGATCAATAGGTCCATTTACCTTTGAGCTTAATTCCTTGGTCAGTAAGGAGCAGATGAATTTTTTTTTTTTAAGATTTTATTTATTTATTCATGAGAGACACAGAGAGAGAGGCAGGGACACAGGCAGAGGGAGAAGCAGGCTCCGTGCAGGGACTTGATTCCAGGACCCCAGGATCAGGCTCTGGGCTGAAGGCGGCGCTAAACCGCTGAGCCACCTGGGCTGCCCCAGGAGCAGATGATTTCTTAAGGGCACTGTAACTTTGTAACTTTTATAACAATAGTAGCAACTAGTATTTCTACAGTGCTTCAAATTTTATTGTACACTCTCTCAACAACCCAGTTTTGTAAATACAAATAAAGATTCCAAGATTCTGTCACTTCTGTAGTGGTTCCAAGCCCTGAAATCTTTTACCTTCACTAGTTTTACTCCATTACAAGTTGTTAGGTTATCTTTGAACTGCCTTTCCATTGTAACCCTTCCTCCATTCCATGTCTGCCTGTAGCCGACTTTAAGCTCTCACCCTTGTAAAGATTCATGACTCACTCAGCTGTTGCCCCCACTTTACTCCCCCATCCCCCACGTCGGTCTCCCACTGAGCCAGGTGTATGGGAATTGACTCACAGCCACATCATTTGTCTTTGAGATCCACACATCCATTGCTTCCTGTTCCGTGCTTCATGCTTTCTGTGTCCTTTTTTCTTTTTCCATTCCTTTATTCACCATGTTAGATTTCAGCAAATCGTTGAAAATGAACAGATCTCTCTGGGAAAAGTATTTTTAGAGACCAATTACAATAGACCTTTCTTCATAAAATTAGACTTGAGAGGCAGAATTTTCTTTATAATTTACATTCTGCCTACTTATAGGCAATATAATAGGTAATAATATAGGCAACAAATACAAAATGAATATAAACTGGAAATAAGACTTTTGCCTTTCTGACCCCAGCTGCAGCTTTTTGATGCATTACAAGTTGGTCCTCATATTCACATTGTGAAGTTAGTTTCAACTTCCAGTAATTTTAATTAGCCAAGGATATAAAATCATAGAAGCCAGTTGACCACAAGAGGCAGCTATAGATGAGGCATATGGCAGCGGAGCTTCCCTTTACTCCTCAAAGTGTGCGAGGGAAGGATCTCAGTGACTCCTTCACCAAGATCAATTTTTGGCATATTGCTGCCCTGCCCTCTTATATTTGGTCCACATCACAATTTTAAGACAATATCCTCTAATAGTCTATATTTAAAGGAATAATTACAAACTTTGGATTCTTCCAGGTTATTGTTATTATTGTCATTTTTTTATTTTTTATTTTATTTTATTGTCATTTTTAAAACTATATTCAGAATCAGCAGGGTCACCTTATTATTTGGTTGGGCAATTCAGAGGAAAGCAGACTCAGTTCCCAGGTGACATTAAGGAATAGATCTTTCTACCTTCAGCTTTCTAGCATATTGGAAAACCTATATTCCCTGGATGCACTCCCTTGACTCTGTTTTAATACTTTTTTATTGGATTGGTTCTGATGCTAAGTGTAATATAAAATCACAATTACGAGTAATTATCCAGTAAATATTTTTTTTTAACATATATACCTGATACTGTCCAGCTAGGCATTGGGGATTTAGCAGTCAACAATACAGACAGGAATTCCAGCCTTCGTATAGTTTACTTTCTAATAGAGATGAATAGAATAAGTAAAAAGTATAATATGCCAGAAGGTAAGTGCTATGAACAAAAATAAAGGAAAGATAGGAAGTGCTGGGATGGGGAATGGGTAATTTCAATTGAAGTCACAAATATATTTTCCTAAATGGGCTAATTGTGGCTTTACATATGTACTTATATTCTGAGGAATATGCTTTTAGTCTTAACTGTATTCAATTGTGTGTAATGACTTGTGTTCAATGTCTGGTATCTTTCTTTTGTTCTGAAAGCCAAATGTATCTCGTGAGAAGTAGGTGATGCTCCCAGGTTGACCACCAGAGAGCAGAATTGGCTGTCCAAAGCTCTCTTGTCAGTTTTGTACCTTTGAGAACAGGGAATGTTATTTTAGAACAGCAGATCCTCTTATCAAGAAGATATAGTATCAGGGACTCTGGAGATTATACTTTGGAAAATTTTTTTAAGTTAGAGCTCATTTAACTATTTTAGTTGGCTTCGAGCCCGGTACTCTTTCCAGAGTGTTACAAACTGACGTGAATGTGAATGGCTTTGGATAATTATAATCATGGTAAACAAATAATATAAAACAAAGCAACATGTCTCAAATTATGGTTTTACTAAAATTCTAGAAAAAAGGATGTCACTCTTACTTTCATTTATGCATTATAGGCATCTTTAATAAAATTTCAGATTTATAAAACATATGCAATAGGGCATAAGCATTTATCTTGCAGAAGGATTCACCATAGAATCCATTTAGATAGCAAAAATTTGAATTTCCACTAATGTATTTTTGGGGAGAAGGAGGAAATGATTTAACATTTTTTACTTTAGATAGAGCCAAATAGTAAGGTACTATGTAAATTATAGTGTAAAACATCTGTATTTATATTTAAAATGTATTTAAAAGTAAACAAATTCACCTAGTTGTCTTAATATCAATGGGCTTAGCTCTAGCCTTTCCTTTTTATTGGCCACTGTCTGGCAGAGCTTGATAAACCACCCTTGGTTGACTAAGAATTGATCAAAATGGTCTCACTGATATATGGCCATACACGTGTAACAAATACTAAGTTGATAGTACACATCATTTAACAGTGTGATGGTTACCAGAAGGAAGGGGATAAGAGGATGGGTTAAATAGGTGATGGGCATTAAGGAGTGTACTTGTCATGATGAGCACAGGATACTCTGTGGAAGTGTTGAATTAACTATATTGTACACCTGAAACTACTATTATGCTGTACATTAACTGGAATTAAAATAAAAGCTGTAAAAAAAAGTACACATCATTTAAGTTTATAAAACTTTCCTCATCAAAGCGTGTTCTAGCTGTACACTTTCATTGTCATTGTCTTGAGCATAGTTACCAATGACAGTGTCCTCCTCATGACAGATTTGTACGGTTGCCATATGTGACCTTGGTGCTGAGCAAATACAAATGATTTTCTAGTCCATGTGAATCCCAAACAACTCATTCATCCATGGTTAGAGTAGTTCAATTACAGTTGCTCATATGATGCCCTGCCTCTTCAGTAGTAGAAACCAACCTGAGAATGATACAGCCTTAAGAGAGAGGTGGTTTAAGGACCAACTGTTCAGGCCCATATAGTAAATACTGGTAAAGGAATATTCTCTCTTGGAAAACAGAACATAACAAAATGAAAGGCAAGCATAACCTCTTCCGTTGGTTAATCTGCTTCTATTAAGATGGTAGAATCCTGCTCTGTCTTCTATAATAACCCATGAATTAAGAATCTCTTTTTCCTTAATCATTGGCCTAATGTAACAAGCAGGCTTGTTCCTTGTTTTCTAGCTTTGGTTCAGAGCATAAATTTGAACCGTGGTATCAGGTTCCAGTCTCTCCCAAGTGTTTTGAGGCCTGAAATGCAGTGGGGATGATGAAGAGAAATAAATACATAGCAATTTCGGTTTTGATGATAAAATACAAATGCAAACTAAGCATTAGGAGATCTTACGAATGTGTTCCCTGATGGATGAGGAAGTCAGATAGGGACGAGGGTATCTAATAAATTTCCCTCAAGGTCAAACTGGAAAAGGTTCTGGCTTCTGAAATCAACCACTCAAGTACAGCTAAGGAGTACCCAAAACTAAGCTTTTAACGTGGTCTTTCAGAGTAAAAGTGATGGGTGAGGATGGGAGAGGCATAGATTATCTGGTGATTTCACTAGAACAAAGGTAGGAGCAGATATTTCTGAAGGGGAAGGACTAGAAAGTGAAAAAAGAATGTGGGTTCAGGTTAAGGACAGCAGGGTTCTCCAGAGTAGAATAGGTCCTAGGAGAAGGAGGGGAAAGAGAAGTGTTTCTTAGAGGCTATAGCTTTGTTTTGTTCTCTAAGCTTTTGCCTGCTTTTCGGGTACCTTTGGGATATGGCACAGGTCATCCTCTGAGTTAGTCATCTTCCTAGGTTGAGACCACAGTGATGGAAAGAGCCCATAGAATTCGTAGGACATTATTTTAAAAATAAAATAGCTCCACTGCTTCCAGGAATGACTCTGCAACATAGGATAGGCTACCCTAATCGTATCCATATTTAGTACACCTTTTCTTAAAATTTAGAAGGACAAAGTTCAGAGATTTTCATTCTAACAGAGAATTTTCCAAAGTATAAGTTTCTAGTAGATGAAATGAGAAAAAAAAAAAAACCGGTGTTATTTTGGGAGCCATTGTTCTTCCCTTAACTGGAGGAAAACGAGAAATGTCCTTAATTATAAATGGAATTGATAGATGATGATTTCCTAGTATAATCAGCTTGTGACAGGTGTGAGTCCATGGTCCATTTGTCAGAAATGGCCTGGAGCTGGCATGTTTGACTTAACTATTACCGAGTTCTGGGATGTTGGAGTGTAGGAAAATATTGTCTATACCTGTGAATAAGGCCTCAACCATCAGAATGTTTTTAAAGAGAGCAGAAGCTGAGTTTGAACTGAATTCAAATTTCATGCCAGTTGCTAGAGAACTTTTGATTTAAGAAAACTGTTTTAATGTGGTTCTTCTAGGGCTTGTTGGGATATGTCTAAGACCTAGTTCCTGTCCGTACTGATTAAGTCTAGTGGTGGGGAAGACCTTAGAGAAACATAAATGGCTCTATGGAATCAAATGTTAAATTTTTATGCCAGGGGCAGCCCGGGTGGCTCAGCGGTTTAGCGCCACTTTTGGTCCAGGCCGTGATCCTGGAGTCCTGGGATCAAGTCCCACGTTGGGCTCCCTGTATGGAGCCTGCTTCTCCCTCTGCCTGTGTCTCTGCCTCTCTCTCGCTCTCTGTCTCTCTGTCTCTCGTGAATAAATAAATAAAATCTTTAAAAAAAAATTTTATGCCAGAAGTGTTCAAAGAATGGTTTGTGTGAGCTGGAATAATTAATGAAAACTGAAAACTTTCTGAGGGAAGAGTATTCTGTACTGAGCTATAAAGTATGGGAGTAGGATTGGGATCTCAGGAACAGAGGAAATAACAAAATTATGAAGGTGATAGTGAGTTGAGTGCATTCAGTGGACAGTAAAGAGACCCAGACAAGTCTGACTGGAGAGCAGGGTCCATGGTGGGAAATAATGTTTGGTGAAGTTACAAGGGGCCTTTAAAAACTGGGAAAGGCACATTAAAACCACATTGAGATTCAATTACATAACCATCAAAATGGCTAAAATTAAAAATAGAATGTCAGGTATTAGGAGGAATGAAGTACAATTGAAATTTCCTTACTTTTTTTTTTTTTCTCTCATACTGCTGAATATATAAGTTCCTTCAACCATTTTGAGAACTGTTTGGATAAAAATGTCCATAGTAGCTTTATTCATACTAACCCAAACTGCAAACAACTCTCATGTCTCATGAACAGGAGAGTAGATAAACCATAATGTGTTTACACAGCGGAATACTACGGAGCAGTGAAGAATGGATTAGTAAGCCCACTCGTAGGCATTATGTCAACCAAAGAATCAGACACTAAAGAGAATATGCTGACTGATGAGTCACTGAACTCTAGCTCTGAAACTAATAATACACTATATGTTAATTAATTTAATTTAAATTTAAAAAAGAATGTGCTATATGAGTCCATTTATATGAACTTAAAGAAAGACAAAATTAATCATTGGTTATATAAGTTAAAATGCCACTTACCTTGGGGGAAGTGTTGGTTATTGATTGCAGAGGATCCAGGGAACCTCAGGAGTCTGGAAATGTTTCATATATTAATCTAAATGGTAGTTATATGAGTATAAGTGTATGTGAAAAGTTGAATAGAGTTGTATGTTTCAAATTAGTCCACTTTACATACCTACTGAATATGTTATGTCTTAGTAAAAAAGTGAGAATAATAAGTTTCAGAGTTTAGATTTGTTGTGGGAGGTAATACGGAAGCATTATGGAATCTTCAATAGGAAATGACTTGAAGAAACTAGTGCTTCTAAAATTATTCATCCTCTAATGATATGGAGACTAGAACAGTGTTCAGGTCAGCTATCATATCTAGATCAAATATAGTGCTAGATGTTATAGGAGAGACAAAATATCCATGACCTGGTCCTTATCCTTAAGAATTGAAGTCTTTTGGAGGAGACAAATTATTTGAAACCCAGAAAGTTACAGTGATAAATGCTTGATTTGTGGGGGTATGGAAATGCCACTGAAATCAGATCTGAGTTCAACTCCTAGTTCTGCCATTTATTAGTTTTCTGACTTCAGTCAAGTTATTTATTTCCTTGAATGTTGGTTTCCTTATCTGTAAAATAGGAATAATATCTACTACTTTTGTTGAAAAGATTCAGAGATGTGATATTCAAAGATTATAGTACAATGCAGTAGACATTTAGTAAATGTTCCCTTTTCTTAAACCCTGTACTTATACAGCGATACATATTTTTTTAAAACAATGTATCACCTTCATTTAGATCATGGTTCTTGCACTTATTTGCTATGTGGCCTTAGGCAGTTTACTTAATCTCTCAATCTTTTAGGAGGGAAAAATGGGAAGGGAGATTATACCTTAAGAGAGAGTTATGAGAATTAAAAGAACCTAGCGGATATGCAGTATCTAGCACAAAAGAAGCATGCTAAATAAATATAAGAACCATTTCTCTTGTATGTAATGGAGTATACAAATGTGTAGTACAGGGACACTTGGGTGGCTCAGTGGTTAAGTGTCTGCCTTCGGCTCAGGTTGTGATCCCAGAGTCCTAGGATCGAGTCCCACATTGGGCTCTCTGCATGGAGCCTGCTTCTCCCTCTGCCTGTGTCTCTGCCTCTCATGAATAAATAAATAAAATCTTAAAAAAAAATGTGTAGTACAAATAATGCAGGTAATAAGTGATGAAATTGAATCAGGGTAGTAACTGTGGGGTGGAAGAAGAAGCTGATCTTGTTATATTTTAAAAAGATACAGCAAATTTGATATAGCAGAAGAAGCCTTTCTATACTGTGACCTTTTATAAGGTATCTCTGTATGCCTCTATTTTTGTCTTTTTATAAGATGAAAATGATACAAAATATATCCTTGGATTGTAATGATGCTAACTTGAAGGTGTGACATCATTAAAAACTTTGGTAGGGTCTCAACCCAAAAAGTGGTATCTTCCCTTGAAAGTTATTCCAAGCTCCAACTGAAAAGTGAATGCCTTTTCTATGAGTGGAGACCCCGTCACAATCAAAGCAAAACCTAGATACCTAAAGGGAAGAAAATCCATTTATGATATGTGTCATTATTTGTCACTTGAAATATAATCAGCAGAGTAGCAACCCAGGTCTTGTTGGGTATCAGTGGTGAGTGGTTTCTTGACTAAAGTTTAATTTGCAGGGCAAATACTAAGTACTGAATATTAACATTTCAGAATTGTATTGTTCAGTGTTTATGAACTCACAAGTCAACTGATATCAAATCCTGGACCTCAACCTTCAAATTTCTGGAACAATATTAGATTTCCTGTGAAACTTCTAGCTTGATTTAGCTGCTAATTTCTAGTGTTTCCCAAGCTTGAGGAAAGCAAAGAGGTAAAAAGTAAGGCTTTTCCCCAGCCATTGCTCATTTGTCCTTCTCCTTTCTTCCAGATATTCCGAGTGGTGTGCATTTGTTTGGGTAATCCACCAGAGACATTCACCTGGGAGTATCGAGACAAAGATAAAAATTATCAGAGGATTGGTCCCATAACACCATTGGAGTTTTACAGGGAACATGTCAAGCCACTCTTCAATATGGAAAATAAGGTTGGAGACTGGCACTGGCAGCCACTGGCTATTTATTTTCAAATACCTGTTGACTACAAGGAAAGGTCTAAGATTCTTTGCTTGGTCATCAAACTAGACACTGAACAAACTTTTTTTTCCTTTCCTTTGAGGTATTTTATGTATGTAATGATAAAGTTGGTCATCTGAGGATCTGTCATCTTTCCCCATTGCTCCTCTTCGGAGACTTTTCTAACTAAAGGCCAGCGGTCAGTTTAATTCCCACACACTCCTCCAGTTTGGTCCCAGAATTATTCTAAGGTGCAAGCCAATGAAAGGAGATGAAGTGTTTCTCACCATGAGTTCCGAGCATCTCTGTACTGTGGGCCTCACTGGGGACTTTCTCATAGAAAGGAGCGCTGTCCTTAAAGCACTGTTCTCTTCAGGTTTTTCCTGTTCTCTTCAGGTCTTCTCCAGCTAACTAGCAAGATGATCAGAGCCTCTTACTCTATTGGCATTTCGACCCTCTTACAAGTGGCTTTGTTTTAGGAGTGGAAACTCAGCTTGGTTGCTGTGTTGCCAGGAGTTGAGCCTGTCTTGTAACGTGAGAGCAGGAGTCTTATAGTGACAGGATCTCTATCTTGCCATGTTCAGGGCATACAATTCGTCAGAATTAGTTTGGAGGTAGTTCTAGTAGGAAAAACAATTAGATGCAGCTCCCAAAGGGTGTCCCTTGCACTAACTAGGTTATGCAAGAATCTCTCTTCACATGACTTTGCCACCTTTTGTTTCTTTGTTTTATTTTATTCTTTATTTTTTATTTTATTCTTTATTTTATTCTTTAACAAGGTATTTGTAGTGTTTTATTCTTGTAGGCAGAAGTGATGAGTTTGATGCCCATGTATGAATATAGAGGAAAGGTGTCTGCTTGTTTGACATTCCTGGTTTTATGTTCTAATCAACATGCGTTAATCTCAATAGATTTGTTTAGTGAATGACCCTCGGCCGCAGCACAAGTACAACAGAGTTTACACAGTGGACTACTTAAGCAATATGGTTGGCGGGAGAAAAACTCTCTATAACAACCAGCCCATTGACTTCTTGAAAAAGATGGTTGCTGCCTCCATCAAAGATGGAGAGGTTGGTGTCTTTTCTGGGTCTTCCTCATTGGGGTTAAAATTTCTTCTCTACTTATTTGATGTAATAGGCAGGCAGGATTTATGTTGACTCTTTTTTCTTCTTTCCTCTGTTTCTAGGCTGTGTGGTTTGGCTGTGATGTTGGAAAACACTTCAGTGGCAAGCTGGGCCTCAGTGACATGAATGTGTGAGTACAAGAGATTTAAAATAGAAAATCATCTGTGGGCTATTGCTGTTGGATTGCACTCTTGGTATGAAATGACTTAGCTGAGGTTCACCCAAAGATGAAGGTTGGCCTGAGGGCGGTTCTATCTTTTTCCATCTTTTTTTTTTTTTAAGATTTTATTTATTCATGAGAGACACAGAGAGAGAGAGAGAGAGAGAGAGAGAGAGAGAGGCAGAGACACAGGCCAAGGGAAAAGCAGGCTCCATGCAGGGAGCCCATTGTGGGCCTCGATCTCGGGACCCCAGGATCACACAAAGGTAGGCGCCAAACCGCTGAGCAACCCAGGGTTCCCCCCTATCTTTTCCATCTTGTAGAGTTTAAGGACTCACTGCATAAGCTCCACATATGTATATGCTCTAACCTGGGAAGTTAATATCATACTTCATATCTGAGTTGAAATTATTGCATGTTCCTAAAAAACTATCCTATATGAGAAAAGCACTTTCATTATTATTATTATTTTTTAAAGATTTCATTTATCTATTCATGAGAGACACAGAGAGAGAGAGGTGCAGAGACACAGGCAGAGAGAGAAGCAGGCTCCATGCAGGGAGCCCAATGTGGGACTCAGTCCCTAGTCCCCAGGATCATGCCTTGGGCCAAAGGCGGCGCTAAACCACTGAGCCACGAGGGCCGCTGAGAAAAGCACTTTTAAAAAAGAATTGATTACTGTGTAAATCTGCTCAGTACATTTGAGGTGCGATGAAAGGTTTTCTACACTTCTTGTTTGCTATTTCTTCCTTCTTAACTACTTCTCCTACTTTGATGCCTTATATATTTTGTCTTTATGGCAACTAGAACTAATTTACGTGCATACTTTAAAGCATGCCTCCTGTTTGCTTATGGCAGTGAAGGTTCATTTGCTAACTAAATCATACAGAATTCCCTATTATGCCCCTTTTGGTTTCTTATTGTTACTTTTAAGAAGTTGAGTAAATAATTTGACATTTAACAACAGAGAAGAGAAATCTGCTAAAAGAGAGAATTCATGATTTTTTAAACTTTGACAGATATTCTCTAATCTTTTTGACATTATTTAAATTTTACTGTCAGCAGTGGTCTAAAGGAGTTCAGAAACTGGGTGGTTCAGCTCAGAAGAGATTTTTTTTTTTAGAGTGGGAGGGGCTGGGAGGGGCAAAGGGAGAGAGAATCTTATGTAGGCTCCACACCCAGCATGAGACCAATGAGGGGCTCAATCTCCTGACCCTGAGATCATGACCTGAGCTGAACCACCTAGGCACCCCACAGAAGAGACCATTTTTAAAAGAGGTTACTTCAAAAAAAAATTTTTTTTGAGGTTTTCTTGCCAAATGATCATCACAAACTTGTCAGCCTTTGAGATGGGAAATTTGTTGACTTCATATTTTCCTCAGTACTCTTGCCACACGTAGAGAATGGAATCCCATTGAAAGACCAAATTCTGGGATCCCTGGGTGGCTCAGCGGTTTAGCCCCTGCCTTTGGCCCAGGGCGTGATCTGGGGTCCCCAGATTGAGTCCCATGTCGGGCTCCCTGTATGGAGTCTGCTTCTCCCTCTGCCTGTGTCTCTGCTCACGCTCTCTCTCTCTCTTTCTCTCTGTGTCTCTCATGAATAAATAAATAAAATCTTAAAAAAAAAAAAGAAGAAAAAAAAAGAAAGACCAAATTCTGCATGTGTACCATATTCTCTGAAGAGCCACAGCCCATATTTGGACTGTAGAACTCCTTCAGTTTCTTTTATGTTCCTTTTGCAACCAGAAGTCAGTTTTCCCCATGATTATACTGTCCTTATTTTGTACTACCATGCTTTTTTACAGCTATGATCATGAGTTAGTGTTTGGTGTCTCCTTGAAGAACATGAATAAAGCTGAGAGGCTGACTTTTGGTGAGTCACTTATGACCCACGCCATGACCTTCACCGCTGTCTCAGAGAAGGTATGACCCTCAGCATGCTTATTGCAGTGTTTGCCCAGATGGACCTACGTTCTCCTGTAGACTGTTATCCAACAGATCTTCATTCATGTGATTTCTGTTAAAAGTTAGCTTCCAGGCAAGACATTGTACATGCGTCACTTGGGGTTTGGCTGCATGCTCAGAGGTAATAAAAATAGGAACTTTCCATGAAGAGTAAAATTTGGGTCAAACAGGAATAAGGAAGTAACAGCTTTTCTGTGACTTTGGAAGTTCTTGATTTGAAGAGAAAACCTGAGGGAAAAGATAAGTTCTATTTATAAGGAATTAAAATGTACCCTGAAAGTGTTCATATTTTGATGACTTACGTTTTCAGACTTACCTTCTTTTCATTTGTCATTCAGATTCTTCTGCAATAAAATGTCAATACAGTAATTTGTGGACTCCTTGCCCATTATAGGATTTATACAGAGCTATTCAGAAAATTGGACGTAAAGTATTTAGAATTTCCTATGAAATACTCTGAATAGTAGTATCGCTATTTCTGGAACCATGTATTGGAAACAATAACTGAAATTTTATCTTTCATAAATAAGCTTTCCCATTTCTAGGCTGTAGAGTATATATTTCACTCCTGTGCTCAGGGATCATGGGAAGAAAAGACTTAAAACTACTTTAATTCTTTACCAACACAAGCAAAGGTGTTCTTTTTCCAGCCAAATTACTGGATAGAAAGTTAAAGAGTAACTACCTTGATATTAGAAGCAAAGTGTTAGAAGGAACTTTTCATAAAATGCTATAAGAAATAGAACAAAATACCAAAGTAAGTAAAATACTAAAATACTTAAAATAAAATATTAAGTGGCTTTTATTTATTTATTTATTTTTAAGATTTTCTTTTCTTATTATTATTCATTTATTCATGAGAGAGACCGAGAGAGAGGCAGAGACATAGGCAGAGAGAGAAGCAGGCTCTCCACAGGGAGCCCGATGCAGGACTTGATCCAGGACCCTGGGATCACAACCCTAGCCAAAGGCAGATGGTCAACCAATCGCTGAGCTACCCAGGTGTCCCTTAAGTGGTTTATATTTATATATTTGGACCTACCATATTGTAAAATTCAGTGTATGTATAATATACTCAAATTATTTAGAGAATTATTAAAAAACAAAAATAAATGAAAAACCAGTATTTTCCAGGAGAGGTTCAGCTTTTTATCATTTTCCATCTCTATTATACTCCTAATTTTGAGAAATAAAAATCATACACACCATGTCATTTTCTCTGAAACTTCCATTCTTTGATTGGTATGGCTTATTAACGTGCCATTTTTTTCCTCAGGGAAATGGAGCTACTTTATGTGCTAATAGTATAGAGCTGAATTTATGTTATCATAACTGGAATTCTATATTGAGATCTCTCTGATCCCGCCACTTTGTGTTTTTGGCTACCAATACTAGTTTGTACTACATTTGAATAATTATGCAAAGGTAAATGGTAGTAGCTATATTCTAGGTTATTTTTCTTGGTTGCTGATTTCTTGGAATCTGTGTTGGAGGTCCAGGTATTATACCATATTTGTAGATGACACAGAGAACAGCTCTATCTAGGTCATGCAGGCAAAGGAAAGAAGAGGAATCAATTGCAGACTCATAGTAAATGACCTTAGGTGGTATAGATTCTAACGGTGATATTTAAAAGGAAAGTAAAAATGTACTACAATGGGGAAGTGGAAAACCAAAACAGACATCTGGTAGGCTAGCCCAAAATATATAGTTTAATTGTTGTTATTTTTTTTTTTTTTTTAAGATTTTATTTATTCATAGAGACAGAGAGAGAGAGAGGCAGAGACACAGGCAGAGGGAGAAGCAGGCTCCATACAGGAAGCCTGATGTGGGACTCGATCCTGGGTCTCCAGGATCACACCCCAGGCTGCAGGCGACGCTAAACTGCTATGCCACCGGGGCTGCCCTAATTATTTGGTTTTGAAGGTACCCGGGGCCAAGATTAAGGGGTAGGACAGATAAGAGTGTTTGAAACTTGTTAGTTTGATAGTTGGCTATTTCTGAGACTGAAAATTATTGAGAGCTAAGAAAAGAGTAGAGTTAGATCCCATGTAGATGAGACTCATGCAGTTATATGCAAGTGGGAGTTGACAGATGAAATCATTAGGGGCCAGGGCTCTTCTCAAAGATTTGAGTTGTTTTGACATCAGCAAATGCCCTGGGTAAATGTAAAAGAAAAAAGTCTTTTCCCAAATGGAGCCTTCCTCTTGTCCCTTTCTGTGTTACTATAGTAAAGGTTATAAATGAAGGTTATCATGATAACTATCATTGTCCTTTTAAGAAGATTATAATTGAGTTTATTTTATTAATGAAGATAAAAGAGGGAGAACAATAGAAGAACTGTCTGGATTTTGTTTTATGAAAATAGTCTTTGTACTTTTGCTTTGCCATTTAATCTCTATTGTATTAAATTCCATATTTATGTAACTGAATCAATAAAAGCACACATTTGGGGAATATCATTACTTGGTTGCATTGAGTAGAAAATTAGACAGTATGATGAGAATGTGTTTGTTTTCTTTTGAAACTCTGACCAGGTCTTAGAGTCATTTCTAAGATGAATACAGTAGGAAGCCTTTACAGAGACTGCTGATTGGTTAAAAGCAAGGGTCCCTGGGTTCAGATGGTGTTGACCACTTTTAGTAATTTGATATTTCATATTGTCAGCTAAGTAGCACTTTAATATGTTTATTTTTAGCATCGAATATAAAGGAGAAAATAGTATTTGTTGTTAGGTTTATTGCATTTTTACTCCCAAGAGAGTTAAACGCCACTTTTATTAGATCCCCTTAGTTATAGTAAAGAATACATGGCCCTGATCATGTATATCATAGCTGTATAGAGAAGGCTATTTCTTCTGAGTGGCTGAAGAAGAGCTGAAACTATATGATACTTCAGCAGGAGGGATCTGTTTCAGACTATACACTGTTATCCACTCTTTTGCAGGATGATCAGGATGGTGCATTTGTGAAATGGAGAGTGGAGAATTCATGGGGTGAAGATCATGGCCACAAAGGTGAGCTTAGTCTAACAATGCTAACTCAGGGTGACTGGAGTTTTCACTACTCTCTGCCTCCTAAGAGATATGGGTAAAAGCTGCTCTGGTGTAGAGCATTTTTTTAGTAATTAATCCATTGCATAGACTATTGCACAGAAAACCTGAGGATCTCGTTTGCCCCCTTGATCTCTGACCGACATGGTATGCCTGAAACCCCCAAGTTGATTCTGAGACCAGTATGTGCTGGTCTTCATTGTAAATCATGCTGACCCTACCAAACCTCTTTGTACCAAAACCACTTGACCAGTGAGAAGGTTGAATTCCCTTTGCCAGGATGCTTTCCTATAATGCATCTGGTGTATTTTCATCTACTGCACAAACTCTCTAGAAAGTCAGAACCTTCTGAATGGGAGAATGGGATTGGCAAGAAACCTTAAGCATTTGTTGGAGTCTCCTTAGACGTTGTGAAGTCCAAAGACTTCTAATGGTTACCATTTAGAACTATTCTATTCTGACAAATCAATACCCAGGCAGAAGTCTTAAGGAGATTATAGTGATTGGGCTAAAAGCAAACAGTTGTAATATATGAGTCGTAGAAAAGTAAAAAAGGAATCCCTGGGTGGCGCAGCGGTTTGGCGCCTGCCTTTGGCCCAGGGCGCAATCCTGGAGACCCGGGATCGAATCCCATATCGGGCTCCCTGCATGGAGCCTGCTTCTCCCTCTGCCTGTGTCTCTGCCTCTCTCTCTCTCTGTGTGTGACTATCATGAATAAATAAATAAAATCTTAAAAAAAAAAAAGAAAAGTAAAAAAACACATATATAAGCAAAATGAAGAAAATAAAAATTTAAAGTAATTCTATCACCCAGAGATCACCATCAATTAACAGCTTAGGGTATATTCTTGCAAATTTTTGAGACCCTACTTTTCAAGACAGTTTTTCATAGTTTAGATAAAAGCCTTTTAAGGTTTTTTTTTTTTTTTTTTTTGTATTGTTGGTTTTTTTAAAAAAGATTTTATGTATTTGTGCGTGCACGAGAGAGAAAGAGAGAGAGAGAGAAGGAGCAGAGGGAGGGGCCAAGGGACAGGAAAGGCAAACTCCCCACTAAGCAGGGAGCCTGATGTGGGACTTGATTCTGGGATTCCGGGATCATGACCTGAACCGAAGGCAGATGTTTGACTGACTGAGTCACCTGGGAGCTGCAAGGTGTTTTTATGCTTTAAGTTTTACAGTTTCTAACCCAAAGTGGCAACCACCATAGAGTATTATGCAAGTGAGCGTGTATATTCACTTGTGTTGGTGGTATTTTGTAGCAGCTCTTTCCTAGAGTCCATATTCTTAACATTTAGCCAGTGGATTCTGACTAGGAAAAATGCAATAACCACAGCTTACTAGACTAGCTAGAAGACTGAGAAGAAATAGGTAGGAAATTGAGTGAGATACCCAAACGTTTGGAATCAAACTTCATTATACATCCCACCAATCAAGAATCAGCCAGAAATTTCCTTACTAAAAAAGAAAAAGAAAATAGAGATCTCAGCAACTCTTTGTTACCTGTTTAGATAGTGGTTTCCCAGTTGTGTTTTTTAGTATTTCCAATGGTAAGAGGTAGAAGAGGAGGAGTGCAGAGGTTTGGGGGTGAACACATGGGACATCAGTCATTTTTATTTGAAAACTGCTATTTTAGAAATTGAGCTTTGAACTTGAGTATGCTGTGATTCAGCAGCACAGGCCAAAACCTGAAAGCCATATAATTTGTCATTCCCAGTCTTTTCATCTCCCCGTGATGTGATCCTTGTGAATTTTGGCTGACCATCCTTGGGATCTGCTGTGAAACTCAGCAGCTCAGTGTTTCTGTGTAAACAAATACAAGTGCTATTCGTGCATTTCTGTTCATCAGCAGTTGGGTGTACTTCTGTGATTTCTGCGATTGTTTTATGGTTATATGGTGCTTGTTATATTATGACTTAAAGTAAGGTATTTTTTAAAATTAGCGATTCCTTATATGATGAGTTTTAAGACAAATACACATTGGGATCAGGTGGAAAAGGTTAGAAAGCTTAACAAACCTAGCAGAAAGATTAAGATAACTCATGATATAGTTACATCTGCAAATTGGTAGTAAAGAAATGAATGCAAAGGGATAGCTTGCCTTGAATTGGAAGGATTTGATATTTGTAATATTTTATTTTATTATTTTATTTTATTAAAGATTTGTATTTATTCACGAGAGACACACAGAGAGAGGCAGAGACACAGGCAGAGAGAGAAGCAGGCTCCATGCAGGGAGCCTGATGTGGGACTCGATCCCGGGACCCCAGGATCACACCCTGGGCTGAAGGCAGGTGCTCAACCACTGAGCCACCTAGGCGTCCCAATATTTGTAACATTTTAAAACATAAGATATTGCTTCATATGCACTTCTGTAGCTTCTGTTTCATTTTTGGTCTAATTTGGTCCCTGTAATTGGGTTTGTTATCATAAAGGTTAATGCTTAGGAAATGGACTAAAGTTATGGTTTAGATGAGCCTGGATCTTTTGGCTTGCTTCTATGATATTTTTTCCATCTGTAACAGTCACTCGGTTTATAGATTAGTAGTATGTTTTTTGTTAGTCTCAGCCTGCCAATAACCAATGTTGTGGCTTGATCAGTCCTTGTGGTTTTTATTTGTTTGCAAGATGCCCTTCAGCAATAACCATCAGGAAATTTTGAAAAAATAAAGGTTTATTGCTTACAGAACCTGGAAATTACACAGCTCACCTGGAGCCAACACATCAGTGTTATAGGTAGACAGAGAGCATGCACATGCCTGGAGTTATCTTTTAATGGGAGTTGAGGGTGGGAGACGGGTTTCGTGGGCTCACTGTTTATTGGTGAATTTAAAACATAAGAGCAGGAACTTAAAGTGTGGGAAGAGAAGAAGCAAGTGGCCTAAATGGTCAGTTACCAAAATCAACTAGGATCTCCAAAACAAAGGAGCCTCAGTGGAAGGAGGTGGCCTGGCTCTTTATGTAGTCATGTGGCTGGCAGTGTGTTTATTTGAGATAGCCATCTCTGCAGTGGATGTCTTAGCAATCAAAGCTTAAGTCAGGCCCTTGCATTACAAAAAAAAAGAAAGAAAAACAATTCTCAGGTTTTACACTACACAGTTATATCCATTTAAGATAGAATAAACACTTGTTAAGTCAGGCAAATGTTCTGTTTGCAGTGTAAGTTATTGAACTTACTTTGAACCTAAATACTGTTTATTACTTTGAACCTAAATACCATTTATTTATTTATTTATTTATGAGAAAGAGCAAGAGAGCAAGGGGGAAGGGCAGAGGGAGAGAGAATCCCAAGCAGACTCTGCCAGCTTGAGAGCCAACTCGGGGCTCGATCCCAAGATCACAACCCCTGCCAAAACCAAGAGTTGGATGCTTAATGGCCTGCACCACCAAGATGTGCCCCTAAATACCTACTCTTAAAGAAGATTCTGGGCCACTTTGTTATTTCTTTTTCCCCAATCAACTGTACCCCTTTACTACTAAATAAAAATTTTATTTTTGCTAATTTAGTAATTCCATTATATTGAGAGAGCTGAGGTCTTATTCACCCTATAATCTGCCTGTAATCCTTCTTGGTGAAATCTTCAACTATCTAATGAAGATTAAACTAACTTTTTTGTTGTTCTTGAATAACTGAGCAAAGCATTTCAGTAGAGCAAAAAGATATGAGCTAATTGGGGGTAGGGGGTAGTTCTCAAAGCCAAAATAAATTATTTTCATGTATTTTTTAGTAATTTTTTTGGGGGGGAGGGCAGGCAAAGGGAGAGGGAGAGAAAATCTTAAGCAGGTTCCACACTTAACATGGAGCCCAACTCAGGGCTTGGGGTTTGATCTCATAACCCTGAAATCATGACTTGAGCCAATTAAGAGTCAGTGGCTTAACTGAGCCACCCAGGCCCCCCTTAGCAATGTTACTTTTTACTTAACAGTAAGGAAAGAAAGAAAACCGTATCTAACTTATTAATTAGCACACTTGGCCTGACCTTAGGAGAGTATGTGTAGTATGTTATTATGCTGGTGATACACATTCATCCCAGCAAGGCCCTCCTGTCTGTCATCCTGGTGGGCATTGACCAGCATATGTGAGGCAGAACCTCTGTGCTCTCTCAGGAGACAAAACAATCTTAAGCAGCATTGCTGGGATTGTTTCTGTAGATAACATTGTTAACCGTTTGTTTCTATTCTATTTCTGCCTGTTAAGATTGATGGTTTCTGAAAAAGCAGTGTAGATATAAACACAGCAGAGATAATTAGGCGTGCTGCCGTTGCCCTTTGCCCACTCCTGGCTTTGGTCTTCCCCATTGGTCATGTTCATGGCCTTTCTTGCCAGAGATGATGAAGTAAATCGAATAACCTGTTTACCAAAATGGACAAAAGTACCTTCTGACCCCAAGAGATGTAAAAGGAGAAATTAATTCTGGTCATACTGGGCCCCTTGGGTTACTTCCTTTTGGTGAAGTCCAGCATTCTTAGCTGAACTGAAATTGGACCACATGTCTAACATGTTGTTTTACCAACATGGCTTTCTTCTTTCACTTGCTTCTTAAAATACTTGGCTGTGCATTTTGTACATTAATGGATCACAACAAAATGGAGGGGCTCAGTCATTAAAGCATCTGACTCTTGATCTTGGGTTGTGAGTTCAAGCCCCACATTAGATATAAAGATTACTTTAAAAATTAGAATCTTAAAAAAAATTGATTTCACAACTGGATGAGGAAGAGACCTTGGGACTTGTTACATTGTCTTTCATTTTGAAAAGTCAGTAGGCTTATTTGTTAGAGTAAAATAGTTTGGTAAAACATTTAAGAATTTAAAAATAGAATAGCCTTTAGTGCTTCTCTCAGTTAGTAAGTCACTTGAAAAGAGTATACTGTAAACCAAAATAAGCTGCAGGTCATCTAGCTAATAAGTGATGGAGCCAGAATTATAATCCAGACAGTCTGATGCCAAGAGCCTGTTTTTTTAACCACTAAACTTTGCTTCCTCTCAGTTTCTCTGTCCTAACAGCATGTGGTCTACTCATGGAAACAACAAATCAGTTCATGATCTTTGGTGATCAGAAACTAGTGGTTGGGGGACATATAAAAGTATAAAGGATCTGGAGACATCATGTAAATGTGCCATGCCAGGGGAAGGGGCCCGAGGAGCACCATTATGGCTACGGATCTGAATGAGTAGGGAGGGATGGGATATCTTGTGAAGGTTTATGTTCAAATACAACAACACATTGTGCGTTGGGCAAGTAAAAAACTTTAACCACCTATAACTTCCCAGAATTATTGTGTCCATGCTGCTTTATATTTTTTTACCTTATTATCATGCATAATTTCAAGTATATATAAAGTAAACAGAATAGTATTAAGGAACCTCCCATGTGCCTGTCACCCAACTTCAATAACTATCAAATTCTGGCATGCATGTAATAAAGTGTTTCTGATAGTCAATAAATTGAATTCTTGAATGGTCTTCCTAGTGAACCAGTGTCATTATAGAACTTCTTTATGGTTGATTCACTTAATCATGAGATGTATTCTAGTTTTAAAGTCTGATACAGCAGAATTCTGAACATGGAATTATCATAGCAAAGTTCTCAATGTTCATTTAGTCTGGTTTCTTAATATGCTACATAATACAACCATTGAGTGAGGATAGGGAGAATATTATTTTCTAAATCTTTTCACTGTAGAAAAGAAAATATTTCTTTTTTTTCTTTAAGATTTTTTTTTTTTTTAAGTAATCTGTATACCCAGCAAGGGGTTTGAACTCACAACCCCAAGATCAAGAGTCACATGTTGTACCAACTGAGCCAGCCAGGTGCCCCAGAAAATATTTTACTTACTTATTTTTAAGATTTTATTTATTTATTCATGAGAAACACAGAGAGGCAGAAACACAGGCGGAGGGAGAAGCAGGCTCCCCACAGGGAGCCTGATGTGGGACTCGATCTCAGGACTCCAAGATCATGCCCCAAGCTGAAGGCAGATGCTCAACTGCTGAGCCACTCAGGCATCCTGAAAATATTTCTTTTAAAAATTTTGTCTCTCCTAGTTTTTATTTTGAACCAAAATTAGTTTTTCATTTTTCAAATTGCTTTTGTACCTTTCAGATGAACATCTAACATTTTTTTAAGGGGCGTCTGGGTGGGTTAGTTAAGTGTCTCCCTTCAGCTCAGGTCATGATCCCAGGGTCTTGGGGTTAAGCCCCAGGTCAGGCTCCCTGCTCAGCTGAGAGTCTGCTTCTCCCTCTCCCTCTTCCTGCCGCTCCCGCTGTTTGTGTGTGTGTGCATGCGTGTGCACGCACTGTCTCTATTTCTGTGTCAAATAAATAAATAAATCTTTACAATTGTTTTTAACCCATATTCTTCATCTTTTCTTACAAGTAGCCTCTCTGTTCCTGACTTCATTTTAGTGACATTTCCAGGCTTCTTTCTAAAAGAGAATGTCTTGATTTCCATCAAAGAGATGTTGCCATATTATATTAGAGATTTATCTGGAAAGAAATTTATTTGGCTGATTCAGGTTATATCTGGACTTCTGCTGCTTCCTGAAAACTAGCCTCACCAGCCAAACTATACCATATGATTTTGGAGATAGTATGTCCAAAGCTAGGCAAAAAAATCATATCCTTCATCTAATGTTTATCGTGAAACCGAAAGAGACAGTTACTACTTTCTTGATTATAGATCCTGGACAATAACTTAACTTTGTATAGTTTCACATTTCTCTATCAGTAACATGGATAATTTCTATTTCTTTATGACGTCCTACAGTTTGTTTATAGCCATCAAATGAAATAATACATGAGTGCATATTTCAAACTGTATGCTGCATACATATGTATGTAACTCTGAAGAGTTTAAGGAGTATTCCATATTTTTCTCAGAGGTACTCAGTATATATAGTTCATAGCATCTTTATAAGAACTCAAAATTTGTTGATGCATTTGTATTTATTTTTCCTCGTGGCATGGAGGTAGAGTAACTCAGGATAGGAGCATGGTTGTGTGGCTCAGTGGTTTAGCATCTCCCTTTAGCTCAAGGCATGATCCTGGGTTCCTGGGATCGAGTCCCACATCAGGCTCCCTCTGGGGAGCCTGCTTCTCCCTCTGCCTATGTCTCTGCCTCTCTCTCTGTGTTTTTCGTGAATAAATAAATAATCTGTAAAAAAAAAAAATAAATAAAAGAAAAAAGATTGTTCTCCAGAGAGTGAGTTTGCACATGCAAGTTGGGGGAGAGGCAGAGGGAGAGACTCTCAGGCACACTCCTCAAGCCCATCCCAAAGTTTAATGCCACAACCCATGAGATCATGACCTAAGCTGAAACCAAGAGTTGATCGCTTAACCAACTGAGCTATCCAGGTGCCCCGGGATTCAGATTTCTTAATTTGACAAAGACAGCTTCCCTAAAAATGTATATTACCTATAAAAGATAATGTAGTATATGCAGATCTGTTTGAGATTCAGTTTTGTACAAGTTACGTAAATTACAGGCAATATTGAGCTAAATATACTGAAATAAGAGAAAATTATACAAGCTAAAAGCAGAGGCTTCTAACTTTCTGGAAAGGGGCAAGGTACAAATTTGTTGTGTTGCCTCAGGGTTTTCATGTCTCTACCAGCTTGGGAAAAGTGCTGCTGTTACCAAATAGGAGTATCAGAGTTCTTTCCTCCATCTTTATTAACCAGAGAGCCTGCATGAATCGGGCTAAAAAAACAGTACATGTATGTGGAACAGAGGGAGTGTGCGTTCTCAGATTGCTTCTTCCTTATCAAAGTGTGTGACTAGGAAAGAGCTACCATTTGTGAGAGGGGACAAACAATGGCACAATAGCTCCTTTTGACCTGTAACAGGCCTCTGCTTTAGGGATAAATCTCCTCACATTCAACATAGAGTTTTGTGCATATATTTGCTTTCTCCTGTAGAGAGGATCTACTGTTTTCACCTGATCATCTCCAAGGTGTATTTGCATTGATTTGAGAAGGATAAAGGTGAAGAAACATAGGATCTGGAGCCAGACCACCTGGGCCTGGCAATCCCACCTGTTGGCGGTCTGACCTTGGTCATGGTATTTAACCTACTTATACTGTACGTTTCTTATCTGTAAAATAGGGATAATAATTGTACCCCCCTCATAAGGTTGTTGTGAGAATTGTGGCAGGCATATAAGGAGTGCTCAAAAATATTAGCTGTCGTTATTATTGTGGTTAATGTTACCTTTGGACAAATGAAGGCAGAACAAGAAGGCCCCTTAAATATTCTCTTCTAGAGGAGGGCTGTTTAACTTGCCCATGCTTCCCCAGTTTCAGATCTCTAAGAATTCAGGATCATAGTGTGACCATTGCACTACATCACCAGTTTACCAGATGGATGGCTCATCACGTGGGCTTAGTTTCGTGAGAGAAAGCAGTGGGGATGAATAAACCTAGTGCTGAGGAAAAACCATTAGCAATAGCATCACCTCACATTTATTGATGGGATGCAGGGAACCATGCACAGACTATGGTGGAATGAATGTCTGACCCTCCGAGGAACTGATATTCACCAGGGACACAGGAAAGGGGTTTGAAGAGGGCTGTGATGGGACAGAAGTGGCATTCATGGTGTGCTCCTCAGACTGTAAGATACAGGGTCAGTGGGCCCAGAAAGGGAAGTGAAGAGATGATTTTTCCAAGAAGGCAAATGACAGAGAAAGGGATAACTGCAGAGAGCCCTCTCAATAGGGAGACAATAGGAAGACTCTGAAGCCAAGGTGGGGGCTTTTCGAGAAGTCAAGGAACTGCAAGGTGTCAAGGAGAACTTGGTGCTGAATAGTGCTACAGCAGAGCAGTCAGAAAATGAGTCAAGGGAAAAGGCTTTTGGGCAGTTTTTAGAAACTTTAGGAGGGATGGGAATGGAAGCCCAACTGTCCTATATCTACCACATCAGCCAACAGCCGTACTAATCCCTCCAAATGCTAGGTACAGGGAGGGGACAGGAGGATTGGAGCTGGGACAGTTGAGGTTGTAAATCTTGCTCCATATATAGTGTTTGTAATTTATTATAAGAACAAATAAGTAGGGGCAGCCCGGGTGGCTCAACGGTTTAGCGCCACCTTCGGTTGAGGTCGTGATCCTGGAGACCCGGGATTGAGTCCCATGTCGGGCTTCCTGCGTGAAGCCTGCTTCTCCCTCTGCCTGTGTCTCTGCCTCTCTCTTTCTGTGTGTCTTGGATGAATGAATAAATAAAATATTAAAAAAAAAAAAAGAATAAGTAAAACAAACACAAAAATAAGTGCAAAATGAGGGATAAATTGCAAGGTAGATGGTGAGTGGTTAGAACTGTGAAGGCCCCTTAGTGAGTCTTCAAGGGTGAGTGGAATTTTAAGAAAAATTTTTTTGGAAAGGAAGTGGGAGGCCAGTAGCCCTTGGCATGTGGAGCATGCGTCAGGTAAGTCTGAGGAATGAGGCCAAGAAAGTGTGAGCTTTTGAGGATATCAAAAAGCAAGCTTTACCTGCAGCAGGAGTAGTGACAGTTTTGGGGTCAAAGAGAAGTCTTTGAGTTTCAGTGGACAGTAGAACCCTTGGATGACACCTAAATCTGTACTTTGCTCTCATGTCCATCATTAGAAATCTGGCAGAATTGTGTGTGTTCTGGATAGTGCTTACTGGTCCAGGGGAAGGAGAAATCTGACTGGTTGGTACGTTGCCTTCTCTCCTCAGTGCAGAGGTGGGTGGGATCCTTCTGGACTCCTTAGCAGAGGACTCTTCCTCTTTATTAATTGAATAATTGAACTTCTGTTAATTGAACTTGGTTGTGATTTGATGCTTCTGTTAATTGAACTTGGTTGTGATTTGATGGTTTTAAAAAATACAACCCATAAACCAAAACAGCCCTCTTTCCCTACCATATTTTTCACTCTGTAAATTCTCTAGCTTTTGTTGTTGTTGTTGTTGTTGTTGGGTTTTTTTTGGGAAAAAAAAAAAAAAGTCATAGGTAATACCAAGCTAGAAGAGTGTCCCTTCTATTATTGAAAGATTTCAGGAATGTGTTCCCACCATATAGCCAGACTTCTGTGTTTACTCGAGGGAAGAGAAGCCTCTTTACAGATCACTGTCCAATGTCTGTCTCATAATTGGTTCCTTTTCTCTTTTTTAACATCCAGCCCACCCTGTTCTCTGTCTTCTAAATACATGCATCCAGATCATATGGCATCTCTTTGATTTAAAGATACAGAATACCTCATAAGCAAAAACTGGGCCATGACATGGCTATTGATGTGAATGTGTGAGCAGGTGGAGTTGGTACCAAGCAGGTACCTGAACTAGATTACGTGCTGTTACTTGTTGCTTCAGCCATAACTACCAAGTCTCTAAGCTCTCTCTAGGAGGAAGCTGAGCCCCATGGCAGACACTCTGATATTGAAGCCCAGGTGTGCATACGGGCTTTACTTACTGGCTATATGACTTTAGACAATTCATACCAACCCTTTCTGCCTTGTAGTGTTGTTTAGGATTAAAACCAAAACAAGGATAGTGAATGTGTTGGGATCCTTGGGTGGCTTAGCAGTTTAGTGCCTGCCTTCGGCCCAGGGCTGTGATCCTGGAGTCCCGGGATCGAGTCCCACATCGGGCTTCCTGCATGGAGCCTGCTTCTCCCTCTGCCTGTGTCTCTGCCTCTCTCACTCTCTGTGTCTCTCATGAATAAATAAAATCTTAAAAAACAAACAAAAAAAGGATAGTGGATGTGAAATTGCATTGTGAAATGAAACTCCCTAAAGATTTATGTCTATGCTTTTGTTTGCTTTCTAGAGTGTAATTCTTTTAATAAATAATAAAATCACACTGCTCTAAAATCAAATTACAAGAAAGCATATCAAGGGAAATCTTATTTCCCTGTCACTCTCTACTCTCTTCCCCTTCCCCTCTTTCAGGTTACCAATTTCTCTTAGTTTCTGTTTCATGTTTTTAGCATGTTTTAGTGCATCAAAGGTAACACACCATATTACCCTGCTCTTGCTCTCACTTCACTAAACAGCATGTCTTGGAGGCATTTCAATATCAGTATGTTTCCGTAACGGGACAGCTTGGTTATTTTCCATTGTCTGGATGTACCATAGTTTATTCAACCAGTTCCCTTACTAATGGAACTTGGGGTGTTTCCAGTCTTTTGCTGTTACAAACAATATTGCAGTAAGTTAATATATATATGATACTTAGAGCAGTGCCTAGCATATGGTAAGTGCTAAATGAGTATTAATTATTGTGCATAAATACATAAAGTATTTGTGCAACTATTGTATGTCTGTGGGATAAGGTCCTTGAAATGGCATTAGTGAAGGTGGGTAAATGCATTTGGAACTTTTGTAGATATTGCCAAATTCCATTTCATAGGGATTGTGTCATTTTGCACATTAACAGCATACCCTATAGAAATAAAAGATATTAAGGCTGCTTTACACAATGGGCACCTAACAGAAGTGGTTGACAGATTATCATCACTTATCTGTAGAAATTATGTATGTTCATACTTGGAGACTAGACTGTGCCAAGGCCATAGTGAGTGATGGGTTTTCATTTAGACTATGCTTCTAATATTTTCCTACC